>NC_037088.1:29229787-29952428 GCF_002994745.2 Rosa chinensis
TAGTAATTACTCAACCTAAACTAATGTACTAATTTATGGACAATTTAACAAGTACAACAACAAATTTATTGTCAAAGTGGTAAATCGTTATATTTTTATCATTAATGGAATAATTACTCAATGACTACATATTTTATCATAACTCGCAACTATTGGTGTAAAAGCGGTAAATTTTGTTCTGATTGTAGTAATTACTTCAAAAACTATACCATTTAAAAGATTACCCACCATTTTACAATTCCGACAACATTTGTGTTGTGAACATGGTAAAATTAAAATTAGACCAAAAGATATGTAACAACTCAGTATTGTAAGAAGCTTCTCCACTTGATAATCAATGTTCTAAATTTCATAAAAGTTGTCCAAATATGATATTTACATCTTTGACCACTCAATTACAAGAACCACAACAACTGTTGTCATAAGTCGTAATTGTAGTTCAACTATGTGTAATTTATTATTTTGACAATACTTGTTACATGATTTTTAACAATGTTACATATCAAGAAAGAGTGTGTTGTTAATATGGTAAATTTTATTTTTAAAAATGACACATGTCGATATGTAATTGGGTAACCTGTTGACCAGTTCAGTAGGTTTCCACTATATTAATTTACTAAAAGTAAAAAAAATTAAAAAAATAAGGGTATGGCATACATCAAGGTATCCAAGACGACCCCAAAAAAAAAAAAACATAATTCTGTAAACTTCTGCATTTGTTTTATTCATACCATCATTTGCCTACTCTCTGCAAGAAGAAACACAAAATCAAAGTATGAATTTTGAACCGATTCAAGTAAATTACTTAACCATTGACAAAGAATATTGATTAACCAAAAACTAAATCAGCAAGGCTCACACATAAGTGCAATCTATGCTAGAGCAGATCGAATTGCAATCAAGTGCAGAATTGCAATCTATATATCCAAAGAACAATTAGCAAGTTATACCAGAATTTGAAATTTTGAACCGAATAATGATGGTTGATAACTTAATATTCTTCTTTTCCTTTTTGTTTGATTTTCCGCTTTTCGTCTTTATGGACTGCGTTTCTCCTTTTATATAATCTGTATCTGGTAGTTGAATCCATCTTTTCTCGAATCATCTCCCACGATGTCCAAAGTCTTGTTCGTGAAGAAGTTCGTGCGTATGGTAGTTATGGCAGTTTTTGTGCATCCCCTCTCCCCCCTCCCCCCCCCCCCCCCCCCCCCCCCCCCCCCCGCCGATCGTCTTCTGTAGGTGTATAGGATTTGTTTTACCATAATGCCCATCAAAACTATTTTTCCTTTTTATTTGCGTGGTGATGTCTAATGTGGTTTTTTGGGCATTCACAATTTTGGTGAAGCCTTTGACACCAAAGGATCGCCTGGCTTTATAGTAGTAGAGATAAAAATGGTGGAACACTATTCAAGGTAAGCACTAAGTAGGGTTAATTTTTTTGGTTTAGTGACATTGAGTTGGTATTAGGTTAACAACTTTTTTTCCCTATTGGGTTAGTATTAATTATACTAGGCCTATACTTATAAACTTCTCAGCAGCCCAGCCTTGTCCATGGATCTGTTACTAGTTGAGCGACACCCAGATAAGAAAATGTCACAAAAAATCCTAAACCCAGCTTTTTGATCAGTGCGGTACATTTTAGGAATAAAAAGCATCAACCCCTATACCAGTTTTCTTACCGGAGCTCATCTTTTGTTAGTTGATCGTTTTGCATTTCCAGGACATACGCTTTAGAAAGCACATAATAACTTTTTCAGGTATTTTGAAACCTGTAATTTTATGATCCCAATTCCCCCTCTTCTTTTTTGGCTTAACGAAGTTTGATTTTATTTTCTTTGAAAAATATTCACATTCACATTCTGTTTTCCATTTTTTTTTTTAATTTCTTCGTGGTAGTTTAGCATACCTCAATTTGTCTGAAAAAGAAAAAGGAAAGGTGAGAAGGACAAAAAAAATCTAACAAAAAACTTCAACTAGAAGTCGTCTTTTTTTTTTGGGTGAAATCTTCAACTAGAAGTTGTGATGCGTAAGTCCCAGCTATCCACGGATTCATTTCCAAATCCCACAAGGAAAAGTAAAACACGGAACCTTTTGCCTAAAAATTACCCACCAATTACCCAAATGGAAACTCATACGCACTGCAAATCCAATCTCATTCGCAAACATAATAGCAACTGATTAA
Organism: Rosa chinensis; assembly: GCF_002994745.2. Taxonomy (NCBI): domain Eukaryota; kingdom Viridiplantae; phylum Streptophyta; class Magnoliopsida; order Rosales; family Rosaceae; genus Rosa; species Rosa chinensis. The sequence continues at coordinate 29,231,970 of NC_037088.1, forward strand.
TGGATCAAGCTAACATCGATGACCAGAAGGGTAGGTTATGTCTTTCGCTGACGTCAGTACGACCATAGATAATCAGAGGTTTCTGGTCAATGTGAACGACATGGACTTGGATCTTCTAGAGCAGATCTTACCTCACTGTTCCAAGACGCAGTTGATCCATATAGAGAAGTCCACAAAAGGCAGAGATCTGAGTCCGGTGATTGATAAGCTGTGGAAGAGTGCCTATGAGAAGGAGTTTGGAATCGAATCCACCAATTCGGTTTCGGAGATAATGAAGAAGTGGAATCTCACATTCAAGTGGTCGGAGTTGTACCAGGAGAAATCAAAGAGAGTAAAAAAGGCTGAGAAGAAAGAAGATGACAGGAAACGGAGCCGGCAAGTTAGGGTTTGCAAGAAGGTTCCACCATCTTCAAGCGATAAGAGAAACTGGCCAAAAGAGCAAGTTGATGAAGAAAGTTGTTAAGGAGTATTTACGTGAAATGTCTGGAGGTGCGAAACATTCGAGCTATGGAAAAAGAAGAAGAAGAAAGTTGATGAGCTATGAATATTTGAGGTGCCAAGGGTGCTTTCTGTGATAGTGTTTTGAAGCCTCAGTCTTGTTCGGTGACTTTTCTCAATTAGTAAAGATCAATCTTGTGTTGTTCTTTTAATTTTTTATGTAAATGCTAAATAGCTACTTGTTATGAGTTTTTGTAGTCCAAATTAATGAGATTGGAGAAATTGATGAACTATACAGTATTTGAATTTGATGTTATATAATGATATATTTTCTTGGTGTATGACCTACATATAATCGATCACATCCCAGAAACGAGGTAGCTAGAAGAAGAAGGAAATATATATATATATATATATATATATATATATAGTTAATAGGTTTTTGTAGCTATTGTTGTTTGAACCCAAAATTAACATTTTTTCCCGATAAGGGGGACTCAAAGAAATCCGAGCCAATATCCGTGGCCCAAGCCATATATTTTCGATAAGTTCGGAATATATTATTTAGAGGCTAAATAAAGCCTACTAGGAGGCCAAACAATTTTGAAGCAAATCCGGATATTCCTTGATTTACTAGTGATTATCAAATCTTTGATAATTAATGATGATCTATTTGCTTGAATACCAACATGTGCACGAGAGGAGTCATGCGAATCTTCCCATACAATTAATATATTCGTGAGGGGACGTGGCCTATGCGAATGGTTTATACAATTGCTCATGCATGGATCAATTAAGCAAGAAATCAAGGGGTCCCACATAGCCATAATGGACGTGGAGCAGTTGGAGGAAGAATCAATCATGCTTAATTGTAATGGGGCTTATATACACACACACACACACACATAGTTGCCCATGCATGTTAGGTCCAACGGCGGACCAATTGAGGAAGAACCCAAGATTCCCATGCAATTAAGGTGGACATGGGGCAATCAATCACTCTGCCAATAACACAGATCAATTAAGGAAGCTATCAACCTTAATGGTTAGTCCCCGCGAGGAGTCCTCGCGACTATATATATATATAATTGATGCATATCCTGCAGTTCGCTAAAAAGGAAGATTACGTCCAGAACTCCAAAAGGCAATTAACTTTGCCTGAAAGATTGCTATGACAGAGTTAGTCTTTTATTGATTACGATAGGTATCAAAACTATTAAGAGTTTTGATTTGATTCAAGGCCAATAACTGTGGCCTAAAATATAGTATTTCATTCATATTTGGAAAGTGAATCTACGAGCAGCCTATATATAGAGGCTAAAGATGACACAGCAAGGGAGAACTCTCTCCAATTAATCTCTACGATTATCAAAGCCTCCCCGAAGCAACCTATCTTACCGGTGACCACGTTCCAGTCCCAGTCTCCTCGAGAGACGACTGTCAGAGCCACCAAACCAACCCGGCAACCGTGCTTCCAGTCCTAGTCTCTTCGAGAGCCGATTGTTAGTGCTACTGCCACCGATACTATCAGTGAAGCAAGGGTAATGGCCTCGCAACCCCCGCGGAGCTAAAGTCACGCTTTAGCAAAACCCGTGCTTTCTCCAACTTCCCAGTGATTGCTCTGCTTAGTCTACAACACTAAGTATCGATTCGGTGAACGCAAGAGACCACAACCAAAGCCCTTATCCGTAAGGCAAGAAGTCCTTTCTCGGAAGGCAGGAAAAGATCCTTGTGACGAGGTTGGTGCTCTCCTCGTCCACAATGCTTGATCAAGAAGTCAGGTCAAGGGACGCCCCGACGACTGCACCTCATGGTGCTGGCACGCTCGCGCATTCAAAAGAGACAATTTGTACCACACAGGATTTTCGTGTCAAACAATTGTGTTATTTAAAAGCATAATTTCTACAATATAACTTGCTAGAATAGTTATTATATATGCATGGGAAACAGTTGGTTGGAAAGTTCAAAGAGTTCTTTCAGTAATGCAGTATCAGTACAAATCATTTACCAAAAGAAAATTTCTTGTATGTACTTTTATCTTAAAACTGATCAATGGCATAATGATCAACTGGTTTACCGTTATAAATTTTTCCTTTGTAAGTAGGGAGTTCTATATTCGACTCCTAACTATGTAATTCAGATATATTATAAAAATAAATATAAAAATCATCTCGTTCTTGCATGATTTCAATTACTGGGAAAAAAAAAAAAGTTTATCTTTCCAGCATATATAGCATTGATATCATTATTCCTTAAGTAATGTTTACTTTTCTTATGATCTTTCTCTTCGTTTTCTTATGTTCATCATTCCTCGTAGGGTCATAGGACCCATGTTAACATGAAGTGGATGTTGTAAAAAAATATGGGGATGGAATTCTTGTAAAATTAATATAAAATAATATGGAAATATTTTGGGAAATAAGAATAGAAATATAGATAAGGAAATAAAATAAATTAAGAAAATAATATAATATATAGGTTTTTATATAGGAAAACTTATCGAGTCGAGGCATGCAAGCGCATTGTTCTAAGAGAAAATTCGTCCCCTACTGCACAGGGTTGAATGACGAACTTCCCTCAAGATACAACAACTCTTCGAGCTCCGTCGTGCAGCTAAGAAGCCTCATTGAAACTTAATCACACGTGCACTCAAAACGGTGTATAAGTAAAGTATGTATATTTATAGTTTGTAAGAGTATCTTTGGTAGAGGTATTTGGCTACAGTGGTTGCACTATGGTGGATTATACCATCATGTATACCCTCATTATCTAACAATCTAAATTCCCACACATGTGCATGTTTCACGCCTCACCATATATCTTCCAACTCAATCATGTTCCCTTATATAGGTCACACTTACCATGACCATAATTAGCCTCATAAACCATACAACGGTCAAATAATAATCATATATTTTAAACATAAAACTGTTAAGCCATAAATAAAGTAATAAATACAAAATAAAAATAACCCCCAAAATAAGTAAAGAAAATAAATAAAAATCTTTTAATTTTAAATCATAAAATTTCCAACAATCCCCCACTGATTTAAAATTAAACTAAAATCATTTAAAACAAAATAAGTGAGTGCTTTTACTGTGCAATCGGCATAGGTACCTTTCGGGTTTGAACCTAGCTTACTGTGATTGTCTCCATTTGAGGAACCTGAGTGTACAAAGTATATATTAAACTCAGCACCTTTGACCAAACTTCAACATATCACACACACAGTACGGGTAATTAGACAGGTTCGCGTGTTGGAGCATTTATGGCCATGCGCGTATCTTGATTCTCATGAGAGTATTAGAGAACAATCCAATTCTCATTGTCACGACCTCACAAACAACTCTCACTTAGGTGAGTTCTCCAAGGGTACGTGTGCCGGGACCCCGCGGGAGTTTTCCTGCCTCGAAACTCATTCAGGGTATCATTGTTTTCCCTTCCTAATGTCATATGTAATATACCACCTAATGCCTTAGGGATGCACATGATAATATCTCTTTTGGATATATCCTTAAAATTTATGTGTGCTATATTTGAGTCACGCAGTATGGATTGTTTCTACCACATTAACTTCCTTCATGGGATCGATCTCAATCACAGAAGTTTGATTACCTCCCTAGGTGACTCCCGTATGGGCTTAAGCACATCCCTCTTTAGCAATTTTATATAAGTCTCCTTCTCGAGACTATAAGAGCCTCATCCGCGAGGCATTTATGACTTATGTCATATTTTATTTATTTTATTTTTTCCTTTGGTCATATCTTGCTTGTCCCTTTAGCTCGCAAAACCCTATATTTTAATTTGTCTGCAAATCTCAAATAAACTATCAGCCACAATATATTCTCATAGGAGTGTTTTCCTCCATATGAGAACAAGAAAATTTATAACTCTGCACTAATTATTTAATGATCATGTAAGATCAATCGCTACGAGTGTTGACCCTACATTACCATAGGGCATTTAAAATTATCATTAAAGTAAATAGTAAATCGTGACTAGAAATATTGAGCATAACCCCCACATTACCTGATATTAAATGTTCTTAAAGACATGTTTACAAATATTAACTAGAGTTATAGTTAGAGATTACCCCCACATCACCACAATAGATGCTCTTCATGAGAGAATAGTAAATGCTAAGAGCTAGTACTCATAACAAAATCAGATATATAAGACCCACGGTGATAATAAGCATTCACTACTAAAAAAAATTGTAATTGCTTCACCTTTTTACTTCAGCAACAGTTGCTGTTGCAATTGAGACCCTATTGCTAAGGAAAATCTTCCGTCGCGATTAAGCTTTATCATTTGCAACAAAAAATGTTTGCCGTAGTAACTCTGCAATCAATTGCGACGAACTTTTCTCGTACCGTCGTAAACTTTTCTCTTACTCTTAGCGCTAACCCAATTATTTTCCGCCTATTTTTTCTTTTGTGTAAAAGTAAATTGAGAATTGGAATTGGTCTACTCATTTCATTTCTTGGTCCCTTTATATAGGGATAGAATTACAACGGAAATATCGATTACATTAATGATACTAAATGCTGATTGAGCTATGATTGTAATTCCTTGATTCCCTCCTCGTCAGTTGCTTTGACGAAGGCACATAATGTGCTTTTCCTTTAACACTCCCCCTTGTGCCAAGTCAAAGATGAAATGGTGCATGATTTGTTGCCTCACTAAAAACCTTGCCAAGTAACAATAAAAGAGCACAACGCACCTTCTACATTTGAGGATGACATGTGTGTGTTAGACTCCCCCTGACGTCTACACCTCCCCCTGATACTTGCATTAATCAAGGGAGTTTGGAAAGACTTAGCATTCTAATGTTTTTCACATATTTCTCAAATGTGGCCTTGAGCAATGATTTGGTGAACAAATCTGCCACATTCTACTCACACCTTACTTGATTCACTTGAATCTTGAGGAGAGCCTGTTGTTACTTATTATAGAACAACTTTGGTGATATGTGTTTTGTGTTATCACCCTTAATATAACCTAGCTTCATTTGTTTGATGCAAGCTGCATTGTCTTCATAAATGCAAGTAGGCTCTTCAGTGGTAGAACTCAAACCACTTGTCCCTCCAATATGTGTAATGATAACTCTTAACCATATACACTCACGAACCATCTCATGTAGAGTAATGATCTCTGACTGGTTCGAGGAGGTAGCCACAAGGGTTTGCTTGGTTGATCTCCATGATATTGTCGTGTTCCCAATGGTAAATACATAATCAGTTTGGGAACGACCTTTATGTAGGTCAGAGAGGTAGCCTGCATAAGCAAAACCGACCAAAATGTCATTTGGCTTTTTAGTGTAGTGAGTAGCGCTTTCGCCATCAACATTTCCTTTAGGGATTACAGTTCCATCTGCGGTCCCTCTTGTCTCTCTGTAGGGAAAGAACAGTCCCAAGTCAATGGTTCCTTTTAGGTATCGGAAAATGTTCTTGATACCATTCCACTGACACTGCGTTGGCGCTGAGCTAAATCGAGCTAACAAGTTCATTGAGAATGCAATGTCTGGTCGAGTACATTGGGCTAAGTACAATAATGCGCCTATTGCACTTAGATAGAGAATTTCAGCTCCCAACACCTCTTTGTCATCTTCCTTTGGACGAAATGGATATTTCTTTGCATCCAAACTTCGACCGATCATGGGAGTGCTAGTAGGATATGCTTTGTCCATGTCAAATCGCCTGACTTTTGGACATACACAGACTGGTGGATTAGTATTCCACAAACTCGATGTTCTAGTTCAAGGCCTAGATAGAATCGAGTTTTCCCAAGATCCTTCATCTCAAATTCGGATTTCAAGTAGCTCGCGGTTTCTCTTATTTCATCAAGTATACCTATTATGTTCATATCATCGACATATACAGCTACAATTGCAAATCCGGAACTTGTTTTCTTTATGAATATGCAGGGGCATAATCCATCGTTCTTATATCCCTTTCCAATCAAGTAGTCACTTAGACGGGTATACCACATCCGCCTGGATTTTTTCAATCCGTAAAGTGAGCGTTTCAACTTAATTGCAAACGCACTCCGTGGTTTAGAGTCACTTGACTTGGGTAATGTAAGGCCATTCGGCACTTTCATATATATCTCTGAATCAAGATCCCCATCGAGATATGCAGTAACCACATCTATGAGTTGCATTTCCAATCCTTCAGAAACTACTAAGCTAACTAAGTAGCGGAATGTTATAACGTCCATTACGGGAGAGTATGTCTCCTCGTAGTCAATTCCAGGGCGTTGTGAGAAACCTTGTGCCACAAGGCAAGCCTTGTACCTCATGACTTCATTCTTCTCATTACGCTTTCTGACAAAGACCCATTTATGTCCTACAGGCTTTACACTTGGTGGGGTTAGCACTACCGGACCAAATACTTGTCTCTTTGCCAGAGAATCTAATTCTGCATGGATTGCATTTTTCCATTTAGGCCAATCTGCTCTTTGTTGACATTCTGCAACAGAGCGTGGTTCAATATCATCGTGCTCTATGATTTCTTGAGCAATAGTGTATGAAAATACATCATCAATGTGTATGGAAGATCTTTCTATCAACTCATACACACTCTCATAATGCATTGAGATTTCTTTGTTCTCTGGAATTATTTCAAACATCGGAGCGTTCTCCAGTATTGATTCATGGACATAACTATAATTAGAGACGATCTCATAAGAGGGATTCTCTACATTGATGATTAATGGATCGGTTTGTGCCTTACTCACCCTCTTCTTCCTTGGGTGAGTGTCAATCGAACGAAGTGGCCTCCCCCTCTTCCTTTGGGGAGCCACGGCCTCAACCACACCTCCACTAAGTGTGGTTGTAGTGCCTCTATCTGCTGCACCATGCCCTTGTTGGGGACTTCTAACCAGGCAGGTACATTTGCAGCTGGTATATGTGATCTCGTCACTTTTGCGATATCAGTAAACGCATCAGGCATCGAATCTGCTACGTTCTGAAGATCGATTATTCTTTTCACTTCACTTTGACATTGTGAAGTGTGGGGATCAAAATGAGATAGAGTGGGGACAAACCATGACAATTCCTGTCGTTCCCTTGGAAAATCATTTTTCCTATCTCCCCTAATGATGGGAAGACTGTCTCATCAAAGTGACAATCCGCAAATATAGCGGTAAAGAGATCGCCTATCAAGGGTTCCAAGTAGCGGATAATTGTTGGGAATTCATACCCAACATAAATACTTAATCGTCTCTGAGGACCCATTTTGGTTCGCTGTGGGGGCGCAATGGGCACATTTACTGCTCAACCAAATATGCGTAAGTGTGAAATGTCAGGCTCATATCCAGCTACCAACTGGTACGCAGAAAATGGTTGGCTAGCAGAGGGTCTGAAACGAATAAGTAAAGCTGCGTGCAATATTGCATAACCCCGGACAGATATAGGCAAGTTGGTACGCATGACCAATGCCCTAGCCACCACCTGTAGCTTTTTGATGGTGGCTTCTGCGAGACCATTTTGTGTATGCACATAGGGTATAGGATGCTCTACATTGATCCCGATAGACATGCAATAATCATCAAATGTTTTTAATGTAAACTCTCAAGCGTTATCAAGGCTTATAGACTTGATAGGGTGATCAGGGGGGTGAGCCCTTAAACGTATAATTTGTGCTAGGAGTTTTGTAAATGCAGCATTTCTTATGGACAATAAAGCGGCATGTGACCAGCATGTCGAAGCATCCACCAGAACCATAAAGTACTTGAATGGTCCTCATTTTGGATGGATAGGTCCACAGATATCTCTTTGTATCATTTGTAAGAATGGAATGTTTTGTTTTGTATCTTTAGCAAAGGAAGGTCTCAATCCTGTTTTTGCTAAAGAGCAGGCTTTACGAAACGAATGATGTGCCTTTGAAATAGTCAATGAGGCATAATGGGAGGGAGGTAGTGTTTCTGGTACTTCGAAAGGCAATGGCTGCATTTGAGCAGTATTAGGACCGACACCTTGCAGTGTGGCGGACTTTTCTCCCATTTTATTTTTCACTCAAAAGAAGGGATGTCCATATGATTTCTTTAAAATACGGATCATCATGTCACGACTGGGGTGCCATAGGCGGTCATGCCAAAGCTTGTATGATCAGTGTCCCACATTTCATTGTTGGTGACAGCATAGGATTCAATGATCCGAATCGTAGTGAGGTAAAGTCCACTAGATTGACTCATAAGTTTCTCTAAAATGCGTTTCATTCCACATTCATTAGAGTTAATATCAAAGTATTCAATTCCATTCTCACAGTGTGTTTCTACTGGATAATCGTTAGCACGAATATCTTTAAAACTTAACAAGGTTTGATTAGCTTTTGGTGCATATAGAGCGTCTATGACTTGAAATGTTGTGCCATTAGGCAGCAAAAATTTGGCAGTTCCTCGCCCTTTTATTACTTGTGATGATCCAATCATCGTAGTCACAGAGGAATTATAGGCTATTAATTCAATGAATAATTGCCTATTTCTTAATATTGTGTGAGTAGTCCCACTATCAACTAAGCACTCGAGTTCTCCTCCATTCATTCCTACAAATAAATGGGAGGTATTTAGAAAATATAACAAATATTCTTTAGAGTATTTCTATTTGCATAGAATGGTATTCTTTTGATTCTAATAATTTTTCCTTTTTCTAGATGTATTGTTTTACATCTTTATAGTGCTATTTCGAACCATGCATGCAGTAAATAAAATCGAATAAATTCAATGCTTCATAATAAAATCTAAAATTTATTAGTAAGCCAACGATAATCCAATCGAGGTCTTGTTCAGAAATCTAATTTATCAAACCATTATTGAAATAAACTTTAAGACCAAGTAGTAGTCTAATTAAAAATGAGGCATTATGCCTTCACAATTGTCTTTGGAAAATAAAATGAATAATGCAGATCAGTCAAGATTGAGAGCATCCATTGACTTAGCAAGTTCCTCTTTGCCATTGAAGTCTGCAATTGTAAGGTTGACGTCTAGGTCATGACCTCCTTCTTCCATATAGTGAGCCTCTTGTTCTTTAGACTCTCTATACCTCTTGTAATTGGCTGCTACTCTGTTGTTTACTTGGGAGTTCTTGTACCAATGCCCAATGAATCCACACCTATAGCATGGTTCATTGTTAACTCTTTCCTTTTTCATATTGTTTCCACGATTGCCATGTCCCTTTCCACGTGGTGCATTGTTGCCACGTGGGTAGGGATCAGCACGTCTAAACCCCCTTGCATTGGAGTTCTTTCCACTCATTTTTCCATAATTAGCCTTGGGAATTTTCTTTGTCCCAGTGGGCCTGGCATTGTTGTTCAAGAGAACCTCATTATATCTCTCAGCCACTTGCAGTAGGCTGATCAGCTTATTGAAGGTTGTGATTCTTTTGTTGTCATACTCTAGCCTATACTTGTCCGCTAGTATAAGCGCTGAAGTAGGAAAGGTGGAAATAATCTGGTAGATCATATCATCTTCTGTGATTTCCCTTTCACAGAAATTGAGACTTGCCTTTAGGCGCAACATGTCCTTGTTGAAGTCATTGACCCTTTGTAGTCAACCAAGCGGATTCCATTCCACTGAACGACCAGTTCTGGGAGCAAAATGTCATGAATGTTCCCTAAACATCCCTTAAGGGCATCCCACAGTTCTTTGGGTGTCTTCAACTGAAGGTACTCCCAGCGTAGGCTAGGATCAATATGTCGCCTCAAAAACATGAAGCCATTTGCTTTCACCTTATTAGATAGTTCATCATCTTTGGGATCGGTAATGGTGGCAGTATAGTCTTTTGCCACAAAGGCAGTTTCCATATCGGAAACCCAACGATGGTACTCAAGTCCTTCTTAGTCTAAGATGTCAAATTCAGGTCGAGTTGGATCAGCCATCTACATAAACAAGAGAGAAGATATAAATTACGCAGTCATGAAGACATCCATGTAAATTATTTTCCAAAAATGTGAATTAGATTTCAAGACCAAGATTCGTAATGGTCACATTTTTTTTCTTTCGATGCTATGTGAAAATGCTTTATCACAGTAAATGTGTATGGTTAATGTGCATGAATTTTCATTATCATGGAAAAGCGGAATTGATATGTTGCATTCTAAAATTAACCATAACACATATAATAATTAAACATAGCACATAAAGTACATGGCATGCTCAAAAAAATTCACAAATAAACACCAAAATATGTGTTACACATACTAATAGAAATAATATATCATAAAAATCACGAAACATGCTTAAAAACTCATAATAAAAATATAAGCAATAAAATATAAAGCATGCGTAAACAGAATTATATAAATAACAAGGCATGTTTAAAATGATCAAAATTATCTTAACTAAACATGCTTAATAACAAAATATAATAAAAGCATGAACAATGAAGTATAAAGCATGCTTAAAAATAGAAAACATAAATAAAATTCACATGCTTGATTAAAATCATAAAAACAAAATAAAGAAAACATACTTGATTTCGAGAAAATAAAACAATCCTAGCGCAAGCGCGTGTTAATGCAGGCGTGCGTAACGATGTTTTTGGGTTTGAGAAAAACTGAGCCGCTTCCTCTCTCTTTTCAACAGTGTGCCACAGGGCCTTTTTTTTCTTTCTTTTTCTTGGCCTGCTTTTTTCTTTTCTTTTCTGGCCCGCAGGCCTTGTTTCTTCTTTTTTCTTTGCTTTTTTTTCTTTCTTGGGCCGCAGGGCCTGTTTTTTTTCTTTGTTTTCTTTTTCTATTTTTTTCTCTGGGCTACATGGTTTAATTTTTTTTCTTTTTTCTTTGATTGTTGGGCCAGGTTTTTTTTTCCTCGCTTCTTCCTCCTTCTACTCTTCTTCTTTCTGATTTTCTCTGTTTTTCTTTTCTTTTCTGGTTTGCAGACAATCCCAGTTGCTGCTCACGGTAGACTGACGCGGAGGCTACTGCGCAGGGGTCAGTAGCGGGGGCTGATGCGCTGGTAGTGGCGCCGGGGGCTGATGCGCTGGAGGATTGGAGCCACGCGAGGTTGGGATCTGCTGCAGGCGGGAGGTGGGAGGAGGGCGGCGCTGGGTTGCTGTTGCAGGTGGCTTAGCAGACGCCGAGGGGGCAGCGCGGGTGGGTATGCTGGTGAGCGGGCTGATCTTCCAGACCAAGGCCTCGTGGTCGGGAAGGATGAGGCCAGCTGTGGAGGGTTGCAAGCATGGGTTTTGGGTTCTGAGGACGATTTGCATAATTAAAGTCCTAGCCTGATGCAAAGCCGATCTGCAACTCTTTTTTTTTTTTTTTGGTGGCGGCAGAAGAAGAAGAAAAGTTTTTTTCTTCTAGGTTTTTGTTTTTTTCCGACGGGAAGGAGAAAGAAACTAGAAAACTAAGTTTTTTTTCTTGGCTATTTACTTTGAGCGTGCTGATAACGTGTAAAAGTAAATTGAGAATTGGAATTGGTCTACTCATTTCATTTCATGGTCCCTTTATATAGGGATAGAATTACAAAGGAAATATCGATTACATTAATGATACTAAATGCTGATTGAGCTGTGATTGTAATTCCTTAATTCCCTCCTCATCAGTTGCTTTGATGAAGGCACATAATGTGCTTTTCCTTTAACATTGTGTGTTTTTTTTTGCCAAAGTTCCCACCAACAATACAGCCCTAATTCTTTATCCCCCCAAACAACACCTCTCTCTCTCTCTCTCTCTCTCTCCCCCCTTCCCTCTTCCTCCCTCCCCAAGCTTTGCAGCTCCTCGAACTGGAACTTACCGCTGAGATCGACTAGGTCCGCACCGCAACCTACCGCGACAGTGACGAGCTCCTCCGTTGACGTTAACGAGGTCCGCAGGCCAGAACATACCACCGAGACCTACGAGCTGCTCTTTTCCGTCGAATAGCTCCTCCTTCACCAAATAAATTGTAACAACAGCTCTCTCACACCCCAGACACAACAAATCCCGATCAATATCTCTAGGAATCTATAAGGTAAATCCCTTTGTTCTTTCCATTTGTCTCTTGTTGAATATTAATATTTATAATCTTAGTTTAGTTTGAGATTGGGCTCTGTTAATTTAATTGGTTGTATATGAGAGGTCAATATTTAGATTGTGAGTTCAATTGTGATATGAAACTAATTGGGCTTTGTTTCAAATTTGAGCACCAGTGGCCAATCCTCCTGGATAATCTTCATGTTTAGTAAATAGATGGGTATCTTTCTCTTAGACAACGATACATTGATGAGTTTAAGGTTGAGCTTGATTTGATGGGGTCGGAACTTGACCTATACATTTGGGGTTTCTTCTTGCATGCAACTTAAATTAATGATGCATCAGATCGTAAATTTAAGTGTTCTTCTGGATTTTATAGGGCTACTTTATACTAATGGTATCTAAATTAACTACAGGGCAGCAGTAGACTAAAATAATAGAGCTCAGAATAACTAAATAAACTTCTTTTGCAAGTATGCGTGCAGATTGAACGAGGTCTCATGGAACAACCTAGTTTCTCATTGTTAGATAGATATATGATTGAAAGTTAAAGTGCCATTTACAAGTGTTGATTGAATTATTTTGTGAGGAAGACTATAATCTTCTGTTCATATTTTGCAGGACCAGCCCAGAACTTCTGCTAAATCCTGTGAGAACCATCTTAACATAGTAAAAAAATAGTTTTCTTATCCCACCCTTCCTAGTTTAATGGTTATGTTTGCAAAAGATGGTTTTTTTCTTCTTCATATATGTGGTTTCTACTGCCTGTTAAAACGGGTCAATGCTATGTTGACTTGATCAAGGTCTGCAGCTTCTGCTGAAGAATCCATTGTGCTGATGTGGCATAGCTGGTTAAATGCATTTCCTAGCTGGAGTTACTTTCTGTAAAAGTTAGTTACTGGAGTTTGTTGGGGTTTTATCCATCAAGTACTATAAATAGGTGTGGCTGTAATAATTGGTTCTTAGCTTTCATAATTGAAGAACTCAGTTAGATATTTTCTCCATTTTCTCTTCTCTACGTTCATATTCATCTGCAACCTCAAGATCAACCATCCATGGCTGCAATGTTATCATGGTATCAGAGCTATGGCTCTTGATCCTGTGGACTATTTCATACTGTAGAAGTGTTTGTTTTCTTCTAGCTTCCGCATTTGAGCTTCGTTCTTCATCAGGTGAGAGGAAAAAAAAAAAAAAAAACCTTGATCTGCAATTTTTGCTTTGTCTCTGTGAATCAAGCTCTTTGATTTCATCCTAAGCTTCATTTTAGTCATGTCTTCTACTGGTGAGCTCTATTCTCACTTCAGATCGCCTATTTTCACTTTGATACTCTGGATTTGAGTACTGTAGTTGTTCCTCACTGTTCGTACATCATCTAGATCTGAAATCTGTGAAGTGTGATGATATATTAGCTCATAAGCTGTGGAATTTGTGATAACATAAGAGATTGATAACAAGGGGCTCAACTATACATATTTGATTTTGGATATGGACTTTGGAGGCTCGATTGTCTGATTTTTCGTGTTGAAGGGACTGTTATTCTTGTGGCTTGCAAATTCACCTATTTTACTAGTATTTGGAGTATCTACAATGCTATACATGTGTTCTGTTGCTGGAATCTACCTACATATGATGGATGCTGCTATGATTCAAAAAAAAAAAAAAAAAACTTTCATTGATCTATGAAGCACTGAAGCTTTTGGAATAGTAAACAGAGTTATGATGATTGGTATTGTTACTAAGAGTTTAGTGCTCATGTTGAATGACAAAGTCTTGAATTAAACAAAACAAAGTCATGCTGCAAGCCATACGGATGATTTGAAAACAAAATTTTCATAAAATTTTGGTGGTAGTCAAAAACAACAAAAGTTGGTGATTCGTGAATTTGGAGTTTCATTGATTCATTTTGGAGTTGGATTATTGAACATAGTTGCTTTGGTGTCCAACAAACTCGGGATAGAGAAAATATGGCCACTAGTCAAACTCCATTTCAGATTTACATGTTGCTTAGTATGATGACTAGAAGATTGAATGACAATAACTTCATTACTTGGGGATACCAATTTCAAACTCTTTTAGAAGGACAAGATCTCTTCGGTTATATTGATGGCAATACTCTTTGTCCTACAAAGTATGTGATCACTGATGATGAGGGAGTAACAGATGAGATAACTGCAACTTACAAAGAGTGGATAAAGACTGACAAAGCCATATTAAGCCTTCTAATTGCCACACACTGTTCTGATACAATGGATTATGTGGTGGGCAGCAAGACATCAAGAGAAGCATGGATGAGGTTGAATGATAGATATGCAACAGTTTCGAGATCACATGTACGTCATGCAATTAAAAACTGATCTATATACAATTACAAAGGGAATGGATTTTGTTGAGAAATATTTGATGAAAATCACACGTGCAAGGAACCAATTAGATGCTTTCGGAGTAAGGATGGAAGACCAGGATATTGTTGTGGTTTTACTCAATGGTTTTCCTGCAGAATTTAATCTCATAAAAGCAATTATTCGGGTAAGGAAAACCCCAATTACAATGCAAGAATTGAGGATTCAATTACTAGTTGCTGAAAGAGATATTGCAAATAGGGCTATTCTGAATATAATGCCAGCCTTCTCTGCTAGGAAAACTAAGAAGAAGGTGTCTCAGAGGTGTATGAATGGTAATGGGAATAACATTGGCAGCATGTTTGAAAATGGTGGAGGCTACAGGAATAATTTTGGGTCGTCTCCTGAGTGTCAAATCTGGACGAAGAAAGGCCACACTACTTCATATTGCTTCTACAGGAATGACATCCCTCTTGATCATCTTTCTAACTCTGTGATCATTTGTCAAATCTGTGGTCTGAAGGGACATGCAGCGTTGGACTGCCATCACAGGTCAAACTTTGCATTGCAAGGAGCTGAACCACCTTCTACTCTTGCTGCAATGACTCTGCATAATACCAATGGAGCTAGTACTTATGGTGCTTCTATTACTGCACAGGGTTTCTCATATGCAAGTACTAGTTCTCCTCATCCTTTTTTTAGTCTGGATCAGTCACAAGTTATTCTTCCTATCTGTTCTGCTTTGGGTAACTCTCTTAACACCCACATTGGAGTCTCTCTTGCTATGGTTGATGGGGGAGATCAGAATGTGATAAATAGTGATCAAGTTGATGCACAGTTGCAGTTACCTCCTCGTGAACAATTTGATCAAAGAAGAAGTCAGATTTATGAGAAATCCATGCTTACCAAAGCCAAAGGTTTGAGTATCAAGAAGAAGACATTTCGGGATTTTTATGCTTATTCCTGCATTGCTCAACAAAAATTGTTTGATGAGTTTGCATACTTCAGTGGCTTTACTTTTGCATTGGATATCCATGATGCTACAGAACCAAAGACATTCAAAACTGCTGTTGGAAAATCAAAGTGGGATTCTGCTATGAATGGAGAAACTAATGCCCTCAGGAAGCAAGAGATCAGTTACAGACATAATGGAGTGTTCATCTATCAAGAAAGATATGCAAAGGATTTAATTAATGGTCAAGCATTAATTAAAATTGGAATTGAAAAAGACATAGGCAGTAAACTAGAGGTGATTTCAAGGGTTAAACTTTCTCCAAACACAATTGGTAAAAGTGGCTCCAAGAAGCAAAAGTCCTCTAATTGCGTGGCTACTAGAACTGAGCAAGTCCAGGCACAACCTCAATTGAATTATGATCAAGAAACCATGGATCAAGCATATAATCAACATTCCATGCTTACCAGAGCCAAACATGCAACTGTCAAGAAGCTGACATTTCAACCATTTCAAGATTTTTGTGCATTAATTGATAAAACTGGTATGGATACATCAACAGCTAGCACGCAAAGCATTTTCATGTTGTTAGAGAAAGAGGGTAAAGGTATGATTTGTTACTTCATTATGTTTCTATTTCTGAGCATACTCCAACTTTTGAGCATACTGAAGATATTCTTACTAAAAGGTTACACAAGCTCAATAGTCAGTATACATAGATCCAATCTCAGTTTGGTTAACCCCAACTGAGATTGAGGGGAGGTGTTAAAACGGGTCAATGCTATGTTGACTTGATCAAGGTCTGCAGCGTCTGCTGAAGAATCCCTTGTGCTGATGTGGCATAGCTAGTTAAATGCATTTGCCTAGCTGGAGTTACTTTCTATAAAGGTTAGTTACAGGAGTTTGTTTGGGTTTTATCTATCAAGTACTATAAATAGTGTAGAATCGCTGTAAATCTGTATGTAATTAGGATTTTATTTAATTAGGATATCCTGTAATTATGGAAAGATTGTTTCCTATTAGAGTTAGACTACTCCTTTATACATGTATATATACCCTCATTGTGGGATGAATAGAATCATCGAATTAACCCTGAATTGAAGTATTATTTTCTACTTGGAATCAGAGCAGGTTCAATCCTTTGAACTTGCGCTGCGTCCTTTGAATCCTGAATCCCTAAGAACACCACAAACCGCTGCGTACCACCACCGTTGAAATCAAACCACCCTGAATTTCAAACCACCATCACCCTACCTTTTTTTTCGGAAAAAGAAAAAAACTTTTTTTTCCAAAACATTCATATCCATCTTGAAACCCTTGAAAATCCAATCCTGCGAAAATCATGAATTCCTCAATGATGAAATCAGAGAAACAGGCTATGGGGCATTCGGTGACTACCAGATTTTATGTTATGGCTCAACGCAAACAGGGTCCTCCTCCAGGCTTCTCAGGAACTTCTCCACGTCGTCCTCTAGGTAAACCAAATCCGTATACAAACAAAAGGTGCATTATCTGTGGGGAATTAGGTCATAGCAAGGAGCGATGCTATGAAGTGATTGGTTACCCTGATTGGTGGGAGTTCTCCAAGAAACTGTGAAATAATCTGGGCCAAGCTGCTGTTGCTACTATAGAGGAAGTTTACCTAGACCATGCCTCCGCTAATGTAGCACAGTCAGGTATGAAGGGTAAGGTTACTTTTAATAGTACATGGATAATTGATACTGGTGCATCTGACCATATGACCAATGCCCCAAGTCTTGTGAAAAACCTTAGACGTTCCCCTCAAAACGTTGTCTCTACTACTGATGGTACTCAAACTCCGGTCACCGGAGAAGGTTCTATTGCTTTATATGATACCTTAACCCTTGAAACTGTCTTAGTTGTTCCATCACTAGCTTATAATCTTCTGTCTGTTGGTCAAATTATTTTAGCTCTTGCATGTATTGTGACCTTCTATCCGTCTTTCTGTGTGTTTCAGGACATTCTGACTAGACGGATTCTTGGTTATGGTGTTAGAAGGGGGAAATTATACTATCTGGATTTGACAGAGACTGGAAAGAAGCAGACACATCTTTTGGGACAAGCTAATCAGATCAACAGGGTAGAGAATGCGAAGGAAGCTGTATGGTTATGGCATCGCCGTTTAGGTCATCTATCCTTTCGTTATCTTAAGAAGCTGCAACCTCAATTGTTTTCAGTTGTCAGTGAATTGGATTTCTACTGTGACATTTGTAAACTGGCCAAGAGTCACCGTATTTCATATTCACCAAGTCTTAATAAAAGTCTTGTTCCTTTTATGAAGATTCACTCTGATGCCTGGGGTCCTGCAAAAATTCCTTCTCTTTCTAGAGCCAAGGTTCTAAAAAACCCTAGGCGCTAGTCGGGCGATGACCCAGAGACTAGCGCCTAGGGGCCTAGGCGGGGACTAGGTGATTTTTTTTTTTAATTTTTAAATTATTTTTATGACATATAATAATATAAATAACAATATTTAAAGTCTAAAAATTAATTATAAATATAAAATAGTCAAAATATAGAATAAATTAGGGTTTACGACCGCCTAGAGGCCTAGAACCGCCTAGTCCCAGCCTAGCACCACCGCCTAGCCCGCCTAGTCCCCGCCAAGTAGCCCAGCGCCTAAGGGAAACGCCTAGGCCAAAATCTGAGCCGTTCCTTGCCGCCTAGGCCGTTTTTTAGAACATTGTCTGGAGCTCGGTATTTTGTAACGTTTATTGATGATTGCACTCGCATGACATGGGTGTCATTACTGAAGAATAAGAGTGATGTATTTGGCATGTTTACCGAATTTCACAAAATTGTGGCAACTCAGTATCAACAATCCATCAGAGTGTTTCAGTCTGACAATGGTGGAGAGTTTGTGAATGGCCCTATGATTGAGTTTTGCCGGTCACATGGAATTCTTCATCAAACCTCCAATTCTTATACTCCTCAACAGAATGGTTTAACAGAACGGAAGAACAGGCAGTTGATGGAAGTTGTTCGTGCTTCCTTGTTTGGCATGAATGTACCTCGATCCTATTGGGGAGAAGCAGTAAAATCAGCAGCATATCTTATCAACCGTACTCCTTCACGGGTGATTGAGTTTCAGAATCCTCATCAGAAGCTTCATGCACTTTTGACCATCCCTTCTATGCCTAATTTGGAGCCCTGGGTGTTTTGGTGCACAGCCTATGTTCATATTCCCAAGCCTCAACGCAACAAGCTTGATCCCCGTGCCCGTAAGTGTATCTTTGTTAGTTATGCTGACTTCCAGAAAGGTTATCGATGTTATGATCCTCTTACTGGCACTATACATGTCTCTCTTAATATTGCTTTTCGTGAATCCGAGCCTTGTTACTCAGGGGGAACTTCTCAGTCTTCCCTTCAGGGGAGAGAGGTTGTGAAGGGAATCCTTGTTCTATTATTGATTTTGATGTCTTTGAAGACTTGGAAAATTTGGAGGATAGATTTGAAGGTAGAAATTCAGAAATAGAAAATGCAGTTGCCAAACAGAGCATTGTGAATTCCGAAACAGACAATGCGACTGCGGAACGAAGTGTTGCGAATTCGGAAACAGAAAATGCGACTGCCAAACGAAGTGTTGCGAATTCCAAAATAGAAAATGTGACTGCCGAACAGAGTGTTGTGAATTTCGAAACAGAAAATGTAATTGCCGAACAGAGTGTTGTGAATTCCGAGACAGAAGAGACGATTTTTCTGGACAGTTTGAATCAAAATCAAGACGTATGTGAAGCTCACACACAAGATATTCCCCCTTTTGCATCACCAACTGAAGATCCCGGTCAGAATGATCCTCCTCAGGTACCCCTAAACTTTAATGAATCTTTTGGGTTAGAAAGTGTCGAACCTAGGAAATCACAAAGGGTTATCAGGCGAATTCCTAAGAAATAATATGAACCAGATATCAAAGCCAAAGCTAAATACCCAATAGCTAATTTTATGTCTAACCATAGGATTTCTGGGTCACATGCACTTGTTTTTGATCAATTATCTACTGTATCTATTCCTAGTAACGTGCAGGATGCATTGATGGATCCAAAATGGACAAAGGCGATGAATGAAGAATTGGAAACTCTTCAAAAGAATGCAACATGGGAGCTAGTACCTATGCCAGTTGGAAAGAAGACTATAGGATGTCGTTGGGTATTTACTGTGAAGCTTAATGTGGATGGGACTATTAATAGATACAAGGTGAGGTTGGTTGCCAAAGGATATACACAACGCTATGGGATTGATTATGAGGAGACTTTTGCACCTGTGGCAAAGATTAATACAGTCTATATTTTAATCTCACTTGCAGCAAACAAAGATTGGCCCTTGCACCAATTTGATGTGAAAAATGCGTTTCTTAATGGGAATTTGGAGGAAGAAGTGTACATAGATGTGCCCCGAGGTGTTAAGAATTACCCAAGTGACGTTGGCAAAGTGTGTAAATTGAAGAAGTCGTTGTATGGCTTGAAGCAGTCTCCAAGAGCTTGGTTTGGATGATTTTCAAAGTCCATGAAAGTCTTTGGATACAGACAGAGCAATTCTGACCATACCTTGTTCATCAAGCGCAAGAATGGTAAGATTACAGCTTTTATTGTGTATGTTGATGACATGATTGTTACAGGGGATGATCCGAAAGAGATAAATGAATTGCAAAAGCATTTGCCAAAGGAGTTTGAAATGAAGGATCTGGGACAACTGAAGTATTTTTTAGGTATTGAAGTTGCAAGGTCTAAGAAGGGGATTTCACTTTCACAGAGGAAATATGTTCTTGATTTACTTGCTGAAACGGGGATGCTGGACTGCAGACCCATCGAGACACCCATTGAGATGAATCACGGACTTGCTATCTATCCTGATCAAGTTCCAACTGATAAAGGAAGGTATCAACGTCTTGTAGGAAGGTTGATTTATCTTTCACATACTAGACCTGATATTGCTTATGCTGTGAGTGTTGTTAGTCAATTTATGCATTGTCCTAGTGAAGAGCATATGGATGCAGTCTTTCGTATTTTGAGGTACTTGAAGATGGCACTAGGTAAAGGGTTACTACTTCATAAAAAAGATGAATTAGAAGTTGTTGGATACATAGATGCAGATTGGGCTAGTGATAAAACTGACAGACGTTCTACATCTGGTACTTCACTTTTGTAGGAGGGAACCTTGTCACTTGGCGTAGCAAAAAGCAGAAAGTTGTTGCCAGATCAAGTGCAGAAGCTGAGTTCTGAGGTACGGCACACGGAGTCTGTGAAATGTTGTGGATTCGTAACGTCTTGAAAGACTTGGGTTACAAGAATAAAAAGCCTATGGATTTGCATTGTGATAATACAGCTGCCATTGAGAGTGCACATAATCCAGTTCAGCATGATAGAACAAAGCATATGGAGGTTGACCATCATTTTATTAAAGAAAATCTTGATAGAAAGGTTATTCGCTTTCCATTTGTAAACTCAGATGAGCAATTAGCTGATGTTCTTACTAAAGGAGTGTCCAGAAAGGTATTTGACAGCTCAGTAGAAAAGTTGGGCATGATAGACATCCATGCATCAACTTGAGGGGGAGTGTAGAATTGCTGTAAATCTGTATGTAATTAGGATTTTATTTAATTAGGATATCCTGTAATTATGGAAAGATTGTTTTCTATTAGAGTTAGACTACTCCTTTGCACTTGTATATATACCCTCATTGTGGGATGAATAGAATCATCGAATTAACCCTGAATTGAAGTATTATTTTCTAGGTGTGACTGTAATAATTGGTTCTTAGCTTTCATAATTGAAGAACTCAGTTAGATATTTTCTCCATTTTCTCTTCTCGGCGTTCATATTCATCTGCAACCTCAAGATCAACCATCCATGGCTGCAATGTTATCACTGCCTTGTCTTGTGCAAGGACTGACATTCTTTTTTCTTTCCCACACTTAATCTAAATAAGCATGTTGGAATATTTAAACTTTGTCGTATCCGTTTCAAAGTTTGGCAAAGATAGTTCCTATTCGTGCCTAAGCTTTATTAGCAATATCTTTACCATTTTTAGACAAATTCTCTAAGTAGGGATGAAGAATTTCAGAGTTAAAAAGGCATATAAAAGGTGGAAGTTAGAGCTAATAAAGTGGAAACATCCTACGCAGTTCCTCTCCATTTTTGTTTTAATATTGTTCTTGTGGAAACATACTTTTGAGTATTCATGCCATATGGTAGGAACAACTTTTTTTGCTAGGTTCTGAAATGTAGTCTTCACCTGAAAAGTTAATCTACAGACTTCATAGTTTAAGCTACAGCTTACAGGAATTTAAAATTGTCAGTGAACACATAAAACTCGGAAATTCTGGAAAAAGAATTTTGTTACCTAGCTTGTTAAGGTTGTTTCTCTAGGAGTTTGACATTAGTCTTTTGTTCATGGAATTGCTATTACAGGTTTTGATATGTCAAAATGAGGCTGAAAAATGCTTAATTGAGACATCTATTAGTTCCCTTTGTATAAGCCTCAAGGTGAGTATCCATATTTGAATGGTTTTTAGTAATGTAAGTGAGAGTTGGAACTATGGCTTTCTGAGTTTGAAATTATTTAAATAAATAACTACTTTGGGTTGGATTTTTTTATTTCTTTCGTCTGCTCGTCTGAACAACCTGAAAACAACTGTATCTTTCCACTCAGTTGTTATAGACCTTTCTCAATAAACCTGTTTTATAGAGGGTTTATATTGGGGACAACTATATGTACTTATGCTTTCTGTGAACCTTATTGGTGGATAATTTCGGAAATTTCTATTCACATTTGATCCAACTAATTGGAACATTACTATTTTCAGTCTTCAAAATAAAGTGTAATATGTGAATAATGAAGTGGTCAAAAATAGTAAAGGTTATAAAGTGATATGTAAAGTTCTGGCAAAATAATACACATAACACACTATTTCCAATTATTAAACAATGTAGTTAAGGGAAGGGGCAGAAAGTGCACTCAATCTGACAACAATTCCATCTTCTCATTCATGGAATCAACAAGTTTTCAGTGTTAGTTTCCTTTAAGTGGAAACTTTGATTAGAGACTTGAAATATCAATTTTTCTGCAGCCTTATATTTATAGTTTATTCCTCTTTTTAGAGAGGTTCTATAGTGTAATATAGTATCCTTTGTGTTAATGCTTAGGTCAGGCGGTAGCCGATTCTTCGCTTAACACCGGTCCGGTGGGCGGACCGCTACTCCGAGGATTAGATGACCTCCGTTTGCTGCAACACGAGAGACAGGGCGTCAGAGGGAGACCGCGCTGGGCGATCTTCACTTCTCCGATGCCTAAGTCAGTCACTGTATATGGGCAGCATAACAATAAATGATTAGTAATTGCGTAATTAATGAGGAAAGAGGAGAGGACCTTTTATAGGTGAGGAAGAGATTGATCCTCTTCTTGTTTCCGATGTGGGACTAATGTGCTTCGATTCCCAGCGTCTGGAGCTTCTGATGCTATCTTGACGCGGCGCGTGGCGGCGCGTCAGCGGTGATCTAGGGGCGGTCTAGGGCTCGAGCGGTAGCCCGCCTGGCCGTGCCTTCGCAGGTTACCCCCTTGGTAGGAGTCGGTACCTCTGGCGGTACCATGAACGTGGCTCATTATAGCTAATTATGCTCGTTCTGGCACATGTAGGTACAAGTCCCCCAAGTCCCCAGTCAAGGAGGGCAATCTTGGTTGGGGAGTTGATCGGCGGTGTGAAGCCTTACTTCCGCTAGACTTGCAACAGCATAATTAGCGTTAGTGCGTTGTCAACTATGGATTTACTGAGCGAATGCTTTATACCCTTTCGGGTGGGCCCCTGTCAGGCCCGCCAGGGAGTCCCCCACTCCCTAGCCAAGACGGACCTCCGGATGGTTGGCAAATTGTTTGTTGAGGGGAAGCTGCGCGAAGCAGAGAGTGTTGGGTAGCGAGCCCAATCTTAGTACCCGGGTGACGGGGGTCAACATACCTGATTAGGGTCGTCGTAGACTATTGATAAGTCCCCGTGTCCCGTAGGGACGATCTGACCGTAACGCCGCGTGGCAGTCGTTGTCAGAGTGAGGCATAGCCTCGGGATTCGCCGCTGGCGGATACTCCCGCTGGATGTAGTAGGAAACAGCGTCGCGTAGACGTGTTTGGTGGTAGTTATTGAGGGGAGTTGCTCTCAGCAACGCACGGGGTTTGCAAGATGGAGGGGGTTCTACCGGCAGTGTCACGTGTAGCTGAGGCTGCCCCTTGCAAGTTGACGAGTGGAAGTTCTTCTAGCGGGGATTGGCTCAGCAGACTTCGACACTAGGAAAGTGACAAAGGGGGAAGTTCCGCTAGCGGGGTTTCGCTCAGCGGACTTCAACACTTGGAAAGTGACAAGGGAGAAGTTCCGCTAGCGGGGTTTCGCTCAGCAGATACCGCCGACGATTGGCGTCTTCTTCCCAAAAGTGGTGGCTTCTACTAGACGTTTCATCCGATGGTGGTTGACATGTGGCGAACCCCTAAAGGGTTAGCGTGCGGAGGCGTGTCTCCTCCGCCTAGCCGTCTCCTCGCCATTAATGTTGAGTAATGATGGATTTTGTAACAGAGGCGACGCCTCGGTTAATCCGGAGAGTAATTGGAGTCTTGGGACACGTGTACGGCTGACACACGATGTCATTTTTTAATGGACGGCGTAGGACTGTTTGACATTGACATAAAAGGGGGGAAGTTGGCATATTTGACACTTTGCTCTAAACTTTGAACCGTACTCGTCATCTTGAAGCTCTCTGCATCTGAGATCGGAGAAGAAGGCTGAGGCGATATTGCCGAGTTTTCGTACGTGGAAGAACCGACGACCCCCGGCCCCGAAGACAAGTGCTCACACTGCTATCAGAGACTCCATCGTTGAGGTTGGTATTCTGACTTATATCCCTGTTTCATTGGATGTCTGCCATGGCGAAATTTTAGGTTTTGGGTGTTCCTGTGAAATGTTCTTCGTTGACGTGCTGTGAGGGTGTGAGAGTGGTTTTGGGGATGGGTTGCTGTGTTTGACAGAATTGGGGTTTTTAGGGATTTTCTAGATGGTCAAATCTGGGTTTGAGTGCGTTTGTTCGTGTTTTGGTATTTTATGGGTTGAGTGTTGTTGATGTTCTTGGGCACTGACTGATATAGGGATAGGTTAGATCTTGTGTGAGCTAACTGATTTGGGTTTTAGGGTTTTGGGATGGCCGACGTCATAGAGATTTCGAGCAGTGAGGATTCCGGATCTGAAGTGTCGTTCAGTGCGGCGGATAGAAATTTTATTGACTCGTTGCGTCCGTCTGCCCGTGCAGGAACCTCACTGCCAGAACCGCTACAGACCATACCGTGGGACGTAGCTATGGGTCGTGCATCGCGTCTGGAGAGTTCTAGGGCGGGGGAGGCTGCCGCTGCCCACACTATGCACGAAGAGCGCCTAGAAAGCAATAGTGCCACCAGCGGATCCGCTGGGGGGGAGGTGTAGCGGGGGAGGATACCGAGTCAGCGTGGGTGTTCGAGGACAGCACCCCCATTGACGAAGCGGGAAGTAGGATGACTGCTGTTGCCGTCAACCGGCTGAAGCGGATGTTCCGGTTGCTTGACGTGGTGAAGCTGCGTCCGCTGACGGTGGAGGAGAAGGCCTCGATCCTGCCAGTGGGCCACGCCGCCGTGCACGTGGCTATATTCCGCGAGGGAGTGACCTTCCCGCTGGTGTCGAACCTTCAGATCTTGGTGTGCGAGTTTGGCGTTGCTTTTGGGCAAATCTGCCCCAACATGTGACGGTTGATGCTGGCACTGAACTCGTTGTGGCGGTTGTCAGGTTGCGAGGGACCGACTGTGGCGGAGGTGCTGCACTTCTACGAATTGGTGTACGTGAAATGCCAAGGTTGCAGGGGGCAGGTAAACCTGAGTCGCCGCCAAGGAGCGCCTAAGCTGATCGAGAATTTGAGGGATTCCATGTCCTACTGGCGGGGTACCTTCTGCGTTGCCACGACGGGGTGGGAGTACCAAGTGGGGTCGAACGAGAGGGGGCCGACGTTTAGAATTAAGTCAGAGTTTCAGCCCATTTGAGGTCGTTTGTCGCTTCAGCTGAACATGACTGGCGGGGTTTCCCCCCTTTGTTTTTTGTTTGTGATGATGTGTGTACCGCAAGAGGTCTTGACAATTTTGTTTTTGGCCATGAATGAAACATTAAAGGAATTAAAATTGGTCCAAGTACACAATGTAGCCGACGTAGTCCGCTGACTGGCGTTGCCAGTTGCCCCCAGTGCTAGACTTGGCAATAATGGTTTGAATAATTCCTCGTTTCATTGATAGCTGTCTGAACAGCGTTTACAAAAGCGGGGTGGTACCCGTTGGGTAGCTTCCCTTAGCTAAATATTGAACAAAAATTTAGCTAAGTCAAGATGCTCTTGGGTAGCGGTATGACTATTTGTAGTAATACCGAAGGTGTTCGTTATTCCAAGGGTGGGTCGTTGTGACGCCGTCCTTGTCCATTAAGTATAAGGTGCCTGGGCTAACGACCTCTACAATTTTGTATGGACCTTCCCAAGTTGGGCGGAGTTTTGTTGGCGGTGGTATGACTTCTTTCATTACCCAGTCCCCCAGTTGGAGGTTGCGGGCTTTGACCCTGGCGTTGTAGAAACGTGATACCCGTCGCTTGTTCTGGAGATTGCGCAAATAGGCTGCGTCTCGCTTTTCCTCTAGGAGATCCTTGTCGAGGTTGACGCCGTCGCCGTTGGTCTCGGGGCAATAGCCTTCGACCCTAGCGGTTGGTTGGGCTACCTCGATAGGCAGGACGGCCTCAGTTCAGAACATCATACAAAAGGGGGTTTCACCTGTGGCGGAAGTTGGGGTTGTTCTGATGGCCCATAGAACTTCCGGGAGCTTCTTCGCCCACAAACCCTTGGCATTATCGAGCTTCTTCTGTAACAGCTTCTTGATTATCTTGTTTGCCGCTTCGACCTGGCCGTTGGTTTAGGGGTGAGCGACTGATGCAAAACGCATCTTGGTGCCCAGATTGGCGGTGAAAGAGACGAGTTCCTTATTGTTGAACTGTGTGCCGTTGTCTGTGATGATTGCATGCGGGACACCGTAGCGGCAGTAGATGTTCTTCCAAAGGAAGTGAATTACCTTGGTGGTAGTTATTGCCGTCAGGGGCGCTGCCTCTATCCATTTGCTGTTGTAGTCGATAGCGACAATGATGTATTTGAACTGACCTTTAGCGGTTTGGAATTTTCCCATCAAGTCCAGGCCCCACGTTGAGTGAATCCAGGGACTGACGATAACCGACAGAGGTTCCGCCGGGGCATGTGGAAGATCAGCATATTGTTGGCATTTGTGACAAGATTTTGATATCCGCCAGGCGTCATCACCAAGCGTAGGCCAAAAGTAGCCTTGTCGCATTGTGCGATTAGCCAAGGATCTGGTGCCTGAATGATTTCCGCATTCTTCGCCATGTATTTTCGCCAGCACGACCTTTCCCTCCTCTGGGGTTAGGCAGCGGAGGTTAGGGTGAGTGAATCCTTGGCAGTAAAGTTTGCCGCTCTGCATGTTGTAACGGGTTGCTCTGCGCTGGAGCTGTTGCACCTTGATCTTGTCCTCTGGCAATGTCTTGTTGCGTTTGTACTGAATAATTTCATCCATCCAGCTAGGATTGGTCTCAATGTTAAAGATCTCCGCCAGGGTTTTTGTGATACTTGGCCTGTCCAGAGACTCTACCCTTGTGTCCGCTGGACTCTGGTGTGGTTGGGCGGTTGCCAGTCTTGCCAGTGAATCAGCCTTGGCGGTCTTTTCCCTGGGGATTTGTGTGATGGTGTGGAACTTGAATTTTTTGAGTAGCGTCTTGGCGTACCCTAAGTATGCCGCTAACTGCTGGTCCTTGGCCTGAAAGCTGTCGTTGACCTGGTTAACGACCAACTCAGAGTCGCTGAAGATGTTGACACAGTCGGCCCCTGAATCAATGGCGAGGAGTAGGCCGGCAATGAGTGCCTCTTATTCCGCCATGTTGTTAGAAGCTTTGAAGTTGAATTTCAACGCGTATTCGACGCTAAGCCCCCTGGTCCTGTTAAGATGATTCCGGCGCCACTAGGAACGTCCACGTGTAGGTTCCAGTCTGATTATTGGGGAGCCAGCTCCTCGGCTGTCACTACTGCCGTTCCGGCTGGTACATCGATCTTGGATTCGGGCTGACGCTCGGTGAGCTCAGCAATGAAGTCTGCCACCGCCTGGCCTTTCATGGCGGTTCGTGGTTTGTAATCTATGTCGAACTCGCTGAGCTCAATGGCCCACCTGCTGAGGCGCCCCGAATGTTCAGGGTTCTTCATTACTTGTCTCAGCGGTTGATTGGTTAACACATGGATTGTATGGGCTTGGAAGTACTTGCGGAGGCGTCTGGCGGCAACTATAAGTGCGAGAGCAAGCTGCTCCAAGGGAGGATACCGTGTTTCTGCTCCGTTCATACCCCTACCAGCATAGAACACTGGGAGCTCGTCCTGGCCTTCCAGCAGGACGATGGCTTAGCTCACTGCTGACTGAGATACCGCTAGGTAAATGTATAATGTTTCTCCTTGCACAAGAATGGAGAGGAGTGGAACTGCCGCCAGGTATTCCTTCAGGCCTTGGAACGCCACCTGGCACTCTGGGTTCCAATTGATGACCTTCTTGTGGGTTGTTTTAAGGACTTTGAAAAATGGGGCGCACCTGGCGGTCAGTCTGGAGATGAATAGAGACAGGGCGGTTAACTTGCCCTAGAGGCATTGGACGTGCACCTTCCATTCTAGGTCCTTCAAGTTGAGGATGGCTTGCATCTTGTCAGGGTTGGCCTCGATGCCCCACTCACTGACAATATACCCCAGAAATTTGCTGGCGGTGACGCCAAAGAAACACTTTTCTGGGTTGAGGCGCATACCATAGGTCAAGAGGATGGTTATTATGATTTTTAGGTTTGCCACATGTCCGCTGGCTTTTATACTCTTGACCAACATGTCGTCTACGTAAACCTCGATTATCTTGCCCAGATGTTCCGCGAACATGGCGTTCATCAGTCGCTGATAAGTTGCCCCTGCGTTCTTCAAACCGAAAGGCATCACATTGTAACAATACAGGCCTTTGTCGGTGGTGAAGGTGGTGCACTCCTGGTCGTCGGGATGCATCCTGATCTGGTTATAGCCGGAAAAAGCATCCATCATGCTGAGGAGCCCGTGTCCAGCGGTTGCATCGATGAGTTGGTCGATGCGGGGTAGTGGGAAGCTGTCCTTCGGGCATGCTTTGTTAAGATTTTTGAAGTCGACGCACATCCTCCACCTGCCGCTAGCCTTTTTGACCATAACCAGGTTGGAAATCCACTGGGGATAGATGACCTGGCGGATGAACCCAATGCCCTGGAGCTTGGCAACCTCCTCTCCTATAGCACGATACTTCTCTTCGTCGAAGGCTCTGCGTTTTTGTTTGATAGGGTAGAAGGATGGTTTGATGCTCAACTTGTGTGAGATGATTTCAGGGGAGATACCTGGCATGTCTGCATATGACCAGGCAAAGACCATAGCGTTGTCACGTAGGAACTGAGTGAGCTCCGCCGCCAGCTCTGGGTCTAATTGAGCGCCTATGCAGACTGTCCGCTCAGGGTGCTCATCAAACTTAAGTGCATCAACGCCTATACGTACTTCTTTACGTCTTCCCTAGGGTCCTCAAAAATGTTCGGTAGCGGTGCCTGACTGCCTACCACTACGATCTTATGGCGGCGGGTTGATTGTGCTATAGTAGTAGAATAACACTTGCGTGCCAACTGTTGACTTCCCTTGATACAGCCTGTGCCGTTGGGTGTGGGGAATTTCATGAGCAGCATGTACCCGGCGATGATACACTTAAGTTTGATGAGCGCTGGCCGACCAATGATGGCGTTATATGAGCTGAAACAATCGACAATTATGAACTCCGTATGTATTTCAGCCATACATAGACTAGTACCGATAACTAGCCGCATATAGTCAGAGCCCAGCGGTTGCGTGACGTCACCGAAGAAGCTGAGCAGTGGTTCACGATCTTGGAGCAATTTTTTGTTCCGCTTAAGGTCGTTGTAACAACCACTGAATATAACGTTGACAGCGGACTTGTTATCAACTAGGATTCTTCCTACTGACATTTTGCCCAGAATAGCGTCGATCAAGAAAGGATCGTCATGGGGCAGATGTACTCTACGTTCCTCCTCCTCTGAGAAGGTAATAGGCTCCCAACCAGACCTTGGGAGTTTGGCGGATCTTTCGTAGCGGATGTTGCAGACTTCCTTTGGGTGATTAGCTCGCGGATAATGCTTTCTAGCTCTGTGAGACATGTTGGTGACTGGAGCACCTCCGTCGATTGTGTTGATGCGGCCCATGGGCTCAATGTTGGCGATCACAGGTGGCGATTGGCGCACCTTGAATTGCTCTAGCTTGCCATCACGGTACAAGGTCTCAATGGTTGTTTTGAGGGCATTGCAGCTGTTGGTATTATGACCGCTGTCCTCGTGGTATTTGCACCACCTGCCGGTGTTTCTTGGCTTTCCCCTTTTTGGGTATTTTCCCGGGGCGGCGGTGGGATCTGATCCTTGCACTGATTGTATATTTCTTCATACGAGGCCGTGAGGACTGTAAATACTGCATACCGCAGGGAAGATTCTGTATGTTTGTTGCGGTTGTCCCCATGGGATGGGCGGTTTCCCTTGTAGTGCTGGTCCTTCTGCCGCTTGTTCTGGTACTGGCCCTACTGCTACTCCCTCTTCTTGTCAGTTGGCGGTGTGTTGGAGGTTTTGTTAGCGGTCCCCTGCTGACTGGAGGAGGGTTGTGTCGACTTTGCTAGTGCTGCTGGTGGCGGTGGGGTTTCTCCATATGTGATGAATTCTGCTTGGGCATGAATGAAGCCTCACTCATGAGGTGGTCGTATACCTCATTTGGATGATTGTAGTTGAGGTGATAGAGAAATGACCCTTTGAGGAGTCCCTGCTTAAAAGCCGCCGAAGCCATTGTTTTATCAAGATCACGGCACTGAGATGCTGCCGCTCGCCACCTTGTGAAGAATGCCTTCAGTGTCTCCTCCGTACCCTGCTTGATGTTGAACAGTTGGCTTGTATTGCGGTGCCCGGCGGACATTAGGATGAACCGAGAAAGAAAAGCGTGCGATAATGTCTGGAATGAGTCAATGGATCCCGGCGGGCATTCGAAGAACCAATTCATTGCCTCATTGTCCAGCGTTTCGCTGAACAAGTGGCACAGGGTAGCGTCATCGAATCCCTTATTGTTGGTGACTTTCTTGAAGGTGTCCATATGGACGAAGGGATCAGTCTTACAGCCGTAATGCGACATTTTTGGAGTCTTTGCATATGCTTGTCTGAAGGCCAGCAAAATTGCAGCGGTAAACGGTCCCGGCCTGGACGCGAAAAGTGGATTTGAAGTTGGTGCTGGGGTGCCTGATTCTGCCCGAATTAACCTTTGTTCCAACTGCTGCATCCTTTCCAGTATTTGAGCGGTTGCATCGCCGGCGGGGTCTAGCCGGGTACTCTGCTGAACTGATCCTCGCTTGGGAGCGGGTGGGTTTCCCTCTGTTCTTGCCCGAGGTCTCGAGCGGTGGGTGTGCAGTGATGACTCTGCCTCTTGTTCCAACATTAGGTGGGGTACAGGGGGCGGCCCCATTCCCGCTAGCTCAGGTGGGCGCAGCGGGACCTGCATATGCACGACTGGTGCTGGTATCAATGTTCCTATTACAGGTCGGCTGTGCCTGGTGCTCCGTGACTGCTAACTTCGTGCCGGGTTGGCGGTTGCCTCCAGTGTTCTCTTTAGCTCATCAAAGCGGGACACAAGCGTGGCCACTTTCCTTTGGGCCTCAGCCTTTTCTTTTCGCTCTTGGTCACGCTCTCCGTTTGCTTTGTGAAGATCCGCCAGTGCCAGCTCATACAGAGAGGCGAGGTCTTGGCCTAGCGGGCGACTGCTACCTGGGTTTGTCTCACCGCCGGGGTTGACCGGGGTGGTGAACAACGCGCGGTTGATGCCCACTGCTGGGTTGGTGGGTTGGGGAATGGCGGACTGATCTGCCTGCTCGTCAGCGTCTTCCCCGCTACCGTTAGTCATGGTGGTGGTGGGGTGACCTTTTGTTCAAGGATTGCCACAGAGCGCGCCAATGTTAATGCTCAGGTCCGGCGGTAGCCGATTCTTCGCTTAACGCGGGTCCGGTGGGCGGACCGCTACTCCGAGGATTAGATGACCTCCGTTTGCTGCAACACGAGA
This sequence comes from Rosa chinensis, assembly GCF_002994745.2. Taxonomy (NCBI): domain Eukaryota; kingdom Viridiplantae; phylum Streptophyta; class Magnoliopsida; order Rosales; family Rosaceae; genus Rosa; species Rosa chinensis. The sequence goes on from NC_037088.1 coordinate 29,263,894, forward strand.
GACAGGGCTTCAGAGGGAGACCGCGCTGCGCGGTCTTCACTTCCCCGATGCCCAAGTCAGTCACTGTATATGGGCAGTATAACAATAAATGAGTAGTAATTGCGTAATTAATGAGGAGAGAGGAGAGGACCTTTTATAGGTGAGGAAGAGGTTGATCCTCTTCTTATTTCCGATGTGGGACTGATGTGCTTCGATTCCCAGCGTCTGGAGCTTCTGATGCTCTCTTGACACGGAGCGTGGTGGCGGGTCAGCGGTGATCTAGGGGCGGTCCAGGGCTCGAGCGGTAGCCCGCCTGGCCGTGGCTTCGCAGGTTACCCCCTTGGTGGGAGTCAGTACCTCTGGCGGTACCATGAACGTGGCTCATTATAGCTAATTATGCTCGTTCTGGCACATGTAGGTACACTTTGTATACCAGAATCGTGTGGTATGTTTCTTGTTTATGGAGGCAAGGTCCCAACTCTATTGGATGTAGATTAGGTACATTAGTTTAACGGTTCATGATCAGTGAAAACCCTGTCTTTGCATTGCTGTACTCGGAACTTTGCAATCTTTTAAGTTACTATTTCTATTGAATGTAGGCATATAACATTACATTATCTTGCATTATACAGGAATAAGTCCTCTGATGTGTAAACTCTTTCTAAGAGAAAGATACATTGATTTCTAATTTGATGTATTGTAATCTGCCGTATGGCTAGTTGGTTCATGCTTACTCGATCACATTAGCATCTGCCATAATGTATTTTCTTATAATTATAACTCTGTCGAATTTTTTGTTTGTGCCCCAATGTGATTGGTCTTTGAAGTAGATGTTCTAGGTTTTGAATTTTCAGATTTGCAGGCCAGAAGATTGGGAGAAAGTCCCTGATCCTAAGAAGTATTTTGTCCAATTTTTGGAACAGAAGAGATGTAAGTATATATTCTTTGATCATTTTAATGCCTATAAAGTGCAGTTTGTTAGTCATATGTATTATGTTCACTTTGAACTACCTGTTATACATGCGTCTTTTGACAAAACTGTCACGCCCCTGATTTTTAACATGAATAAAAATCAATATATAATCACATAATTATATATGTGTGATGGTTCAGCCATCAATCCACAATACCTGAAAACTTTTTTCCTTTAAACCAAGTACAAATTGATGCCCTGAAACCCGCTATGTCAATATTGACCACTCCACAGAGTCATATATTACATAATCTTACGAATTAAATTGTCATTACAAAATAAAACATAAATGCTCTTCAGAGCTAACTACATAGCGGAAGTCATAACAATGGCAAAGCCAACAAAATTTGCTTCCTACCCATTCTGCTGCCAACAAGCTACCTCAGCTTCAGCCACTATTACCCTGACCTGCAGGATTAACCCCTACACCATTGAATAGTGCACCAGGTTGCCACACAACAAACCCGGTAAGCTTGTGAATGCTCATATGAGTAACTCATGAACATCAATAAACAACTCACACAAATCTACTTAAGGAAGAATGCTACCATGATTCCTTCTAACATTCCATGTCCTTTCCACTGAAGAGACAACATAAGTCACCGCTGTGGCAAAGTACTATTTGCTAACTCAACAATTAATAAGCAAATCAAGTCTCATCTAGACAATAAAAGAAAGAATACTCTCGAGACTTTTTTAAACTACATACTTATGAGTCTCCAGCAACCTCGACCGTTACCCCCATAAGCTATAATGGCAGACAGACTAGAGCTCTAACTGATCGTAACCACTCGCCCAGTTAAAGGCATGATTCCCGATTTCATGCCTTGGTCACCATCTGCGACCTGTCACCATCTGTGACATATGATTTTCAGACCCCGTCTGGTCTTAGAATCAAACGTTAAGTAAGTCGCACCCGACCTAAAACGTTACATAAATCTAATTGAAGATTTCCCCATCCCTGCTCACCATCTGTGACTCTTGGTACAAAGACCAATACATTTAAAATAAGTCACGCTTGACTAAAAAATATAACATCAAACTCAATACTTTTCAAACAATAGAAAAATATCTTTTTCCACAATATTGTTTCATAAGAAGTTGCCTTCAACAATAATATGAACACAATCCTGCATATTATTTGTCACACATCACTCACAAGAATATATATATATATATATATTTCTCGTAAATATATATATACGTAGTCATTCACTCAGGAATGCCTACTAATACCAACTATAGTTTGCAGTTAAATAAATAACGCCCAAAACAATAATGGTAACTCCGTTCGTAAATGAACGTTGTGAGATTACTCACCTCGAAATTCCCTCTGCATCTTCAATATAGAACAAAGAAGTCAAACCACAAAACAACCGTCCAAGAATACTTCGTCAAGTACCTAATGACATACGGTTTCAACTTAGTAACGATTCACAAACGATTTAAGTCTGAAACCTTGTTTTGAACTAAAATCCCCAAGTGATGCCAATCGAGGCAAAACCACATCCGAGACCTCCCAAAGTCTCTAGAATACTTCCACGATCGATATGACCAAACCACAAGTCGATCGGACGCTCGAATCCTAACAGATTGAATAAATTGAAAGGTCCGAAACCGTAAAAATCATAAAAAATTCATACGAACTCCAAAAACTACGTATTATATATCAAAACGCTCGTATCGACAAGTAGAAGATATATAATACCAGAAATAGTCCCTTACATGGCCGGAACGCCACCACTGGAGGTGGCGCACCGCCGCCAGCCAAAACTCAATATTTCACAAAACTCCCAACATCAAAGATCTTCTTCTCAGCATGCTTATCAACTTTCATAACTAGCATGAAGTCAGAATCGATGTGAAAAGAGTCAAAAACTACCTCACAAACTGTGAATCACTGTTCAATCCGAGTTGAACCAATTTCCACATAAATCGATTCAAACAAACATCATGGATCACTTGAGGAGGCTCCTACAAACTCAACCCAGAAAACTTGAAGTAGTGTCGTCGCCGAAGCCGCATATTCCGACAGGGTCTGAATACACCAAACATCACCGCCTTGCTGTGCCGCACACGGTGAATATCGCCGCTAGAGGATGCCATAGAGAGGAGCGCACAGTGGAGACGAGTCGATCTGGAAAGTTTCACCACCGGAGATCGTCGGAGCTCGCTAGAAAAGTAGGGTCTAATTTCCAAGTTTGGCTCAGGTCAGTCACGGGTGAGGAGAGAGAATGGAGAGTTTTCAGAGTTTCCGGAAATAGAAATGTGAAAATGAAAATAGTAAGTTTCCGAAAATGGAAACTCCTATTTAATGAAATTTCCCAAAACTTCCGCAGACCATAACTTTCACAAACGAACTCCAATTTTTGCGTTCTACATGTCCACGAACTCATATCGACGCGCTCTACAACTTTCGTGAAGGAAGTTTTCTGAGAATCATAATGTGTAAAAAGTCAAACTTCACACGACCCCTGAACTGTGAAATTCAAATAATTATACGTACGAAAATCATTCCACTTCAAATACGACTTACGAATAAAGCACAATAGCAATTATTCGTACAACTGGTCCATTATTAATTACCCAAAATTAAATAACGAAAATCTAGGTCATCACAAAAACAAAAGACATTATGTATCTGAAAACTTAGGCCAAATATCACAGAATGGTTAAGAAACTTTGCATGGTGAGGCTTTACCCATAAATTGTTGTAAGATATTATCTTCGAATGTAAGGTAGATCTAAGACAGTGTTAAAAGGACTTGGTTGTTTTGAATGTGGTATTCAGAGTCTAGTTTTTTATATGAACTGAACATAAATGCTCATAGAAATAACTAGAATAAAAAGCTTATTTTATTCAAAATTATATGGGAAATGAGGAATTGTTTGGGTAGTAGCTTTTTGTTCATTTGTGCTTTTCTAATGACAATCAACACTCATATTTTATTTTCCGCAGCAGAGAACACCATCCATTAGTTGAAAAGGCAGCTCATCAGCAAGTCAGTAGTGAAGAATCTGGAATTGATTTTGGCAATCCAAAGCCAAGGGCTTGATATTAGCAAGTTAGTACTTCATCCTCATTTTTGTATTTCTTGGTGTTACGATTCTGATCTTGTTACTTCTTCACTACATACGCATTTCACTTACTTCATGTGCTTATATTCAGATAATGAGTTTGCCAAAGCATCGAGACAACAGCTTAAAGAAGCTAGGAAAAAAAGCTCAAGTTTCCTAGGCATAAGCTGGCATACAGTTACTTATCCTCCTGCAATTCTTTATCCTCTTGACCTAGTACATAGGTGCCACAATCTTTGTGAAGAAATTCTATTCAATGAGCCACAATGGGCTTTAGTTATTTATTTAACTAATATGAGGTTGTAATTGTTGATTGGTTTAGTTATAATGGATTTGATATTTGTAGTTTAACTTTAGATGTATGTATAATAGTTTTCATTTTTGCATGTTCTTAGAATGAAAATATGGTGCAATTTTCACCATATTTAATATATATATATATATATATCTTTTTTTTTGCGACGGCAAGGTTACCGTTGTAAATACCTCCACATGGATTATCCTAAAACAGACATTGCGACGGAAGTCACCGTAGTAAATGGGCCGTCGCAAAACAATAAATTTGCAACGGTAAGAGAAAACCATCGCAAAAAAGTATTTGCGACGGAAAATTACCGTAGCAATTGGATCTTGTGATGCCACCTATTGCAACGCTTGTCTTGACGTCACAAAGACCTCAATTTACAGTTGCAAAAAGCTTTTGCCGTCGCAAAAGCAATTGTTTTTAGTAGTGATTAAAGAATACTAATGAAATAGTTGAAATTTCAAATAGTAACTCCCACTATTGAAATCAAAAATAACTCCTCGATGATTTATTGAAGCAAAATGAAAACCTTCTCACCCAAACAGACAAATGGATGGGTTTCGAGAGATGGTGGATTTTTGTTCTCTTTTTGACTTCAAGGCAGTGGGTCCAATGTTCACTTGGTCGGGAATTCGGTGGGGAGAGTTGGTTAAAGTCCGGCTTGACAGATTCTTAGTGTCTTCCGAGTGGTTGGACTGTTTTCCATGTTCCCGTGCCATCAACCTTAAGTCGAACCAGTCAGACCATCTGCCTATTTTGATTGAGATTAGGAGTAGTCGGTCACAAAAGCGGAGGAGGAAACAAAGGTTCCACTTTGAAGAATGTTGGCTTTATGAGGAGGAGTGCAGGAAGATGGTGGAATTGGGTTGGTCTAGTGGGACAGGGACTAATCCCTTTTCTACTATTTGTAACAAGATTGCAAACACTAGGGATGTTCTGTTGGAGTGAAGCCATGCACATTTTGGTAAACTAAAGGAGGAAATTGAGAAAACTCGTGACCAGCTTGCTACTTTCTTTGATAGTACTTTCTCTACTCCTCCTTCTGAGGAGCGTAACTTTCTTGAATCAAAGCTAAATGAGTTACTTCGAAAGGAGCAAAGTTTCTGGCAGCAGCGCTCTAAAGTGTTTTGGTTACAAGACGGGGATTTGAACACTAAATTCTTCCATCAAAGGGCTAGTAACATGAGGAAGAAGAATCTAATAAAAGGGTTATATGATGAGAGTGGGCGTTGGTGTACTTCTAATGAGGAAATGGAAGCTATTGTTATCCGGTATTTCAATGATTTGTTTTCAGTAAATTCCTTCAGTTCTGAGATCAATGAAACAGTACGTGTGGTTCCTAGAGTGATTTCTGATGAGATGAAAGTACAATTAACGAAAGATATATCAGCAGATGAGGTTTTTAGAGCGTTGAAGCAAATGCACCTTTCAAAGGCGCCGGGTCTAGATGGTTTCTCACCATGCTTTTATCAAAGATTCTGGGATGTTGTGGGAGGTGATGTGGTAGAGGCTGTGAGGAGTTTCTTGGGGTCTGATGATGAGGTGCGAAGATTGAACTCCACACATGTCACGTTGGTTCCAAAGGTGAAGAGCCCACAGAATGTGAGCCAACTACGTCCAATTAGTTTGTGCAACGTTTTGTATAAGATTGGTTCGAAAGTCCTCGCCAACAGGTTAAAGCGTCTTCTTCTTGAATTTATTTCTCCTTTTCAAAGCACCTTTGTTCCGGGGAGACTAATCTCAGACAATTCACTTGTGGCTTTCGAAATTGCACATTTTTTGAAACGACGAAGGAGTGGGAAGGTTGGATTTGACGCTTTGAAACTAGACATGAGTAAGGCGTATGACAGGGTTAGTTGGCAATTTTTAGAGGCCGTGATGGTTCGAATGGGTTTCGATACTGCATGGGTGACTTGGATAATGTGATGTGTGAGTACTATTTCTTATTCATTCATACTAAATAGGGATCCTCGTAGACAGATTTTACCGTCAAGGGGTTTGAGGCAAGGTGATGCAATTTCCCCATATCTATTTCTCATTTGTGCAGAGGTTTTATCTCACTTATTCATGGTTTCTGAGGAGACTGGGAGGCTGAATGGAATTAGGGTTTGTAGAGGTGCCCCTAGTATAAATCACCTATTTTTGGCCGATGATTCCTTCATTTTCTTTAAAGCAGAAGAGCATGAGAGTTTGGAGTTACGAAATACTCTCCAGCTATATGAACGAGTTTCCGATCAAAAGATCAACTATGAGAAGAGTTCTATCACATTTAGTAAGAATGTCAGGTTGGATAAACAAGAATTTCTTGCTGATTTGTTGGGAGTTTTACGGGTGGATAAACATGAAAAATATTTAGGTTTGCCTATGGACGTCAGCTATTCCAAAATTGACGCAGTTGGTTTCCTAAAAGAAAAGGTGGAAAAGACTCCAAGGATGGAGGGAGAAAACGTTAAGTGCAGCGAGGAAGGAAGTACTTCTCAAATCGGTCATCCAATCTATCCCAACCTATGTGATGAGTTGTTTTGAAATCCCAAAGCAATTGTGTCGTGACATACACCAACTCATGGCTTGGTTTTGGTGGGGAGATAAGGGGGAGGCTCACAAAATTCATTGGGTTGCTCAGGAAAAGCTATGTACTTCTAAGGAGGAGGGGGGACTAGGGTTTCGAAATTTGATGTTATTCAACCTGTCTCTCTTGGTGAAGCAAGGCTGGAGGCTCCTCACAAACCCGGATTCCTTAGTAGCCAGTGTCTTCAAGGCTAGGTATTACCCAAATTCAGCTTTCTACATGGTTCCCTTGTGAAAAACATGTCCTTCACTTGGCGTAGTATACTTGCGGGCAGAGAAGTACTTGAAAAAGGAATGCGATACCAAATTGGCAACGGAACTAGGGTTAATATATGGAGGGATCCTTGGCTTCCTTTGCCTTATTCCTTCAGACCCTTTTCAAGGCCAATGGAGGGGACTTTTGAGTGGAAAGTTGCAGATCTCATCGATGCGGAGAATAGTGAGTGGATTGAGCCATTGGTTGATGAGCTGTTTACTAAGATGGAGAGCGATTTGATTTAGGGTATTCCATTAAGTTTGCGACAAACTGATGATCATTGGATGTGGCACTTCGATGAAAAAGGGGTCTATAGCGTTAAAAGTGGATACCGAGTTGCTTGTAATACTGAAGGCAGAACTGCTAGAGCATCAACGTCATCTCCTCCGGTGTGGCACTGGAAAGTAGTTTGGACGGCTAATGTTCCTCCGAAATCAGAACATTTGCATGGAGATTGATGTGTGGCATCTTGCCTACGCGCGCTGCGTTGTCAAAAAGGGTGCCCATTGAAATCCTAATTGTCTTTTCTGCCAAACCACTGTCGAATCTGACTTGCATATCTACAAATATTGTGAACCTCTAGAGTGTTTCTGGAGAGCAGGTGGCCTCAATTTGAAACCTAGAAGCTTCTGCGGCAATAATTTATTTGAATGGATGCAAGAAAAGATCTCTGCACTTGGTAGGCCACAAGTTGATTTATTTTTTGTCAGTTTATGGATTATTTGGATGGAAAGGAATAATATATTATGGAGATGTGGGGATTTTAATCCCATGCACATGGTGAGCTGGGCAAGTTCTACTTTGGAGGAATATCAGTGGCTACATCAAAGTAGCTTAGTGAAAAAACAACGTCCTAAGGAACGTTGGAGGTGACCCCCTAGCGGGCGGTTGAAATTAAATATCGATGGAGCTTTTCAAGAGGAGTCCAGGCAAGATGGAGTTGGGGTGATTGTTAGAGATAAGCATGGGAGATTTGTGGCAACTTTGGCAAGGACTTTCTCTCACACAGGTTCTGCATTTCAAATGGAGGTTAAAGCTTGCTGTGCTGGCTTATTGTTAGCCATCCATCAAGGTTGGACTGAGGTTGATTTGGAGTCGGATTGCTCATTATTGGTAAGTTCTCTGACTAGTGATGTTACTGATTTTTCTACTGTGGGAAGGATTTTAGATGATTGTAAGCATTATATGCATGGTATAAGATCCTTACAGTGTAGGCATGTCTACCGTGAAGCAAATGGTGTTGCAAATCGCTTAGCACACCTTGTTAGTTTATCGTATGTTGATGATATTTGGTTAGATGAGACACCTGCTATTATTCAGGATGTTCTCTATGAGGATACTTGTTATGATTTAAATGTAGTTCAGGGTTCAGGTTTCATGCCCCCCCCACCCCCGATGCAATGTTTTACTATTATTTCAATAAATGGAACCGAGCTTGGGGTTGAGCCTCCCAGCTAGGCTGGGTTCCCAACCCCTTTAAAAAAAATTGAAAACCTTCTCGATCACAACTTACAAGTATTTTTTGAGCATGCATTTTCGTTTATGACCATCACTATTTACTTTCCCTGCAATCACTCAGAAGCTCAATTGTGATGACCTGGATTTCTGTTATATAATTTTGGTAATTAATAATGGACCAGTTGTACGAATAATTGTTATTGTGCTTTATTCGTAGGTTATTTGTGAAGTGGAATGGTTTTCGTACTTATAATTATTCGAATTTCACAGTTTAGGGGGTTATGTGATGTTTGACTTTTTATACATTGGGATTCTCGGAAAACTTTCTTCTTGGAAGTTGTAGAGCGCGTCGATACGAGTTCGTGGACATATGGTTCGCGTCAATTGGAGTTCGTATGAGAAAGTTATGGCTATCGGAAGAAGTTTCAGTTTTAGTATAAATAGAGAAAAATAAGAAATTCTTTCATAATTTCAAGTTTCCATTTCCGGAAACCTTTTTTTCTCTCTCTTTTCTCTCTCAGTCGATACCTTCAGTGTCTGAGTTTTCTGTCTGACTCGACCCGAACCCGGGGACCCGACCCTGCTTTTCCCGCAAACTGCAGCGATCTCTGGCCGTGAAACTTGGTCAGCTGGTTCGCGTCCTCTGTCTGGTCGTCCCTGTGGTGTTCTCTAGCGGCGATATCCACCGTGTGCGGCGCAGCAAGGCGGTGCAGTTGGATGATTTCAGACCCGATTGGAAAACGCAGCTCCAGCGACGGTACGGGTTCAAGTTTCCTTCCTTGGCTTCGTGGGGGTCGTCTAAGTTGATCTATGGTGTTTGTTTGGATCGATTTGCGTGGAAATCGGTTCAACTCCGTTTGAGCAATAATCCAAACCTTGTGAGGTAGTTTTCAACCCTTGATGCTTGTTTTCTGACTTCGAGCTAGTTATGAGAATTCACAAGCATGCTTAGATGAAGCTTTTTGTTGTTAGGAGTTTTGGGAAATATTGAGTTTTGGCCAACGGCGATGCACTACCGTCTGTGGCGGCTTTCTGGTGGCTTTCCGGCCATGTAGGGAACTGTTTTTGGTATTGTATATGTTCTAGTCGTTGATACAAGCGTTTCGATATATAATATGCAAATTTTGGAGTTCGTATGGAATTGTTATGTTTTTTGCAGTTTCATACCGATAGATTTATTCGATCCGTGAGGATTCGAGCGTCCGATCGACTTGTGGTTTGGTCACATCGATCGTGGATGTATTCCGAAGACTTTGGGAGGTCTCGGATGTGGTTTTCTCGATTGACGCCACTTTGGGGATTTTAGTTCAAAACAGGGGTTTCGAACTTAAATCAAATGTGAATCGTTACTAAGTTGAAACAGTATGTGATTAGGTACTTGACGAAGTACATTGGATGGTTATTTTGTGGATTGGCGGCTTTGTGCTTTATTGAAGACGCAGCGGGATTTTGAGGTGAGTAATCTCACAAGGTTCTTTATGAATAGAATTACCATTATTGTTTTGGCGTTAATCATTTAACTGCAAACTATAGTTGGTATTAATAGGCATTCCTGAGCGAATGGCTATGTATATATATATATATATATATATATATTTACGTGAAATATATATATCCTTGTGGATGATTGTGATGAATAATAATATGCATGATGGTGTTCATATTATTGTTGAATGTGACTTTTCAGGAAACAATATTGTGGAAAAAGATGTTTTCTATTGTTTGAAAAGTATTGAGCTTGATGTTATATTTTTGAGTTAAGCATGACTCATTTTAGATGTATTGGTCTTTGTACCAAGAGTCACAGATGGTGAGCAGGGATTAGGAAAGCCGAAACTAGATGTTTGTAACGTTTTTAGGTCGGGTGCGACTTATTTAACGTTTAGCTTTAAGACCAGACAGGGTCTAAAAAGATTATATGTCACAGATGGTGACAGGTTGCAGACGGTGACCTTGATGTTTGATTTCATGACCAGACGGGGTCTGAAGATCATGTGTCTCAGATGGTGACAGGGCACAGATGGTGACAGGTCACAGATGGTGACAGGACACAGATGGTGACCTTAATGTTGATTATGTGACCAGACGGGGTCTGAAAGCCACATGTCACAGATGGTGACAGGTCACAGATGGTGACCAAGGCAGGAAATAGGTAATCACGTCCGTGGCTGGACGAGTGGTTACGATTTCAATAGAGCTATAGTCTGTTTGCCATTATAGATTATGGGGGTAACGGTCGAGGTTGCTGGAGACTCATAAGTATGTAGTTAAAGGATAATTCCTTGAGTATTCTTCTTTTATTGTCTAGATGAGACTTAAATTGCTTCTTGATGGTTAAGTTAGCAAATAGAACATTGTCACAGCGGTGATTTATGTTGTCCTTTCGATGGAAAGGTTATGGAGTGTTAGAAGGAATCATGGTTGCATGGTTTCCTTTAGCTGATGTGTGTGAGTTGTTGATTGATGTTCATGAGTTACTCATACGAGCTTTCATAAGCTTACCGGGTTTTGTTGTGTGGAAACCCGGTGCACCACAATATTGGTGTAGGGGTTAATCCTGTAGGTCAGGGTAATCGTGGCTGAAGCTGAGGTAGCTTGTTGGCAGCTAAACGGGTAGGAAGCAAATTTTGTTGACTTCCGCTATGCAGTAAGCTCTGAGGAGCATTTACGTTTTATTTTGTGATGACAATTTAATTCGTAAGTTTTGTAATATATGACTCTATGGAGCAGGTCAATATTTGAAATTGTGGGTTCAGGGCATCAATATGTACTTGCTGTAAAGGGAAGATGTCTCCATGTATTTTGTATTGATGGCTGAACGATCGCGCATATATAATTATGGGATTATATATCGATTTTTATTTGTGATAAAATCAGGGGCGTTACAGCTAATAACTCAATTAAATTTTAATAATGAGAAAAAATTAATACTATCACCACAATTTAAAGCAACATCATTTTAGATACAAAGGAGAGATAAATAACCATTAATAATAGTTTGAGCCATCAACTCTCTCTCCCAAAACTTAGGGTTAGGGTTTCGATTCTTTGCTTCTCCTTGTCAACAAGATGACTTCTGTTGATGCAATGGCTGCGAGATTAGCCTCCTCTCTTGCTATCACTGAAGGCAAGAGACAGATCAACTTGCGGCCAACGCAGGGCAAAGGTTTGCGTCAGGCAAACGTATTCTTGGTGGGCAAGCTTCTCACCGCTCGAGATTTTAAGGTCAAGCCATTCATGGGGATGTTTCGCAACACTTGGAGGGTTAGTGGGTCGTTGCAGGTGGAGGAAGCAGAAGGGCAGAGGGTCCTTGTCACGTTGTCGGACCGGTCAGATTGTGTTCAGATCTGGCATGGTGTTCTGTGGGGGTATAACCATGTGCTGGTAGCCTTAGCATGGTACGATGGCATTATGCCGATGGAGAAGGTGCCACTGATCTTGGCATCGTATTGGGTAACTCTTCAGGGCATCCCACCGACTTTCCAGTCTGAATGTGTCATGACCATGATCGGCTATACGCTGGGGCATTTCTAGGAAATCGATAAGAATGCTAAGAAGATTGGAAAGCTACGGATTCAGGTGGAGATCCCGCTGAACAAACCATTGCCTCTCAAGCGGTGGTATTTGGTGGAGGACGAGGTTAAGTTCCGGTGTCAGTTCAGGTATGACAAGCTTTTTGGGAGATGCTCTATGTGTGTTCTTGTCAGGCATGTGAGTTTACCGTGCTCAGGACCAGCGTTAGATGAAGACGATGATGAAGTTGAACGAACCGTTCTGGGGTCACAGGATACAGGGCCGAAGGCAACTGTAGGCGGCTTGCTAGTGGGAACTCTGTCAGGGTCAACTTCTGGTACTGCCAGTAGCAGGGGGCTCAATACTGGGGCGAGAGTTAGGGTTTTTACCCCGTGCCCACCCTTGGTCTTTCGAACTCCAGATCTTGGCCCGAATGGGGAGCTTTGTTTGAATGCATTGTTTCAGAAGCAGAAGCGACAGGTTGTGGTGCGTGAGCTTCATGAGACAGCCAGAACTTCGAAGCGTATAACTGGCAAGCAGCGGGGAAGAGATGACAGGCTGACAATCTCTCCAAAGAAACTGAAATTGAGTTTGGCTGTGGGAAAGCGAAATCTCATTCTGGATTTTGAAAATCTTGGCTTGGATCCAGCATAGGAGGAGATCCATTATGGCAGGGTGAAGAGGAAACGAGGGCGACCTATTGGCAATAGAAATAAGTCGTCTTCAGGTGACAAGCAGAAAGCCTCAAAACATGGTGAGGATGAGGAGAAGAAAAAGTCTCCAAATAAGAAGCAGTTTGTAGGGAAACACTCCAACTCGAAAGGGAAGGAGTTAGTTCTTGTCTAATTTCGTTTCTTGGGGTAAAGCTTATGTGAGAGTGAATGGATCTCTATGAGTTCTCTATGACGTTTCTAGTTCCTTGCTTGTACCACAATTGCATGATTGGCAAGGAAGGCTAGTTGAATGATTTCATTTCTGTAGAAGGCGAGGTTTATGCATTCTTAGATAGGCTTGCTTAAATGCGAGCGTCCCAGAGATTATAATGATCTGCTTTAGCTTAGATAGTTTAGTTCGGATTTTCTTGCCGAGTTTTGCTTTGTAAATTAGGTAGACTCTAGCCTATTGGATGTGGATCTATGAAATCAACTTAATTCTATTTCAAAAATAACCATTAATAATAATAATCTGTAATTGCATCAAAATATAATCTTCTCGAAACAAAAGGCAAATGTCACTGACCTGACAACATAGAAAGAGTTTGAATAGTGACATTTTATATATCATAGGCAATATCAAAAGGCAAATGTCACTGACCTGACAACATAGAAAGAGTTTGAATAGTGACATTTTATATATCATAGGCAATATCAGTTTCATATAACTGTCAACAAATCATAAATCAAGAATAGCCAACATGATCTCATGGCAGATTAATTGTCATTGAAAGCAAATTTAATTTGCAAAGATGACTTGATAGAAAATAGGCTTATGCATATAAAAAACTTAATTGTAACATGCATATGTATGCACCTGTATGCACTTAATTGTATTTTAATCACAATCTTATAATTTGCTTATGTATGGAAAAGAACTCATATGCATTAAATATAAATTTATATGTGAATGATATAATTGTAACTACAAAATGATAATCTGCAAAAAAATATGTATTTCTTACAGAACAAAAGTTGGTTATGTCGTAGAAGTGGTTCAGGATTCCTTCGTCATGGTAGAACCTAATGTATGTATGTTGCGTAATTAATTCCTCCATCAACTTTAGCATTTGAGAGATTTTCCCTATCAAGAATTAGTAGATATTAAATTATTAATTAGTACATGCAAAGCAAAATGCAATTAGCATATTCAAGACCAATATAAATTAATAATCGGAAAAAAAATATTAAAGTGTTCATAAGTTGAGAAATTAAGAAGAAGCCAAATGTGTGATATTGAATGAGATTCCTCGAATTTCATGTTATCTGTCTTTGTCAGAAATTCCGCTCGAATCTTCCCTAAGATTGTTGTAAAAAAATATGGGACGGAATTCTTGTAAAATTAAAATAAAATAATATGGAAATATCTTGGGAAAAAAGAATAGAAATATAGATAAGGAAATGAAATAAAGTAAGAAAATAATATAATATATAGGTTGTTATATAGGAAAACTTATCGAGTCGAGGCGTGCAAGCGCACTGTCCTAAGAGAAGATTTGTCCCCTACTGCACAGGGTTGAATGACGAACTTCCCCTAAGATACAACAACTCTTCGAGCTCCGTCATGCAGCTAAGAAGCCCCATTGAAACTTAATCACACGTGAACTCAAAACGGTGTATAAGTAAAGTATGTATATTTATAGTTTGTAAGAGTATCTTTGGTAGAGGTATTTGGCTAGAGTGGTTGCACTATGGTGGATTATACCATCATGTATACTCTCATTATCTGACAATCTAAATTCCCACACATGTGCATGTTTCATGCCTCACCATATACCTTCCAACTCTAGCCATGTACACTTATATAGGTCACACTTACCATGACCATAATTAGCCTCATAAACCATATAACGGTCAAATAATAATCATATATTTAAAACATAAAACCGTTAAGCCATAAATACAGTAATAAATACAAAATGAAAATAACCGCCAAAATAAATAAATAAAATATTTTTAATTTTACATCATAAAATTTCCAACAGTGGGATCTTTGGTTGTTATGAGTCATGACAACAGAGCAACCTTGTGAAAAAGAGGCACTGCCTCCGCAATAAAAAAGAAATTCATCCTGTTCAGACCGCAGACAGGTAAAGTATGTACAATTTCTCCTCTTCTTTAAAATTTATAAAAATAAAATTCAAAAATCAAAAATTCAAAAAAAAAAAGAGCAAAGATCAAAATTTGAATCAGTTTCGTCCGTCTGACAGAATTTCCAAATTAAAGCGCAAATATCACGAAACCAATCATTTTTATCTAGTCTCCTTTACAATAGCACTTTGTTTTCTGCTCTATCTTCTTTCTTTTGTTCAATGTGAGGATAAGGATGAGTTTGGAGCATGCAAATAAATAAAGACAAATATAGAAATTGCTTCAGAATATTCAAGGCTTTTTTATGAAGCTATTACCGGATTCGCAAAAATCTAGAAAGACTTGACTTTGGAATCTATATTCCTCAGTGCCCCAATCTATACTCCCTATTTAATTTGATGTGGAAAGACACGACTTCGTCCAATGCGTTGATTTCACTTGCCGGCTCGGTGTGTATTGCACCTTGCCACATAAGTGGGAATGAATTGAAGACAAAAACGAATTAAAATGCTTTTGTGGGCTAATTAGACAAAGGGTCTTTCTAAATGTATCCGGCAAATTTCTATGTAGACCCAGTAAGTTTTTTATACCTAATAAAAAAAAATAGAATTTATAATTGTACTCAGCAACTTTTCCAACAATATCCTTAGCAAAACTCACACCCAACAATAGTTATACCCAGCAAATCTCACACCCAGCAAAACTTGGATTATCTCTGCATTAATTTTTTATGTTGATTGTTGCAGTGTGCATTTGAGCCTGCAGGGTTGGTATTTTTGGCAGGGCCCATTCATCACCCAAAACAGTTCATGCTTTAGTACAGACAGACGAAGAGTTGGTTCTTATATGAATTAAGTACAAAACTTACTGGTTTTGAAGGAGGAAGAGCCCTCTGAAACTGAAGAAGATGATGGGCTGTGCCACAAGCTCACAGGTTATGATAGAGAAGAGTGCTGTTGCTGCAGCCCTTCTCTCTCTGGGGTAGTGTCATATGAGTTCATATATGGACTCGCAACAAATTCATCTCCAAATCTCTCCCTCATATTAATCCGTACGTAGCTTCTCTCTCTCGACTCTCTCTCTCTCTCTCTCTCTCTCTCTCAAACAAATAGCTGTCCTGCTTATCGTGCTACTCCATCTACTTGCATTATATAATCACAGGTTTACTAATTAACTACGAGATATAATAATCACCCTGAGAAAAAAAGCTACGAAAATGGATGGAAAGTTGCTTCACTTCTAATTCCTCCAAGTCAACCAAAGCTGGCTGATCAAAATACCAACCCTGCATAGATGGCTCAAATGCACACTGCAACAATCAACATCAAAACTTGATGCGGAGATAATCTAAGTTTTGCTGGGTATGACTTTTGCTAAGGGGATTGTTGGAAAAGTTGCTGAGTACAATTATAAATTCTATTTTTTTATTAGGTGTAAAAAACTTGCTGGGTCTACATAGAAATTTGCTGGGTACATTTAGAAAGACCCTCAGACAAAAACGAATTAAAATGCTTTTGTGGACTAATTAGACAAAAACGAAAAAGGAGGATCCCACGGACTACTGTCGATGCATTTTAATTCGACTCCATGCTAGATACCACGCGAGTGGTTCATTGAAGACGAATATTGTGATGGTTGATGGGACTGTGACGTCTGCATGGGCCCGACAAGGTTATGGCAACTTGTTGATTATTCTTACGATGGTTGATGGGACGGCGAAATTCTGGATCTTTGCATGTTTAGACAAGTCACCTTTGTCCCCAATCTACGCAAGGAAATTCACAAGCTTCAAAATGTGCATCTACTTGGATATTGACAGAAGTTTGAGAGCAATTGAACTTGAGCACTATATATAAGAGTAGCATTTAATGTTCATTACTGTTTGAAAACCTATTGGGATGCCAATGGACATTAGAATCAGAAGCATTTGTGCTTTATTAAATGGCTCCATGTTCTTCTTTCTTTTCATCATCTTATTCAGCTTGCTTCCATCACATTATCATTGTGCTGAAGTTGATGAGATAACTCTTTTGCAACCGTTAGCGCAGGGACAAACTCTAGTTTCCCCTGGCCACATTTTTGAGTTAGGCTTCTTCAGTCCTAATAACTCTGCTAAGAGGTATGTGGGGATATGGCACAAAGATATATCTCCGCGTAAAGTTGTATGGGTGGCCAACAGAGAAAAACCTCTTGCAGTTGCAGACACCTCAGCGAATTTGACAGTTACTAGCAATGGGAATCTGAAGCTTGTAGATGGGAAACAAAAGTCTATATGGTCTACAAATATTGCTTCTTTGGTGTCATCATCGAATACTAGTTCAGTTGCTGCAGTTCTCTTAGATAATGGAAACTTTGTTGTCAATGATCATCTGGGAGCTGAGTTATGGAAGAGCTTTGATTATCCTGGTGACACAGTCCTGCCAAACATGGTGTTGCGAGAAAGTAAGTCTGGAAAGGGGCACTTCTTGAGATCTTGGAAAACAGAGAATGATCCATCACCAGGGAAATTCATACTTGGATTGCCCCCACAGGCGCCGTCACAAGTGTTCATTTGGATCAATAATGGATCAAATGATTCACATTCAATTCCCTTCTGGAGAAGTGGTCCATGGGATAAGTCGAGTTTCATTGGTGTACCAGGAATGGATCATCGATATATAAATGGCTATAGTGTGGATGATAACTTAAAGCAGGGCACAGTGGATTTCTCTTATAGTTTATATGACAAACCTGTGGCATATATATACATCTCTCCAGAAGGAATACTGAGGCTTAGATTTTCGAAGAATAATGGGAAGTGGTATGATTTTTGGCAGATACCGAAGAATCCATGTGACATCTATGGAGCTTGTGGACCTTTTGGAGTTTGCAAAGCTTCTGCATCTCCAATCTGTAAGTGTTTGAAAGGTTTTGTACCGAAGTCGCATGTGGAATGGAGGAAAGGAAACTGGACAGGAGGGTGTGTGAGGCAGACGAAATTGTTTTGTGAGAGACAAACAAATAAGTCAGTCTCATCAAGAGGGAAAAAAGTTGATGATGATGGGTTTTGGAAGATGGTGAAGTTGAAAATACCAGATTCTCATGAGTTCATTACTGCTCTCAAACCTAAAGAAACGTCCAACGATTGCAAATTACGGTGCCTAAACAACTGTTCTTGCCTTGCTTATGCATTTGTTAATAATATAGGGTGTTTGGTATGGTCCAAAGATCTTATTGATATACAGCAGTTTTCGGCATCTGACGGAGTGGATCTTTATATTCGCCTAGCACACTCCGAACTAGGTAACTAATAGTAGTGCTCGCACAACTTTTACAACAATATCTTTCCTTAATTTTCTCTTTCATACTTGTGTTTGTATAGTAAGTTCATTTTTTCTCTTTTCTTTTTTCAGGTGAAGGAAAGCCAATAAAGTTAATTGGCAGCCTTACAGCTATAGTTTTTGTGAGTATCTTGGCAGCCATAGTATTCGATTTTTACAGGAGGCAAGCTAACCAGAAGAGTAAGAGATAAACCATTTCATGCATTAGCACATTATCTCTTCATGCATAACTTCATAAAAGGATTATTATTGTTTTTTTGGTTTATTGATCGGTATCCGGATGTTGCTTGTTGTTTCGCTCAAACTCAGCGTTTGATGTTATATATGCAAACAGGACAGACTCAGAACTTTGAATCGACTGGTATGATTAAGAGTTCAAGAGATGGTCTCCGAGAATATATTGGAAAGCATGATCCCTTAGAGCTACAGATATATGATTTTGATAGCATACTAATTGCTACAAACAATTTCAGTGTCACAAACAAACTTGGGGAAGGAGGATTTGGCCCAGTTTATAAGGTACTTTCTTTCATACATTTCAACAAGTACAAGAAACAAACATGACTTCAGTTAATAAATTGTGGAGCTCGTGGTTTACAGGGTATGCTGCAAGATGGGAAGGAAGTAGCAATAAAGAGACTATCTAGTAGCTCAGGACAAGGCATTGAAGAGTTCAAGAATGAGATGCTGTTGATCTACAATCTTCAACATAAAAATCTTGTTAGGATCATGGGTTGCTGTGTTAAAGAGGATGAGAAATTACTGATTTACGAGTTCATGCCAAACAGAAGCTTGGATACTTTTCTATTCGGTTAGTTACATTAGTTTTTTTTATGTTAAATATATTACAGTGCAAAAAGTCATCTTCACCTATCTCAATAAAAGTATCTTTGCTGTTTGTAAATGTCGAACTTGGGAAACGATGAAATTTTTTTTGAAAAATAAGATCTCACCTGTCTTTTTCTTATTTAACAAGAAAACGAATAGAAAAGTGTGAAGAATTCAACCATATAATTAGCATATTTTGGGTTTTGGAATCACAACTGCATACTAACATAAAAGCGATAATTCACATGAAAATAGATTACCAAGAGACAAACAATCCATCATTAGTTGACTACTTTCTAGATCCATATATACTATCAGATATTGAATATGTCTGTACAATATAATCTCTGCCGTGTGTTCAGTTCAGATCCCTATGTTGCATTCACTACTACTTCTGATACAACTGTGTCTGCATTTCCTAGCAATTAAAGAATGCTAGAAATCTGGTTTTAACCAAGTTTTCAAGGAGAGCATTCTCATGACATTTCATTGTAACATGCATGGGAATCATGATTTATGAACAACCATTAATTATTACACACTAGCTTGGTGCATTAATTATTTTCAGATACGAGGAAGAGAGCGGTGCTTGACTGGGTGACTCGCTTTAATATTATTCATGGTGTTGCTAGAGGGCTTCTTTATCTCCATCATGATTCGTATGTGAAGGTGATACATAGGGATCTGAAAGTCAGCAACATTCTCTTGGATGAGAAAATGAACCCAAAAATTTCAGATTTTGGATTAGCAAGAATAGTTGAAAGAACACAAAATCTAGAAAATACTCAGAAAGTTGTTGGAACACGGTAAGATTAATCATTACCTTACTAATCTCTAACATGGTCAATTAGATGCCTACTAATAATTAGTTTGCCATGCAGTGGCTATATGTCTCCAGAGTATGCCATGGGGGGGATGTTTTCTGAAAAATCTGATGTCTATAGCTTCGGAGTCTTGGTCTTGGAGATTATTAGCAGCAAGAAGAATACCAACTTTTGTTTATATGACCAACAACTAGGCTTTCTAGCCTATGTAAGTTCATACTTTAACTTCTACTGTAAAATGTGAACTCATGAGCAGTTTCTTTCATATAGCTTAAACCTTATATATGAACCTTTACAGGCATGGAACTTGTGGAATGAAGGCAGAGGGTTAGAGTTGGTAGATGAAATATTGGGCGATTCATATTCCTCATCGGAAGTACTGAAATGCATGCATATCGGGCTTCTGTGTGTACAAGACAATGCTGTAGATAGGCCAACCATGGCGGATGTAGCTATGATGTTAAGTAGTGAGAAAGATGGCCCACAACCCAAGCTACCTCTATTCACTATCCAAATTTCAGCTTATCATCCTCAACCACATTTTGAGAATACTAATTCCTCCAAAAATGAAGCTAGCATTACAATGATTGAAGGACGATAATGGGTAGCAAATTGTTACACTACAATGCAATTCCTTTTTGTCATTATCAAGGGCTCTTGTACTTATTGAAGCTTTTCATTTTGGTGTAAAAAAAAAAGGATTAATTACTGCTTACTCCCTATATTTATAAGGTTTCGTCGTTTCAGTTCCTGACGTTAGAATTTCACCTAAAAACTCATCGAACTCTCAATTTCCTTCTAATTGGTCCCTGCCGTCAAGCTCCGTCCAAATTTTCCGTTAAATTGCTGACGTGGCATCTATTTCAAGCTGAAATGTCTATCTTACCCTCAATTACTTTTTCTTTTTTTCTCTTCTCTCTCTCTGTTTTTTTTTTTTTTTACCTTTTTCCTTTTGACCTTTTCTTCTTCCACGATCTCTCTCTTCGTCTGTTTCTCCCCGTCTTCTTCTTCCTCATCACCAACGATTCTGAAATCAGAGTAAATCCAAACCATCCTCAGATTATTTCCTTCCCCTAAATCAAACCAAATCCCTATCAATACCAACCTAAACCAAACTAATCAAATCCAACGAAGTCCAAATCTTTACCACTCCTCTCCTCTCACCTTCATTAATCGGTCGAGCCCGATCCCGATTTCCCATATGTCTTTGCAGGGGAGGTGGTCGGAGCAGTTCGGGTCGCGGCGGAGGACAAGGAGGCTTGTGTAGATTGTGAACGATGGTTGTGTTTGTTTACGGCGACCCCAGAGGAGTTCTGCTTCAACACACCATCTGCAAACACTCTCCCGCTCCTTTCAATTGCCTTTACAGCGGCGACACCAAACTCACTGACTGTTTAATTCTGGGTTCGGAAATTTTTGATGTGATCGATGGTTGGGATTTAATTTTTGATGCGATTCGTGGTATGAAAAAAATCATATCAAAGCCGAGTCTGGCATCTGTTGTGGGGTGTTTGATGTGTTGTGGTTTTGGGTTCTGCTTTCTTTTGCATTCTATGGACTTTCTCTGGCGTAAGTACCCATTATTTTTAGCTTGAAATTGAAGATTGATGGGTTGTGATTTGTTGTTAGGTTGCTGAATTTAAAAAGTCTAATCCTTGTATTGTGATGGACCTTCCTAACTGGACAAAAGCCAGCTTTGCAGGTCTTGCAAGATAAGTGTCTTGTTCTTCTTCTTCCTCACATTGTCAATGTGCTCTCTGCTTCACTCTATATGTCTAAGATTGCTTTGTTTGGAAGAAGAAGACGGAGATAAACAAAGGAGGGGAGAGAAGGGAAACAAAAAAAAAAGAGAAAAGAGAAAGAAAAAAAAAAGTAATTGAGGGTAAAATAGACATTTCAGCGTGAAATGGATGTCACGTCAGCAATTTAACGGACAATTTAGACAGAGTTTGACCGCAGGGACCAATTGGGAGAAAATTGAGAGTTTGAGGAGTTTTTAGGTGAAATTCGAACGTCAGGGACTGAAATGACGAAACCCTATAAGTATAGGGAGTAAGCAGTAATTAATCAAAAAAAAAAATTGTTTCTCTTGTGGAAGGTAGTATATGAATGTCTTTTTCATAAAGAAGATGCACCTTCATTATTGGTGTGTCTACACAATTCTTTATACCAAAGTCAAGTCTTCACCATGTGATATTTTTTCATCGAAAGAATTTCAAATTTTGAAATTGATTCTTCTAGATTCATCATGAAAAATTTAATATACATTGTTGTGTCATGATTTTGCTACTTAGCTTTTTAGCTTTTGAGCTATCACTGCAATGCTACTTCATTTGTACCCACAATTCTTTGTTTTTATATTTACTGCCGTACGAGATTAAAACTCAGCTAATTATGAGATGTTATTTGTGGATGCCAATCATTATAGATTAGAAATTGGGTCAATTATTAGTCAACCAAAAATTCCATTTCACAAATAAAAATGAAGAAGAATAAGGAAAGCTGTAAATGGTGGTTGTTGGGCCTTCGGCAGACGTAAATATATAATTAACTTACGTAAATAAAGTCTATTGTGGATGAATGGTTTAAAGTTTAGTTGAAATATTATTTCTTTAACATATAAGTCATCCAACCATTGATTTAAAATATAAATTTTGTTTAACTAAACTTTAAACCTATGTTTTCCCCATGGCAAGGAGTCACAAGGTGTAGCATTGCTTTGGAATTCGGATACTCATGCTAGTATTCATTCTTCCTGTCCAAATCACATCAATGTGAAGATTACTGAACCAGGGAAGGCTGCGTCGTGGAGATTTACTGGTATTTATGGCATAGTAGCACTATCTGAACGAACTAGAACTTGAGATTTGATTGAAAGCCTAGCGGCAGAGACCTGCACTCTACCATGGTTAATGGTTGGTGATTTTAATGAAATCATGTGCAATACAGACAAGTCGGGAGGGGTGCCTAGAGCGGCTGCTCCGATGTTACGGTTCTGGCAAACAATGACCAATTGTGGACTGACCAACATGGGATTTGTAGGGAGCAGATATGTGATGCCCAAAAATTCGTAATTATTTTCCGAGGATTTTTTCGAAATTAATTTTATGATTATTGGACGGTTTCGTGGGTCGTGGATGGATGGAAGTGTTTCGGGCGAATAATTATTCAGGATGCTTCATTTAAGGGGGGCGCAAGGGTTGACTTTTTATTCGTTGAGATTCTCTGAAAACTTCCTTCATGAAAGTTGTAGAGCGCGTCGATACAAGATCGTGGACATGCTGAACGCAAGAATTAGAGTTCGTATGAAGAAGTTATGGGCTTCGGAAAAATATCCATTTTTGTATAAAAGGACGAATTTTTGGGAAATTTGCAAAAGAGCCCAGATTTCCCAAAATGGAAACCCGAGCTCGGTCTCTCCTTCCCTAGCCCGCGCGCAGCCAGCCGCTTCTCCGGCGTTGTTCTCGCTCTTCCGGCCACCGTTTGCTTCGATTCAAAAGTGGATTTTGCTCGCCTCAATCCCCTCTAGAGGTCTGTGGAAGGATTGAAGAGAGATTCGAGCTGTGGAGGCAGCTACATCGACTGGAAGAGGCCGCTTCGGCGACGAAATCGCCTTGATTGGAGTCGGAGATTCCGGCCACCCTAGCCAGTGGTTCTTGAGGGCTTTTGGGGCCCTGAGGACTTGGATGCTTCTCCCAAAGTGGCTTGCATCGATTCAACTCGTGGAGGTTGAATTTTGGAATTGAAATTCTAGGGTGTCAATCGGTCCGATTTGTTCTAAAGTAAAATTCGATTGATTGGTTTATAATTAGACTTTGTTGTAGTTATGAAAGTTGAAATTGGGGTTGAGATGAAGAACTTTGGTGTTGGAAGTTTTGCCAAATTCTGACTTTGCATTGGCGGCGGCACCGCCACTGTGGTGGTGGTTTCCGGCCATCTAAGGGATAGTTTATGTTCCTGAGTTCGATCTACTAGTCGATACGAGCATTTCGATATATTGTTTGTAATTTTTGGAGATCGTATGAGTATGTTAGAGTTTTTACGGTTTCAGACCTTTCGAAGATTCGATCCGTGAGAATCTGACTATCCGATCGACTTGTGGTTTTGGCATATCGATCGTAGAAGTATTCCGGAGACATTGGGTGGTCTCGGATGTGGTTTCGCCTCGATTGGCGTCACTTTGGGGATTTTAGTTCAAAACAGGGGTTTCGGACTTAAATCATTTGTGGATTGTTGCTAAGTTGAAACCATATGTGATTAGGTATTTGACGAGGTATCCTTGGACGGTTGTTTTGTGGTGTGGTTGCCTTGTTCTGTATTGAAGATGCAGCGGGACTTTCGAGGTGATTAATCTCACGATGTTCATTCACGAACAGGTTTACCATATTGTTTTGAGAGTTATTTAGTTAACTGCAAATTATAGCTGGTATTAGTGGCATTCCTGAGTGAATAGTCATGCATATATATATATATATATATATATATATATTTACGTAAAATATGTATATTCTCGTGGGTTGATGGGTGATTTATGCAATAGGGATTGATGGGTTTCATTCTATTGGTCGAGGCTTGACTTTTCGAGAGACAATGTGTTAGGAATTGGGAATTCCTATTATTTGGGAAGTGTCAAGATTTGTGTAGGTTGTTTAATGTTTTGATTTGACGACCTGGGAAGGTCTGAGGATTCGGGGTTGCTGGGAGTGATCCGTGTAGTGATCTGTGTGATGATATGTGTGTTGATGTGTTGTTTGTCCAGGTTGGACTGATGTGTTGTTTTATCCACGTTGGACTGATTTGTTGTTGGTACATCATGGGGGGTAGCGGGGGGCTATCTGATGCTCATGAGTACGTGTTTTTGATAAAAAGTTTCGGGGATTCTTTCTTTTAAATGTCCTGGGATGACTTGTGAATCATATTCTATTTGTTAGGTTAACTATAGATATGATTGAGGTGTGTGTTCATGTGTTGGGTGTCTAGGTTGGATTTAAGTGTTGTGTATCCAAGTTGGACTGATGTGTTGTTTGTCCAGGTTGGACCGATGTGTTGTTTTGTCCAGGTTGAACTGATTTGTTGTTGGTACATCAATGGGGGTAGCGGGGAGCTATCTGATGCTCATGAGTATGTGTTTCAATCGGTCCGATTTGTTCTAAGGTAAAATTCGATTGATTGGTTTATAATTGGACTTTGTTGTAGTTATGAAAGTTGAAATTGGGGTTGAGATGAAGAACTTTGGTGTTGAAAGTTTTGCCAAATTATGACTTTGGATTGGCAGTGGCACCGCCACTGTGGTGGTCGTTTCCGGCCACCTCAGGGGTAGTTTCTGTTGCTGAGTTCGATCTACTCGTCGATACTAGCATTTCGATATATTGTTTGTAATTTTTGGAGATCGTATGAGTATGTTAGGGTTTTTAAGGTTTCGGACTGTTCCATGATTCGATCTGTGAGGATCCGTCTATCCGATCGACTTGTGGTTTTGGCATATCGATCGTAGAAGTATTCCGGAGACATTGTGTGGTCTCGGATGTGGTTTCGCCTCGATTGGCGTCACTTTGGGGATTCTAGTTCAAAACAGGGGTTTTGGACTTAAATCGTTTGTGGATTGTTGCTAAGTTGAAACCGTATGTGATTAGGTACTTGACGAAGTATCCTTGGACGGTTCTTTTGTGGTGTGGCTGCCTTGTTCTGTATTGAAGGCGCAGCGGGAGTTTCAAGGTGAGTAATCTCACGATGTTCATTCACGAACGGGTATACCATATTGTTTTGAGATTTATTTAGTTAACTGCAAATTATAGCTGGTATTAGTGGCATTTCTGAGTGAATGGTCACGTATATATATATATATACACACGCAAAATATGTATATTCTTGTGGGTTGATGGGTGATTTATGCAATAGGGATTGATGGGGCTTGAGGCTTGACTTTTCGGGAGACAATGTGTTAGGAATTGGGAATTCCTATTGTTTGGGAAGTATCAAGATTTGTGTGGGTTGTTTAATGTTTTGATCTAACGACCTGGGGAGGTCTGAGGATTCGGGGTTGCTGGGAGTGATCCGTGTAGTGATCTGTGTGATGATATGTGTGCTGATGTGTTGTTTGTCTAGGTTGGACTGATGTGTTGTTTTGTCCAGGTTGGACTGATTTGTTGTTGGTACATCATGGGGGGTAGCGGGGGGCTATCTGATGTTCATGAGTACGTGTTTTTAAAAGAGAGTTTCGGTGATTCTTTCTTTTAAATGTCTTGGGATGACTTGTGAATCATATTCTATTTGTTAGGTTAACGATAGATATGATTGAGGTGTGTGTTGATGTGTAGGGTGTCTAGGTTGGATTTAAGTGTTGTGTGTCCAAGTTGGACTGATTTGTTGTTTGTCCAGGTTGGACCGATGTGTTGTTTTTTCCTGGTTGGACTGATTAGTTGTTGGTACATCAAGGGGGGGTTATTTGATGCTCATGAGTACGTGTTTTTAAAAGGGAGTTCAGGGGATGCTTTCTTTTAAATGTCTGGGGAGGACTTGTGTATCATATTTAATTGTCAGAGTTTCAATTAATATGATTTTGTCACGGGGTGACTTGTATTTGTTTCTTTGGGAAAAGAATGTGCTGTTTTGGGAAAACAGGGTGTGTGTCCCTTTGTATGAGTTGATGGGTTTCCTCATTGGGCGAGTTGTGCATATGTGGTTTTGAGTTACTCATACGGGCTTGCAAAAGCTTTCCGGGTTTGTTGTGTGGCAACTAGGTGCACCATTCAAACGATGTAGGGGTTATTTCTGCAGGTCAGGATAATCGTGGCTGAACCTGAGGTGGCGTGCTGATAGCATTACGGTAGGAAGCCATTTATGTGACTTTACCGTTATAAAGACTTCCGTTGTAGTGAGCTCTGAGGAGTGTTTACGTTTTATTTTGTTGTTGACAATTTAATTCGTAAGCTTGTGTAAGATATAACTCTGTGGAGCGAGTGTATATTGATTTTGAGGGTTCAGGACATCAGTATTTACTTGGTTTAAAGGGAAAAAGTTTCCAGGTATTTTGTATTGATGGCTGGACGATCACGCGTGTATAATTATGAGATTATATATCGATTTTTATTTGTGATAAAAATCAGTGGCTTGACAGTTTGGTATCAGAGCATAAGGCACATATTTGGTGACAATCAATACTCCTCGGGTGATGGCCCGTCTGCAGCGAATCCCCATCTGATGCTCTTCGGTATTGATATAGTCATTGGGTATGTAGTGAGCGTTAGGGTGTGAGTCGTCAGTGTGGTGTCGGCTCGGAGTTGTAAGTGTAGGAGCTTGGGGTAGCTTCTATGAGTTAAAGACTTTTGAGGAATGATGATTTTTAGTTTTAACTCAAGATTGACGTTGGGGATGGAATTGTATACTCTGACGTAGTGTTTTGGTTGATCCAGTCGTATCATTGACTTATACTTGTGTTTGAGAGTTATACTGGTATTAACCACATGTTGCTATGCTCCTGAGGTGATGGATTCTCAAGGAGGCAGAGCTAGGGGTCGAGGTAGACCCAGAAATAGGGGTAGTGCCCAAGGTAGGGGCGGGATTCCTCCTGTTGAGGAGATTTTTTAGGATGATGTCGAAGCATCGAATGTTGAGCTGCCTGTTCCACCTGTTGTGGAGGTCGTGAAAGTTGTGGATGCCACTCGTTTGTCAACGTTAGCTAAGGAAATTTGAGGATGGGAGCAGTTCATCTCATTAGCCCAAGGGACTAAGAGTGTGAGGAATTATGAGGGTGAGTTCTGGAAGAGGCGTAGGACTCATCAACGGGCACCAGCTGGAGAGGTAGCTGCACCTGTTAGGGTTGCACCTGTGGGGCAGGTGGCACCCGTGAGGTGTTTCAATTGCGGTGAGCAGGGATGGGGAAAGCCGAAACTAGATGTTTGTAACGTTTTTTGGTCAGGTGTGACTTACTTAATGTTTGACCTTGAGACCAGACGAGGTCTGAAATCATATGTCACAGATGGTGACCAAGGCAGGAAATAGGTAATCACATCCTTGGTCGGACGAGTGGTTGCGATTTCAGTCAGAGTTCTAGTCTGCCTACCATTGTAGCTTATGGGGGTAACGGTCGAGGTTGCTAGAGACTCATAAGTATGTAGTTGAAGGAGAGTTTTGAGAGTATTCTTTTTTTATTGTCTAGATGAGACTTGAATTGCTTCTTGATGGTTAAGTTAGCAAATAGAACATTTTCACAGCGGTGATTATGTTGTCCTTTCGGTGGAAAAGATATGGGATGTTAGAAGGAATCATGGTTGCATGGTTTCCTTAAGCTGATGTGTGTGAGTTGTTGATTGATGTTCATGAGTCGCAGATGGTGACGGATCACAGATGGTGATCGATACTGAGTCACAGATGGTGACGAATCACAGATGGTGATCGATATTGAGTCACAAAGGGTGACGGAGGTGATCGATACTGAGTCACAGATGGTGATCGATATTGAGTCATAGAGGGTGACGGATCACAGATGGTGATCGATATTGAGTCAGAGAGGGTGACGGATCACAGATGGTGATCGATATTGAGTCATAGAGGGTGACGGATCACAGATGGTGATCGATATTAAGTCACAGATGGTGATGGATCACAGATAGTGATCGATACTGAGTCAAAGATGGTGACGGATCAGAGATGGTGATCGATATTGAGTCACAGATGGTGACTGATCACAGATGGTGATCGATATTGAGTCACAGAAGGTGCCGGATCACAGATGGTGATCGAGATTTGGTCATAGATGGTGACAAAGGCATGTTATCGGGAACCACACCTTTGGCCGAGCGAGTAGTTACAATAAGTTAGAGCACTAGTCTGTCCGCCGTGATTTGTGTGACGACCTGCGAATCTGTGTGATGATTGTGCTCTGTGTAAGGGTAAGAAGGTACCTTATCTAATTCTGCTTGTGTGCTAGAATGATGTGGGATAGTTGTGTACTTCTTTCCGTGTGTTGGGTTGTGTTGTGTTTTCCCTGTTGTCTAGAGCTAAACTTTGAGTGTGGTTCTGGTGTGATGCATCTTTCATTGTTGTGGTAGTAGAGGGTCTAGACCATTTTGACTGTGATTTCAATGACAGGTGATGATCTATGTGTGGGTCAGGCGGGGCCAGACCTTAGTTTGATTATGTGTCTCAAGTTGGGTAGACACTTATTTAGTTGTGATGTTTGGGCTATTGTTGATTTGAGTTGAAGTGAAGGTTTCACTTTCAATTCTTGTAATGCAAGGGTTGCATTTTTGAGGAAATGATGCAGATACTGTTGTGATGCAGGATTCTGGACTCTTGTGTGATCTATGTGTAGTGCTGCAGTCACAGAGTGTTTGTTGGGTAGTGTACGAGGATGGGATCCATGAAATGATTGGGTTATCGCCAGGTGGTGTGGTAAAGATTCCTATTGTTGTGATACTAGGTAGGGTACCCATATCTATTGTTGATCGAGGTATGTTGCACAGCGAGATGAGAATAGGTGGTTGAGGAATGAGAATTGGATGTGAGGATGATTTATTTGTACTTGTTGGCGTGGTACGTTTAAATTTCGGGACAAAATTTCTTTAAGAGGGGTGGAATGTGATGACCCGGAAATTTGTAATTATTTTTCAAGGATTTTTCCGGAAGTAATTTTATGATTATTGGACGGTTTCGTGGCTCGTGGATGGAGCGGAAGTGTTTCAGGCGAATAATTATTCAGAAAGCGTCATTTAGGGGGGCGCTTATTCGTTGAGATTCTCTGAAAACTTCCTTCACGAAAGTTGTAGAGCGAGTCGATACGAGTTCGTGGACATGCGGAACACGAGGATCAGAGTTCGTATGAAGAAGTTATGTGCTTCGGAAAAACTTTCCATTTTTGTATAAAAGGACGGATTTTTGGGAAATTTGCAAAAGAGCCTAGATTTCCCAAAATGGAAACCCGAGCTCGGTCTCTCCCTCCCGAGCCCGCGCGCAGCCTGCGTCGTTCTCGCTCTTCCGGCCACCGTTTGCTTCGATTCAAAAGTGGATTTTGCTCGCCTCAATCCCCTCTAGAGGTTTGTGGAAGGATTGAAGAGAGATTCGAGCTGCGGAGGGAGCTACATCGACTAGAAGAGGTCGCTTTAGGGACTAAATCGCCTTGATCGGAGTCGAAGATTCCGGCCACCATAGTTAGTGGTTCTTGAGGGCTTTTGGGGCCCTAAGGACGTGGATGCTTCTCCCAAAGTGGCTTGCATCGATTCAACTCGTGGAAGACGAATTTTGGAATTGAAATTCTAGGGTTTCAATTGGTCTGATTTGTTCTAAGGTAAAATTCGATTGATTGGTTTATAATTGGATTTTGTTGTAGTTATGAATGTTGAAATTGGGGTTGAGATGAAGAACTTTGGTGTTGGAAGTTTTGCCAAATTCTGACTTTGGATTGGCGGCGGCGGTTTCCGGCCACCTCAAGGATAGTTTCTATTCCTGAGTTCGATCTACTCGTTGATACTAGCATTTCAATACATTGTTTGTAATTTTTGGAGATCATATGAGTATGTTAGGGTTTTTAAGGTTTCGGACAGTTCGATCATTCGATCCTTGAGGATCCGACTATCCGATCGACTTGTGGTTTTGGCATATCGATTGTATAAGTATTCCGGAGACATTGGGTGGTCTCGGATGTGGTTTCGTCTCGATTGGCCTCACTTTGGGGATTTTAGTTCAAAACAGGGGTTTCGGACTTAAATCGTTTGTGGATTTTTGCTAAGTTGAAACCGTATGTGATTAGGTACTTGACGAAGTATCCTTGGACGATTGTTTTGTGGTGTGGCTGCCTTGTTCTGTATTGAAGACGCAGCGGGAGTTTCGAGGTGAGTAATCTCACGATGTTCATTCACGAACGGGTTTACCATATTGTTTTGAGAGTTATTTAGTTAACTGCAAATTATAGTTGGTATTAATGGCATTCCTGAGTGAATGGTCACGTATATATATATATATACACACATGTATATTCTTGTGGGTTGATGGGTGATTTATGCACTAGGGATTGATGGGGCTTGAGGCTTGACTTTTTGGGAGATAATGTGTTAGGAATTGGGAATTCCTATTGTTTGGGAAGTGTTAATATTTGTGTGGGTTGTTTAATGTTTTGATCTGACGACCTGGGGAGGTCTGAGGATTCGGGGCTGCTGGGAGTGATCCGTGTAGTGATTTGTGTGATGATATGTGTGCTGATGTGTTGTTTGTCTAGGTTGGACTGATGTGTTGTTTTGTCCAGGTTGGACTGATTTGTTGTTGGTACATCATGGGGGGTAGCGGGGGGCAATCTGATGCTCTTGAGTACGTGTTTTTGAAAGAGAGTTTTGGGGATTCTTTCTTTTAAATGTCCAGGGAAGACTTGTGTAGATACCTCTACTAGCAAGGCTAGTTTGCTATCTCACCAAGCATAAGTAACACCCTCTTTGGGACACCCACAAGCCATGATGAGGCCCAACCGAGACATGCATCTTGTAGCCCTATGTTTGATAGGAGCATAAAATGCGATGTTTATAATGTTTAAACCCTATATTTTGCTAAGTTATTTCCTTTATCCTGATCAATTTAACTTAGTTAGTGTTTTGCAGGTGTAAATGGAGTCTCAAAGTCCAAAAGTGGCTAAGGAAGGCACAAGTGGCACAGAAATGAGAAGAAATGAAGAAATGGAAGTTCTCCCAGTTTGACTAGGAAAAGGAATCCTAGTTGGAGTAGGAATCAGAAGCTGACTTGGATTCAAACTCTTAAGTCGCGGAAATTAGAAGTTCTACTTGGACAGGGAAACCCAATTCTACTCAAATATGGAATCCTAGTGTGACAAGGAGTCCCTGTTAGATAAGGATTACTCAAGAAGGTTCCGGAAGAGTGTAGAAGAATCGCAGAAAAGAAGTTTGTATTCAACTAGGAAACCTACTTGCATATGGAGTTCTACTCATACTAGGAGAGCTATGGAACGTTCATGAAGTATCTAGAAGACTCAAAGAAGGTCATATGCCGTGCACATGGAGGAGGAAGCAACAAGAGATTCGAATTACAAAGCAATATGGAATTTGGACTTCTTGTTGAGTAAGGATTGAATTGCCGTGAGATTCTTGAGGATTCTTGAAGGTTCTTGACGTTTCTACTTCAGAATAGGCGTGGATGGCATGTGAGAGGCATGTGATGTGAAGGAAAATTGAATTGGACTCAACTTGTGCATTAAAAGTCAAATCCATTACAGATTCGGAAAACTGCCTGTGCAGATCAGTCAACTTCAACGGAGTGTCATAAATCGCTCAGAGCTCAGAAAATTATTATCTTTATATGGTTGGAAAGCTGCAGATGTCTAGTTTCCAGATATTTTTACAGCTCATCAATAGCTATTTTCTATAGGAATTTATAGTCGTTTTAGTGGACTGAGGTCAATCCTGCCGGAAATCTGTTTTGTGCCAAAGGAGTCCTAAATCAACATGAACTAAGAGAAACCAAGTAGAAACGAATTGGGAGTGCCTTGAGACGTTCTCCTATATATACCTTGTGTATTAGACGTTCAAGGGGGAACACTTTATTCTCCACAAT
This sequence comes from Rosa chinensis, assembly GCF_002994745.2. NCBI lineage: Eukaryota > Viridiplantae > Streptophyta > Magnoliopsida > Rosales > Rosaceae > Rosa > Rosa chinensis. The sequence continues at coordinate 29,296,351 of NC_037088.1, forward strand.
TTCGTTTCTCACCGGTTTGCTTTTGAGTTTCAGGTTTTCGCATCTTGCAAGTTCCTAGCCGTGCCATCCTTCATCCTTGCCGTGATCTTCACTTTGTGCCGCCGCCTTGGATCTGCGTTGGACCTTGGGACGTGTCTAAGGGTTGTTCTTACCATCTTCATCATGTTTTCTTCTCGGTTTTGTAACTTGTTAGATAGAAATTCTGTTTTTGTTTTTCTTTGTGTAAAACCGAACCCATGAGTTAGTTTTCTGATTTTTGGATGCGATTTGGATAGTCTTTTCAATGTCTGATGTGTTTATGTATGTTTGATTCTTGTTAATTGCCGATTTCATGGAATGATGATCTGATTTTGTTTTATGGAAAACTTTTGCATGTTCTTGCTCTTTGGTTCGAAACTTAGAGTGATTGCATGTAATTGGAGCTAGTAATTAGGTTTATGCGTTGTAACCCTAATTCACTTAAGTAGTAAAGGCTTTGGACAAAGGTCGAAATCAGATTATGCATGTGATGAATTGACTTGCGTTGAGTACTTGAATTTGCATGTTCATTGACCAAACTTTCACTTGTTCTTAAAGATTCGAATGCATGAGATCATGAGTTGCGTTGATTGTGTGATACCTGCGTTTGAAATATGTTGGATTAAGTGCGTTGCTTAATTGACTAAGTAAAGGGAAGTAAAATATGGGACATTGGTTGCGTTGATCTTTGTTTCTTGGTTGATGATGTTCCATGGTAATTAACAAGATTAAGGGATGCATGAATATGTTGTTCTTGATTAGTTCTTGAAAAATTGTTCTTCAAAAGTTCTTATTTTCCCACCTTTGTATAGAAAACGTTTTATTTTTATTTGTTTTCTGAAAATTTATATTTTGATCTTTAAAACCCCCCTTCTTTTATGTTTTGTGTTCTTGTATATTTGTAAATAAATAAAATTGATTTAGGTTTTTAGTATGCATGTAAATCGTAAATAATTAAGTAAATAATCTGAAAATATATTTTAATTCCGTGAATAGTGTTTTCGTGAATAGTAATATGTGTTTGTGTTATACATGAATTTGTGTAGTTAGAGTTTAACTAGGATTTGTTGTTTGTATTTGTGTTGTATATGGATTTCTAATTTAATTCTAACTTAACTTGTATATGTTTTTAATTTCGTGTGAAACTTGTATATTATATCTTTGATTTTGTAAATGTGTATATTCTTTTATTTAATTTTGTCTCACATGTTAGCACCCTCAATCCCCGGTTTAGAACGATCCCTGCTTACTCTATACTAACGCTCGACATTTTCAGGGTTTAAATTGGCGAATGCTTTTGCACGTATCAATTTTTGGCGCCGTTGCCGGGGATTGAAAAGTCTTCATGTGATGAAAAAGCCACTAAGGTATTGATTTGATAAGGGGTCGTGAATTTTCATGGAATAGGTGAAGTCCCTTTGTTAATATTAGCCTAAACCCCTTATTAGTACCTGAAATAGGTCTCTTAAGGTTGAGGGCGGCTTTTATTAACAATTGAACAATGTCTTGCACTTAGTATTTTTTCTTATCTAAGTAAGTATAGCCTATGTGGAATGGTGTCTAGAAAGGGGACAACGTTCATGACGGGTTTTGAATCCAGAAGTGCAATCAAACGAGCCTAAACCACTATGTAGGAGTAGCTTGTGCCAAAATGGGTTCTACCTCTCATGCTCGTCTTCCCCCACCTGGCCATTTCAGTAAGGTTGCCCAAAGGATTTGAAAAAGACTGTGTATAGGCAAGGACTTGGGCCGCACGTCCAAAACAAAGTTCATGACGTCTCATTGAGTCAATATACTTAGACAATTTTCGAAAATAGTTGGGTTTGGTAAGAAGTTGTGAGTCATAATGGACTAGGTGAAATATTCTCTTGTTAATACTTGTCAAAGTTTTGTTTATCAAGTAGGCACACTTTATTAGCATAGGGTGTCTAGGTTGATTGGATACGAGAAGTGCTAGCAAAGGGTCTCGTCCCCTGCTAATCAAGTGAGCTGAGCTCCGCCAAAATCGTTCCTCTACTACCTGGCTCTGTGTGAAAAGAGTTACCAAAAGATAAAGGGAAGGGAGACTTGTATTAAAATTAGAATATTTGGGCCGTGTGTCTAAACCTTGATTCACGATTGCTTATTGGAGTTAACTACTTAAATATTGTAAAAATTGTAAAACTTGTAAATATATACATAAAATTTTGTTAGTCTTGTATATATCCATACTTTTGACATTTTGTTATGTGTATATATTGGAATAAATGGAGGTACAAGTCTAGGCTGAAAGACTTTAAACATTAAGCGCTGCATGGGAGGCAACCCATTTCAACCGTAGCTGTGGAGGAGCCATCAACGCAGATTTGCTTTCTTGAACTCTTCCTTCTCTTTTATTTTCGTAAATTTTTCTTTGTTTTAGGATTTGTTGCGTTATTTCTTATGCCATGCTTGATTGTTGCTTTGCATGCTTTATACTTGTTTATACATTGAGGACAATGCATAATTTAAGTGTGGGGGAAGGGTTTAACGTTTCACTTTGTTTTTAGATAGCTAGTTTTTGTGGTCTAAAAAAAAAAAAAAAAAAAAAGGAAAATGTCAAAAAAAAAAAAATTTTAATTAAAATATTTTCGTCACTTTAATAATAATAATAATAATAAAATTCGTCACTGTTCACAAAAAAAAAATAATCTTTTTGTTTTGTTAGTTTTTGTGTTGTTTTGTGATCAAGTCTTAGGATGCCCTTTTAACTGTCTAGGATGAGCTTATATCTCTGAAAATAAGGCTAAAAGAGGATCACAAGATTGAGAAAATGTTTGATGATATTCTTTGGTTAATTATGATTTATGAATAGCATATGAATGTGTAGTAGATATGGTGCATGCGTAACTTTGGTACAGAATATGAACATGTGGAAGATAAGTTGTGATTCATAATAACCCTTGTGAGAATTTGAGCCATGTGCCCTTTCTTTGTGAGTAATTAATGAAAAAATGAATATACTCTTATTTTCTTGGCGATGATTTTGTTGATCTCATTATTCTTTCATCTTGATTGATTACTTGTCATAGATTAAGTTTGATGGACTAGAGAATGCTAGAATTCACTGTTATACTTGTTGAGACGTTTATGATCAATATATGGCCCTGATTCTGGAAAGGATAAAGGTACTTACTTAGGATGTTTACCACCATAGCCAAATATAACCTGTGTCCATAATTGTGCCCGTCGTGGGACCCCCCTAGTTAACCATTTTGAGCCTACATTAAGCCTTTTCTTTCATCACCCTCAAAATTCCTTAACCTTAACCTTAGTATAGTTGTATCCATACCCTTTGTTCTAAAGACTTAGTGGAGCATATTTTTGAGACTTTGCTTGGAGTTTTGGCGTCAATGATGAATTTTGAAGACATGAAGAAGTTCAAGTGTGGGGGTAGACTTGTCCATAAGTAAATTGTATGTAATTGCCAAAAGAAAGAAAAAGAAAGAAATCGTAAAAAAAAAAAGAAAGAAAGAATATTCGGCAATAAAAAAAAAAAATGTGTGTTATTGTGTTAAGTCTATGGATTTTAGTCCCCTATACTTAGTGGATTTGGAGTTGTTTTAAATTGAAGGCCCATTGTTGAAGAATTTGGTCTTTGTCCAATTCACACTTGTTCAAAAGAAGGTTGGAATGAAGTTTGGGCCCAACATGATGACACTTGGCCCTTTTATAAGCCTTGGAGGATACATGACGTTTTGCTATACTTGGTGGATTTCGAGGAAAGTAGTCTCTCTACATCAACAAGTGCTCTGCTAGGTTTTTAGGATACTTTGTGATTTTCCTATCCCTTCGTTTCTTTTAACCTTAAGCCCTGACCCCATTACAACCTTAATTGTAAGACCTCTTTGATCCTTAAGATGGGACAGCCTTTGATCTGTGGAGATAAGTTATAACTGTTGAACTTATGGCTTGGGTTCATCCGTGCAAGTAGTTAATATCTTTCATGAGATCTTTGAAAAAAAAATGATATATATGTGCTTTCGTTTCTTACATATGTGATCTACTTTGTAATCTTTCACATATACTTGAATGAATAAGCTTTTAAGCATGAGCCTTGAATCTGAGAGAAGAAAGAGTGATATATCCATGTGAGGTTTGAATCATGACTTGTTTGAAATGTGTTGAGCTACACCCATCACCATTGTTTACCCCCAAGTCTTACATGCTTATATGTGGATTATATTTTGTAATTAGCTCTTGAATATCTTGAAGATGTGATGCTTGGTTAAGTGCTAATCTTAGTGACTTGAAAGTAAAAGATTTCTGAGACAATATGTTAAAGGGCTTAGAGGTCATATTGTTTGTCAACGTCTTGGTCTTTGTTTTTGGTTTTGATTTTCGTTTGAGTCTTCTTTGGGTTGTACGTTTTTGAGTCTTGAGTCTTTGATTTTCGTTTCCTTACTTAGTATTTTCGTTGGTCTTTGTTTTTGTGTCTTAGTCTTTTTGATTTGTCATGTTGATTTTGCTAAGGGACTAGCAAAAGCTAAGTGTGGGGGAATTTGATAGGAGCATAAAATGCGATGTTTATAATGTTTAAACCCTATATTTTGCTAAGTTATTTCCTTTATCCTGATCAATTTAACTTAGTTAGTGTTTTGCAGGTGTAAATGGAGTCTCAAAGTCCAAAAGTGGCTAAGGAAGGCACAAGTGGCACAGAAATGAGAAGAAATGAAGAAATGGAAGTTCTCCCAGTTTGACTAGGAAAAGGAATCCTAGTTGGAGTAGGAATCAGAAGCTGACTTGGATTCAAACTCTTAAGTCGCGGAAATTAGAAGTTCTACTTGGACAGGGAAACCCAATTCTACTCAAATATGGAATCCTAGTGTGACAAGGAGTCCCTGTTAGATAAGGATTACTCAAGAAGGTTCCGGAAGAGTGTAGAAGAATCGCAGAAAAGAAGTTTGTATTCAACTAGGAAACCTACTTGCATATGGAGTTCTACTCATACTAGGAGAGCTATGGAACGTTCATGAAGTATCTAGAAGACTCAAAGAAGGTCATATGCCGTGCACATGGAGGAGGAAGCAACAAGAGATTCGAATTACAAAGCAATATGGAATTTGGACTTCTTGTTGAGTAAGGATTGAATTGCCGTGAGATTCTTGAGGATTCTTGAAGGTTCTTGACGTTTCTACTTCAGAATAGGCGTGGATGGCATGTGAGAGGCATGTGATGTGAAGGAAAATTGAATTGGACTCAACTTGTGCATTAAAAGTCAAATCCATTACAGATTCGGAAAACTGCCTGTGCAGATCAGTCAACTTCAACGGAGTGTCATAAATCGCTCAGAGCTCAGCAAATTATGATCTTTATATGGTTGGAAAGCTGCAGATGTCTAGTTTCCAGATATTTTTACAGCTCATCAATGCTATTTTCTATAGGAATTTATAGTCGTTTTAGTGGACTGAGGTCAATCCTGTCGGAAATCTGTTTTGTGCCAAAGGAGTCCTAAATCAACATGAACTAAGAGAAACCAAGTAGAAACGAATTGGGAGTGCCTTGAGACGTTCTCCTATATATACCTTGTGTATTAGACGTTCAAGGGGGAACACTTTATTCTCCACAATTTCGTTTCTCACCGGTTTGCTCTTGAGTTTCAGGTTTTCGCATCTTGCAAGTTCCTAGCCGTGCCATCCTTCATCCTTGCCGTGATCTTCACTTTGTGCCGCCGCCTTGGATCTGCGTTGGACCTTGGGACATGTCTAAGGGTTGTTCTTACCATCTTCATCATGTTTTCTTCTCGGTTTTGTAACTTGTTAGATAGAAATTCTGTTTTTGTTTTTCTTTGTGTAAAACGAACCCATGAGTTAGTTTTCTGATTTTTGGATGCGATTTGGATAGTCTTTTCAATGTCTGATGTGTTTATGTATGTTTGATTCTTGTTAATTGCCGATTTCATGGAATGATGATCTGATTTTGTTTTATGGAAAACTTTTGCATGTTCTTGTTCTTTGGTTCGAAACTTAGAGTGATTGCATGTAATTGGAGCTAGTAATTAGGTTTATGCGTTGTAACCCTAATTCACTTAAGTAGTAAAGGCTTTGGACAAAGGTCGAAATCAGATTATGCATGTGATGAATTGACTTGCGTTGAGTACTTGAATTTGCATGTTCATTGACCAAACTTTCACTTGTTCTTAAAGATTCGAATGCATGAGATCATGAGTTGCGTTGATTGTGTGATACCTGCGTTTGAAATATGTTGGATTAAGTGCATTGCTTAATTGACTAAGTAAAGGGAAGTAAAATAAGGGACATTGGTTGCGTTGATCTTTGTTTCTTGGTTGATGATGTTCCATGGTAATTAACAAGATTAAGGGATGCATGAATATGTTGTTCTTGATTAGTTCTTGAAAAATTGTTCTTCAAAAGTTCTTATTTTCCCACCTTTGTATAGAAAACGTTTTATTTTTATTTGTTTTCTGAAAATTTATATTTTGATCTTTAAAACCCCCCTTCTTTTATGTTTTGTGTTCTTGTATATTTGTAAATAAATAAAATCGATTTAGGTTTTTAGTATGCATGTAAATCGTAAATAATTAAGTAAATAATCTGAAAATATATTTTAATTCCGTGAATAGTGTTTTCGTGAATAGTAATATGTGTTTGTGTTATACATGAATTTGTGTAGTTAGAGTTTAACTAGGATTTGTTGTTTGTATTTGTGTTGTATATGGATTTCTAATTTAATTCTAACTTAACTTGTATATGTTTTTAATTTCGTGTGAAACTTGTATATTATATCTTTGATTTCGTAAATGTGTATATTCTTTTATTTAATTTTGTCTCACATGTTAGCACCCTCAATCCCCGGTTTAGAACGATCCCTGCTTACTCTATACTAACGCTCGACATTTTCAAGGTTTAAATTGGCGAATGCTTTTGCACGTATCAATGTTCAAGCTATGCTACGGTATCCGGAAGTCGCAAATCCGTCGCCGGGAAGCCACGTTCCCGCCCTTGCCAAGATGCCTCCACAACATGGCTTTCTACATGCTTCTTGGACTAGCTAGAATTGTGTGGTTGCTTGTCCCACATCGAAAACCATGTAAAGGAAGAGCATTCCTTCACCTATAAAAGGAACTCTCCTCCCACTTAAACACCATTCATTCATTCCATCCAACTCCATTACACTCATGTAATCTTGTTAGGCCGCAAGGCTCGACACACTAGTATAAGCTTTCAAGTGGACGTAGTCTCCCGCTAAGGCGGGAGGTGAACCACTATACATCTCCTGTCACTCTCTCTCTCTCTCATTCTTTACGTTCATTAGATCCCCAACGGATCCAAACGTTAACATTGGCGCCGTCTGTGGGAAGCCAACACAAAGGCTTCGTCACCTACCACGAACTTTGACCCAAAAATGTCGAATCGACGCTCATTCAACATCAAATTGGGGCTGGTCAACGCCCGGCTGGGAAAGTCAACGCCCAACATGGCTGGTCAACGCCCGGCGGGGCAAGTCAACGCCCATCAAGGCTTGATCAACTTTTGGTCAACGCTGAACTATTCACTTGGTCAACGCTGAACCACAAAAAAAAATTTACTTTACTCGGGACACCCAAGAAATTGCTCTTGGTACCCAGCCTTCTTCGATTACATCCAACAACCAAGCATTCGCTAAGCTTCATCAGCGGCAAAATTCCTCCGCTAAGCTTCTTCAGCGGCACCGGCAAACTTCCTCCTAGAATCGGTGTTCAAATCACCCTGCTTCGTCGTTGATCACCACTCTGGTGTTCACCTCCCTCACTGCCCGCACTTCGGCGGCCGCTGCACTTCATTTGATCAAACCAAACTTGAGGTCATCTCAGTTGATCAACCAGCCCTAGCTATCCGTGCAGGTCTCCAGCCCAGAGCTCCGCTAGCCTCAGCTAGACACAGTTCCGCCAGCCACAACCGCCAGTAAAGCTCCGCTCCGCCAAGCCTCTCCGCTGGCCAAGGCTCCGCCGACCAAAGCTGCCATCGCTAGCCAACCTCCGACGGAAAATCTTCCGCCACACTTCTTCAGCGGCCAAAGCTCCGCTAGGAACAGCCAAAACTTCACTGGCACCGCCAGCAGACTGCACCACCGGGCAGCCTCTGCTGAACTTCACCACCGGAGAGGCTCCGTCGGACTATACACCGCTGACCCCAGACTAACTCTCCGCTGAGCACCAGGTCAGCTAGCCACAACCAGCGGCAATACCTCCGCCAAACTGAGCTCTTCAGTCGAGCAAAACCTCCGCTGGGAAAGAGCTCCGCTCCGCTGCGATTTGAATCTCCGAGTTCCACCGGCCTTCTTCCTCCGCCGGACTTCTTAGCTGGACAAGTTCTCCTCAGCTGGACGAGCTTCTTCCGCCGAACTTCGACCTCCGTTGAGCCCAGCGGCCAATCCCCGCCAGCCCAGCGCCGGCCATGTCTTCTGCTAGCTTCCCTCAGCAGAAACGCCAGCTGCCATCAGCGGCAAAGCAACCTCCGCTTCGCCGGCAAGTTCCGCTGAACAATAGGAGCAAGCACCATCTGCCCAAGAAAAGCTCCGCCGAACTCAAAACCTCCGCTGAGCTCCGCTCCGCCGGACTTCACCTCCGCTGAACGCCAAGCCCGTTGAGTTCCAAAACACCTGGAACAACTCCGCTGGACATCACACATTACAGCAGCTCTGCTTAACCGCTGGACAACTCCGCTGGCTAAAGCTCCTTTGGCCAAAGCTCCGTTACCGCCTCCAACCGGCAACCGTTGGACAGTCCTCTGCCAACAGGCAACCGCCGGGCTAAGCACCCATGGCTCTCTTCAATGAGTCTCCACTCTGCACCATTCTGCCGGTGTACAAGGTCCTGCCGCTGTTCCAGTTCGGTACTCAACCTGAGCATAATTGGTGGTCGTCGACCCACTCAAAAACTGGGATACAACGCAGCTCTCAGTGATGCAGTTCCTTCAAACATCGAGTGCCTTTGAGCCACACACAGATAAGTTCTCTTATCTACTTATTCACGTGCCACGGATTATATCAACCACACGTTTATATACATGCGCACATGACCTGCTATTCTGCTAAGCATGCTCTGCCATACCTCACTTTTTCAACTCATTACACTCCACAAACGAAGTGCCACGCACTAAACAGCATGGGCACTTGTCTGCCTATATGCATGAACTTACTCCTACTCACCTACTCAGTTGCTTGCCACATGCATCACGATTTTATATATGTTCATTATCATGCCTACAGCATATATCAACGGATAATTGGCCATGTATAAAGAATCTCCTCTCATGCATGTTTGTTGATCAGCCACGTGCCCGCCCATCAACATTATCCATTAACATTATCATGCATGTTAATTATACTGAACACTTTCAACATAAGGGTATATCTTGCCAATTATCATGGCAACGTATAGGGACAGCCATGTTCCATTTATCATGCATGATATAATTATTGATATAATTATTATAAGGGCATGTTATAATTATTGACGCCACTTGAACATATCTGCTATCTATATCTTCTGTGTGTGTAGTACACACAAGAACCCACACTAGTACACAAGCCTATATGTTCATTTAGTTGCTGCCTTGCGGTGTATGTGGCATGCCATGCTAGCTATGCCATGCTTCTTATATCGATCTCAAAACGATCTCTAAGCATGCCTACAAAAATACAAAATGTTATTACCATCCACACTACAAGTACATGCTGCACATGACATGCTTCTATTTAATTGCAAAATTAAATAAATGTGGGACACTCAAACAAAATTTTATTACTTGCTCTATTTGTTTGCCATGTTTCATACAAGTACACACTTTATGAGTCTATGGTCACCGCCAAGCGGTAAGGCAACGCCTCATAATGACAATGACCGCTACGCGGCATTGCAGTCAAGCTTTTCTCCTTCGAGAAAACAGCAAGGGCCCAGTTAACACAGCCTACGGCAGCCATTGATCCGGCAGTTAACCCCGACGCTTGGGTATCTAAGATTGGGCTCGCTACCCAACACCCTCTGCTCCACGCAGCTCCCCTCATCAAACAATTTTCCGACCATCCGGAGGTCTATAGCCAGGAGTGGGGGACTCCTCGCAGGGCCTAGCAGGGGCCCACCCGAAAGGGCAAAAGCGTTCGCTCCAACCAATTCTAGATGGACGACGCACTCGCACTAATTATGCTTGATATACGGCACAAAGCTACGCTTTGGTATCAACCCGCGAGCACACCCTCCTTGACTGGGGACTTCGGGGACTTGTACATACAGCCCAGCATAATTAGCAACGGTCACGCTCATGCCTCAGGGCATCACCTTCAAGCTACCCGTTAAAGCCTCAGCGGCATCCACGAGCTCTCACGCTCTCGCAGCAGCGGTATCGCCGAGATGTCATGCTCTCGGCTCAGCGGCATCCTCGAGCTCTCGCGCTCGTGCCTCAGCGGCACCGTCGACTTTCGCCCTCGTGCATTCCCGGCACCGCTGAGCTTTCCGCTCGCGAGCTTACCGTTCACACCTTCGCGGCAACCCTCGAGCTTCCCGCTCATGCCTTCCCGGCAACCCACGAGCTTCCCGCTTACGCCTTCCCGGCAACCATTGAGCTTCCGCTCACGCCTTCCCGGCAACCATTGAGCTTCCGCTCATGCCTTCCCGGCAACCCTCGAGCTTCCCGCTCATGCCTTCCCGACAACCCACGAGCTTTCCGCTCACGCCTTCCCGGCAACCATTGAGCTTCCGCTCACGCCTTCCCGGCAACCATTGAGCTTCCGCTCATGCCTTCCCGGCAACCCTCGAGCTTCCCGCTCATGCCTTCCCGGCAACCCACGAGCTTCCCGCTTACGCCTTCCTGGCAACCATTGAGCTTCCGCTCACGCCTTCCCGGCAACCATTGAGCTTCCGCTCATGCCTTCCCGGCAACCCTGGAGCTTCCCGCTCATGCCTTCCCGGCAACCCTGGAGCTTCCCGCTCATGCCTTCCCGGCAACCCACGAGCTTCCCGCTCACGCCTTCCCGGCAACCATTGAGCTTCCCGCTCACGCCTTCCCGGCAACCCACGAGCTTCCCGCGCACGCCTTCCCGGCAACCATTGAGCTTCCCGCTCACGCCTTCCCGGCAACCCACGAGCTTCCCGCTCACGCCTTCCCGGCAACCCACGAGCTTTCCGCTCATGCCTTCCCGGCAACCCACGAGCTTTCCGCTCATGCCTTCCCGACAACCCACGAGCTTCCCGCTCATGCCTTCCCGGCAACCCCAAGTTTCCCGCTCACAAACTTTCCGCTCATGCCTTCCCGGCAGTCCTCGAGCTTTACACTCATGTCTACTCGACACACCACACGTTAATGGAACATTGAATTCTTCTACCATTTGTCACTTACGAAAAATTGAATTCTTTTCGCGTTCCATTAATACAAGCGACAACCAAGCAAACACAAGCGTTCGCGTATTCATCATTCACGAATTACAAACGCTTACCTTCGCAGCCCTCATACAACTTACATTTATCATATGCAATCCATATGCTCACACGACCATACGCGCTCTCCAGTTTGTACGTCATAATCGATCGTACTCGGCGCCATTCGCATGTATACATCAACATGTATCATGCACCCCATACGTTCATATATGCCAAACGCATATCATTGCAACTCACATTTGTTGCCCAATGCAACGAGCATTCTACATATACCTGTTTTTTGTCTTTGTTGTGCAGGTAAACGAGTCCCTTCTTGCTTACGGAGTTCGGGGACTTGTAGGGGCTCCGTGCCGCCCGGTTACTTATGCTTGATGACTTCGTGGTTATAACTCCCCAACCAAGAAGCTCCTCTTACTTGGGGACTTCGGGGACTTGTAGATACCTCTACTAGCAAGGCTAGTTTGCTATCTCACCAAGCATAAGTAACACCCTCTTTGGGACACCCACAAGCCATGATGAGGCCCAACCGAGACATGCATCTTGTAGCCCTATGTTCAAGCTATGCTACGGTATCCGGAAGTCGCAAATCCGTCGCCGGGAAGCCACGTTCCCGCCCTTGCCAAGATGCCTCCACAACATGGCTTTCTACATGCTTCTTGGACTAGCTAGAATTGTGTGGTTGCTTGTCCCACATCGAAAACCATGTAAAGGAAGAGCATTCCTTCACCTATAAAAGGAACTCTCCTCCCACTTAAACACCATTCATTCATTCCATCCAACTCCATTACACTCATGTAATCTTGTTAGGCCGCAAGGCTCGACACACTAGTATAAGCTTTCAAGTGGACGTAGTCTCCCGCTAAGGCGGGAGGTGAACCACTATACATCTCGTGTCACTCTCTCTCTCTCTCATTCTTTACGTTAATTAGATCCCCAACGGATCCAAACGTTAACAACTTGTGGATCATATTCTATTTGTTAGGTTAACGATAGATATGATTGAGGTGTGTGTTGATGTGTTGGGTGTCTAGGTTGCATTTAAGTGTTGTGTGTCCAAGTTGGACTGATGTGTTGTTTGTCCAGGATGGACCGATGTGTTGTTTTGTCCAGGTTGGACTGATTTGTTATTGGTACATCAAGGGTGGGCTATCTGATGCTCATGAGTACGTGTTTTTAAAAGGGAGTTCAAGGGATGCTTTCTTCTAAATGTCTGGGGAGGACTTGTGTATCATATTTAATTGTCAGAGTTTCAATTAATATGATTTTGTCACGGGGTGACTTGTATTTGTTTCTTTGGGAAAAGAATGTAATGTTTTGGGAAAACAGGGTGTGTTTTCCTTTTTATGAGTTGATGGGTTTCCTCATTGGCCGAGTTGTGCATGTGTGGTTTTGAGTTATTCATACGGGCTTGCAAAAGCTTATCGGGTTTGTTGTGTGGCAACCCCGTGCACTATTCAAACGGTGTAGGGGTTATTTCTGCAGGTCAGGATAATCGTGGCTGAACCTGAGGTGGCGTGCTGGTAGCATTATTGTAGGAAGCCATTTATGTGACTTTACCGTTATAAAGACTTCTGTTGTAGTGAGCTCTGAGGAGCATTTACATTTTATTTTGTTGTTGACAATTTAATTTGTAAGCTTGTGTAAGATATAACTCTGTGGAGCGAGTGTATATTGATTTTGAGGGTTTAGGGCATCAGTATGTACTTGGTATAAAGGGAAAAAGTTTCCAGGTATTTTGTATTGGTGGCTGAACGATCACGCTTGTATAATTATGGGATTATATATCAATTTTTATTTGTGTTAAAAATCAGGGGCGTGACAAGATATACCTGGTCAAACAAGTACACAAAGGAAAGGCTTGACCGGGCTTTTCAGACAGTCCAATGGAGGGATAGATTTCCCTTTAGCAGAGTTGTTACTTTGAACACTTCTGAATCAGACCATTGTCCCCTTTTGGTAGAGGTCAAAGAAGATAGTCGCAGATTTCACAAAGCTCCAAAACGATTTTGTTTTGAAGAAATGTGGCATGGGGAGGATCAATGCACAACCATCATACAACGTAATTGGGCTCAACCGCTTACTGGGAATGCCCTTCAACAACTAGGCCAGAAGATTCAAAGTACGGGGACCCAATTGCTTCATTAGCATAGTACTGAATTTGAGAAGTAGAAAAGGGAGTTACGTATAGTGCAAGAAAAACTAAACGATATTATGAAGCAACCTTTCTCTCCCATGCAGTTTGAAGAGCAGCGGCTACTTCATGTGAAGCATAGCCAATTGTTAACGCAGCAGGAGAAATACTGGAGGCAGCCTGCTAAAACAATGTGGTTGAAGGATGGAGACCGTAACTCCGCCTACTTTCATCGAAAAGCTTCAAATAGGCGCAGCAAAAACACCATTAAGAGTTTAACAAATGAGGCCGGAGAATGGCAATCTGAACCCGTAATAATCAAGGGGGTTCTCATGGACTACTATCAGAAACTGTTCACTACGAAGGGAACAGGTGATGAGGCCATTTTAGAAATAATTAGTGCTACTTCAATGAGGGTCACAAGTGAGATGAATGCGGATCTACTGCAACCATACTTTGATGAGGAAATCAAGGCAACCCTGTTTCAGATGCATCCCTCCAAAAGCCCGGGATCAGATGGTATGTCACCTTTTTTTTTTTTTTTTTTCAAAAATACTGGCATATTGTGGGATTGGATCTATGTGTTGCTATAAGGAAGTTTTTGGAGAAGGGTGAAGCATGGGAAGAATCTAATTTTACACATTTATTTCTCATTCCAAAAGTGCAAAATCCCACTGATGCTTCTCACTTTCGACCTATAGCTCTCTGCAATGTCATTTACAGGATTTGTTCCAAAGTAATAGCAAACAGGTTGAAAAGGTAGTTGCCTGATATTATCTCCCCATTACAGAGTGCGTATGTGCCAGGTAGACTTATATTTGATAACACACTTGTAGCTATAGAGGCAACTCACTTCATGCATCAATTGAGACACCAAGAGGAGGCTTTCTTTTCTCTGAAACTTGATATTAGCAAGGCCTATGATCGGCTTGAGTGGGAAGCCTTTGGGTTCCCCTTGACAAAGTCAAAAAAAAAAAAAACAAAGCTGGGTTTTGCATCTAAATGGATTGATATGATTATGAGCTGTATCATCTCAGTTAGGCACTATGCCAAAAAAGCTATCAGACAACAGAGTTCAGACGACAGAATTGTCATTTTCTGTCGTCTGAGTGTTTCAGACTAAACTCAGACGACACATAAATTAAATGTGTTATCTGAATACAATGAGAAACCATGCTTGTTTCATTTTGAAGATATTGTCAGATTCAGACGACATTTATGTGTCGTCTGAAAAGATGGAAATATTTCATATCTAACCCTAGCAAAAATTTTGGAATTCCCTCCAACTTACTCAAGTCATTTCCCTCTCAAAAGTCTCAAACCCTAGCTGAGAAGTCAATGAGGGTGATATTCAGACAACATTGTTAAGAAATTGTGTTGTCTGAATGAGATGACTTTTCCTTAAGTCTTTTTTGGAATAACTACAGAATACACGCGAAACACTTCGTGTATTTCCCAAACATTAGCTCTGTCTAAAACCCCATCCAATCAATCTCTTAGCAACCAAAAACTCGAAGCTCCAGTAAGAAAACTCGGCTGATTTGAGAGGTTGATATAAACCTAAAACTCGACCATCTCTCAAATATGAGAATCCTTACCAAAACCTAAGCCACCCTTCTTAGTTTCGCCTTCAACCCTAAAAAATCCTTGTTGTTTGCATTTGTGTCTTAATGGAGCTGTCCAGCAACCACTCAAGAGAGAGGAAGCTTCACTATTCTGTTTTCGATTGCGTTATTGGTAAGCATTTTACTTCATTTAGTTTACGGTTTCGATTGGGTTCAACTTTAATGTTCGATATATGATTTTTCTGAAAATTGATTTGGGGTTTGATAAAATTCCCTTGTAAATTTCTCTTTGGGTCGGCCTCTCTTCCGCTCTCAACCTACTTCTCTTCCGTTTCATATCTATGAGAAGCTAGTGTGGTGTTTGGGTATTCAGAGTACCAAAGTCACAAATACATGCATCCTGTCTCTGGGTAAGATCAATTATAAGCTAGATCTCATCATATCAATATAATACATCACAAATCTGGTATTTCTTTCTTCTCCAGATTCTCCGCTCTATCTAAGCTATATTTGATGGATAGAACTTCATTTTGGAGAGTGAGAAACAAAGAAGATGGGTTCGGATTTGAAATTGGAAGGCACATCAGCTCTGCATATACAACAAGGGTGAGAAACAAAGAAGAGGCATGGGTTCCTATTTGAAAAGTTCAATTTCTCCTGAAATTGCAGGTTTTGTATACTAATTTCACTTCTGCACTCTCTCAGGTACTACATATTCTCCCTCTTTCTACATTTTGGGGTTTCATATCGTTGCTCTATTAGCTGAATCTGGGGCTAATCTCTTGCCTTAGATTCATGTTTAGTATATGGTTTAATTTATGCTTGTTTGGTTTTCATTCCACAAACTCGTAAGCATGCCTATTTGAAACACTCTACAGAGAGGTGGAGAGAGGTGGAGATCGAGAGAGAGAGAGAGAGAGAGAGCGAAAAAAGTGGTGTTGTTAGTTAGCATCTACAACTCTGATTATATTTTTTCGCTTCAAGAGAGGTGAAGAAAGCTGTGTTCCTCTGATTACCCGCTGGCTCAGAATTGGACAACCTCTGTTTTACCCACATCTAAGGACTCTTGGCAACATCAGCTCCTCTGGTGCAATTGATTTGTGGGTAATTGGTTTTATGCTTGGATTTATTTTTGCTCTTCGTCTTCAATTTGTGTCTCAATCTATATGGGTTGGGTTTTATCATTGGCAGAGAATGTAAGAGAGGAGGAGAGTTGGTAATAATAGGTTCTGTATGTCGTGATTGTATTTTAATAGCCCATTTTCTTGGTTCCTCTGGAATTTTAAAAAACATTTGGAAGTATTGAACTATCCTCAATCTAAAGACCTATATATTGAGATCTCAAGTACATATCCTCAACTTTTCCAATAGCTTCATTGTTGATAATCATTTTTTTTTATAAGATTGTGGATTATCAGTTGATCCCACTGTTGTAGAAGAGCATTGGTGGCAGTCAGCTAGGCTCTGCAAATCAAGGTAGTCCATACAAATTGGTTGATATGATCTAGTATTAATATTTGAAATTTTCAGTTATTTATTCCTTACTCTATTTGCCAATAATCTGCAGGTTTCTAGTTGAATACAGCTGCTGGTACCATGTCTCCCTTTGAACATGGCGAGTTTTTTGTTCTTGATGATGGTGGAGAGGTATTTTACCCTTCCTCTTTACAAATAGGTGGTGAGATGAACCTGGCTGCTGGCATTCAGGTGGCTCAATTGGCCCTCAAACATCGCCAGAATAAGAAGCAGCAACAAAGGATTATAGTCTTTGCTGGAAGGTTAGTTATACCAAGTTATGCTTGTGATTTCACCTTATTTTTTGCCAGTTCTTGTATACTTACCCATTTTGACTTATGTGTTGCTGTCAGTGCTGTTAAACATGAAAAGAAGACTTTGGAGATGATTGGAAGAGTAGTGTAGCCCTTGATATCATTAATTTTGGTGAAGAAGATGAAGAAAAGTTAGAGAAGCTAGAAGCACTTCTTGCTGCTGTGAACAATAATGACACCAGCCACATTGTTCATGTTTCGGCTGGTCCAAGTGCTCTTTCTGATGTACTCATAAGGTCAGTGTTCATGTGTTTCCTCATTTTCTGTTTTGATGCCTGAATATGTGATTGGGATAATAGTGCCGGATTTTAAGTTGTCTGGTCTAACATCTTGAACTGTAAATGTGATACTCCTTAGAATAACAATCATGTCTTCGATTGTTCCAATCCTAACTCTCATGTGAGTGCTGCATCACCTCTTAGTAATGGCTAAATTGGTTCAAAAGTTGGGATTTGCATAAACCAAAAACAAGATTGTTAACCTAGGGGGTTATGTCATATTTGAAGTTCAGAGCCTAATATGTGAGACTAGTATTCATGGGGATTTAATGACCTGGGAATTTCTTTGCTTGAATTAAAAATTTCTATTCTCTTCTTGCAGTACACCTATCTTCACTGGAGATGGAGAAGGTGGGAGTGGGATTAAGATTAAGTCCATTGTTGAAGCTTCAAAGCCGTGGCCATCGGTGAGCATGTCCAGGTGGTTACTCACGATGAATCATGCCTTACCATTTGCCTGTGAGCCACATGTTATGGATGATTCCATTTGTTTGCAGATTTAGTTAGAATTCTCCCTAGTCAATTATTTTAAATTACCCATATCAGTTACTGTTTCCTTAGTATGCAGTCGGTCTCCTTTTTTATATTTGGTTTTTGCAGCTCTTCAAATGTCTGTGCAGGAAGGTGAAAAAGATTCTGCTAGTAATAAAGATATGAGTAAATTATTGGCTGATCAGTCTTTTGTGTCTTCTATCCTTGCCTCGGTATATCTGTTGCATCCTCCATTTTTTCCCTCATTCCCATAAAAAAAATTCTGCATAACTCTAGCCTTCAATAACATATTATTTTTAATGTTTCTACAGCTTCCAGGGGTTGACCCAAATGATCCTTCAGTAAGAGACTTGCTTGCTTCTATGCAAAACCAGTCAGAGGTGAGTATTAAACTTAGCAGGGTTTAACAGTACAAGAAAATAGCATATACTAGATTTATCTAGGTCATGGCTTACCTTGTTATCTAACTTAAAGTTTTCTTAAGTGGTGCTACTTTTGTGGGTGCTGAATTCTTACTCCACTTGGTTTTTGATGGGCTGTTGAACATTTTCTTAGTTAATGAGTGCAACAAATGTTTTGTGTTTTGAAAAATCAACCCAAAATATTTTGAAATGGCCTTCCCTGCAACTAGAAACAGAAATCATGTTAATGATGCAGTAATTTAAGAGCATTTTAATCTGTTTTCAATTTTGTGTGGGTTTGCTTTTGTGGAATTTGTGGCCTAATTATATGAGTTCTATCATCTTAAGCTTTTCTGCTCCATCTGGTTGTATGAATCATACATGGAAATAAGCTGCTAATCAATTTGTGTAAGGAATCCAATGAGACAGAATAACTTTGTTTTTGATATATACTATGAGGGAGAACTTTGCGACCGACATACTCGATAGTTTTATATTTCCAATGTATTTTTTTTTTCTTTCCATGTTCTTAAATTCTTGTGCGTTATGGGGCAGTCTAGAGTTAATATAGTTATTTTTTGTTGTTTTCTACTTTAAATAGTATCAATTGAACTTGACAGTAGTCATGGGCAAGCTGCAACCAACACCTTGTGAGAATAATTACACAGGCTCCCTTTCCTCGTTTAGAAAAAAACCATGCCCTGACATGATTCATGAAATGAGATTTTTTTCCCCATTTGCTCATGCCCTTGTATTAGATTCAACAATTCTGTGACATTGTTGGCTTGCATCTCTCACATAGACCTTATTATTTAATATTCTAGCTTTCCTGTAGTTTGGCTCACATATGCTAGTTTCCATTAATATGCTGATTTAAATCTTTGGAATACATGTACTTTAGTTCTATTTGAGAGTAAGAATATCGGTTTAGCAGAGGGAGTTTACTAATTTTGTTGTTGGTGATGGTGTTGGTGACATTGATGACACTACTACTCAAGAACAAGCAGAAGAGCAGGTACATGACCTCTAGCTCCTTTTAGCTTTTTCGCAAACCCGAATTTTATTGATCGAGTTTTGATCAGTTTGGTTAGAGATGTGAATGTACATGATTTTTGGGACTAATGAGTCAATCTATGAACTTTTATAAGGTATCAAAATTTCTTGGAATGTGTATCTAATGTGTGGTTCTTGCTTGGTGAAATGTCTATAAGCTGAATTTGAATGTTGTCATTGTTTATATGCCTTGTATCAAGTTTATTCATATTGGATGCAAGCTTTTGCCTTGCATTGATCTTCTGTAGTGGTTGGAGTGGATTGTATGCCTTTTAACTTTAGTTTTCTCTGATTGTTCTGTCTTTTGTAAGGGTCATTGGTCTAGCTTCTATTGACTACTCTCCTCTGCAGAAGTAATTAGGTGAGACAGATCTTCTATACAAATGACAAACATATAAGGTGATATATGGTCACGTGGTCTGTCCCTGTACCGGCTCTGAAAGATTTAGTTAACTCCCCATTTCTGTAATTTTGAAAACTAGTTAAAGTGACACAATGCATGGATATGAACCCAATTGACGTCAACGCCTTGGAAAAAAAACCCCTCTCTATTCTGCCTTGACCTGACCCCAGGTGACAAAATGAACATGTAGTTTTTTGGTCTTTTTTTTTCTGTGAAATTTTTGCTAGAACTGAACATTGCGTTAATGCTAGAATTGTTCTAATATTTGTTTACTTGGTGAGTTGATGTGGCTGTTAAGTTTTTGACATTTGGTTCCTTTACTTAATTGTGTGATATACATATTGCTGACTATTGATCAGATCTGTTTCTTTCTCCCTAGTCTAACAACACAGCCAAAGCTAAAGCAATAACACTAAGGATGAAGGCACTGCAAATGAAAAGAGGCGAAAAAACGGTGTCGAAACCAACTGTTGAAGAGACTGATGCACCACATAAATTTGCCTTCACCAAACATGATCAATAATATGAGATATCAATGTTTTTTGGGTTCCATTTGTTGATCATGCCAACTGCTATATTTAGGTTATTGAACTTATATATGTTTACTAAGTTTAGCTCCATTATGGATGTATGTATAGCTGCAGTAACAGATTAATCAAATATTGGTATTTTTATGAATGGATTCCATATTTGATGAATGCATTGGGTAGTTTCCAGATTTACATAATTGTGGCACAATGAGAATACAAATATGTCATATGAATTAGAAAGCAACAACAAAATGAAATCCAAATATGTTGTTGGACATATCTAAGAACAACAGAAATAAGGAAAAATATGTTGTTACTTGTGCATTCAAACAACAGAAAATTGTCATCTGAAATAAAAAGCAACAACAAAATAAAATTCAAATATGTTGTTGGACATATCGAAGAACAACAGAAACAAGGAAAAATATGTTGTTACTTGTGTACTCAAACAACAGAAAATTGTCATCTAAAATAAAAAGCAACAACAAAGTGAAATCCAAATATGTTGTTGGACATATCTAAGAACAACAGAAACAAGAAAAAATATGTTGTTACTTGTGCACTCAAACAACATATAAATGTTATTGTAGGCTACTAAAGACGATAGATAAATGTAATCTAAATTGAATGCTAATGACAGTTAACTGTTATTGGAATGTGAATAAAACAACACTAAAATGTTATTATAAGTCCATTCAGACAACAGATAAGATTTCATATCATCTACTTTGGAGCATTCAAACCACATTTTTCTGTCTTTGGAATAAGCATTAGATCATAGAAATTACAAGGAACTGTTATTTGTTTTCAGATCACACCACATTTATCTGTCGTTTGAATTCACTAGCCTCATGTCTCGATTTCATCAGACAACAGAAGACCTAAAAAATTTCTGTCGTCTGATAAATAAGACGACAGAGGAAATCTGTCGTCTGATGCCCCAAGAGACGGCACCGTACTAGACAACAGAAATTTTTTTAATCAGACGACAGATATCCTCTGTCGTCTGATTGCTTTTCTGGCATAGTGAGGTATGCTATTCTAGTTAATGGGGTACCCACAACAAAAATTGCTCCTACAAGGTGAATAAGATAAGGTTATCCTCTATCACCATACTCTGTGCTAAAGGGCTTTCCACTTTAATCACACTGGCAGTGAACAATAATAGCATCAAAGGTTTGAAAATGTGCTCTCAAGCCCCCACTTTGCATCACTTATTTTTTGCGGATGACAGCTTTTTGTTTGGAGCAGCAACTGATGCAGAATGTTTTAAGATTAGAGAGATTCTTAATACTTATGCCAAGGCGTTGGGCCAACAGATAAACTTTCAGAAAAGTAGCGTTGTTTTTTGTAATAATGTGCAGGAAAGTGTCAAGACAAGGTTGGCTGCTATTGACTTGATACACATTTACGCAAGCGTACGTATCATTGTAAAGATAGGGAAGTATTGTGCCCAAAATTATCGTACCACGGGGATTAGTGGCTAACCCACAATCCTTGGGTGGTCGGAACTAGAGTCACTAAGCAAAGGAAAAGAAAAAAAAAGGAAATAAAATAAAAATGCTATTCTAAGGCACCAAGCCTTAGCAATGCTCGACTTTGGTTTTCACCAAAGCCTAATCAAAACTAAGAGCCTAGTGGTGGATATGCACAAATGAGTCGAAAATTGTAGGAAGTTTTGAATTGTGAATTAACTAAATTAAACGCAACCGAAAAGTAAACTAAACAACTAATTAACGAGCTAGAAAATTAAATTTGGGTTTTCAAAATAATGGGAACATGGGAGTGTGTTGAGGAAAAATATGCACACAGTGAGCGTAAATGTCACCCAACATAATTTCAGTCGTATTCATTAGAAGAATAGAGTTTTAATTAGTTCGGGTTCGACTCATTCAAGACAGAATGTGTCTTTTAATTACAATCCCTATTACAAGGAAACACCCTTTGATTCCTATTATGAAGAAATCAATTGTAGGGATGTGTGTGTTTGTTTATTTTTGTGGCTGCACCCGCATGTCTGAATGGGTTGCCTACGTACCTTTGGAGAGGGATCAAGCCATTCGTAGTTCAAGAATTCCAATGAATGAATGACCCACTGGAGGGTATGGCTTTTTTGGAATAGGAATAGTGTTTGGACGAATTTGGTGCAAGTGAACCAGAAATTCGATGTGTTGTGGATTTATTTGGAAAGGCTGTGACGTTTCCTAGTGTTGGCGGAATTTGACTGATGAGGTCAGGGATTCGAATTGAATGAACCAGGGAGTCAGGGATTTTTGTTTGGACTTGCGGTTGCATCTAATGGGTCGCTAGATTGCCTACATACCCTATAAAGGGATCAAACCATTGTAGTTCTGGAGTTTGTATTTCTGGTGTTGGGAAAATTTTGTGTCGATAGATGTACATATATATATTTTCAAATCTGTCAGATGTATTTCCTCTGTGGACACCGAAATTTAATTTGGTCACCCGATGTGTTGAATTTTGTACTGGGCCGTGTGAATGGGCTTTTATGTTGTCGACAAACGAACTTGGCCGGGCCCGAACATCGAGATAAACTATTTGAAAATGGGCTTCAGGACTCAAGAATGAGTGATTTAGCAGGCCCATGTATTGGATACCCATCTTTCTTTCTAGGCCCTTTAGCTTTAATTTGCGTCAGGCCCAATTGAAATTCATGAGGTCAAACTAATAGAATCCATCTTCACTCTGGCCAAACTGATCAGCTGGAGTCCTTGTAGGCGTAGCTAACCCAAGAGGATAGGTACCAAATCAGAGTTGGGAGTCGATCTCCATTTGAATTGGAGAAGGAGACACCTTCTTGTATTCCCAATAAAAAGGAGGGCTCTGTCACAATGCTCTACACCCCTGCTCCTACACAAAGAATCGGAAATTACTCCCTTGTTCGCAGAAATTGGGTAATGGCTTCGATCTTCTCACTTCTCCTCTGTAGCTCCAATTTCTTGTTTGTGTACTGATTGCTTTGATTAACCATTGCTACCCAGGTTTTCTGCTATAGGTTCAAAGCGATTCTTCGAGCAATTGGCGCGTACTTCCATAACTTGTATGAACCCATCTTGCTACTTCTTTCCTGATTATCAATTGCATGGGTTTAGTTGAAATTCAAATCTGGAGCGTCTTCTTTTTTTCAATTTTTCCTTTTGATTGAGAGCTGAGGACGTAGCTTTATGTTTCTTGGGCTAATTTGCATTCAAAACCAACTTGTTGCATACTTGTTCAATTATATATTGCGAATTGACTTGCAACTCTTTTTTTTTTTTACAAGCTTTTATATGATTATCCGCAGGTCTTCACCATTTTTCCACGGTCAATCTTTCAGAAAGGTAGGCTTATGACAATGACCTTGCTGCCTTGTGTTAGTTGTTGCCACCATGTCCTGCTTTGATTGTCACCACCATTTGCCACCGATTCCAGAAAACAAAGCAATTTAAAATGGTTTCTGCACACATGCTTGCATAATTGGTCTTTTGTCTTTTTGTTCATCACCCACCGTTTGATCACCATTTGCAATTATTAATCATGCAATATTACATTTGAAGACTCCTGCCATGCCTTTCATTCTTTGAATTATGCCAAATATTTTGGTCTTTGTCTTTTGCATATGAAAGAAACCTACAGCACACCATGACTTAATAATTAATTATATATGCTTAGAAGCTTATCTTGCAGCACATATATAAGTTAAAACTAAGAAACCTAGAGAACAAGAAGCTTTAGAGGATGAAATCTCTCACACTTTCATTTAATATGCAGAAGAATATTTATATAACCATATACAACCCTAATTCTAGACTAACAAGGAAAGTAATCAAATCACAATTACAATCCTGATTCTATACAATTAGTATAATTCTATTCCTAATAGTAATCCTAAAATATCTATGACTCACAACACTCCCCCCCCCCCCCCCCCCTCAAGTTGGAGCATACACATCTCGAATGCCCAACTTGCCAAGTGAGTCATGAAATGCTTTGACTGATACACCCTTAGTCAGAACATCCGCCAACTGCTCCTCAGTTCGTACAAATGGGAAGGCAATTAGTTTTGCATCCAACTTCTCTTGATAAAGTGTCTGTTAACTTCCACATGCTTTGTACGATCATGTTGTACTGGGTTATGTGAAATTTCAATAGCCGCTTTGTTATCACAAAACAACTCCATAGCCCTTTTTGGCTTGAACCCCAAATCACGCAATAAATTACGTAACCATAATAACTCACATACTTCATGTGCCATACATCTATACTCGGCCTCTACAATTGACCTTGCCACCACCTTTTGTTTTTTACTCTTCCAAGTGACAAGGTTCCCTCCAACAAATGTAAAGTAACCCGAGGTCGATCTCCTATCAGTAATACAACCAGCCCAATCAGCATCAATATATCCACTCACCTCTAGGCAATGATGTTTTGAGAACATAAGACCCTTCCCAGGAGCTTTCTTTAGATACCGCAGGATCCGCACAACTGCATCCATATGATCTTCACTAGGATTATGCATGAACTAGCTCACCACACTCACTACATATGCCAAATCAGGTCTAGTGTGACCCAAATAGATTAATCTGCCAACTAACCTTTGATATCTAGCCCTATCAGTCGAGACTTGATCAGGGTACTCTGCTAACCGGTGATTCTGTTCAATTGGTGTATGAGCTGGCCTGAAATCTAACATGCCCGTTTCTGATAGCAAGTCTAGAACATATTTTCTTTGGCACAAGAAGATGCTGCTACTCCCCCTGGCTACCTCTATCCCAAGGAAATATCTCAAGTCACCAAGGTCTTTCATCTCAAACTCTGAAGCTAACTGCTGTTGCAACCTCCTAATTTCCTCTCGATCATTACCAGTGATCACCATATCATCAACATAGATGATTAATGCTGTTACTTTACGCTTCTGATGCTTAAGGAAGAGAGTATGATCCGAATTGCTTTGTTTGTAGCCAAATCGCTTCATGGCCTGAGTAAAACGCCCAAACCATGCACGGGGGGATTGTTTCAAACCATAGAGTGACTTCTTCAACCTACACACAACATTCATCTTATCAGCCGTCTCATACCTGGGAGGTAGACTCATATACACTTCTTCAGCCAAATCTCCATGTAGAAAAGCATTTTTCACATCAAGTTGATTGAGAGGCCAATCCAGATTAGCCACCAAAGAGAGAAGCACTCTGATAGTATTAATCTTGGCTACAAGTGCAAACGTCTCATCATAGTCTACACCATGTGTCTGTGTAAACCATTTCGCTACCAATCTCGCCTTATACCTACTAACTGAGCCATCTGAATCATGTTTAATTGTGTAGACCCATTTACATCCAACTGGCCTTTTCCCCTTTAGGTAACACCGTCAATTCCCAAGAATAATTGGGCTAAATACAAATTACTCCCTTGTAGTTTGGGTCCAAAATCAATTCAGTCCCTGAACTTCTAATTTCATCAAAAACACCCCTGCACTTTCAATTTTCATCTAATAGGTCCAATTTGTTAGTTTTCTGACAATTGAGTTATTTAACTTGTTAACGTGACTCATATATAGCTTATGTTTTATGATGTGGTGTTGAGGTAGCCTACATAGTCAATTTAGGAGTGAGTCATACTATTAAAAATAAATAGTTTTTTTTCAACAAATAATTCAACTATAACTTGAATCCATAACAGAATATTGACGAATTAGACCTATTAGATCAAAATTGAAAGTGCAGGGGTGTTTTTGATGAAATTAGAAGTCCAGAGACTAAATTGATTTTGGACCTAAACCACAGAGTATTAACCAGTATTTAGCCCTTATTCCTTTGTAGAGCTTCCATCTCTTCTTCCATCGCTTTTGACCACTTTGGATCTCTTAGAGCATCCTGCACTTTGTTAGGAATAGATACAGAGGAAATCTGATGCACAAATGACTCATATAACTTGGACAACCTATATGTAGATACATAATTGGAAACCAGGTACCTAGACTTAGCTTTGAGACTAGGTTCATATTTCTTTGGTGACTTACCACGAGTAGAACGAGAAGGTAAAATAGACAAATTGGGTTCGGGTATTACCTTACAGTGACCTTCAGGACTTTGGAGAGTTTGGCTCGAGGGAAGAGATGAGGAGGAGGGAGAAGTGTCTGTCAATCTTGCACCTCCCTCCGCTTCTATTTCTTTTCTTTCTTTTTCTGCTCTTTCTTTTTCGTTTGTTTCTTTTCCTTCTTTTTTTGGCCGTACTTTTTCTTCTCTTTCTTTTCCAGTCACGTGCCTGTCTCTTTCTTCTTTTCCTTCTATTTCTTCTTTGTCTTTTTCTTCTCTTTCTTTACCCTCAGTCACGTTCCTTTCTCTTTCTTCTCTTTCTTTTCCAGTCATGTGCCTTTCTCTTTCCTTTTTTCCTTCTATTTCTTCTTTGTCTTTTTCTTCTGTTTCTTTACCCTCAGTCACGTACGTTCCTTTCTCTTTCTTCTCTTTCTTCTTTGTCCTTTTCTACATTTCCTTCTCTTTCTTTTTCTTCAATTACGTTCCTTTCTCTTTCTTCTCTTTCTTGTTTTTTCTTTTCTACTTTTCCTTCTTTCTTTTTCTTCAATTACGTTCCTTTCTCCTTCTTCTCTTACTTTTTCTTCTTTGTATTCTCTTTCTCTCTCTTCTTTTTGGTCCATTGTGTCACCTTCTTTGTTTTTTCTTTCTTTTGCTTCTTTTTCTTCAGCCTCTTTTCCATCGATCTCTTTGTCCCTTGTACTGCTACCACTGCCACTTACCGTCTCTTCAAAATAACCATATTGCTCCCCCTGAAGAGAAGGGTGTGTGATAGAAAAATAGCAGGCGTCCTCGAAAAATGTGACATCCATTGTTACATAAAATTTTTTGGTAGGAGGATGAAAACACTTATACCCCTTCTGATGGGTCCCAAATGCAACAAAAACACACTTCAAGGCACGAGGTTCTAACTTCGAGCGTTGATTTTTAGGAATATGAACAAAAGCAACGCACCCAAAGACTCGAGCAGGAAGATTATGAAAAGAAGGAAGAGATACATGGGATGAGAGGACCTTAAGTGGAATCTGATTTTGGAGAACACTAGACGACATCCTATTGATAAGACGACCCCATAAGTACTTGGGCATATTTGCACTAAAGAGAATCGAACGAGCAACTTCAAGAAGGTGACTATTCTTACGCTCAGAAACACCATTCTGTTCTGGGGTTTGAGGACATGTGGTCTGATGTATGATACCATGTGTACAAAGATACTCTTGGAACTCATTGCTCATATATTCCCCCCCCCCCCCCCCCCCATTGTCAGACCGAAAGAGTTTGATCTGACCATTGTACTGTGTATGAATCATATTTTGAAATTTTTTAAAAGCTGGAAAACACAGCATCCTTGGACTTCAGCAAAGCAATCCAAGAAATACGAGTACAATCATCAATAAAAGACACAAAATAGCGCATACCAGAAGGAGTAGGATCCTGTGAGGGTCCCCATAAATCAGAATGAATCATTCAAAAGGTACAAGACTTTTATTTGAAATACTCAAAGGGTAGCTAACTCGATGACTTTCGGCCAGAACACAAGTTTCACACTTAAAAGATGACTCTGAAATTCCCAAAAACAAAGAGGCCATAGACTTTCTCATATTACTAAAGGAAGGATGACCAAGACGACAATGCCACAACCACACTTCATTCAATCACTGCTCAGAACTTGAAATCAAAGCTACTGGCACTATGCCAGAAAAGTAATCAGACGACAGAGGAGATCTGTCGTCTGATTAAAAAAAATTCTTGTGTCTAGTACGGTGCCGTCTCTTGGGGGTATCAGACGACAGAAAGTTTTTAGGTCTTCTGTTGTCTAATGAATTTTTAGACGACAGAAAGTTTTTAGGTCTTCTGTTGTCTAATGAATTTTCAGACGACAGAAAGTATTTAGGTCTTCTGTTGTCTGATGAAATCAAGACATGAGTACTAGTGAATTCAAACGACAGATAAATGTCATGTGATGTGAAAACAAATAACAGTTCCTTATAATTTGTATGATCTAATGCTTATTCCAAACACAGAAAAATGTCATTTCTGTGGTTTGAATGCACTGAAGTATAAGATATGAAATCCTATCTGTTGTCTGAATGGACTTATAATAACAGTTAGGTGTTGTTTTTGTTCCAGTTCAATAACAGTTAACTGTCATTCGTATTCAGTTCAGAATACAATTATGTATTGTTTTTAGTTGCCTACGATAACATTTATATGTTGTTTTATATGCATCATAGTCACAGATAAGTGTGCATTGAACTTAGTTAATACAACATTTATTTACCGGTTGAGTTTAGTCACAGATGACAGTTAAATGACTTTTAAAAGCAAAACAAATAACAGTTATCTGTTGTTTTGATTAACTTATAATAATAGTTATCTGTTGTGGCATATAACCTGGAATTACAATTAAGTGTAATTTAAATGTTATTAAGGTTACATTTATCTATTGTTGTGGTTTATACTCTACAACAGTTAACTGAAGGTTGAAGAGCGCAGACAGGACAATTATTTGTTGCTTGAAGCTAATTTGAGCCATAGTTAAATGTTGTTTCATTTTGTTTGTAACCATAGAATTTTGGTTCTATCTGTTGATTGACTATAATTTTATGTGGTTGTTTCAGTTTTTAGTCAACAAATTTTTTTCGACTCTGTCTTTGTTTTTACCTGAAGACGACAATTATCTATTGTTTGAGTGCATATAAAACAACATATTTGGATTTCATTATGTTGTTACTTTCTATTTTAGATGGCAATTTTCTGTTGTTTGAGAGTCCAAATAAGAACACATTTTTCCTTGTTTCTGTTGTTCTTTGATACATCCAACAACATCATTTTGTTGTTGCTTTCTATTCCAGATGTCATACTCATATCCCTGTTGTGGCACAATCATATAAATCTGGGAACTACACAATGCATTCATCAAATATGGAATCCATTCACAAATACCAATATTTGATCAATCTGTTCCTGCAGCTATACATACATTCAAAATGGAGCTAAACTTAATAAACATCAATTCAATAGCCCATAGCAGTTGGCATGATCAACAAATGTACGTAACCTAAAAAACACTGATATCTCATACTACTGATACACTGAACTTGCAGGCCAAAAATAGATACTTAGACCAACTGCATAACTAGTTAATATGGGTTATAGATGATGCATGTCCAAAATTAGAATCTATCTCGACACACTAGCTTTGTTGAAACTGGCTAACATACTTTTCCCACTCGGCTCGGACCTGAACAATATCTTTTTGTGTGTACAAGTGATTTGCTTTCCTTTCCCACTGCAAGTTTTTTTTTTTAAAAAATACAAGTTAATGTGAATGGATATGTTTCACAACATTAATCAGAATTGGAAGGAGTTGATATATATATATACACACACACACACCTTAGCACTCCACTGTTGATTTTTGTCATCCACTATGTCTTTCATGTAATGCATAATCCACAGTCCACAAGTTTTATCGCCCAACTGCTCCGGAATGCCCTGAAACATCATAAGATTGTTGAATACCTGGCTGATGCTATGGAATAAATAGAACATTTGTTGAAGTAAAATCAAATAGCATATAGTTAGCTGGTTTGCAACTCGTACCGCACAATTTTTCCATTGAACTATTTTTCTGCCTTTCTTATTTTTCTGTGCATTGTATATTCTGATGGAACTGAAACAGCATGACGAGAACAACAATCAGCCAGAAACTGAACAACTTACAAAGTAACATTTAGATAGAAATTTCCAGCAAAATGCAAGTATAACAACCAATTTTACATTGGACCAAATTGAATGTAGAAGCCACTTACTCGTCCACAATAGTTTTCCATTCACTGGTGATGAGTCGCCTCTTTAATGGATCCATGAAGTGCACCACTTCTTCACTGGGGTTCACAACCATCAACATCCAATGACAACTAACATTAAAATGTTCAACTCAATACCCAACTAAATTAATGAAGATAACATGCATATATACTGTAGATATCAAGAGGTAAGGTCTAAATCAAAATTACTTACCCTGAGTTATAGGGAACTAGAAAAACCTAGCCAGGTTTCCCATTTTCATACCGAATAGCTAGAGAACGAGCAGGGTCTATGAAGGCGATTATTTCCAGCATCTTTGTTTTCTTCAAAACCTGATAGAGGTAGCTACAAAAACAGCAGATTTAGTTTCACAGCAATTACAACATTGAAGATGGCCACCAAACAACCTAATACAATTTAACATATTTAGTGTGCACTACAAACCTCATATACATCACTAATGAGCTGCTCAATATCTCCTTCATGTTGGTCATGACATACACATCCCTTCTGAAGATAGCTACCTTCTTTGGATGGCCGAAAAGCTCTTCTCCCAAAGTGGTGTGGATGATGAACCCATCCTTTAATCATGTGTTGGCCCATTGACACAACATCTTTAGGGGTAAAGGCAACTTGGCTGGCAGGTTTTGAAGGTCATCATGATCATCATCATATATGTCTCTATTTCTCTTCTACACAATTTTGCGCTTTTCTCCTTGCTATATTTGTAAACAATAACATGCATCATTATTAGATAAAAATAGTTTAGGGTTTCTGAAAATGTACTAATTAACAAATGAAATTACCTTTTGCTCAACTGTGGGGGGTAAAATCAAGTTTTTAGGCCAAGCAATGCATGTGCCAATCGCATCGCGTATTTTGACAATATCATCTTTGATAGGAAATGGTAGCAAAGCATCTTCAACAATAGCTTTGGTGATTGATACGCGCACATTTTCCTCTCCCATTGGAACACCATGGATTGTTTGTTTGTTGGCCTCAATATCAACTTCAACGATGGTTCCAAGAGCAACTACATTATCCAATGAATTTATTGCTAGCTTAAACTCCAACTTTATCGGAACTTCTTCCCAGAATTTAGTCTTGATGAGAGGTCTACCAACTTTCCCAACATCATCCTCAATAACCGATGCAGATTTGCTGCTCAATTTACTATCCACAAGCGGTATAGCAGTCTCCTTTTCAACATCCACTTGTGCAGCATTGTTCAAGATTAACTTCTTCTTGACAGTTCTAGCAAGATCAGTTTCACCAACCTTCATACCGTTGTCATTTTGCCGGGAACAGCTGCCTTGTCCAGAACCAATATCATTCAACGGTGTCAAAGTTTTGGGTGAATCATTGTCAACCTCTTTCCTCGCAACTTTTTCTTCTAACTTCTTAAACCTATCCTCCCAAGAAGCTTTTTCCTTGGCAATGTGTTGTTCCATCTCCAGCTCCCATTTAGCTCTTTCATTGACAATAATAGTTTCTTTCTCTTCAGCTAATATCTTCTTCACACTCACCCTCAAGGTGTCTTCTATAGATTCCTTTCGGCGTTTTGGTATATTAAAGTAAGCAGCCGGCTTGACAAAGCCACCAATACCTCGTACCCTGCCAGGGGCCTCAGGGTTTCCCCAATGCCAATGTTAGAATATCATCTGATCCAGAAGTATTCACTTCACCTTCACACAATTTTTTCTTTAGTTTGTCCTGTAAACATAAAATAAAAGCATCAGATGCATGAATGATGCAAATTAATTATAAAAAATCACAACAAAATAATTACACTTGTAATTGAACTTACAATTTTTTCAACTGTCTTCTTTACTGCCGGCCCATTGAAGTTGCCGGTCTTGTCTTGTCGTGCCTTTACCCACATTGTCGCACGATCAAGTTCTTCAATCGGTATTGTTTCAGACTATATGAACATAGAGGGTATAATGATCATTACTCTGTCCTAAATCCAAGGAAGAACAATTATACAGTAAAGTACTCTAGGAAAGGCTATACTAACCAGTTCTTCCTGAAGATTAGCATATCCTTTTCGCGCCATTCGATGAGGGTACTTATTCTCCTTCCTCTTTTGTATTTGTGCCTCGCGAAGTTCCTTCAAAAAGTATGCAGAAGTGTCCACAATATTAGAGCATCTTGAAGATTTTAACCGATATAGACATAGAAGAAAAGCATTATCTGTAATTGGACTAAAATCATTTGGTTGGCAAACCTGAAATTTTGCGGTAGTCCTATCAGCAACAAACTTATCCCAGTCATGCTGGTCAATGGATCGATAATCATCTGGAGGGAACTCCAACAGTTCAGGGTTATCCAAATATGGTATAATGTACCAGTTTGTCAACTTGCTCTTGAATTCTCTCCATTTATTGGCGGCTGAGGTAATAACCAATTTCTTCCACTCCTTAGGCACCACAAATGCTTCTTGCATATGTTCAAAACCATAAGCGGGAACCCTTCTTTAATATTTGCTCATTGCTAATGAAAATAAGCTTAATACAAGTAACACAGCTATAATAACAACATGATCACACAATTAAATATATAGTCAGATTAATTACCTCAATACTTTCCCAGATTTTGTCTTTCTCATCTAATTTCACTCCTGTCCAATCCTTTATAGATATTGGGATCCTTGTACGTGCCAATACCCCAATATAGGACTGCATCTCCTTAGCTGCCTTTCCAATTGGTTCCCCTTGAGCATTACACTGAACTTTCAGCCTCTTTCCACGAATAAGTCGCCTTGAAATGCGATTCATCATTACCATCCCACGCTTAAGTAATCTTAGTCCACCAGTTAGGTTGTCCTCTTCATCAGGGGCCTTGCTCTTTCCAACATTATGTGCATATGTTGCCTTCTTGGACTTACCAACTTGCTTGGATACACTTCTCTTTGGGGATGCAGATTTCTTAGAGTGAGCAAGTCTCAACATTGTTTTTCTTGATATCGCTTGAGCTTTCTTGGGGGTTGCAGCTTTATTAGGGGGCTGCATCTTACTTAGCAAAGGCAGATTTGGGTGGTACATCAGTCTCTTCAACAGCTGGGTTTGACACGATCTTTTTACCTCTTTTCATTTGCAATGCCTTCATCCTTAGTGCTATTGCTATAGCTTTGGCTGTGTTGTTGGACCGGGGAGCCATGACCTGAAAGAAACAAGTAAACAGTTAGCAATATGTATAAATAAATGGCTGAAAACAAATATCACATCGCAGTATACAAAAGTACACAACACATTAGCAGCTAAATTGAACCCATTACTAACAAAACAACTAACATATTAAAAGGGTTCATATATTTCATCAATAATCACACAGTACAAAGACGCCTAAAGCAAACAAAAGTGCAAGGAAACAACCCTATTATCTAATCCTATAAGCGACGATGACTATTTTCATTCTCAACCCATATGGCTTCATCTCCAGGTCGCATATAATTGATGTGATCATCACCAACTATGTCATCAAAAGTCTCAATAGATGGCAATGTGGCATTAAATGGTTGCTGTTCCACTTCAATATCTTGTAGCTCCTCATCATCATTAGCCTCTTCGTAGTCTTTATCTGGACACCTTACTACCACTGACCATTGCGTATCACGGGGGTCTTGTATGTAAAATATTTGCTTAACATGGGTAGCTAAGACAAAAGCATCATTTAAGTGACCTATCCTATTCAAATTTACCGAAGTAAACCCAAGTTCGTCTACTTTGATGCCCCTAACATTCTCTACCCAATCACATTTGAATAAAGGTATCCTAAACTTGTAGTAGTCCAACTCCCATATATGCTTAATCACACCGTAAAAGTGCATATCATCTACTCTAGGGTTTTTATCTCTTGCATTAGAAATCTGCATTGCATCAGCAAGCAAAAATACCCCACTGTTTTGAACAGATCGAAGATTGTCACGCTCCTTGGTGTTGAAATCAATACCATTAACCTGGTATCCACTAAATGTTGGCACTTCATTCTTTGGTCCACCTGCCATCCATCTCATTGTTTGTGAAACATTATTGTTAGCAAACATGAGTTCATTTGATACCTGCAAACAGTACATACATTACATTACATATCCATCAAAAGATAATATTTTGATGTTGCAAATGTATCAATAATGAAGAACTTACCCTCTCTTTTAACCAGTCCGAAAAGGTCTGATTCTGTTTATTCTTCAACCACGTTTCATTTTTGGAGAACTTAGGATAAAGCAACTTTAATAACTCCAAATGTTCATTGCATGGAGGAGAAAAACCAAACACTTAGCAAGACAGGAAATAATTAAGGGAAATGTTGACATTATAATTAAAACAACAAAAAAAAAGGAAAATGAAATAAGTAATGACTTACAGGAAATATGGCAACGCATCCTCCGTATTCTGCAATACACAAAGATGTACTTGATGCATTTCTTTTCCATAAACAGAAATCATGGAAGCACCTGATAGCGGTTTGGATGCATTTCGAAATTCTGCTTTGCTACTTTTTGACATTCCAGCAGTACCAACATCTTCAAGCATACGTTCAGCACAAAACTCAACAGCCTCTTCGACAATGTAACACTCTGCTATGCACCCTTCAGGGTGCCTACGACATCTCACCCATCCTTTGAACACTTTCATGTATCTATCAAAGGGATACATCCATTGAAAAAATACTGGACCACAAAGCTCTACTTCTCTCACAAGATGCACAGTCAAATGAATCATGATATCGAAAAAGGATGGTGGGAAGTACTTCTCAAGCAAGCAAATTGTAATAACTAGGTCTACTTGCATTTTTTCTAGCTTGGAAACATCAATCACTTTGGCACATATAGCCTTGAAGAATAGGCAGAAGCGAATGATTGCATACCTAACTGGCTTCTCAAGAAGAGATCGTAAAGCAACAGGGAGCAGAATTTGCATGATAGTGTGACAATCAAGTGATTTAAGACCAACAAGTCTTAAATCATCCATAGAGACAAGGCTCCTAACATTTGATGAAAACCGCACAGGCACTGTCATATCGAAAAAAGAGTTGCAAACTATTTTCTTTTCATTTAGCAGCAAATTCCAACTAGCTAAAGGTAACTTGTCTCTTTTGGCACCAATTTTGGGATTCAAACCAATCCTAATGCCCATTTCAACCATGTCTAAACGAGCAGCAACCCCATCCTTTGTCTTCCCGGGAATGTTTAGCAACGTACCAATGATGGCATCACAACTGTTCTTCTCAATGTGCATTACATCGAGATTATTTCGTACAGGAATATATCTCCAGTACTCTAGTTTAAAGAAAACTGACTTCTTCTTCCAACAAGGCCTGCTTCGGTCTTCAACAATCTTTGCAGGACGACACTTTTTGCCAAATTCACAGTTCATACCTTCTACTCTTGCAAACACCTCCTCTCCGGTTAATGGTATAGGAGCAAGCTCCTCCTCTACTGTATTGTCGAAAGCAGCACGCTGTTTTCTATAGGGATGATGTCTAGGTAGGTACTGACGATGCCTCATGAATGACATTTTATTACCTTTCTTCAACCTATATGGTCGACTCTTATCAACGCATATCGGAAAAGCATTGTATCCTTTGACAATGTTACCTGACAAGTTCCCATAAGCGGGAAAATCATTAATGGTCCAGAGGAGTATTGCTCTTAGTTTAAAGTAGTCCCCTCTGAATGTTACCTGACAAGTTCCCATAAGCGGGAAAATCATTACCAGGTTGTTTTGGTCCGGAGATCAGCAGCGTTAACATCATTTACTTCCTCCTCATACATAGCCATGGCGGAAGATTATATGTGACAAGTATAACAAGCCAACAAGAGTACCTGCTACTTAGAGAACTATGAGGATTAAACCCATTAGATGAGAGGGCTAGTCGAAGGTTCCTAGGCTCACTTCTAAATTCCGGCCATTTCTTGTCAACTAAATCCCAAGTCGGGAATCAGCTGGATGCCGCACCATTCCGTCTTTCTTTCTCCCATAATCATGCCAAGTCAGATTCTTAGCTGTATTGGCCAATTGGTAAAACCGTTTGAACCTCGGGATTGGTGGAAAGTACCATAATACCTTGGCAGGTATCCCTACTTTTTCAGTTTTAGCTTGCCTAATTTCCACCTTGAAGCACCACAAGTGGGGCAGATAATAGCATCTGCATGCTGCTGTCTATACAAGACGCAGTCATTTGGACAAGCATGAATCTTATGGTACTCCATACCTAATGCACTAAGTGATTTTTTTGCCTCATATAAAGATGCAGGAACCTCATTTCCTTCAAGAAGCAAACCCCCGATCATTATCAGCATGTCAGAATAGCAGGAATCAGTCATTCCATGCTTTGCTTTCAGATTAAATGTCTGAATCAAACCATTTAACTTGGTTGTCTTGGTACAACCAGGGTACAAAGGCTTATCGGTATCCTCTACATACTTCAGAAACTCATTTGAGTATTCCGAAATCTCCTCATCCTCACTCTCTCCTTCTACATCATTCTCCCCAATCCTACTACCCCTATCCCAATCTACAGTTTCAGATTCCCCTCTTCTATTGCCAGAAATGGCAGCTGTACTAGGTTCTCCATGCCACCTCCAATGCTTATAACTACTATCAATACCATTCCAAAAAATATGGTCCCTAACAACTCCAATGGAAAATCCATCAGTATTGCAGCATTTTAGGCAAGGACAACTTATTTTTATTTTGTTGTTGGCATTAGCAGAGGCAAACTCAGAAACTGTCCTACTCCTAACTCAAACTTGCGTGACCTTCTATCAGCATGCATCCATGATTTATCCATCTTATATAGAAAAAGTAAAATAATCAATATTTGTACTTGTTCCTACATACATTTATATATCCCAAACACAATACATGCTATACTGCTTAGTACATAACTTTCTATAAGTTTAAAGACTTGCATTATATTCACAAAAACAATATTGTTTTCTCACAAAAACAATATTGTTTTCAACAATTGAAATGCAATTACTATTGTACTCATTAGTAATTGCATTTCAATAAAACTCTAAGCTTTACAAACATACTCACATGAGCCAAAAGCCTCAAAACTAACTATAGCAGTAAAAAATAAAAATGTACAAGATCAATCCTGCTCAATCGTCTATATTTAATGAAAAAACTATACCAGAGCTGCAAGTCATGCATTGAGATACAATGTTAAGAAAAACTTACTTGCAATTGCCTGACGATATGTCTGAACTACAACCTTGCTGGAATACCAAAACCCTTCACAATGAAGTTAGCAACAATCTCAGCAACCTGTATAGATGTATCAAAACATTAGATAAGCCACACAATGTAATTATCAAAGATGAAAGAAATATTAATATCATTTAATAATTGCATTAGGCTGCCAGAACATACTCAAACAAGAATTAAATCATTTAGTGACATCCATAATGAATTGGTGGATAAGTGTTTCATTTGATAAGTTTGTTTAGGTCATAGGAAGTGAAAAGACACCAATGCAGCCATAAGCATTACAACATGGAATCTCCATCTTATGGAAAAATCAAAAAGAGCAATCAAGTAGTCTTCAAAGAGAACACCTCAAAAAGACCCCCCCCCCTCTTGGATAGATGGTTATCCCTCTTCCTTAATATAGACAGGTTCCTTCAACCCACAATGCCCCATCTCCCTCTCACTCTCACTGAATGCACATTGCACATATATATCGCACATATACCTGCAACATATATTTCAAATATGTCGCAATGCAAGACAACTAACACATTAACAAGTGTTGGCATTCTAACAGATATAAGATTTAAAGAAGCAAAAGAAATAAGCCAGTAAACAGCCAAGTTCTCCCAATTGAATGATAATAGCAAAGTGACTAGATGAAGCACGATTGAAGAATATGACAGAATACCAATTCAGTTATTCGAAACAATATTACAAATGAAATCTCCCACATTGAAATTCCAAATGAGAAAACAAAAACCCGTCAAAGATAATACCAGAATGCTAATTTCATTAGCAAATGATGCCTTTTTCCTTTTGCAGCAATATAGGATATAAAAATATATAAAGTCCTACTAATCTTCTTCAGAAACCCGGCTACTGCTACCGTTCAACAATTCTGGTGTCATCCATGGAAGCTTTCCTCACACAGAACCAGATACCAAAGTATTGTGATTGATTCTTGATATTCCACAATCTCCAACCTAAAGAGTAAATAATTCCAAGTACAGGTCAGTAACAACTAACAACAACACATGACAGCATCCAATTTGAATCCATAGAATTGAGGTAAGAATGCACAAAAGAATAAGAATGCTTTGTCTTTTGGCTTTCTCAAGCTACTGCCTAGATGGCACATAAGAGGGTCTGTGCTGCATTTATATATAATGCCAGTGCTTCTGAATATCAGTTTATGGAAAATCAGAGAATTGGTAATGGCATTTTTTATAATATGTAACCTAAGAGAGGGAGTTTTAGGACTAAATTAAGAGAGATGACACACTTTTTCAAAATTTAAACTTAAAAAAAATAAAACAGTATAGAGTTGAAGAAAGATGGGATTTGCCTCAAATATATCTGTATATGTATACACTGTGTACATATATACATCTACTTAGTTTCACTACCGACTAGGAGTTTACATAATGATATACATGCATAAACATCGTACATAGAAACCACAACAAGACAATAGCACATATACGTTTATTGTGATCCCAGGAAGAGTCTAGAATTACTTACCTCAATTGAAAGAGTTATACTAGCAACCGGCAAGGCATCCTAAGCTGAGATTTCTCAGCCTAAAGTAAACAAACACTCAAAATGAGACACGAACTAGAACCTTACAATCTGCATTAAAAGCACCTTAGCAGGACCTATGTCCAAATGAAAAATCTCACTTGCTACACTCCTTGAAAAATTTACAAGATAAAACTAAACAACCTCAAGTATCTACTCTAAAATATCAAGTCAAAAGATGAGCAAAAACTAGTCCAAATAATTTTCCAAAAACGACCACTATTGCTGCCCAGAAATAAAACTGTCACTATCAATGGAAATTCCAAAAACTCCATAGGTTTCAATACCATCTTAAAATTATTGAAATTTAACAAAACCATTTAAAACTCAACAGTTAGAACACGTTAAAAATTTGAGAGCAAAACCATCATTCCATGAACCCCAAAAGTTTCTCTTCAAACCGCAACCGAAACAAATCTCTCAACTTAAACAAGCATGGTTCAGATGATTTTCGAATTTTATAAAAATAACTATAAGATAAAAATTCTTGAAAATTTGTAAAAACAAACTAAACAAAAAGATAAACATCACACAAAAATTTGAAGAATGAAATCAATCATTTGGCCTTTCAACTGATGACTGCAAGGCATTCTTTAATTCTGTCAGCAGAAAATCCTGTACCTCTATCCCAAATTGAGAAAATCATGTAGACTTCAAAACGAACTGGACTTTTATGAAATTTAACAAAAGAACGACTAGGACGTCTATTTTAACATATAAAAAATTCAAGCTAAAATACGCAGTTTTTATACAGGAACACATTGGCAAAGGTCGTACAGCACAATATAAACAGAAAACCCAGATTCTCCCAAACCAAACTTCAATTCTCTTTTCAGAATATAATGCAAGGGATACAAAAGGCAACAAGGAACAGTCAAACAACAGAAACTAATTAACCCTAAGAGGGAGATACCTTAATGTTTGTCAAAATCTTCTCCTCCCATAAACTGCACACACGTCAATTCTGTACCTAAATCATAGACAAAGTTTTTCTCAATTCCATTGCTAAATTAAGGAGTTCTAAAGTACAAGTAGAGGAAACATAATGAAGCACATCACCCTTACCTCTCTTGTGGCTAAATCCCTCACTTCTAGGTTTTCCTTCTCCAAAACTGTATTTACTTTGTTTCCTGCAATTACAACGTCAAAACTATTTCAGTCAAGAATAACTTACTCTATTTCTTTTTCCCCTAAAAAAGTTAAGACTTAAATAAATATATAATTATATTTATGTTTACACATAAATAACTAACAAGTGCTACTAGATGCCTCTAACGAACTAACCAAAAGGAAAAATAAATAATTAAAGAAAACAACCAAATAAACTAACTTGCAAGAAAACATAACCCAACATGAGATATTACATTTACTGATACAAAACACTAGGAAGAGAAGAATTAAGGCTAATTTAAGATGTCAAGTGAAGGAGATGATGTGAATGGGTGGGTGGAAAATGTGGTTTGTTCATTGTCTCTACTTCCATTCCATTCCAAGTGGACAAAATTATGGGTGGGTCAGTGGATCTGAAGCCTCTACATGGGCATGTGCTATGTCAAGACTCACAAGCTAGGTAGAAGCAAGGAAGAAGAATTAATGACTAAGTGGATATATGGACTGGAAAACCAACAAGAGTAATCGATTGATTCAATTCAAATGCCATCAAAAGTTCAAAATAGAATAACACTCCCTGCCTGGCTTCTGTAATAACATCACTTCCCTTTGAGAATAACAGATTAACAAAATAACATCACTCGTCATAATTCATATAATCATATATATTTATAAACATAACAATAGAATAAGCCAAGAACTAGGTTTATTCAGTTCCAGATTCAGAGCAATCAATCAAAACCAATCCTAGTAATCAAAACCCACCTAGTAAACTGATCAAATTTTTGAATTAAAGACTGATATATCGAGTGATGTGGAGCAAGAGATCAAGACCGTCGTTCAAGGAGAGACCGAGATAAGTGATGTGTCGCTGCCCGTCATGCAACCGCCGTCGACCATCGATTCATCGAGGAGATTAGGAGAGAAATCTGGGTGAGAGAGGACTCGGTTTCAGAGAGGATTTTGAGAGATCGGATTTTTAGTTTTGAATTAAGGGGATTGAGAGAGGACTGGGTTTCAAACTTTCCGGTTTAAAGAATGAGAGACGAAATCTCTTTATTCGTCATTTTGAATGTTGACCGTAAACTAAATGAAGCAAAATCGAAACTCAATCGAAGAAAGACCTAACAACTACATCAAATTTGCAATGAAAACCCCCAAATCAATTTCCAGAAAAACACTAAAATGGAACACTGAACTCAATCAAAACCCCTAAACTAAATGAAGTAAAATGCTTACCAATAACCCAATCGAAAATAGAATAGTCCAGCTTCCTCTAATCTCTTGAGTCGCTGGTGGAGAACTCCATTAAGCCGGACTCGAATGCAAACAGCAAGGATGTCGGTGTTGAAGGAGAGATTAATTTTGGGTAAGGATTCTTAGATTTGAGAGGGGGCCGATTTTTGAGAGAGATAGATGGCTGAGTTTTCCTCAAAATGCTGTAAGCTTCGAGAGTTTTAGACAGAGGTAATGTTTGTGGGAATGAAAAACACGAACCTTTTGTGTTATGTCAAAAGAGACTTAAAATAAAATAAAAAAGTCAAACTCACCTTATTCAAACAACATAATTTCTTGGCTCTGTTGTCTGAATATCACCCCATTGACTAGTCACCGATAGGGTTTGCCCATTTGGGAGGGAAAAGACTCAATCTTGTTGGAGGGAAATCTAAACTTTCAGCTAAGAAAATTTCCATCTTTTCAGACGACATTTATGTGTCGTCTGAATCTGACCATATCTTCCAAATGAAACAAGCATTGTTTCTCATTGTATTCAGACAACACATTTAATTTATGTGTCGTCTAAAAAACTCAGACGACAGAAAATGACCATTCTGTCGTCTGAACTCTGTTGTCTGATAGCTTTTTTGGCATAGTGTGGGGCCTTCTTCCCTGGTGTTATCCCCGCATACATCTGATCCAGATGAAATAACCTCCCCCTCAAATCTCCTCGGCCAATTATCTCCCTTGTCTGAAGATCCTGAAAAACCACATACATGGGAAAAAAAGGTCACAGAGCACTGAGATTCAGTATTTAATTGAGGAACAGAGATTAAGTGATGTGACAAATCAAGAACATATAACACATTCCTAAGCTCTAAGTTTGGTGTGACTCTAATAGTTCCTATTCCTAATACGGGAAAGGCTTCACCATTAGCATTAGTTAGTTTGGACACTGGTGGGATTGAGAGAGAGGTAAAAAATGATTTATTGTAAGTCATATGATCAGATGCACCAGAATCAAAAATCCAAGTATCTTCCCCAACAAAGTCAGAGACAAATAAAGCCTTACCAAACTTACCTCTTCCAACAAAAGAGACTGAAGCATTACCAGGGTTTTGATCTGTTTCCTCCATACCCTGGTAGTCTGGGTTCTGAATTAAATTTGCAGCAGTGGTACGGCCCTGTTGGTTAGGTCCTGATTTATTCCAAGTATTTTATTGATTCGGATACCCATTCAATCGATGACATTTAGTCCTCCAATGTCCATAATTCTTGCAAAAAGTATAGTAAGGCTGTGCTCCTCCTTGAGAACTTGGTTGGGGTCGAAGTTGTTGAGGTGGTGGTACATATTTTGACGGTGAAGGCTTGGTTTGGACAGTGAGACTTGATAACTCTGAATGGATTGCTTTGGTGCTATCAAGTTGAGTCTCATCTTTGCGTATATATGCAAAGGCATCCTCAAGGGTAGGTGGAGTTCCACATTTGAGCAACTCACCCTTTGCACTAGCATGCTTGTCGTCAAGACCATGAAAGAAGATATGCAGCCTCATTAGATCCTTCTCTTCATTGTGTAGCTTGATGTCATCAGCATTCTTCATCTTCTTGGGACACCTTTGATCAATTTCCAGCCATAGACCTTTAAGGGCAACATAGTATACTGCCACAGGCCGCCCATCCTGCCTCATCATGAACGCCTTAGTATGAAGCTCATGTATTTGAGCAAAATCCAAGTCATTCAGACACAATTGCTTCAAAGTACTCTGTTAATGCTCAAGTCTGGCGGTAGCCGATTCCTTGCTTAACGCAGGTCCGGTGGGCGGACCGCTACTCCTAGGATTAGATGATTCCTGTTTGCTGCAACACGATAGACAGGGCGTCAAAGGGAGACCGCGTTGGGCAGTCTTCACTGCTCCGATGCCTAAGTCAGTCACTGTATACGGGCAGCATAACAATAAATGAGTAGTAATTGCGTAATTAATGAAGAGAGAGGAGAAAACCTTTTATAGTTGAGGAAGAGGTTGATCTTCTTCTTGTTTCCGATGTGGGACTGATGTGCTTCGATTCCCAGCGTCTGGAGCTTCTGATGCTATCTTGACGCGGCGCGTGGCGGGGCGTCAGCGGTGATCTGGGGGCGGTCCAGGGCTCAAGCGGTAGCCTGCCTGGCAGTGCCTTCGCAGGTCACCCCTTTGGTGGGAGTTGGTACCTCTGGCGGTACAATGAGCGTGGCTCATTATAGCTAATTATGCTCGTTCTGGCACATGTAGGTACATACTCCAAATTTCTGCTGTAGTTTCACACCCAATAATTAATTGTACTACCTCATCCGTTATGGCTTGGTAGAGCACAGACATCACGGCACCATTATGAGTTTCCCACTTTGCATAACCCACATATTTTTTTCATCCAGTGTCTAAATCAATCCATTCACATATCCCATCTTGTCCAGACCGCAAAGATGAGTAGTCATCATCTTCCTCCAAGTATGATAATTCGTGCCATTCAGCTTGGCACCCCCAAATCCCCCTCCTGAGGATTCTTGATTCACAGATACCTCTACCTTCTGCACATCAGAAGTCACAATCTGCTTGGAACTGTCTTCTCCACCCACGATACTTGAACTGCAACAATCTTCTCACTTTACACTGCAGAAGCAATGAACAATAAACCAAGACCAAAAATCCAAGATCGGATTCTTGGCTCTAATA
Organism: Rosa chinensis; assembly: GCF_002994745.2. Taxonomy (NCBI): domain Eukaryota; kingdom Viridiplantae; phylum Streptophyta; class Magnoliopsida; order Rosales; family Rosaceae; genus Rosa; species Rosa chinensis. Next base: position 29,340,110 of record NC_037088.1, read on the forward strand.
CCAAGTTAAAACTAAGAAACTCTAGAGAACAAGAAGCTTTAGAGGATGAAATCTCTCACACTTTCATTTAATATGCAGAGGAATATTTATACAACCATATACAACCCTAATTCTAGACTAACAAGGAAAGTAATCAAATCACAATTACAATCCTGATTCTATACAATTAGTATAATTCTATTCCTAATAGTAATCCTAAAATATCTATGACTCACAACAATATATTCAATTATGTATTTTTATGGGCCATGACTTGCGGCACGTTTCAAGAAGCCCTCACATGATTAAAGCTATTTGTTCTTTGGCCAAGCAATTGTCAATTGAACCATGTTGTTGCACTTTGTATTTGTCTTCCAACTAATCTCGTTAGCACTCCAGATATCAATTGATTAAACATGCCATCCTTTTTTGTCTGCTAGCTTGTGGTGTACAAAGCTTAATTCTTTATGTGTTTAGCAACTGCAAGATTGAATTAATTATAGTTGCCACCGTTTGACTCAGGTTGAACATTCAAACCATGTTTCTATGATTTTGCCTTTCAACTAACAATTGACATGAAAACTTCTACATATGTAGGGTCAATTGAGTCTACACCGCAAAGCTCCAGAGATCAATTTCAGAGTGGTAAGTACTGCAAAAACCAGCAGTCTCGCTAACTGTCTTCTTTTATTTCTCTTCCTTTGTTTGCGGCTCTGCCTTCTAACTTTCTTCTTTTATTTCTTCTTGTATGCAGGTTACAGAGGCGAAACATTAAGGGTGAGGCTTTGTATTTCTTTGCTTGGCATTGTGAACTGGTAGTTTAGGATTTGTATTTCTTTTTGGAAGTGGTGGTGGAAAAGTTTTGATACGGTAGAAGGATAAAAGCAAGGCAGCAAGGGAGGCATTTTATGTGATGGGTTTTGCTGCATTTGGAGGAAGAGAATGTACTGCATAGGTTGTGATATCAGAACTCGGCCGTTCATGAACGACCCTATGTTCCAATATTTAAAACCCCAGCAGCCATGTTGCATTAAGACGTCGGCCGTTCATGAATGACTATGTTAGTCTTAATTCAAGAGAAGATTGCTCGGCCATTTTTGAACGACCATGGTTGTCTCAAAAGGGTGTTGGTTGTTCATGAACAGCCCCCTTTTGCCTTGAAGAAAACCTGTTAATTCCCTGCCGAAGCGAGCAAGAGCAGCATGATGCAGTGTATACCTGAACTTCTCCCTTCGATCTGCTTCGATTTCGCTCTCTGTTTTGGCAGAGTCTTGGCATCTTGTTTTCTGAATATTTTTCTCCTCTCTCTGTGTATTTCTCTTCGGTGTAGTCATTGGATAGGTGTAACCGGATAGTGATAACCACTTTGTATTTTGCATTTGAATTTGAATAACAAGTCTATCCTTATCCCTTGTTATCTTCATGTATATTTGAATTGGGCAATATGTTAACCAACACTTGAATAGTCAAAGGCTCAGAGCTAGTATCCTTGGCGTCACTCAAAGCTAAAAGTCTTTGAAGAAATTTGAATAGCCCCCATGCTTGCTGTTTGAACTTGGTCAAAGATGTAACAAACCAATCTCATATGTGAAATTTGTTTGTGAATGTATTTCTTTCCTACGGCAACCAAATATATGTAGCTACCGATTTTTTATATCTCAACAGAGTGTTGAATGATTCACATTAACTATCTTGTAAATATCGATACCAATTTCACAAATGCATAGATTTCCTATATGTGTCGAGTCCCGTATCTAGTACCGGTTAAGGCTACTAAACCAATTATCTTTTCGGTGTATTGATTATGCCGGTTAAGGCCACAATCAACTCTCTAATTTGGGTATTACACCGGTTAAGGCCGCAATATCTAAAATTAGAGGCCTAGAGAGCAAGATAATAGAGACCCAAGCAAGCTTAGCTACAATTAAGCTAGCTAATGGTCACCACACTTAAATCCTAGATGCCACAAGACTAATAAGTTGTCAATTTATCAATCTATTCATCACAATTGCCCACAACATAATTTCAAAGGTTGACAAAGCCTAGAAACATGCTTCTAAGGACCAATAAATTCGGATTTAAAGCATACACAATGAAAATTGCATTTATTAAAAGTAAAGCATCAATATTTATACAAGATAAGTTAGGGCTTCACAACCCTAACTCCCAAAATTGAACTACTCACTATCCATAGTCAAATAGATCATCAATAGCAAATAAAATTATGGAATAGATAATAAGGAAGAGAGGAGAGAATTAGCTTGGTCACTTCTAGCTATGAGCTAGTATGAACCAAGTAATTTCTTCACCCAACTACCTAAAATAGAGGTGTGGTGCTCTTGATGATGATTCTTTGAAGCTTGAGTGAGAAATCCTCCAAATACCCACAAAAAAGTAAAGAAAATAGGAGAAATGGAAGGGCAGTAGCCTTCCCAAGGATGCTGTGCGGCGCTTCTGTTGTTGTCTAGGTTAGAGGAATAGAGATCCCTTAAATAGGTCGTGGTCTGTGGCTTTGATTGAACATGGAGAGACCAGTATGCCACGTGTCATAATCACACTGGTTGAATGGTGCAAGGATAATGCCACGTGCTGCTGTGCGTTTTGGCAGTAGAAGAAAGTATGAAATGCTGCAGTCCCTCTTTGCATAATTGAACCATAATGGTTAATTATACTACTGCCATGTGTCACCAAAATACATGATTTTGGATTCTCTCAATTCAGCCAACGTGCAACCCATAATTAACCTTAATTAATCACTAGCTAATTAAGACTAATGGTTAATTAAGGATGCTTTGACCTGGAGTTGACCACCTCAACCTTCATTGAAATCTCTACCTTGCTACAATGATTTTGCACATTATGCTTTTAATTTCTGTGACTCTGCTTATTTTCTACAAAATAGATAAAATTAGATTAATTACATTATAATTGACTTGAGGATTAACTTATTTATGGTGTTTTAGATACAATTACATGCATATAAGTGTGTGTAATCAGCTACCTTGGAGGTTAAGTGTGTGGCTGAACATGATCGTTTTTTGGGCCTGCCACTACGGGTTGGAAAGTCCAAAATAGCTATTTTTGCTTATATAAAGGAGAGGCTCACAAAGAAGTTGATCGGTTGGAAATAAAAAATCCTGAGTTCTGCAGGTAAAGAAATTTTAATCAAAGCGGTTGCACAAACCATGCCATTATATATATGTGCGCTATGAATTGTTATTTGCTACCTAAAGGGCTTTGCGATGAATTACATCAGCTTTGTGCTTCTTTCTTTTGGGGGGACACAGATGAAAAAAAGAAAATTCATTGGCGTAGTTGGGAAAGATTATGTCTGACTAAGAATGAAGGAGGCCTGGAGTTCAAAAATATCTATGCCTATAACCTAGCAATGCTTGCAAAACAAGGTTGGAGACTTGTCTCAAATTCACAGTCCCTTATTGCTCAGTTATACAAGGCTAGATATTTTCCTCATTGTTCCTTTTGGGATGCTGAGTTAGGAAATGCTCCATCTTTCTCATGGAGAAGCATTCTTAATGGAGAGTTGGGGATGGAACTCAAGTGAATATTTGGCAGGATAAATGGATACCAAACTGTCCGCAGTATTTGATTCAAAAACCAGTACATACAGAGTTTGAACATGTTTGTGATTTGATTGATGAAGCTCAACGTGCATGGATCCCGGCAACAGTTCGAATGTTGTTTTGTCCGGCAGTGGCTGAACAAGTTCTAGCTATTTCTTTGAGTAGACATACAGCCTCTGATAAGCTATGTTGGAGCTTAGAAAAGAGAAGTAGATTCACTGTCAAGACAGCTTATTGGGTTGCTAGAGAAGGGGTAGCTACCACCTCAAATGGTGATCCTTTCAAGGAATTATGGAAACGTATTTAGCAAGCAAAGGTTCCAGGCAAGGTACAAATTTGTGTTTGAAGGGCTGCCAATAACATCTTGCCCACAAGAGAGAAGTTAACTACTAAAGGATATACTGGTGAGACAAGTTGTTTACTATGTCTGCATCGACTGGAAGATAATGCACATATTTTTTGTCAATGTCCAATAGCTGTGGAGTTGTTAGCTGCACCCCCCTTTCATCTCCAACATGCATTACTGCCATCCATTGATTTCAAGGAATGGCTGCTGGACTGTGCTTTACATATGAAGGCAGATACTTTTGAAAAACTCATGATGATTATTTGGGCAGTTTGGAAAAACTGGAATGACAAACTATGGAAGAATGTCTCTCAATCAGCATCATGTATTCTTCTCTCCTCCATGGCATGGTTGGATGAGTTTTAGCGTGCTAGAACGGGTACCAATGGAGCTGCATAGTATTAAGGTGAAGCATTGCTGGAAACCTGAGCAGATTGGGAGATGTAAACTAAATGTTGATGGGCATTTCTGCCCCAAATGACAAAGGCAGGTTGGAGGTGTCCTTCCAGACTCACAGGGACATTTTCGAGCTGCTTTTGCATGTAATGTGCAACACACAGGCTCGGAAAAATTGGCTGAACTCCTAGCTATCAAAGAAGGTTTGGACCTTGCTAAATCGATGCATTTGCAAAATGTCACAATTGAAAGTGATTGTCTTGAAGCCGTGCAACAGATTATTAGCAAAGATCATGCTTTTGATGAACATGGAGCACTTTTGAATGACATTGAAATACTTATGCTTGGCATTAGAGGAGTCCAGATTCAACATGTTTCACGCACTTGCAATAACATTGCGCACAGATTAGCAGCTATAGCTTTTGAAAATGACCAACAAGAAGTTTGGTTTCATAGATTCCCAGAATGCATACAGGATGTATTGCAGCATGATTGTAATTCCATTACTTAAGTATCAATGAAGTTCAGTACCTTTACTCAAAAAACAGTGATTTAAAATTCCTCATATAATCCTTATTTTAAAGGTCCTCATTGTGCCACCATCCGTAATCTATATCTAACAATTATGTGTGTGTGTGTGTGTGTGTGTAGGATCCGGATCAAGGGACATATTATTTGACACAATTTTTTACACTTAATCTTATCCCTTAGATCTTAGATGATCAAATAGTTGTTATTAAGTGTGAGTATGATTTGGCAAGTGACATGGCAATAATATTATTTTTCAATCAAAAATATAATAAATTTAGTTAAACAAAATTCTTTTTATAAAAAAAAAAAAATCAAAGAAAAAGTTTTACATGATTGAACAGCAAGAATCCAGGATTCATTTCGAAGCAAATTCAAAGCAGAAATAGTAGGAATCTTAAATCAAAAGTGCATAGTATTAAAAAAAAAGCACGAACACTATACCGTCAATACTCTATTAATTCCATATATGAACGCCGCCAACCAGCACAAATGCATGCAATAGAAATAGAAATTCAAAAAACCATCAATCTCGGAACACCTAGTCAAAAGATCCAGGTTCATGTCAAAGATGTGTGTTCCCCTTCAAATAAAAACACCAAATCTCAGGTCATATCAAATTAAAAATCCACATCTCTTTACCAAGAAAAAATAATAATTCCAAAGACCATCTTCTTCTTGAACAAAGGAAAAGAAGAGTTTAGATATTGATGTAGGTCATTATGAATCATAGTATATGTCTATATGATTCCTTCCTATATATTCTAAAAGCAAAGAATTAGGATTTGCTCATGAGGTCCCTAATCTCACTGCAAAGGCTAATACTTGATCGATTGGATTGCCATTAGTTAAAGGCATTCAATTAAGAAGATTGATTTGATTGTTCAAAAAGAAAGATTAGATGTGGATTTTGAATTTGATATGACCCTAGATTGGTGTTTTTATTTGAAGAGGAGCACACCTCTTTGCCATGAACCTGGATTTTTCTTTTTCTCATTGAAGAACACTCATGTTTGCAAATGGACCACGTAAAACTTTTTTCTTTGATTTCTTTAAAAAAAAAAAAAAAAAGTTGTTTTACTAAATTTATTTATCTTTTTGGTTAGAAATAATATTATTGCCATGTCACTTGCTAAATCATACTCACAATTAATAACAACCATTTGATCAACTAAGACTAAGGGATAAAATTAAGTGTAAAAAATTGTGTCAAATAATGTGTCCATTGATCTGGTATACACACACACACACACATGGAGTATGTAGAGATGACCTCCTTAGACTTAAAAAGTGATGATGTTTTTATTTATAGCATGTACTTTAATAATATAAACCATTCATTGTCTAGTTACATACACACATGCATATGAATCATACAAAAAATTAGATAAATCAAAAAATGTTTAACCATTTGACTAGCACAATGTTCATTTTAATTTTATATAACAGACTACATTTGTTTGCATGATTCTGAATAACCAAATGATTATCAATTTGGTTGATTTTTTGTAGACATCATTCTTGCATAGGAATCTAAAGGACATCAATGGTTGAAATCATTAAATTATATCATATACTAGTGTAAAATAGTGAAACTCCTAAAATTCTTAAAGTAAAGAGGTATTCTCTAGAACGGGCCATATATATATATATATATATATATATATATATGGCTAATTACTGTTTAGTACCCTGTGCTTTTGGTCCAACATCAATTCAGTCCCTCGACTTCCAATTTCATCAAAAACACCCCCACACTATCATTTCTCATCCAATAGGTCCATCCGTTATGATTCCGTTAATTTCAGCCATTTAGCTGCTGACATGGCGATCCAACTCAGCCCAGGTGGGGCCCACATGGAGGCAAATTTTCCAAACTGACCCTGGCTCTATCACAGCTCCAAGTTCTATTAAGCAACCCATTTTCCAGCCAAAGAAGACCTAAATACTTGTAAATTAGTTGTATCCTCCCGCCCAAAATAATGTATTTGCAAAATGGCTCATCAAAGTAATAACATTTGACCTGTAAATGTTCAAAGTAACATGTACTTCAAAGGAACAAATCTACATTTTTAACCAACATGCTATTGACTTGAAGCACCAATTCTACATTTGATCTTATAACAACATCAAGCTTTCTTAAAATCCAACAAAATAAGCAGCCCAAATGTTTAAAACATCTCAAATTAATGTTTGCATTTCAAATAGCTCTAATCATCCTCCCAAAAAATTAGAGCTAGCAACCTAGGTAGCATACACCAAGGTTGCACAAAAAATGTTAGGGCTTGCTTATCATTCCCCAAACTTCCTCCTACTTTCCCCCTTACTTGGAATTCTGCCTAATCCTTTGAGATGATCTGGAAGGTGTTGGAGTTTGGCCTTTTGATGCTTTACTTGATGTCGGAGGCCTCGTGGTTGCTGAGGTAGATGTGCCAGTAGCAGCAGCAGCTTTGGTGGACTTGGATTTTACGGCGGCAACAGCAGCTTTGGTAGAGTTAGCAGGGGTGGCAGCATCAGCTTTTCTAGATGCCTTCAATGCAGCCATCTTCTTCTACACTCACAAAAAAATCAGAAACAAGAATATAATTGTCAACACATACATATCAAAAGCAAAGCATCACTAGCCCAATCACAGACCTATTCATCAACAAATACATACAAAGTTTACAAGCTAAAATCCATGTTTCATACCCTTTGATATTCTACCACTTTTAGATGGTTTTTCCTCAAGTCGTTCTTACTCAATGGTGGCTTTCTTCCAGGTTTAGGCTGCAAAAAAATTATGGGATCAACCTTAAAACATAAACATAAACAAGCTACACAGAAACATAAACAAGCTGCCCCATAAACAAAATAATTTGAAAAAGTACACTAAACATATGCAGAAAAAAAAAATCAAAAATTACTTAGGGTTTTTGAGATGAACTTCCTTGTCCATTGTTCAGCTTCCTTTTCTTGTTCACATTTGCAGCTTGTTTATCTTTTGGTGGAAGATGTCGGTGACATGTCTTCACGTTGTGACCAACTCTTTGACAATTGCTACACTTCAACGACCGCTGAACTCTTCCAAGCTTTGTTCCCTGTGCAGCCAACTTCTCCGATAAATCTCTTATCCTCTTTGTTCGTGGCCTTCTGGGCTGTCTAGAATACTGTGGAGGCAGAATTGGTGGTTCTTCACTCCTAGTCCACATCTCCATTCCGTTAACCGGCTTGATCAAATTACTGTAAATGTTAAGGTACGTCTTTTTTAAGTAGCAATCTGCAACAAAGTCTTCCGGATCTGCCCTGTTGTTGTATATTGCTGAGACCGCGTGCTTGCATGGAACACCACTTAAGTCCCACATTCGGCATGTGCAGGTCCTTGCCGTAAGGTTGACCACATTCTTTGTTCCTTCAAAAGTCTCCACCTCCACTTGGTCACCACCATTCCCGATAGAAATGCAATCTGAAGCAGCCTTCATTTTGTTCTTTTCTAGTACTTGTCTAGGCTTGGGGCACAGATTTCCCACCATTGCTTGCATCTTATCCTTTCTGATTTGGTTTCTCTTCATTAGCTTCACTCTCATTTCCTCGAACATAATCACTGGTGGTTTTGCTCTAGCATCAAAAATGAACGAGTTCAAGCTTTCACATAAGTTGTTGATCATAATGTCACACTTCGACCAAGTCTCGAAGTGTGCTCTACACCAATGCTGTGGAAGCCTATCCTTATCTACAAAACAAGCAGCAGCAGCCATTAGTCTTGATATGGGTCAACTTAGCAAAATAAAAAACAAAAACAAAAAAATCAGCAACTTTGTAAACTCGAAGACTTACGTGTCATCCACTTGTACGCTTCATTATCCAAAGCCTTCATCTCCTCCATTTCCTTTGCAAGGTAAGGAAGTGTAGTTGACTTTGCACACTTCCACATTTGATCCTTCAGTACCTTTCCCGGAAACAGCTTCGTAAAATTTGTCCACATATGGCGCACACAAAATCTAATCTTGGCCAATGGAACTACTTCTTCAAAGGCAAGGATTAAACCCTTTTGCTTATCGCTGATGAAAGTCCAACCTACTGCATCCTCAAGTATACTCAGGTCTTTGCACAGAAGCTCTAGGAACCAAATCCACGAGTCTTTGCTTTCCATCTCCACCATTGCGTAGGCAATCACCCATGAAGTGTTGTTGGCATCAATGCCAACAGCTGTCAAGAGCTGACCCCCATCTGCAAACCTCAAATGGCAACCGTCTATCCCAATCACAGACCTACATCCCGCTTTAAATCCATTTTTTAGAGCTCCAAGACAGATATACATCCTCTTGAAGATTGGAAGGCTATCTCCCTTGCTGAAATCACATTTTATGTCAACGGTTGTAGAAGGGTCTACCTTTTTCAGCTCATTCGCATAATCTCTAAGTCTGGCATACTGCTCCATGATGGTTCCCTTTAACACCAAAAGGGCTGCTTTCTTTACTCGATAAGCCATCTGCTTGGAGACCCTTACTCTAACTTCTGAAGACATAGTTTGAGCCAAGGATTCTGTAACCGAAAAAAAAAAAAAAAAAAAAACCAAAACAACGATCAGTAACCATTGAAGCAAGCAAAAAAAGCAAGTATTCTTGTTCAAATAGTACAAAAAAAAAAACCGGAGCATTTAAAACTGAAGCAGTAGTTGGTTAATTACTCTAAAACAAGCAAAAATACAAATAGTCAGGCTTAATCACTCCAAAACTGAAGCATTAGCTGGTTAATTACTCTAAAACAAGTAAAAATACAAACATAAGTGCTTAATCACTCCAAAACTGAAGCATTAGCTGGTTAGTTACTCTAAAACAAGCAAAAATACAACCATTCTTAACAACTCCAAAACTGAAGCATTAGCTGGTTAATTACTCTAAAACTGTGCAGTTGATACAAACATGAAGGTTTTAATCACTCAAATTGTACAGTTGAAACAAGCTTTTCACATAAGAACCTAGGAATGTGCAAAATCATATAACACCTGCAACTTGCTGCAACCAACCAAAATTTGCAAAAACAAAAACAAAATGGAAACAAGACAAAAACTAGGAATTGGAAGGCACTATAATTTCCAACTTGCAGCAACCAAACTTGTCAAAAAAATTAGAAAACTACACAACAAATAGTAACCAAACAAACACATGAAGAGATTAGAATGGATACCTGGCTTCCAGCCACTGTTCAGCTTGATCCTTTCCATGAAATGCTTAGTTAAATACTTAGCACTGAGCATGCTGTTATCAAAGACTCTCGTGCACTTGTGTTCCGGCTCATAAGTCTTGATCATAAGCGATTCCTCATGTTGCATCCTAGATGCATAGAGCTCGAATGGACAGTCTTGGGACTTGCATATAGCCCTCACCCTTTTCCTTTCATTTTTGATAAAATATACCTCCCAACCATCTCTAATAGCTCTCTCCCTTATAGCCTCTCTCAAAATGGCAGCGCTGCCAAATATCATCCCTTTCTCGAAGACCGGGTCCTTCATATCTGTTTTTGGATTAAACTCAGGGAATGGTATTTCCTCTTCACCATCAGAATCCAAAGCAGGCCACAATCTCTCTTCATCGGACTCGGATGATCCAAACATATCTTCATGATAACTCTTTTCCACTTTCCATCTCCACATTCTTAACAGCTTCTTTACTTGGTCCAACCCATTCACCGTTGTCATTAACCTTAAACCCTATATCAGCTTCCTCCAACCAATTGTCGTCATCAACACCATACTGATCATATTCATCATCTTCAGCAGCGGGTATGTATTCATCATCGTCATCACTCTCACTGCTATCCACTTCATCTTCTTGTTCAAGGTGGAACCCAAATGATTGCATATAATCTAGAATATCTATATCTTGAAGCATCTCTTCATCTAGACCACTTACACCATCAACACTGTTTGCTACAGGACCTACCTCAGGGTACATCTTTCTTTTACGCTTATCTTTTGGATCTGTTTCAGCCACTTTGCTGCCTTGAGTTGGGATGGAGACTTCAGGTTCTCTGATGACTATACCAAGCTGCCTTGGTTTTCTTGTCTCACAAATAGCCAGCTTTGGTTCCTCAATAATCTCCTCAATCACACATGTAGCCTTCTTTCTCGGCTCATCAGGGAGCTCTTCAATCACAACTCCAGTAGATCCGGACTGACTAAACATATCAAAACCAGCTGGATATATATAGATTTCATCTTCACTCGAGCTCTCATCACCTTCATGAATATGATCCAAGTACACAACAACCAATCTCACTTCGGGTACACAACATAGCATAGTGCACACATCCACATCTGAATCTAATTTTGTCAAAGCATCATCTTTTGTTCCTATACTCCACCAATGATCAATCCTAGTACCTGCATAATTTGGGTTCAACCCTTGGACCATGTTATCTAACTCAGTCAACGACATCTTATCCTTGTCAACATAATCGTAGAAGGATATCTTCCCACCAACGTACTTGTTTCCAAGTATGTTACCCCCATGATATATCTTCATTGTGAAGTAATTGGGGCCATCTGCATGGAAAAAAAAAACACAATAGCCTGTCAGTTATTACCCAACAATAGAACACTTATAAAAACACTGCTAAGTGGGCAAACAAGACAAAGAAGGACCACATCCAACAACAACTATATCAAAACCATAACTACAACAATATTAAACCCCTCATTCATTATCCCCAACAACTTTCACATACACCACCTTACTTTAATCTCCTACTTTAAGGGTAAATCCTTCACAAACAGACAACAATTCTTACTTTAAAAAGTATTAGTGGTATACAATTGCAGGCTATTGTTCACAATTATTGTGATTCAATAAGTATGACACAAAAAGTAGAAGCTAAATCTATCATATGCGACAAAAACAGGAGTCAGAATAGAAAAGCCATGTTTCTGGAAAGGGTAACCCACATGTTTTATATTGTACTTTGTTGTGTCGGAATTAAAGCATGTTTCTGCAACCTATAAGTTAGAAGATTTCAAAACTTCTAAAACCCATATCAGATTGAAACCCTAACCTCAAACCCTTTTTCCCCATATCAGTAAAGCATGCCGGGATTAAACTTCTAAAACCCATATCAGAAATAGAAATTGTAAACCCAGGTTTCAAATTTCAAATATCTCAAACCCTAACCTCAAACCCCTTTTTCCCATTTTTGAAAGTTTCAAATCCTTTATCAAATTCCAAACTTCTAAAACCGTAAACCTTATTTTCAAACAAAACCCAGAAACCATTTTTCCCCAATTTCGAAACATTGAAACACAAAATTTCAAAACTTAAACCAGAAATTATTTAATCCCTCACCACCGTAATGAAAAACACTAAACCCACACTCACCGTAATGAGGGATTTCATCTCTATCCTCCATTTTTCTGGGTATCCAAACATCAAGCGCACCATCGGCCATGTCGAAACCTTCTCCAGCTATCAATCGACCTTCTCCTTCTAGATTTTAGGGCGTCGCTTTCAATATGTAGCCTTCTCCTTCTTCAGCAACCATCTATTCCTTGGGTGTTCTCCAAATTTTGGGTTTCTCCAAAGGGATGCGATTTTGGGCTTTCTTTAGGCTAGGGTTTCAGATCGCGTAATGAGGGAGGCAGGAGCCGTAATGGGATTTGGGGAGGTCGTGTATGGGTTAGATTAGAGCCAGGGTCAATTTGGGAAATTCACCTCCATGTGGGCCCCGCCTGGGCTGAGTTGGATCGCCACGTCAGCAACTAAACGGCTGAAATTGACGGAATCATAACGGATGGACCTATTGGATGGAGAAATAATAGTGTGGGGTGTTTTTGATGAAATTAGAAGTCTAGGGACTGAATTGATGTTGGACCAAAAGCACAGGGTACTAAACAGTAATTAGCCCATATATATATATATATATATATATATGAAGGATTTATCTTTTCAAAAAAATATTGAGGATTTATCAAGAGATCGAGGACATCCTTACTTTAAGAATTTGAGGATTTTTATTAATTTTACACTGGTTTGTGATCTAATTCAATGATTTTAACCGTTGATCCTGTAGATTCCTATGCAAGAATTGTGTCTACAAAAAATCAACCAAATCCATAATCATTTGCTAATAGGTTTATGATTCCGAGTATTTGATTTTTGATTCCGGCTTTTTTTTTTTTTAAGTTCTTCTGATTTCTCATGCATCAATTTGTTGTTTTTGTTGTAGTTTGGTTTTGATCTGAGGAGGCAGAACATGAATTTTTTCCATTCGTTTTTTTTTTCCCTGTTCGTGCTGAATCCTCATCCATTAGTTTTTTGTTTTGATTGTAGTCATTGATGCTGTTCTTATGCTTACCGCCAAATGTTTTCTTAATCTTCTCCTTCAGTCCTTTCTTCTTCCTGATTCTTCCTCCTTGCCCATCATCCTCCTCTGACTACAATACATCAAACGACATTGAAATTAGTTAGTGTCAAGTACAACAACAAAACCTACCTGCTTGATATAAACAGATTTTACATGACGAACTGTCTTACAGAGCTAGAGATGGTTTAGGGTTGTATCTGAATTCCAAAGCTCTGATTCTTGCATGTTGGAAATTTAGGAACTGCGTGTTTGAGTTAGCTAGCTCAATGGATATGATTTTTGTGTCATAAAGTTTTGTAGAATCACTATCATCGTTCAAATTTAGCAACATGTGTATACATTTTGTGCCTTGAAGTTGGTGTTTAATTAGTTTTGTGTTGAATTTTCAAGTGCAATCAGGTTTCAAATGGGTACAAATAATTGGAGGCCTCTTCAAGGAGCAGAGCCTGCAATGGATGCATAAGATTGGAGGAGCCAATTGCTGGCGGATTCGCAGCATAGAATGATCAATAAGATGTTACTATTATGAAATTATAGTGCATTGGTGTATTCATCTTTAATTCATTTTTGTTGTATGTTAATAATGGCTTTTGAATTTGGTGCATGTGAAGAGCGGATAAATTGTTGTTAGGTTTGAGGAGAAGATTTATACCTCTGCTACTAGCCAGCTACGTTTGGTGTCCTAATTATCTATGGTACATGTAAACATGTACGTGTGTATCGTAATAAGTAAATCTGAATGCCATTAGCCTTTTTGCTCATATAGCTTGCTCCAGCTACTCAGAAAGTAGAAAACTTGAGGTTAGAGCAAGCAATATGACGATTACAGAAGTTGGGCATGAAGAAGAGGAAGAGGGCCATCCTCCTTATGTAGAACCAAAGATCAACTCTAGGCCGCACCGGATTGCTCTGTTTATTGAGCCTTCCCTTTTGCGTGAGTCCCTGAATTTTGCTTCACTGACATTTTCTTTATTGTAAAGAACTAATCTTGATGAATAGTTTGGGTATCAAAAGATTAGATTCGCTACCTAACGCCCATTGCTTTAACGCAGCTCCCCTCATTAAACAATTTTCCAACCATACAGGAGTCTATAGCCAAGAGTGGGGGACTCCTTGGAGGGCCTAGCAGAGGCCCACCCGAAAGGGCATAAAGCGTTAGCTCTAACAAAATTCTAGATGGACAACGCAATTGCACTAATTATACGGCACAAAACCATGCTTTGGTATCAACTCAGCAAGAAAATCCTTCTTGACTGGTGACTTTAGGGGCTTGTACATACAGCCCAGCAAAATTAGCAATGGTTACGCTCATGCCTCAGGGCATCACCTTCTAGCTACCCGTTAATGCCTCATGGCATTGCCAAGCTTTAACGCTCTTGCCTTTCCAGCATCTCTGAGCTTCACCGCTCTTGCCTTTCCAACATCTCCTAGCTTCATGCTCTTGCCTTTCTGACATCCCCGAGTTTCACGCTCTTGTCCTTCCAGCAACCTCGAGCTTCACGCGCTTGCCTTTTCAGCATCCCCCAGCTTCACACTCTTACCTTCCCGGCATCCCCTTGGTTTGACGCTCCTACCTTCCAGGCATCCTAAAGATTTCACGCTCTTGTTTTCCCAGCAACCCCGAGCTTCACACTCTTGCCTTCCCAGCATTCCTGAGCTTTCACGCTCTTGCCTTTCCGGCATTCCCCAGCTTCATGCTCTTGCGTTCCCTGCATTCCCAAGCTTTAACTCTCTTGCTTTCCCAGCATCCTTGAGTTTTCACGCTCTTGCCTTCCCGGTAACCCCAAGCTTATGCTCATGCCTTCCCGGCATTCTTGAGCTTTACACTCATGTCTCCTTGACATAATACACATTAATGGAACATTGAATTCTTCTACCATTTATCGTTGGCAACAATCGAATTCTTTTTACGTTCCATTAATACGAGCGAAAACCAAACTAACACAAATGTTTGCGTATTCATTCTGAATCACAAACTCTTGCCTTCACGACACTCATGCAACTTACACCTCACAGGTGTAAGCTCATCAACTCGACCTCGTTCGTTTTCTTGTACACATCACACATTTATCATATGCAATCTATATGCCCATTCTTAGTATGCTCACACAACCATATGTGTTCTTGAGTTTATACATCATATTGATCATACTTGATGTTATTCACATATATACATCATCATGTACATTCATATATACTAATGCATATCAGTGCAACTCAAATACGTTGCCCAATACAATAAGCATTCTACATGTGCATGCTTCTATCTTTGTTTTGCAGGTTAAAGAGTCCCTTCTTACTTATGGAATTCAGGGACTTGTAGGGGCTAGGCGCCGCTCAGACGTCACTTATGCTTGTTGACATCAAGAAGCTCCTCTTACTTGAGGACTTCGGCGCAGCTCAGACGTCACTTATGCAAGCTTGTTTTATATGTCACCAAGCATAAGTAACACCTTCTTAGGGGGGGCCCACAAGTCATGGTGGGGACCAACTACGACATGCATTCCTTAGCCCGACATTCAACCTACCCCATGGTAGTCGGAAGCGGCCAAGATCTTGCCGGGAAGCAATCTTCCCGGCCTTACCAAGTTGTCTTCACAATATGGTTTTCTAGACTAGAATGAGGACTTCTTGTCCCACATTGAAGAAAATGTAAATGAATGAGCCTCCCTTCCCTATAAAAAATAGCTCCTTCCGACTTACTCAACATCCCATTACATCTTGTAATCAACTTGGGCCGCAAGGCCCAAACACATAGTAAAGCTTTCAAGTGGATGTAGTCTCCCCCAAAGTGGGAGATGAACCACTATACTTCCTTTGTGTGTGTGTGTGTGTGTCTCTTTCTCTCTCAAAACGTTAACAAGACCCCTTGTCACACATATTAACAGTGTGTGTGTGTTAATGGTAGATGTGTTTAATTTTTTCAGACTAGTCATTGTTTATAAATTGTGGTGGTGGGGAAACAATTAACAAAGTAGATGGAAATGTTTATGATCAAGATAATGATACATCACATTTTTACCTGGGTCTAATGGAAACTAGGCTCGAAGTAGCACTGGAAACACCATCTATGCTTCCAATTCTGGTGATTTCTTAAAAAGCGTGAGATGTGGACTTTCATCTGAAGCACTATTATATGATAAAGCTCGCTTTTCCCCTGTCTGTATAAAATATTACGGATTCTGTTTACGAAAAGGCAAATACAGTGTAACACTTCACTTTGCTGAAATTGTTGGTGAGGATAATCATTTCAGAAGTACAGATAAACTCGTATTTGATGTTTATATTCAAGTAATGTTTTCTTTGTTTTGTCACCAGTACCTAGTACCCACCCCTTTGCATTAGTACTATTGCAAGCATTGTCATTTGAACCAATTAATAAATATAAATGGTTATTGATTGCTGCAGGGTGAGAGGAAACTAAAGGATTTCAACATTGTAGACAGGGCAGGGGGTTCAAAATAAAGTACATAAAGAAAATTTCATAGGTATTAATGTATTTGATAGTACATCAGAGATCCACTTCTACTCGGCTGGAAAAGGGTCGACTCTTGATCTGGGACCTCTCATATCTGCTATATCTGTAACTCTAGGTTAGTATATACTATTATTTTCCTTCTTTTACATACCTATATGTATTTGGACAATTCGGTCTTAAGGGCGACTCCAACCATTAGTCTCATATTTAGGTTTTATGTTTTTATATATTTATTTTGGTTAATAATTAACTATAATATGAATTGATACATTTTGAACAATATCATATAGTCATTAATTAAAAATAAATAAAAAATAACTTTATCGTGTTTTTTATTTATATTTTTGTTTGACCATTTACCGTAATTCTATGGGTTTTTTTTCCTCTTACAGCACCCACTTATTTTTTTTTTCCCACTTACCCATAAAGACTCTAATAAGGCCTTCCTTAATACCCAATTAATTTTTTTTAGACTATTTTGCCCTCACCCTTTTGTTACATAAAAAGAGAGAGACAGAGAGAAGCTATAGGAGATTTTGTCGGGCTTAGGTCGCCGGTCGCCAAAATCCGGCCACCAACCGCCGGCCACCCGACTTCTCTGAAAACCTAGCCGGAGATCTCCAAAGAGGTCGTCAGGGATCTCATAGGTCACCAGAGAGATTTATTGCCTCTCAATTACCCCCCAATAGACATTTATTAGGGGGCAATAAAAGTTTGTGAAACCTCGTCGGAGGTCGTCAGAAACCTCATAGGACGCTGGAGAGGTTTATTGCTCCCTCCCCCCCAAAATAAACCTTTAGGTCGCTGGAATGGGAATTAATCTCTCTAAAACTAGACAAATAAAACTTTGATTAAAGAAAAAGATGAGCAGATTACATCAATTCAAAACTTTTATTGGGGAGCAATGAATATTGAAAAATGTTTTATTCCCCCCTCCCCCAAAATAAACGTTTATTGCCCCCTAATAAATGTTTTATTAAGAGACAATAAAACTTTTTTTTTCCTTTTTGTTCTTTCCTTATAGGCCTTCTACCCCATTTTACCAAAAAAAAAAAAGCGCAAACGACTCCTTTGCGAGCCCTGACCCGGAGCAAAGCCTGAACCCAAACTCCCGTACTGGCGCGTAGGGCTTTAGAGGTTTGCATCTCAAACTTAGATCAACTCCGACAACCAAGTGATAACAAGAATAGCCACGCAATTCACTATCACAATTGCTACTATTGCTCCGAGACTCAATCCCTTTCTTGAGTTTTTCACCCTCGGCTCATTTATGATGTTTGTTTGTGGCAACGAGCTGGGGTTAGACGGCACCATTTCGGATGAAGCCGCTGAGGGCTGGTTAGCTCCGGTGGAGGAGCAAGCCAGTAACGGAGACAAGCTACAAATCCATTCGTTCGAGGAAAAGCTTTCCTCGCTGAATTTTCTGAGCAAACCCTCTGGCAATTTTCCATAGAGCTCGTTGTTGGTCAAATTAAGCTCCTTGAGGTCGGCGAGGGAGTCGAAGAGATTGGGTATCGGAGGTGGAGATCAAAGAGAGAGAGAGAGAGAGCTGGGAAAGAGTGGCATCAATGCAGTTTCTTAATCATACGAGGGTAAAATTGTCATTTTATTTTAAATTGGGTAAGTGGGAATAAAAATTTGGTACTGGAGTGTGTGGAATAATTTTGGCCAATTTTAGTGCTTTGGGTTAAGGACATTTTTTTCATTAAAGGATCGTGTACTTGAATATCAACCATTGAATTTAATCCTAAGAATTTCTTGGGCAAATACATTCAAATTTTTCAGTCATTTTTCAATTTTTTAATTTTTAGAATGAAAATGTGGACTGTTCATTTTGAATGAAATCAATTTGAGCCGCAAGGTTATCGTTTGCCAAACAAGCAACGATTTTCTGCACATGTGAGCTCCACATGTCGTTACTCTCCCTTTTCTCTTCTCCAAGCTCATAAGAAAAGTGTGTGTGTGTGTGTGTGTGTTTTCCTTCCCTCCTGCTAGTTAGTGGGCTGCTTCCGTGTCTCAATTTGAGACAGGTAATTAGCTCTTTAGTTTGAGACGAATTATGAGCCTGAGCTCATTATGAGACTGTTGTTTGTCGTGGTTGGAGTCTTGGAGAGGAGCTTTTGACCATGGCAGTAGAGGTGGCAAACGGGCCGACCCGGCCCCGTCCGGTCCATTTTAAGCAGGTCTAGTCGTGCTTCGTGCTGTGCTTGGGCCGGCCCATTTATTATCGTGCCGGGCTCGTGCCGGCCCATTTACTTAAACATTAAGCCCGGCCTGGCTCATGGCCCGAGCCCATATCATGCCGGGCCGTGCTCGTGCCGGGTCAATAACGGGCCGTGCTCGTGCCTACCCACTATAAAACACGATTTTAAAATCTTAATTTGAACAAATAAAAATTAATTTTATTTAACTATTTAGAAAATTAAAATAAATTAAGTTCTACAACGTTTTTCTTAATCTTAGCTTTTTAAGATTAGATTTCTAATAATTTTTTATATTTCACTATAAGAAAGAAAGAAAAAATAAACTAAAATATATTGTTTTTAGTATATTATTGTGAGATTAATCTTTATTAATATAATTAAGATTTAGTATCTATTATTCTTTCCTTCATTCTATAGTTGTATTATTATGAGATTAGTCTTTATTAATAAACATATATTTAATATTTAGAAAAAATACTTATGTCAAAACAAGGATATAATGTTTTGTTTCATTATTTTGATAATATAAAAGAAAGTATTGATGGAATTGTCATGAGATTTTAAATAAAAATGTCTCATATTCAAATCTCATCATTATAGTTTTTTAATATTTTTTTTTTAAAAATGAAATTTTGTGTTTGTAACGGGCCGGCCCACAATATGTCGTGCTTGGGCCGTGCCGTGCCCATTACTGGCTCGGGCTGGGCCGGGCCAATATTCTTAGGCCCAGCCCGACCCGTTATTCTAACGTACTCGGGTCTTGCCAAGCCACTAACGGGCTTGGCCCGTGCCGGGCCGCTTTTAAGCGTGTCGGGCCCGTGCCGTGCTTGTGCTTTGTGACCCGTTTGCCACCTCTACATGGCAGTCTCATTTTGAGACTTAAGACATGGTTGGAGACTTGGAGATCCCCTAAGGTAACTTAGGGCTCAATATATCGTCGATCAAATTACAAAATAATTTTATGCATATCTAATGTACAGTCTTAACTTTCTTCTCATGTTGGCCTGATCGTTCATCATTGAATTGATCGTACAAACTAGGCTAACATGCAACTGTCTCCTTTGCACATAGCGCTGATTACTGTGGCTTCAAACATTGTTTTCGTGTTGCTTTTATTGCTTTTCACCTGGATGATGGGATGGCTGGGGAATACAGATCACTTACAATGTAACTAGCTAGCAATATTTGAAAAAGTATTCACTTTTTCAAGAATTCATACTGAACTTTAGATAAATTGTTCGTGGAACAGAAATAAACATAGCTCTAGAAAAAGCTGTCACCCCGAAACAATTAAAAGATGCTACTCGAAATTTTGGCCAGAAAAATGAGATTGGTCGAGGGGGTTTTGGGACAGTACACAAGGTAAATGATTTTTTCTGCTCTTTCTTGTGTATATTATGGAGTTTCAATCCGAAATTTTAGATCTAGAACTTGAAATTCTTTTTCATAAGTAATGGACATTGATTAATGTATTGAACTTGTTTGGTTGCAATTGCATGCAGGCCGAATTGGAAGGTCGAACTGTAGCTGTGAAGAGACTTTCCTCTCATTCAGGGGAAAGGATTAATGAATGGAGAAATGAATTTTATAACTTAAAATCAATGGGTCATCCAGAACATTGTTCAATTGCTGGACGTTTATAATGGAAAAGGCCTGCATTTGCTCATCTATGAATATATGCAAAATAACTCCCTTGCCCACGCCTAATTTGGTAAGTCCTTTTTGTCTTTCAGTTCTATCGATCAGTTCCCTTTCTTTTTTATGTCTGTTATATTTGTGTTTCTGTTGTAGCATACTAATTTAGGAGAATATATATTGATGTTGTGACTGTTGATTGCAGACTCAAAGCTCAAATTGCAACTTGATTGGAAAGCAAAGGTGTAAAATTTGCTTGGGAATAGCAAGGGGCTTGGTGTATCTACACAAGCATAGGCTGCAGACGGTTCAGAGGGATATTAAAGCTGCTAATATTCTTCTTGATGGAAACCTTGAGGCTAAAATTTCAGACTTCGGGTTGGCAAGCCTTTACACTGAAGATAATCAATTCGAGTTCATCAAAGTAGAAGTGCCACAGTAAGTAAAGCTGTAAAGTAGTAGTACCCTACTACCTAACTGCAATGCTACAGTCAATTTGGTCATAAGTAACCTCTTGTTTTTCGCAGGGGATATATAGCACCAGAGTATGTTCGAGGAATTGTAACATTTAAAGCTGATGTGTACAGTTTCGGGGTAGTTCTACATGAAACTGTTAGTGGAAAGACAAATGCAGGAACCAAGCGAGATAGCCTAGAAAGTGAATTTCTCTAATATGGTAAGAGAAAAGGAAGCGAGATCAGCATTCCTATGTTTTCTGCCTTCTTTTATTCATCTTCTGTATGAAAGTATGTTGTAATGAGAAAAAATGTGTATATTGTGGAAATCCAGGCTTATCATTTACATGGAAAAGGAAGGCTGTTGGACTTGATTGACAGAAACTTGTCGGGCAGTTATGACGCAAAAGAAGCCATTATCATCTTAAACTTAGCAGTTAAGTGCACCAGTACAGCTCCAGCCGTGAGGCCTACTATGTCTGATGTTGTTAGTGTACTTGTTGGTGACAAAAGAATCGATGAGATTTGCCCCTCTGCCCCAAATGATAATCCCATTGCTCAAGTTGATTCCTCTGCTTTATAGAAGTGACTCTGGAGGCCATCGTTTCTGAAACTACACCCTAGAGAATTCCAAATGAAACAGAGCAATCTATGCTGCATCTATTCCCTATTTTCTTCTCCTCGTTTTCGGAACTTCTAAACTCTATTGCCACGATTGTATTTAACTTGTATGAGATTGATTCTTGGCCTTAAGTGGCTTGCCTTTGTCAGAACTATGTGAATAAGTCTAGTATTTTCGTTCTTCTCTTTGAGGAGGGCATTATATACAATTACATTTGAATATAATATGAGAGACAATTAATAGTGCTTACAATAGAAAAACTAAATCCTAATTGATTATGTCCCTCAAGTGCTTCTAACACTCATTACTTGTGAGTTGAATACAGCTCGTACAGCTCATTCCAACACTCTCCCTCAAGTTCGTGCATAAATGTCAATCATGCCCAACTTGTCAAGGGAGTTGTTAAACACTTTTCCTGAAACTACTTTGGTTAGAATATCTGCTAGCTGCTCTTCTGATTGGACAAACGGAAACCGGATCATTTTGCGGTCTAAATTTTCCTTAATGAAGTGTCGATCTACCTCCACATGCTTTGTACGGTCATGCTGAACAGGATTATATGCTATTTCGATTGCCGCCTTGTTATCACAATGTAAGTCCATTGACTTCCTACTCTTGAAACCCAAATCTTTCAATAGATGTCTAATCCACAGCAACTCACAAATTCCATGTGCCATGCCTCTGAACTTTGCTTCAGCACTAGACCTTGCAAGCACTTTCTGCTTCTTACTTCGCCATGTCACGAGATTACCTCCAACAAAGGTAAAGTATCCTGAAGTAGATCTTCTATCTACCTTTGAACCTGCCCAATCTGCATCGGTATACCCTTCAACTATCAGCTTGTCTCTCTTGGCAAATAACAATCCTTTCCCTAGAGTAGCCTTTAGATACCTCAAAACTAGATAAACTGCATTCATGTGGTCTTCACTAGGATCATGCATAAACTGACTAACTACACCAACTGCGTATGCGATGTCTGGTCTAGTATGAGACAAATATATTAATCTACAAACAAGGCATTGGTACCTGGACTTATTTGTAGGAACTTGATCTTTCCATTCACCTAGTCTGTGATTCATCTCCATGGGTGTCTCAACTGGTTGACAATCAAGCATTCCAGTTTCTGTCAATAAATCAAGGACATATTTTCGTTGGGACAATGAGATACCTTCTTTTGGCCTAGCGACCTCAATCCCCAAGAAATACTTCAGTTGTCCAAGATCTTTCATCTCAAATTTAGTAGCCAAATAATCCTGTAATGCTTTCCTTTCTACTGGATCATCTCCGGTTACCACCATATCATCTACATAGACTATAAGCACTGTCAACTTACCAGCTTTGCGCCTGATGAAGAGAGTGTGATCAGAATTACTCTGTCGATAGCCAAATGATTTCATAGCCTTTATGAATCTTCCAAACCATGCTCTGGGTGATTGCTTCAACCCATACAACGACTTCCTTAACCTACACACCTTACCAACCTCTGATAGCTTGCACTGACTTCCTAGTGGCATATCCATATAAACTTCTTCTTCTAAATCTCCTTGTAGGAACGCATTCTTCACATCATATTGTTGTAATGGCCAATCATACGGGGCGGCCAAAGACATAAGTATTCTAATGGTATTAATTTTTGCCACTGGAGCAAATGTCTCCTGATAATCAACTCCATACTTCTAGGTATAGCGTTTTGCTACAAGTCTTGCTTTGTACCTGTTGATGCTCCCATCTGCCTTAAGCTTCACTGTATATATCCATCTACATCCAACAGTTTTTTTTCCCTGAAGTAATGGTACAATCTCCCAAGTAGCATTCTTCTGAAGTGCTTCCATCTCTTCATTCATTGACGTCCTCCACTTTGGATCATCCAATGCTTCCTGCACAGTTCTAGGAATAGCCACAGTAGATAATTGATTGATAGTTAGTGCATATGACTTGTACAATGTATGGGTAGACACATGGTTAGCTATTGGATATTTGGCTTTTGTCCTAACATCAGGTTCATACTGTTTCCTTAGAATTCCCTTGTTTGATCTTTGAGGATATCTAGGTTCAACAGGTCTTATAGGAGTAGATGAATGATTAGACTCTATGGGATTATACAAAACTACTTCTTGACAAGGGTTTACCTGTGGGTGAGTCTCCCGAGAAGTATCCTCATGCATTGGTGTAGAAGGGGCAACTCATCTTCTTCAATTTGTTCCATTGGTTTATCCGACTGGTCGAGAATATTTGGTGAGTTAAAAAATCCCTCTGAATTGGCAGGAGCAGCTGGGGTGGAATTTGATGAGTCAATGCCTTCCTTTGAAGGGTTGAAAAGAACCTGATGTACCAATCTTTCCTCCACTTCTTCGATTTCAGAGAAAATATCCTGTAGATACCTCTACTAGTAAGGCTAGTTTACTACCTCACCAAGCATAAACAACACCCTCATGGGATCCAACCGCTACTTGCATCTTGTAGCCCTATGTTCAAGCTACGCCACGGTAGTCGAAAGCGGCCAATACCTCGCTAGGAAGCCACCTTCCTGGCATTGCCAACATGCCTCCATAATATGACTTCTACACTAGAATAGTGGGTTTAGCATCCCACATGGAAGAAAATGTAAGATGGAGGGGTTCCCTTACCTATAAAAGGGACCCCTCCTCCTCCTTAAACACCATCCCATTACATCTCTTATAATCTCCTTGGGCCGCAAGGCCCAAACACACTAGTTAAATATTCAAGTGGACGTAGTTTCCCGCTAAGGCGGGAGATGAACCACTATACTTCTTTTGTCGTTCTCTCTCTCTCTCTCTCTCTCTCTCTCTCTCTCTCTCTCTCTCTGTATATATATATATATATATATATATTTATTTATCATTAATTAGATCCCTCGGTCACAAACATTAACACTGGCGCCATCTGTGGGAAGCCGATACAATGGCTTCGTCACTTACCATTGAGTTAAGTCATCTTAATCGAGCTCAAAATAATTTCTTTCTTTGAGTTATATAATTGATGTTCTTAGCGGCAACTTGTGCCATCTACCAAGTAAACGCTTGGTCAACGCCGGTCAGGTCTGGTCAACGCTTATCATGAGCGGTCAACACCGAACAAAGCTAAGTCAACGCTGATGGTGTTGGTCAACTACGGTCAATGCCCATCTCAGAAAGGTTAATGCTGACCTACACCAAAAAAAAAACAAAACAAAAAAAAATAATCGCCGAATACTCTGGGCACCCAGAATAATTCTCTGGACACCCATTCTCTTCAACAAAGCCTCGTCTTCATCATTGCATTGCTCCCCACCAGCGGCATGACCAAGAAAGCTCCGCCCCGCTGGCCATAACACAACCCCCGCTACCCTAGCAATCTTCTGCCGGCGAGTCTTCCACCGGACGGGACTCCATCCAGCGAGTCTTACGCCGGCCAGCCTTCCTCCAAGCCTTGCTGCAGGCTCTGCTGGCCAACCATAGCACAAGCCTCTACACCGCTGGGCACCACCAGCCACAACACTTCTACGAGCCTCCGCTGCCATCCTCCTCTGGCAAGCTCTACTGCGCGCCAGGAACCACCGCTGATTGTTCACTGTGGAGCTTCTCCGCCGCCGACCAAAGCTCCATCAACGAGCTCCGCCGAAACTCCTCCCCCGCTGAGCAATACTCGCTGACCACACATCTAGCCAAAAGCTTCTCCACTGACCGAGTCATCCTCCGCCAGAAAAACATCCGCCGGCCAAAAGCTCCTCTCCGCCGAATTCTCCCCTGGGCTTCACCACTAGTTGGCCTCCGCTGGTCTTCACAACCGAGATTTACCGGTCTTCACCACTGGGATTCACCGTTGGCATTCACCTCTGATCCACACCACTGGCCCGAGCTTCTTCCGCTAGCTAAACCTCCGCCGGACAACACCACTGACCGCACGTCCTACTGCCTCCGGTCACCTGTCACACCCAAGGTCCGCTCTGCTGGCCAAAGACTCCAACACCTCTGTATCCTAGCCTGGGCAATAAGCTAAGCTTTCTATACTCTTTGCTTATTTCTTCAGTGAACAAGAATCGGGTCAGAACTAAAATGTTCATCATATACACTCATGCCCCCATATTTGATAGGTCGACTTGTCTACTTAATGCTATGAAATTCAACTATTTCTATCAAGCATTCAAGAGCAACTACAAGTTGACGGACATTATCGGAGTACTTTATCCATCACAAGCAATGGACAGTCATGCTCGGCCAACTCTGCTAGCCTCCAAATCGGCATAAGATAAGTCACTATATCTTATCTCTTATGCTCTTGCAATTAGAGCCTTTTCCATGGCTATGCATGTCTCCATGACCCTTACGCATGCCTACAAAATGTTATTAGGCTATACACATATGTCATGCTTCTATTTTAATTGCAACTCAATTAAATAAACATGTGACATTCATCTAGAAGCTTGTGATACTTACGACTTAGTTCAACATGCTCGGATAAACGACTTGCTCGGGTTGCGACTCGCTTGGGTATCGAGTATGGCCACGACTTGTTCTTGGACCATGCACCGCATGCTCGCACAGCGCCTACAAACTCAACTACACCCAACTTGCTCGATCATGTCCAACATGCTTTACTTAAGCCCCAAGTTCACAAACACTTCATACGATGTCATCGGGACTACTCCCACAATTTTCTATGGACACCCATTACACTTGCCACTATCTATTGTGCATGTTATACGACCATAAGATCCGCATATACAACTACCAATATTTACATGTTCATACACATTAATGGAATATTGAATTCTTCTACCATTTGTCGCTTGCAACAAATCAAATTCTTTTCGCATTCCATTAATACGAACGGTAACCAATACAACAAGCATTCTACATATGCGCGTTTTTGTCTCATTGTGTAGGTTAAAAGAGCTCCTTCTTGCTTACGGAGTTCGGGGACTTGTAGGGGCTAGGTGCCTCTCGGACATTGTTTATGCTTGATGACTTCATGATTATAACTCCCCAACCAAGAAGCTCCTCTTACTCGGGGACTTCGGGGACTTGTAAATACCTCTACTAGCAAGGCTAGTTTACTACCTCACCAAGCATAAACAACACCCTCATGGGATCCAACCGCTACTTGCATCTTGTAGCCCTATGTTCAAGCTACGCCACGGTAATCGGAAGCGGCCAATACCTCGCCGGGAAGCCACCTTCCCGACATTGCCAACATGCCTCCATAATATGACTTCTACACTAGAATAGTGGATTTAGCATCCCACATGGAAGAAAATGTAAGATGGAGAGGTTCCCTTACTTATAAAAGGGACCCCTCCTCTTCCTTAAACACCATCCCATTACATCTCTTGTAATCTCCTTGGGCCGCAAGGCCCAAACACACTAGTTAAACATTCAAGTGGACGTAGTTTCCCGCTAAGGCAGGAGACGAACCACTATACTTCTTGTGTCGTTCTCTCTCTCTCTCTCTCTCTCTCGTTATTTTTCGTTAATTAGACCCCTCGGTCACAAACATTAACATATCCTGAGAGTTCTCTTCCATATACATTTTCTCCCCCTGAAGAGAAGGCTCATGAGCTTTGCCTGTAAAGTAAGCCTCATCTTCATGAAAAGATACATCCAAAGAGACATGGAGAGTCTTCGTCTGAGGATCATAACACCGATACCCCTTTTTAAACTCTGCATAACCAACAAAGATACATCTCTTGGCACATGAATCAAGTTTGTGCCGTAGATGTTTAGGAATGTGTACATATGCTACGCACCCAAAGACTCGAGGTTCCAAATTAGGTAAATTAGGAGCAGAGACTAATCTACATAACTTTTGCTGAGGGTTCTCAAAATTAATCACACTAGAAGGAGTGCGGTTAATGAGATAAGATGCTGGCTTCAATGCTTAGCCCCAATATTCACGAGGCACATTCATTCCAAAGAGAGAGGCACAAAGAACTTCTAACAACTGACGATTCTTTCGTTCTACTAGACCATTTTGCTGTGGAGTGTAAGCACAGGAAGTTTGATGGCGAATGCCTTGAGACCGGCAAAACTCTGCCATGGCATTACTCATATACTCACCCCTGTTATCTGACTGAAGGACCTAAATCTTTCTCTGGTACTGGGTAGAAACCATCTTGTGAAAGGTTTGAAATGCCTGACATAATTCCCACTTACTCTTGATGATTATTTTTTTTTTTTTTTTTTTGTTGGTTACAAAGGAGGCCAAGAAGGCCTAAACAGGAGAAAAAGAAAGAAAACTAGCCCAGAGGGCTATCCCTAACTCTCCAAGCTCTGGAAAAATTACAAAGATCGTCTAGAAAAGCATTGGAAGCATGAGGAGGAGGACTAGAGAACAGAACAATGCCAGGATCATGGTTCAAGCTGCCCTTAGCAAGAGCATCTGCAGTGTAGTTGCATTCTCTGAAAATGTGTTTAACACTCACATCATCAAACATACTAAGGAAATGTTGACAGCTTTTTATAATAACCCCCAAAGGATAAGAATCAGAGCAACCTTCAAGGATGAGTTTAATGAGAATGGCTGAATCAGATTCAACTTCAATTCTTCTTATGTTGAGATTATTGGCAAGTTTAAGCCCAGAAAGCATACCTCTAGCTTCAGCTTTGATAATTTGACCAATTCCAAGATTAATACTAAAACCAGAAATCCAATCACCATTATGATCTCTGATTAAACCACCAGCTCCAAGCCTCCAATAAGCCCAGATTGGTTAGACCTTGTTCCATGAACATTCAACTTCAAAACACCATTAGGGGGCTTCAACCAAGATAACATATTAATACTAAAGTCACCCACATTAGAGAGTTGAGCTTGAGCAGCAATCCATTCATTTGCAGCATTAAGAATGATTTGAGGGGCATTAAGAGGCAGCTGAAAATCACTTTCAAATACAAATTTGTTTCTCCATTTCCATAAAAACCAACAGATGAAAACAAAAAAACAACACCATTGGATATTTTGACCAAAAGGAGCCTTACAGTGAAGGTTGGCAAAAAACCATCCAGACCAGCCCAATTGAAACGTATTTTTGATAGAATGAGGCCAGCAGAAGCATTTCCAAATAGCAGAAGCTTTTGGGCAATCCCTAAATAGATGCAAAAGAGTCTCGAGTAAATCTTCTTCTAGCTCTCTGGACATTAGTCAAGATTTTACCATGAGCAATAGTCCATAAAAAGATTTTCAGCTTAGGAGGAATCTGCATAGCCCAAATAAAACTCCATTGAAACTGATTTTGCTCCATAGGCTCAAGTAGGCTGCAATAAGCACTTTTGACATTAAAACAACCATTAGAAGTATGTCCCCAAATTTGAGTATCAGGTCCACATCCATCACCACTAGGGGAGATGCAAAGGATTTTTTGAATAATGTTAAAAGGGAGAGAAAGAGATAACATATCCAGGTTCCATTCAGAGTTGTCCCAAAAGGAGCACACAGTAGCATCAATATCAATATAAGAGTTTGGTAAAGCAACAGGAATGAGAAGAGTCTCACTAACCCATAAATCAGTCAAAAGGAGCACACAGTAGCATCAATATCAATATGAGAGGAATCTTTCCCCTTAAAAACGCCTGTCAATCTGGTGCAATTTTATGTTAGTACGCATTCGGAATATTTGAGAGTAACTTTTTTTTTCAGCCACCAAAGGGTTGTCTCCCGTTGTATAAAGGTTTTCGAATACGATCATCAATAGAATGAGGTTAAACTAGCAATAAAGCTTTACTGTTCCTAAATACAAACAAATTTTGGCCTCCGAAGCATACATATTCCAAAGGTCTACAGAAGTGATTAGCTTATAAACAGTAGAGAAGTTCACAGACATGCATTTATCACACACTTTGTGACAATACATGATGGCTTCATTATTTAGTACTTCAGGTATTGTAAGCATCTAGCAGTTCGGGGTACCTGGGGAAATGGGTACCAGAACCAGTTAAAGATTCAAAAAGCTGGTTTTGCAGTTGAGGCTATATCATAAGAAGCTTAAAGTTGAAAACTACGAGACTTCATGATGAAAATAAGGGGGGCTCGAGGAACTGGATGAGCAAATCATCCAAATACAACCATTCGAAAGGCCTCAATGCATCAAATGATCAAATAAAGAATTTAAGAGAGACCACTGGACTTTCATGAAAGAGAGGCCACCAAACAAACATCAATAAGCAACTTGTGTGCATTCATGGTCCTACAGCATCTGTTCATACATCTTTATTCATGGTTCTACAGCATCTGTTCATACATCTTTTACTGGAACTTTTATCCACAGTTCTACATTCAGTTCAGCTGCCACTACATGTTTCTAACTATTCATTCTAATCCGATCTCATACGAAGTGCCAAACATTCGTCATAACAGTTTGAACTTTGAACAAAATAAAGAGAATAGCTGTCATTTAATGGTCAAAACCATTTTTTTCCCTCTTGAACAAGAGAAACCTTTCATTTATAGAACAGTGGAAGTACAACAGATGCTCAGAAATGAGCAACTAAGTTTACAGCAGACGCCCAGCACTGGGCAACAGACAACAACATAGGAAATATGTAAATAGTTAGCACAAGAAGAGCAATTACTTCCCTGTAACATCAATCTTCTCCAAGAACCAACCAATTCAGATAGCAACCAAACCAAATAATGACCGGAAGAAAAAAAAAAAAATTTCACGCCAAATATATAACTACATGACAGCACAATATTGGATCAGTCAAGAAATTAAACCAGTTCCTGTTGCAATGATAACTCAAATTTCATGCAACACAAATCGGGGAAAAGCGCAGCACTTTCTCAAGCTGCTGCTACTCAAATTTGGTCTTGGGGTTACAAACAGTACAAAAAACACCATAAAACCTCCTGTTCCTCTATGCTTGCTGTTATCTTGAAAACTATATATCTTGTCAAGTAGTAACTGACACTTAAACTACCATTCGGAGGTATTTGAACTAATCTTTCGAAGTGGGGTCAACTCCCAAAGGCTTTATCTTCACAGATATTAGATGCTGCCCATGTCCACTCGGCTTCTATGGAGCTGGAAGTCGGGGGTGATCCAGCTCCCGCAACTGCATTGGATGCCTGACCAGTTGAAGTAACCCAGATGAGCTTCACAATGTGCACAGGACAACTTGCCCGCCATTGCACCTTCTTCCACTGGGCGATAGAGAACAACCACAACAGATTACATTATTTCCTATAGGCTAAATCACAAAGAACAGAAACCCACCAAAAAAAAAATGTTCTGCTTTATTAAGTTTTAAAATAGAGAGAAAAAAGATGAACAAGAAAAGCTGTTAAATTTGTC
This sequence comes from Rosa chinensis, assembly GCF_002994745.2. Classification (NCBI taxonomy): domain Eukaryota; kingdom Viridiplantae; phylum Streptophyta; class Magnoliopsida; order Rosales; family Rosaceae; genus Rosa; species Rosa chinensis. The sequence continues at coordinate 29,370,960 of NC_037088.1, forward strand.
AACAACAATTGACAATTTGGCTGCAACTAAATAGATTAATCTCAAGCGACAAAAGAACCGAGGAATTGCTTTTCAAGAGGCGGTAGTTCAGTTAAAACTTAAGAAAACAGTACTTGTCAAATTATAGACTAGCAAAAAAGTCCAGAAATAAGGAAAACTTAAGAAAACAGTACTCGTCAAATTATAACTAATTACCTGCTGTCATCCATTTTAGAGGCTCAACAAATATGGATGAACATTCAGAATCCTCAAAGTTGTTATAGTTGCTACTTTTCAACTTGCACCATTCAAAAGATGTCTCACCCTGACCTGGAATGTGGTCCACAACATTATCCTGTACTGCAACAAGTCTTCAGCATTTTTTGCAGCAAAATGCAGATGTCCCAGTTTTTCCTCCAATTGGAGATGATTCCACTTGAGAGGTAACTTCACTGGGCAAACCAGGATCAGCACCAAATTTAGAGCTGTCTATTTTATCTCCCGATAATAAGATTCACCTGAAAGGGGCAAAAATTCTTCAATCGAAAGGGAAATTCACTCTAGCCACTGATATTCAAGACTTCTATCAAAATGGTTGAAGAGTAAGTAAGCAGAACTAAATATGTCTTGTGAGCAAAACAAAATTTGACGTGGTAAACATAAAGGAACAGTCACATGTAATTAACATTCTTTCCAAAATTGTTACTGCTGTTAAGGGAGGTATTTCTTTTGGCCTTTCACCCCCCACACCCCACTATTCAATTACCAAGGTAGAGGAGCCGCCCAAATATTATAAAGATAATATTCAAGTTACAGTAGATCACAGTTAGGATATGTAGGTATTTCTCAAGTTAGTTCCCTAAAGACTCAGATTCTTTTTATTTCAAAGGCAGATTCAAATTATCAGGTCTTTGTATGGTTATGTCACTTTAAGCTAGAGGTTAAGAAAGTAACTGGTAGAGAAACTTGTTTATGGTACTTTTATACTATAACCCTTGACTGTTTTCACTTCCTTTGGAACCTTAAAGTATCCCCAACTAGCCCCCAAAACACAGTTTTGTCATCAGAAATATAGACCGCAGCCTCCAAACATGTTCCCCACCCCAAAAATTGTGCTGCAGATCGGGTCAAATGTACCGTACGGCCATACCAGAGTGTCGAAGAATTGTATTAAGATAAAATGGAACAAAGATTATAAGCAATAGCTGCCTCAATTTCTTTAAACTGGTATATACAATACCAGCTGGTACCAGAAACTAAAATTGACTGAGAACCCTGTAGTTCTTTCGAGAGCCCAAAAGTAACAAATAAATATGCATGGTATATATGTCTTGAATATACAGGAAAACAAAAAAAAAATTATATCGCTTTATGTGGGGGGGAGCAGAGAGAAATTCAACTTCTCTCGGGACTTCCCCATGATCCTGGATTGTTCATTTCTTGCTCAAGCTAAACAATTCCAACCATCCCACTTCTCAAAATGACATTTATTGAGCAAATAATCAACCAACATCCCCAGTGGGGAGAAAGGTAATTAGTTTTGAAATGAAAGTATCCCAAACCTCCAGTATTTATCAGCTGAAAAGTCTCACACCTGCTTCTCTTTAACTTATTTTCTCCAACCTAGATGGGCCAAGGCATATATTTGGATAGATTACACCTCTGATGCTCGAAAAACATCTCGTGGGTCTTGTACAGTATAGTTTCAATTGGTCAAACTACTTGTGTTGAATTTTGAGGGGATAAAAAAGTACTTGGATTGAAACTCTGATTACTGCTAGCCTTACTTCCAAGGATACACAACCTGTTAGGCAGGCCAGTGCTCCTCAATACCTACGTAATAAGGATTTTTAAATACGAATATCACAATACTCAAAACCATGATACATTTATCAATTGATACCATATGCATTAGAGCCTACTCTATGTGTCCATGGAACATTTCACTCACATAATGTTGGAAAACTAAAATTATGTAGACATGAATGCATAACACATAAATCAATATCCTTGATTGAGGCAGACCAACCGGAAAATAGGCGAAACAGAAGAAAAGTAGCGTACCCAATAGTTTGAGGCGAAAAGACTTATATATGGGGCTGGCATGATCAATCTTGAAGCCCATATCTTCATACATTTTTAGCTGAAAAATAATAAAAGAGAAGATAAATGGAAAATTCATGATAGGTTATATACAGAGAAATCAGCATGCAGTAGTATAATCCTTGTAAATAATGCGGTATAGAAGAGCCTTGCATCACCTGATTCAGAAAACCATCATTGGGGAAAACAAACTCACAGCTCTGTCGCAGGGATCCTAGTGCATCTGCAGGCGTGCATAAGTAAGAAAAAGAACCAAAACAAAAAAACAAAAAACAAAAACCAGGTAAATGCTGAAGCAACAAAGGATTGCCCAATCTCCTATCCTTTCAGTTGACTTGAATTACTCATATATATTATTCATTTTATTTTACTTGGGACATTAATCACATTATACAAGCTACTCAAAAGCTCTTGTTTTTCTAGACCTAATAAAAGTTATTCCAAAGAAAGGAAGAAAGGAAAATACGTGAGCAACTGAGCATGTATAGTCCAGTTTCTGCTCTCCATTTTGTAATCCCAATGGCTTAAAAGCTTTTCTATCTTCAACTCTTTAAAGATTATCTACTCAAGTATGCCAAAAACTACTATTTACCTAAGTCTGCGAAACAGTTATGTTGGATTTCCAAAATATAACAGCTATTATGATGATAAAGATATATAGACTGACAGCACTAAGCAATGATCTGCTCATACCTTCTTGCGATAACTGTTCTGTTCTCATAAGATATGCTGTAATGATAGCTGCACTGCAACAAACACATGCAAACAAGGGTGTAAACCCTTTTAAGCTTGACAATTCAGAAAACTGAAAAATCTATTTGTATCTTATGACATGCATGATGACACTGTGATTAAAGTAAAACAAGCACACATACAAACCAGAAAACGTCTGTAGTTCTACCCCAAAAAAAGTGCAGGCATCAGCCACATTTTTCCTCTTTCTCATAGAATTTGAAAAACCTGTCAATTATATATGCAGAATATATAATATAAGTGTCTACTTTAGTTTAAGAGCCTCTTATGTACGTCAAATTGTTACACTTTTTCGGTCCATGCATCAAACTGTTAACCTGGTTTATCAGACCATTATCAATCAACAATTAAATGTTCCTAACACTATCATTTTCTACACTGATGGATTTGAGAAAGTTCCCTTCAATTTATGGTGCTATGCTCCCAATGATCAATCTTAACCCTACCGTATCATTGCTTTTCAACTGAAACATTGTGCAAATTTCCCCTAATATGATTCATAATCCATTCTGAAACTGAAGTCCTAGTTTCATCTACTTAGTACAGTTGTCATATACCAGTAATCCAGTATCGTCTAGCTTTAGTCTTGAACTTCTCCAATGAAAAATCTTTACTTCTTTGCTCTCATCCCAATAGCAACATGGCATTGAAAGATAAATGGGAACTACATAACAAGTTGTTCCAATTGAGTTGAAACATGGTATTCCAAAAATACCGTATTACATAAACATACACATTATGCCAAAAAGAGGAAACATGGTATTACATGCCCATCAGCATCCATGAGAACATTATGCCGCACCTGTGAGGATGTGAAACAACAGACACTATCTTAGCAATATAAAACCTCACATGATTCTCACTACTCAACAAAAATCTGAAAGCTCGAAATCAAAAACACATAAACACACACAGCCAGTTCAAAATTTCTTCACACTCTCAAAATTGTTCCAGGCCAAAATTTCAAACTTAGTCAGGATGTCTTCTAGAAATAAAAAAGAAAAAGATTCAAATAACAAAGCTAACAGAGTGTAAAACTATAAGTAATGCATCTAATATGAAATCATGTGTCCATGTGTTATGCTTGATAGAGTTTTGCATTTATACTTGAAAGAAGACGAGGAGCAAGCATTTTGTGAAGCCTGCAGATTTGCTCTTCTTAGTTAATATCCTTAAACTATTTCTGGAACTCCTCTAGACTTGCAAACTGCGTGAAAAGGTATGAAATAAAAAAGGTGTTTATTTCCAATTAGCTGAATTCAATTTCATAAAGCGCATGCGGGCTCTCACCTGCTCTATCTTATAATCCATCTTCCTGCTCTCCTCATCAACGTCTTCCTCCTCATATTGATTGAAATTAATGTCTCTATCAGCTTTCTCAATTCTATCGTAGTCTTTTACTAATAATTGCTGATGTACTTCTTATTGGATGAGTAGTTGTTGACGATGATGTTATTTTTGGCTTGAGATACAAAAACAATAATCAACATACTACTGGCATTGCATAAAAGAGAAGTGATCATCATATATATTACAACAATAATGAATAATGTTAAGAGTCACCAGATCATCGAATCCGCTTACTAATTGAGCGTACATCCTAGAACTTAACTACCTTTTGAAGTGGGATTTGATGAATAAAATTTGGTAAGTCGATATGGGGCAAATGCAATGGTATATGGAATAACGTACCGTCTTGGCTGCTTCTACAGGTGCATCTCCCAAGAGATTTTATTTGCAGATTTGGAAACTCCAAAACCCAGAAGAAAACTGACAGAAGAAGAAACTAAAAAACCAAAAATTCAGAGAGAAACAAATGGTTTACTGATTCAAACACCGAAATTCAAAACCCAATCAATCGCACCCAAAATTCAAAACTAACCAATCGACCAAATAAGAAGCTCACCTGGACATTTCGATTTGATCAAATGGGTGCCAGCTCAATCGGATAATTCAATCTGCCTCTGCTCTCTCTCTCTCTCTCTCTCTCTGGAGCGAAAAAATCAAAACCATTCCCCTGCACCCTTCGCTCGGGCAGATAGTGTCCTCCAAAGAGTACTTACAGTAATACAGTATCAGTACGAATCATTTACCAAAAGAAAATTTCTTGTGCCTACTTTTATCTTAAAACTCAATGGTACAATGGACGAGAGATAATTTATTAGTGAAAACTTCCACAATACAATGAGGAGACTTGAATTAAAAAAAAAAGTACAATGACGAGACATGTAACTGTTGTAGGAGAATGAAATTGTGTTTATTATTGATAATATGAGCCCTTTAAGGGAGTTACAATGTATACAATAGGTAATAGAATCCGAATACAATTGAATACCTAGAACACTTTTCTATTACAACTCTAAACCCTAGTTTGTAGAGGCACACATTATGTCGACATCCTTCAACACTCCCCCTTGTGCTGCTCAACCTTGGTGATGACGCTTTGATTGTTGCCTCGTTAAAAACCTTGTCAGATAACAAAAACTCTGTGGGACAAAAATAACCCTGGTCGAAGGACAAAAAGAGCACAACACGTCCTTCACTCTTCAAGATCGAACATGTAGACATCATGCCTCCCCCTGATGTCAATATCTCCTCCTGATTGCTACAATCATGGGAGTTCGGATAACTTTCTCAATCCGATGCTCTTCACATGTTTCTCGAAGGTGGATTTTGGTAATGACTTATTAAATAAGTCCGCTATATTATCCTCTGATCGGATTTGGTTCACTTCAATATTTAGAAGTGCTTGTTGTCATTTTGATGGAAGGGAAGAGGAGCACGGAAGGTAGTATTTTGCCTTGTGGGGTCCAATCCCACACTTCCGTCATTTCTTTTCTCTCTGTAGGGATAGAACAAGCTCATATCAATCGTAGCTCTCAATATCGAAAAATTGTCTTTATACCAATCTAATGGCGTTGCGTTGGCGCGGGGCTATATCTAGCCAACAAGTTCACAATAATTGAGGTGTCCGGTCTTGTATTGTGCTAAGTACAATAATGCGCCTATTGTACATAAGTAAGCACTTATGCTATTAACAAGTCTTCGTCATCATCCCTGGGACGAAACGGATCCCTTTTAGGGTCAAGACTACAGACGACCATGGGAGTGCATTATTGACTTTATGCCTAAGCCTATTGACACGGTATACAAGTTCTGAATCTAGACAAAACCGTGTTCTCCCAAGGTCCTTCCTCTCAAACTAGGATTTCAGGTGTTCAGCGGTTTCCCTTAGCTCTCAAGGGTTTCAATTATGTTTATCAACATAAACCGCGACAATTGAAAATTCGGAACTTGTCATGGAAACGCGTGGGCATAGTTCATCATATCCCTTCCCAATCAAGTAGTCATTTTAGTGAGCATTTCAACCTCGTTGCAAATACGCTCCGTGGTCTAGAGCCACTTGACTTGGGTAAATGAAGTCCACAAGAACCTTCATTATATTCCGTATCTAGATCCCCATAGAGATATGTAGTTACCACATTCGTAAGCTGCATGTTCAGTTATTTGGAAACTACCAAACTGACAAGGTAGTGGAGTGCAATGACATCCATTACGAGAGAATATGTCTTCTCGTAGTCGATTCCAGGGCGTTATGAGAAACCTTGCGCCATAAGGCGAGATTGCCATCTCTTTTTCTCATCACACTATCTACGAAGATCTATTAATGTCAATAGGTTTTATGTTAGGAGGTGTTGGCATCTCAGGCCTGAAATCCTTCCTCTTCGTTAGTGAATCCAATTCAACCTGGATCGCATCTTTCCATTTAGGCCAATTTTCTCTACGTTGGAATTCTTCAATGGAGTAAGGTTCGATGTCATTGGTCTCAATAATTCCACGTCCTCATGTACACTAGTGTAGTTCGTAGAAATCTCTATATTCTCAGGAATTGGTTCTAACATTGAGGCGTCCCCCAACGATGTCTCTTGGACATAACCACAATCCAAAATATTCTCATGAGACGGATTTTGAGTATCAATGATCAATGGATCAAGTTGTGCCAAACTCGCTCTCTTCTTAGGGCGAGAATCCATCGAACCTATGGGTCTCCTACTCTCTCTAGCGGAACCCATGGCCTATGACGCCATTATGCCACCTTTGTGGCTTCACCATACCACCATCCATGGTGGTGTTGCCATACCCATCTTCTCTGGGTAGCACCATGTCCTCTTGTGGGGACATCAATCCTTGCAGGCATGTTTACAGCAGGTATATGTGATCTCGTCACTTTTAGGGGATCAACATGAGACATAGTGGGGACAGACCACGATAATTCCTGTCGTTCCTGTTGAACATTGACGTTCTAATCTCCCCCTAACGATGGGAAGACTGTCTCATCAAAGTGACAATTAGCAAATCCAGCGAAATAGAGATCGCATGTCAAGAGTTTTACGTAGCGGACTTATAGTTAGAGGCCTATGGCCAACACAAATATATATATATATATATATATATATATATATATATATATGCATTCATTGCAATGACTCATGTTGATGCGCTGTGGCGGAGCAATTGGCACATAAACCGTACACTCAAATATGCATAAGTTCGAGATATTTAGACTCGAACCCAGTCACTAGCTGTAACGCAAATAAAAGTTGAGTGGATGCTATGAGTCGTAGACGAATGCGCATAGCTGCATGCGATATTGCATAACCCAAGTAGAAATACTGGTGAGCATTACCAAAGTCCGGGCTACCATCGTAGTCTTTTAATGGTGGATTTTCCGCCAGACCAATTGGGTGTGTACATGAGAATATGATACTTGATATCAATACCCAATGATATGCAATAGTCATCGAAAATTTTCGATGTAAACTCTCTACCATTATCAAGTCAAATTGACTGAATGGGATGATCTGGGTAGTGAGCCCGTAGCCATATGTTATGTGCTAGGAGTGTAGTATAAACAGCATTATGAGTGGATAATGGCACAACACGTGACCAACGTGTTTGCGTATCAACCAACACCATAAAACATCTATATGGTCCGCAAGTTGGTTGATCAAATCCACAGAATTCCCTTTGATTCTTTATGAGAAAGGAATTATTTTCTCAATCTCCTTTGCATGGGATGGTCTCAATCCTAAATAACAGGCTTTACAGAACGAAACATGGGAATTATAATCAACCAATGAAGGTTTTGGTTAAGCCACAATGTCACAATGGACTTGAGAAGTAGGGAGAGGAGTTGAATAAGGGTTTATGGTGTCAATGTCATGTATAAGCCTCAAGGGGTAGATGGCGCCTGCCATGTGTGGCCGGTCTTTGCACAATCATGGCGCCATAAGGAGCATGTGCAGCTCTCGAACCAATTCTTGGTTCTTACTTCTCTTCGTGCTGTAAATGGATGTCCGTGTAAAGTCTTTAATACACGGATCATCATGCCAAAGTCTATATGTGTCAGAATCCCATAAGTCGTCTCTCATGACATGGATGGATTCAATAACTCGAATAGTGATTGCATACAACCCACTAGAGTGACATATAAGTTTCTCTAATACTCGTTTATGTCCGTAGTCATTAGAGGTGATGCAAACGAACTCTGTCCATTCTCATAATGTGTTTCCACATGAAAACCATTAGCTCTTATATAATAAAGTTCGAATTAAGGTATGTCCAAGACATTAAGTAAAAGAATTGACACTTTATTAATAGCCAACGATTACATCAAAGTTTCCAAAATCTAATCCAAAATAAAATCAAACTAAGACACATTGTAGTCACTCTATCCATTTGGTAACTCCAATCAAATATGACCAGGAAAGTAGAGAGATGTTGGTGGAGCGAGGCTCTCTTAAATACCAATAATCTCAATGACTTTCCTAGACATCACATTTTATTGGGTCCGCCACATAAGAAAGAATTAATACAATTGTCATTTATTGACAAAGGCATATTGCCATTACAAAAGTTCTTGGAAAAATAAAAGGACTAATCTAATCAAAGTCTGCTGCATCCTTGTGCACTTCATCTTCAGCTTTGAAGTCCTCTATGGTGAGATTGACATCTTCACTATCTTCTTCTTCTTCTGCAAGGTACACTTCTTGCTCTCTCAGGTCCCCGTATGCCCTGTATCTTGCAGCTAGTTGCTTGCTTGCCTTGCATTGTTTGAACCAATGCTCAATTGATCCACATCGATGACACTCATCATTGTGGTTGCCTCCCTTTAATTGAGGTGCACGTTGCGGGCGTTCCCTAGGAGGGTTGGTGCCACCACCACGACCCATGGCGCTACCATTACGGCTAAGGATACCACGACCCCCTCTCCCACGTGTGGCATTACCACCACGTGTATCCACACCAAACTTTAGGTTTCCTTCCTGGTTAGGGTGGTTATATGGGCCCATACGTCCCTCATGTCCCCCATTCTTAGGGTACCGCTCCTTGCGCCCTCCTTTGGGTGCATTATAATTCGCCTCATGAATGCTTTTAGTTCCAATGGGCCTTGAATTATAATTCCTCACGAGTGTGTTATCATGTTCTCAGCTGCAGATATAACATTAATAAGCTGATGAAACCTCGTGATCCGTCTAGCATTGACTTCAGTACGGTATTGCTTTGATACCACAATGGCTGAAACGAGGAAGGTGGAGAGAGTTTTCTCAATTAGCTCTTGCTCTGTGACAGGTTGTCTACAAAACCTCAACATGGACTGTATGCGAAGAGCTTCTGAATTATATTCAGCAACAGACTTGAAATCAGCAAAGCGCAGATTGTTCCATTAAACCTTCAAGTCAGGGAGGAGGGAATCTTGGATATTGCCAAAGCGCTCTTCTAGCGCTACCCATAGCTCTCTTGCATTCTTGATCGACATATACTCCAATTTGAGTGCCTTGTCCATATAGCGTCGCATCAAGATAACTGCTTGAGCATGCTTTCTAGGTGTTCGCACGAACAGAAGATCCGGGTTAGGTGCCTGGATTATGGGTAATATTCCCTTTGAAGTGATATGGTTCTCAACATCGGTTACCCAACGGTACTCCGAGCCTGTTGAGTCAAGCATGGGAAAGTCGAGTCTAGATTCATTCGACATCCTGAAAATAAGAAGAGAAGATATATTAGTTTCGGAGTTAAACTTCCACGAAAACTAAAACAATAAGATTTCCGAGCTATGCTACCAAGAAATCAATTTCCAAGAATCTCTTTTGGATTAGACCAAACAATAATGTTTTAATATGGTCACAATTTGATGCTTGCGGACGCTCTTAGTCCAAGCATTATGAACACTCTTAGTTCATACGACCGCTCTTAGTTCGTTTAATTATGAACACTCTTAGTTCATACGAACACTCTTAGTTCGTTAAGCGTGAATCCCCACAATTTCGCTTTGTCAAACACTCAAAACCATTTGGCAACATATATTCCAATATTCTGCAGAAAATAAAAGGAATTTAAAAGACAAGAAAGCATGAACTTTAACCTAACAACTTACTTGGTAATTTGAAGCTTTGCTTCACGATTCTTTATACACGCGCGTGTTGATGCAAGCGTGTAGCTAAATTAGGATTGCCGGAATCTGGTCGGAAATTGGCAGCTGATGGGTTGCCTTTCTCCCTTCCTTTTTTTTCTTTCTTCTTTCTTTTTTCGCGGCCCAGGCCTGCTTCCCTTTTTTTCTTTTTTCTTTTCTCTGTTTTTTTTTTTTTTTTTTTTTTTTTTCTGGGCCGGGTCCCTTCTTTTTTTTCCTTTTTCTTTCTTTTCCTTCGCGTCTTCTTCTTCTTTCTTTCCTCTGTTCTTCCTCCTCCTAATCTGCAGCGATCGACTGTTGATCTGTCGAGGGGGCGCAAGACTAGGCTAAAGCAGGTGGGAGGCTGCTGCTGCTGCAGTTCGCCGGTGGTGCTGCTACAAATCGGAGGCGCTGCTGCAAAGCGGAGGTGCTGGGATCCTGACATACGAAGCGGGGCGTTGGGTTGTGTGCAGGTGAGGCCGGTTTGGCTGGGCAGCGATGGGCTGGGCTGCAGTGGGCTTGCAGAAGGCGGGGCTTGCAGGAGGCTGGGCTGTAGTGGGCTTGCGACGCAGGCAGGTGTGCAGCGCGAGCTGTGCAGAACACAGCGCGCGGGTGCGCAGGCGGTGTACAGACGATGTGCAGGGGCTGCGGGGGCAGCAGCAGTGCGTGGGCTGGAGGCTGTAGGGAGGTGGGCTGGAGGTTGCGGCAGCAGGTTAGCAGGAGGCTGGCTTGTTGCAGGCTTGCGGCTAGGGCTGCAGGAGAGCTGCAGGAAACGTGGGGCAGTGGGCTGCAGGCTTGCAGCAGGGAGGCTAGGGTTTTTTTTTCTTTTAGGCTAGAGTTAGAACTCGTGCTGATAACGTGTTGTAGGATAATGAAATTGTGTTTATTATTGATAATAGGAGCCCTTTATATAGGGAGTTACAAGGTACACAATAGGTAATAGAATCCGAATACAATTGGATACCTAGAACACTTTCCTATTACAACTCTAAACCCTAGTTTGTAGAGGCACACATTATGTCGACATCCTTCAACAGCAACCAAATTTTGCTAGTAAAACTGTAAAAGATAAGGTAAGATAAAGTATTCGTGAAATAACATAACAAACAACACAGAAAGTGAAAAAAAATAAAAAAACGTACACATTAACCTAGGGACTAGTACTTCCATAAACACTCGTAAACGTACACATTGTAATTTAAGGTTCAGGTATCATATCCCTCATGTATTCTACAGTTTCAGTAATGATCAAGGTTTAAGGGTAGCCGTACTTGCCCTCTTTCAAATAAAAAAAAAAACACTCCTATACTAGAAAACTTGAACAATTATTCCTCGCAACTGATCGATTACTCTTTTTTTTTTTTTTTTTTTTTTTTTTTTTTTTTTTTTTTTTTTTTTTTTTTTTTTTCTTTTTTTCTATCTTTTTATTCAAAGAGGATCAAAAGATTTCACTCCTACCCCCATGGTGACTCGAACCCAGGACCTCGATCTTAGGTAGTGGGTGCTCTAACCACTGAGCTAACACCACTTCGTCAACTGATCGATTACTCAATTGAACGTATTTCATGCACTTGCCTTGGAAGATGCTAGCGCTGTATAGAAAGAGGTTGAGAAACACTAGTCAGTTTGAAAAGGACAAACATAAAACAACTAATAATCATGATACCGATATTTTATGATGAACAAAATCTATGAAGAGAGAGATTACCTACTGCTTTGATTGTCCATCGCAGAAGATACTGACGCTGTATAAAAAGAATTAGAGAAACACTAGTCAGTAAGAACTAATTGACAATCATATCATCATTTTATCATGCACAAATACACGTAGAGAGAGATTCCGTCTATGATTATTAAGCACATCCTTTAATCGCCGTCTGATCAAAGCTACCTTCACGTAGAGCATCTAAGAAATTTATTAGTAGGCATATCTCCATGATCTCTTGAATATCAAGCGCGCTCCCACAGACTCCCCAAAATGCAACAACGTATCCAAGTCCCAGACTGATGTAAAACCCCTGCATTATGATCTCATCCCTATCTTCTTTGTCATGCGACACATTTTGTCGTTCCGGAGCACACATCTTTTGAAGCGGAGGTCCACACAGCTGAGGGTTTCCACAAAAACGGAGGCATCAAAGCCTTTGAGCTGTGTACCGGTTGGAATTTAGCCAGACAATTTGTTATATGACAAGTCCAGGTAAGCAAGTCGATCAATCCGAGCAAGGCTTGTTGGAATTGCACCATCCATCTGGTTTCTGGAAATATCAAGATCGAGAATCTAATGACTGCAACTTTCCAATATCTGGAGTGATTTGTCCTGTTAAATGCTTTCTTGAAAGGTTCAAAGAAACCAATCCAACAAGATCAGTGAATTGATATGGAATCTCCCCAGTTAATCTGCTGCTTGAGAGATCAATTCTCTTGACAAGTCCCAAAGTACTTTTGTATGCAGACATTCTTCCTTTCCACATGAAAGTTGCATCATCTTCTAGTAGTGACTGATCATAGCGTTACAGCCCATATGTGCAAATTAATTTAGCCAAAAACATGGTTGAATTGTCAAACTTGAATGAAAAAATAACCGTTGAGTTGAGTAGAGAGTCAAATTTGAGATCTTTCTCAATATACATATATATACATTTTTTTTTTTTTTTTGAAAACAATCTTTGTCAGTATTGTGTTGCAGAAAAACATATTACGTACCATTAGACTACATCTTAATCAACAACAACAACAATTTTTAGAAGGTCATAAGACATCATCATATTATACAATTATTTAAATTTTCAGGAGTTTTTCTAATGAGGACTAACTGAGAACTTTCTAATTAACGGTTTGGGACGCCCATTTTTTTTATTACATTATGACAACTCAATTGTTAGGTATTTATATATGCATCAGTATATCACTACTAAAAAATTTCTTCTAAATTGCTAATGGTTAAAGTACCAAACTAGATCAAACCAATGGACGAACCAAATCTGTCAAACATGAACCGTTCATGTTCATAATTGATAAATCACGATTATGAATATCTTAACAATTTTCAATTTGATTGAAAATTTGTATAAATGATCTACACATCAATATCTAAATATCTAACTATTGATTTTGCAGAAATCTGATAGAAAAGTGGGTACAACACAAAAGTCTTCTACTAGTCCTCATTAGAAGGGCTCCCTTAAATTTTCTTATGACTAAATGTTGTTTCAATCCATGTGTGGTATATTGATAAATCATGACTATGAATGTCTTAATAATTTTCAATTTGATTGAAAATTTGCATAAGTGATCTATACATAAATATCTAAATATCTAACGGTTGATTTGCAGAAATCTAATAGAAAAGTGGGTATAACACAAAAGTTCTCAACTAGTCCTCATTAGAAAGGCTCCCTTAAATTTTCTTATGACTAAATGTTGTTTCAATCCACGTGTGGTGTATTGCAATGAATAAGTGCGTCAAAACAAATCGAAGTGTATCATATTACGAATTTTCCAATTCCTCTAGTGAAAATTGACTGGTCATAGAAACCAAAAAAAAAAAAAATCAATTATCAAGTCACACTACCCTTCTATATTGGAATTCAAAGATAGGAATGGTGTTTGACTGTCTTCGTCTTTGGTCTCCAAGTTGGAGGAACTTTCCGATGGCTATTTGCAGCCGGCTAAGGCCTAAACATTCAACTTCTTCAATCCCATTCTGCATCAAAATACTATTTTTTCCACACCTCCTAACTTGGACTCCAAATCTTCTATGTTTTTATATCCATTTTTCCATGTTACCCAGTCACTACGAACCACCGCGTGGTGCTTCCTAATTCCTACACATGCATATATAGCATGCCATGGAAATTGGATGTGTCTTGTTTGGTTGAAACGTACATGATATTTTCCACACCAAAACTCTAGTCAAAGAAGCCTCATCTCTATTATAGTCTTGCTTGCTTGTCAAGTACCAAACCCTTATAAATAGGACACACCGGCCAAAGGCTCCACTCATTCTAAGATCACAAGCACAAAAACACACAGAATTGCAAAGTTCTTTCCCTCAATCTCTCTCTCCAAGATGACAACCAAATGCCTCGGTTTCCTTTTGGTCATTGTTTTGCTCAACTCCACAATTCTTGGGGAAAGTGCTCGACGTTTCGATATTATAAAGCACCGCAACTTGTGTCGTGGAGCAATCGGGGGTTTCTTTGACGGTTTATGTCTCGGATCGATCAAGGAGTCGGGTCCTAGCCCGGGTCAAGGGAACAAGTTCAAAGACAACCAAACCCTTGGAGGAAGAAAGGTTTCCGGCCCTAGCCCTGGTACTAGAAACAAAGTCACAAATGTTGAGACACTCGAAGGGGTTAAGGATTCCGGCCCAAGCCCTGGTACGGGACACAAATTTACAAAGGTTGAGACCCTCGGAGGGATTAAGGATGCTGGCCTCAGCCCTGATACAAGAAACTCATTCACGAATATAGATATTCTTAGAGGGATTAAGGATGGCCCAAGCCCTGGTACAGGAAACTCATTTACAAATGTAGATATTTTAGGAGGAATTAAGGATGGGCCAAGCCCAGGTACAGGAAACAAATTAACGAACAACATACATCAATGACTATTTCATTGTTTACATAGACTAAAAAAATATTTCATTTATAATTTATTTTTTGTTAATTTATACTTTTTATATCTTCCAGCATTCGTGTCTTTCTCAGTTTTTATTTTTATATTTTATTTTTTAATAATGTAACTAAGTTATGTACCAATTTTTTATGTAAATTCGATGAAAGATTCAAACATGAGTTTTTGCATCGACATTAATAATTTTAGTGACCAATATTATAAATTTTCATTGCTCAGAGTGGCAATTAACATGAGCCTATGCCATTAACAGATTTGATAATTGTATATAAGAATTTGAACTTGATATCTCATCCACTAAACGGTTGGGACAAAAAATTTCTCTTTCATGAAAAAATATGGGGAGATTGAATCTTTTTTTTTTTGTTGAGAAACTATCAACTCAATTTTATTAATAATAAACAGAATAAAAATTACACCTGATAGATGTAGAAACTACATCAAAATATAAAATAACAAAAGAAATACTAGATGCAACAAAGCATCTGAAATAAAACCGAACAAGGGTACGAAGGGATGCAATTAAGCATTTGATGATGCACCAGACAGAGTCCGGGCTATGTAAAACGGGACCAATAGTATGGTCAACCATACTTCCACGCAAAGATATACGTCAAATAGAGGGTGACCTTCTATCAAGAGAACCGTCGGTAGTGTGACCGACCTTGCCTACTCCACGCACAATAATGCGCTGAATAGAGAGCAATCTTCTACCATAGTAACCGAAGAAGTAATTCCAGCATGCAGATAAATTTAGGGCCCAAAAGAAATCTTCCGGATCCCAAATGCGAACCCTAACAGCTTCGGGCTCATTCACCACCTGCCAAGCCCCAATAAGGAAGACCCAGCCCAACACCCTAGTTGGCCAACCCAGCAGAATAGAAGCCTAGGCCCACCAGGATCTACTTTGGGCACCCAAAGCCTGTCTGGGCACCCACCTTGATCAAGGCTCCGACTGCTGCTCCACCGTCCGTCGTCGGAGCAGGCACACCCCGCTCCCACCAACATGGCTCCACCAGCCTCCACCAGAAGTCGCGCAGGTCCAGCCCAAAGCCCAGGCACTGCTCCACCCCGATCGCCGCTCCAACGTGCAGGGAAACTGGATCGAAATCCGGCCCCTCACCATCGACTTGAACCGTGCCCGAGACGGCCTAAACCACCCGACTCTCGTGGCCATCTTGATCCGAGAAGGCAACATCGCCATTGCTTCTGGGGAGATTGAATCATTGATCCTCTTTAAGATTTATTTTCTCTTATAATTTTCAACACAAGCAACTTCAACACTAATTAAGCTTATACAACTAAAACATTGTTAATAAAAATTGAAACCATTGGATTTAGGATTATTAAGATGATCTTTTACTGAAAATGATTTGGCTAATTGATAAGATGAGATGGCGGATAGTAGACGTGTGTGCTTGACATGGAATGCCACATTTAATTAAGGTCAAAAATCTAACACCAACAATCTTTTATTTAAAAAAAAAAAAAAAGTCTTTGTTGGATGAGGATCCTCTCCTAAGCAACTTACCCTCCTAACCTACCTACGCTTTTCATTGGATTTTGACACGTGGCTATAATGAATCAAATGTCCTACAATTTTTAGCTTATCTTTTTCTTTTCTTTTTTCTATCCCCTATTCTTCTGTTCCTCCACGTCTCTCTGACTCTCTCTCTCCCCTTCCAGTTCTTCTTCTTCTTCTTCACCAAGCACTAATACAAACACTGAAGTGAAACCTCCCCCAATAAGAGTGCAAAAAACGCAAATCTCATCTTGCAATCCCAGATTGCCAGCAGGACCATTACATTGCCTTGGTTCTGAAACATTGACGTCAGAGGGAGATTTAATCTGATGTTTTACTGCCTGAGATTCTCTGAGGTCTTCAATATGTTTTGCTAGAAGAGAATTTGGGTCTTGTAGGAGCTTTATGAATAATTCTTCATGAGTAGAGCCTTTGATAATTGGCTAGACTGGTGGTTCACCCCATCTGTCCTGATGTGCTTTTCATCAATGAATTTCTGATTTATATGGCCTCAGCTACATTCTTCTGTATTGTGGAAGAGTAATCTTAGAATTTAAACTTTTACAACCAAATCCTTTTCGCTTTTTGCCATGCACCTCTTTTGCCAATGCTGCCGAGTTGAGCTTGTTTAAAGATGTTTCTATTGAAATTGAATAAGGTTTCCCATTCTTAGCTTCACTTTTCAGATCTTGAGGCGGAAGAGGATGAGATATCTGACTAGTTTTGCTAGCCTTTCCTTTCTTCTTAGGTAACTGACCAGCAAGTTTTGAATTGGATTGCATATGTTTCAATTCATCAGAATCAATTTTCTTATTCATCTGCCGCCTAGTGGATACCTTCAATTACCCACTTATGCTTTCTTTTACTTGCCATACCAGAATCAACTGTTTGAGTTTTGTTCTTCATTTTGTCCTAGAACAAGTAGAGTTTTTAATCAGCTATTAGCAGTCAATTGCCCCAAGTACTTCCACCTAACACTCCACGATTCCTTCCTCATCAACCTCCTAAACGGTCACCTCCTTTTCCCCAAAACGTTCAGAGCTCGCCCTGCTCTAACTTCTACTTTGAGGGTCTGGTTTGGTTTGGTTTGATGGGGATGGAACTAGATGGTTCTTAGAAGGCAAGGAGTTGGGGAATTCCCATATCGGCTGCGGAGGAGGGAGGAGGAAGGAGAGAAGAGATAGAGCAGGACAAAAATCTGGAAGGGGTAATAATGTCAAATTAGAAATTCAAGAGGATTTTAACCATTGGATGTGAAATTGTCCACGTGTCTTCATCTTGTTTGAAGCTTAGGTAGGTTAGGAGAGAAATGAGGTCAGGAGAGGATCCAAGTCCGTCTTTGTTTATACTTTCATTTATTTCTTTGGTAATTTACGCTCTTTATAAATTATGATCCATTAATATATATTCATATACATTAATTTTTATTTATTTTTTATCTACGGGTGAAACATTGAAACAAATTAGAATAGTACATACACCAAAAACTAATTTAGGCTACATTGGTGCACCACAATTCCATAAGAATTAAATGCTCAAGTGCCTATTGCAAACAAAAAGTGCCTCACCTTCAAAACAATAAATATATTTTGCTAGCCTCCCATACCGAGCACGTGCTTATGGTACGTGAACATCTAGCATTTCTAATAAGACTCATAGAAGCACCAGTTGCCAGTATTGGATAAAACAACCTGCAAATCGCCAAGCAGTTGCAACCTCATTCCTTTTAGGGTTGGAATTAACATAACCATTAGGAAAAGACAAAAAGGGCAAAAAATCCCTCCTCCCCACACCAACCTTCTTCATAGTACCCTTACACTTCTTTGGAGAAGATTCAATCTTCTCAGGAATAGAATTTGAACCAGCAGCAACCTTCTTAGGGTGAGGCGTGCCTTATTCTTGCTTCTTTTAGGGCGACTCCTCTTCTTCTCAGCCTACAACATAGGAACCATTGCAAGCCCCATACTGCCAACATCTAAATAATTCATAATAAGAAAAATCGGAATGTGCTCCTCTAATTTGGTTGTGAGAGAGATTTATAGTGCTATAGAAGTATAGAGTGAAAAGAGACTCCATAACCAACTTGGAAGGACATCATAATCAAGGTGGGAAAGACTTTCTTGAGTTCGAAGCCACTTTGGGAAATACGGCCCTACCTTGCAGGACCCTAGTCTTCAAGAATACAATTGAAATTAAGTGCAAGATGAAAAACCCTAGCGAGAGCAAAAACTCTCGACGTTTAAGCGCCGACACCAGGCTTCACTAATGGGATTCCTCAATGCCTTCCCACCAGCAGTCACTCCAGCGGCCGAGCACGGCGGAGGCCGCTACCCCGCCTACCAGTTTCATGCTGTTTTCAAGCCTTAATAAACATGTTCTCTGATGCGGGGACTTTCTGCTGCAGTGGTTGATGGCGATGATTGGACTGGCGACTTCTGGCCATGGCCTAAGCATGGGCGTCTTCGGCGGCGTCCTTGATTTCTGGTGAGTTTGTTTTGGATCGGCTGGTTCTTGGCTTCAATTTTTGGACTACTGGCGTTGCTAACAACTATGGGGATGGGTGGCGTTAGTCTCCTATCGCTAGGGCTAGCGGAGATGTTTCAGGGAGGTGGCGGGCCTCTAAGTTGGTGGCCGGGAAGATCAAAGACAACGTCGCGCGGGAGGCTGCTGCCATGGGTGTCCACATCATTCTGGGTTACTTGGCTTTTGGGCTGTCTTGAGGCCAATTTCACTGATTTTGTGGGCGGGCTCTATCCATGGGTCTAGATTTGGGACCGAGGAGGTCTTTTACCGAATCTTCTGCTCAATTGTGCTATTTTCATTCCCCTGGATGTGTTGTTTTTACTCGCAGGTAGACTGCTCATTCCTAAATTCTACAAGAAGTCTCAATGTATTTACATTGTGAGTACCACAATTGTGTGCTTTGGCGAGCAATGTTCTTTATATTGGGATGAATCTAGTTTTGATTGGTCTGCTGATCCTTTGCATATCCAGATTGCGGATTCTGATGGTTGGATCTACAAATCTCAAGGTCGTGACAATATTTCTATTGTTGGTAATTATCTTCAGGAGGCTGGGGATTTACTTTTAGTTTCTGCTAGTTTCTCTCGAAAAGTTTCAGAGCATTGTTTTATTGTACAAGGACAATTGGTTGGTGTAGTACACTTTCTGATTTGTCTTACCTTAGCTCTAGACCAAAGCCATTTCTGGCCTTTGTATGCTCCCTATTGGGATGCTCTTATGAGCGATTTCAATAGCTAATTCAATGAACTTTTATTTCAGAAAAAAAAAAAATACAATTGAAATTAAGGAAGGTAGCCAATATATGAGAATCGAAATTAAAACCTAAGAATTTAGAGGATATGGTCGCATGATACTCATCAATTCAATGGAAGGAATTATGAAGGGCAGTCAACAAGTAAAGTTAAATTGTCGTCAACTTCGGCATGTTTTTTGTTGTAGATTTAGAGAACACCCAAATTGTGTCTTGAAAGCATTCTGCAATTCTTGCAGAGGTAGAATTTAGTTTCTGAGAGATGTGTGTGTGGGAATTTAGTTCCTGAGAGATGAGTGTGTGTGGGTGTGGGTGCGCAGGCGCACCATCCCTAACATAGAACCCAACAGAGGCACCAAACATGTTAAGAGAGAACAAGATAAAACTCAAGTGCTAAAAAGTTTCCCATCTATAACAGGAGACAAGCTACAGTCTCCCCCCCCCGGAATGACATACCTTTTTATTTTTATTTTTTTTAATATATAACAAGTTAATATGATGGTACGTAACCTAATGAATTGGTCATCAGGTTACCGATTCAAATTTTAACACATGACAATTTAAAAAAATTAAAATAACATTTTTAAACACACATTTGTCATCATTTTTTAATATTGTCCATATACTTGTAAATATTGTCTTAAATGGAGTAATTACCAAAAGGTTTACCCCAATTATAGAATCGAAAACTATATTACGTGAATGAGAACACATGCTCTATTTGGTATAAATATGAAGATTTACCACCTATACAACACATTTGTTGTCAATTTTGTAAAATAGTTCATAAACTGATAGATGTTGTTTTAGAACTTGTAATTACTACAAACAGAACATTTTTTACAACATTATTCATCATTTGTCCTTATATTAGAAATAATCGTTATTAGTGATGTAATTATTTTCTCAATGAAGAACATTACACAAGTTACCACCCAATTACACAATCGAGAACTCTATTATGTGAATGAGGACACATGCTCTATTTAGTATGAAATATAAAGATTTATCACTTACACAACACATTTGTAGTCGATTTAGTAAAATGGTTCATAAACTGGAAGATGTTGTCCTAGACCTTGTAATTATCATAAACTTTCACAACATTTTTCATCATCTGTCCCTATATTCATAATAATCGTTGTCAGTGATGTAATTATTTTCTTAATGGGGAGCATTACACAAGTCACCACCCAATTACACAATCGAGAACTCTATTACGTGGACGAGGACACATGTTTTATTTAGTATGAAATATGAAGATTTACCACCCGGACAACACATTCGTATTCAATTTTGTAAAATGGTTCATAAACCTGTAAATATGGTTGTAGACCTTGTAATTACCACAAAGATGACATTTTTTTACAACATTTTTCATCACTTGTCCTTGTATATCTTAATAAGTAGTTGTCAGACATATAATTATTTTCTCAATGACGAACATTACACGAGGTACACAATCGAGATCTCTATTATGTGAGGTAGGACACGTACTCTATTTAGTCTAAAATATGAAGATTACCACCCGAACAACATATTCGTCTTCAATTTTGTAAAATGATTCATAAACCAGTAAATTTGGTCCTAGACTTTCTAATTACCACAAAGAGGACCGTTTTTACAACATTTTTCATCATTTTCTCTCGTCTCATTTTGACATTTTCACCTCCTCTCGGCCTCTCTCACTCTCTCAGAGTCTCTCCCTCTCTCTCATAGTCTCATCCATGCAGTCTCTCGGTCGCTTCACCAAAGATTGGGTAAGGTTTCAAAACTTAAGCCTAGTTCAATGTCTTATTGAACTTTGGTTTTCTGAATTGCATTTTTCTGGGTTTCATAGTTTGGGGTTTCAAGTTCATATCAGTTTGCATCTGGGTTTTCATAAGAACCATTTTAGTGACACAAGCTCATCTCAATGATTCAAACTTCGCCAATTTTTCATGATGATTTGATTTTGATTTAGAGTTAGAATTTTGATTTGGGTTTTAGGGTTGACAATTATGATTTGCTTGTTTCGGGTCTGATTTGCGTAGTTGCCCTTCTGGCTCTGGATTCCAAAGTCTCTGAGCACACTATCTGGTGCTGTTCCCGGATTGTCGTCTCCGGTGACGCAATTGAAGAGGAAGCGACCGGCGAAGCTTTGCATTTCGATTGTATCAACGGGATTTGGGGTTGCTCCAAGGACACCGTCTACGGTGGCGTGGAGAGAGCTGGTGGGGGAAGATTGAGAAGGTTACTTCTCCGTATATTGTAAGAAAGAGAGGACAGAGGCTTTGGAGGATCGGTATTCAGCCACTCTTAATCTTCAAGGTGATCCCAAACAGGTAAAAAAATTTCCTCTTTTCTTACTGTTTCTATTAATAATTAAGTTTTTCAGTAGCTTAATTATGGAAATTTGAAAACTCGTGGTAAAGTGTAATTTGGGAAAATGAAAACTTGAATTTCAAAGTTCCTTGATGAATGAGTTTAGGTCTAACATATTAGGGAATTTAGATACATACATAGTGAAATTATTATAGAATAAATAGTGTTTGAGATTAGGCCTTGCTTATTGTAGCTGAAATGAGTGGCTGGAGAATTGGAATTAGATTCATGTTTGCAGGCGTTTTTGGTGTGTTTGATGGGTATGGAAGTGCAAAAGCTACTGAATTTGTAGCCCACAACTTAGGAAGAAACATTTTAGATGAAGTTGTGAGGAGGAATGATGAAATGAAACATAGAGATTTGCACTCATGATTTAGGGTTGACTGTTCCGATTTAGGTTTTATCCTAAAGTTGATTGTGAAAAGAAACAAAACATTTGACAATCTCATAAAGATTCTCTTGTTTGTTCCTAGTATCATTTCTTTGTGAAATTTATCCTCTCTTGTTTACTTGTAGAGGCAGTTAGGAAAGTAAAAGCGTAGGTATTGGTCGTTGTTGGAATTAACCTGAAGTTGTTTGCTCCATTCTCATTACGTCTTCTAGGATCTTTGTTGTTAGCTTGATAGGGTGTTTGATGTTAATGCATGGAATATGCTTTAACAGGCCTATGAAAGTCTTAGTTATTCTCCTTAATTAACTTATGTCGAATTTAAAGTCAGTAGAGACTAGGGAAGAGAATTTTCAGTTTACAAAGAGATATCAATTTGCATCTTATTTATGCACTTTGCTTTGCTCATGTTGCAGCCCTGCAATTCCAGATGATTTGCAAGACTCTAAACAAAGTGTATCAAGTCTTCGTGCTAGACCTGAACATGCCGTAGTGTCTGCTAATCTAAAACCTTCATATTGCATTCCCTGAGTACATTTGTCAGTCCCTACTTTCATTGAAATATAGTTTGGTACAGGGTATTTAAATTGCAACAAAATTAAGTATTGGCACAGAGTATGTAAATCAAAGACTATTGGCACTAAAGTCATATATGTCCAATAGAGTATTTAAATCTGAAGTAAAATCATTGAAGATTCTATTAAAACAAATTGTTCAAGTTTAGATTTATTTTCGAGAGTTTTTATTCTTTGCACCATGAGGGCGCCACGACCCTTTGCTTGTAGTGTTGAGGTTTTTCTCTGCACGACCTTTGAACAACTCTTGCCATGATGTACGTTGATCAACACTATTTCCAGTAGCTTCATCAATTTCTTCTATTGTCTTGATCTTGTTCTTGGCATCATCGTTTTTGTTTTCATTATCTAAAGCCTCATTAATTTTCACCCGTGCTTGGTTCTTTGGGTGCTTCAACATCCATAGGGCAAGTTGCACATGACGATTTACAGAATCTAACTGCATTCAATAAACAACAAAGTTATACAATAGAAAAGAAAAAAAAAACCATCATTTAATATTGCAATTAAAGTCTAATCATCTTACCTCATCTTTCAACGGGTTATCATAGTTTATTATGTATTTGAGCATGAAAATGCCACAATCGAAATTGTTTCACTAGTACAAAAAGTTAATCACACAACACTAATCACACAACGGAACACAAATCATCTGTTGTGTGTTGAAGTCAGTTTAATCATACAACGGTGCTGGTTGAATTCTGTTGTGTGAATGCCAACAAAGTGATAACTTTTTTATAGGAACTACATTGCACAACGGAATTAAGCATGGTCTGTCGCCTGAGCCTTAAAAATTTAGCGGCAGATTTCCCTCCACTTCGGAGTTTTGGTTGGATGTTGAAAAGCTGAAATTTGGGCTACTAGGACAACGGGTTTTATTATTGCCGTTGTGTGATTGAAAAACTAAGCACCAAAGTTGAAGGATGCTTGCTTGAATGTCTTCACCGAGATAGGGCTAGTGCAAGCTACAATAATCATACAACAGATTTAAGATTTTCTGTTGTGTGAACATGCAACTGGCGGTAACATTTTAACCAAAAATGTTGAAGGCGCCATGTTTCCCTCCATGATTTTACATTTTAATTTTAGTGATACATTCAGATGACAGTGAGATATATTTCTGTTGTGTGAATAACTTAAGAAAATTTTTAGCTAGGTTTTGATTCCCACATCGTGTCTAAAAGAAAGAAAGAACAAAAAAAAACATGTGGCCGCTCTCTCGACACTTAGCTCTCTCTCGACTGCACATCGACACTTAGCTCTCTCTCTCTCTCTCTCTCTCTCTCTCTCTCTCTCTCTCTCAACACTTAGCTCTCTCTCTCGACTGCATATCCCTTACACTTAGCTCAAGAATCGAGCCCCCAAGATTCGAGAGGCACCACACGAGGCCACAAGTCTCTCGTGGTTGTTCCATGGCAAGTTCATCTTTCAGACCTGGTTTCTGAATCCCATTTGGGGTACTTTCGATTTGGCGCAGTGCAAGCAAGATGTGAACTTGACTGTCAGTGTGGTCAGAGAGCTAATGGGCGAGCAGCTTTTGAACGGTGATAAGGCTCTCTGTGTCAGTGAAGGATCGGCCTCGGCCGTGATGGCGTTGCAAGATTTGGGGTTTCCCAATGCTCGTGGTGTTTATGAACACCGATTCTTCTCCCTCAAGCGCAAACAGTTTGGGTATGAGATTTACTATGAGGACAAGTCTTTCGATTTCGTGTTCTGCAGGGATCTAGACAAGGTTTCAGTCCCTGCTCTGCTTGTGCTCGAGATTGAGCGCGTTCTTAGCCCAGGTGGAATTGGGGCTATGCTTGTTGGTAGCAGTGGTTTGGCTCCGAATAGCCTGATTAGGTCTGCTACCCCAATTTCTTCATTGCTGAAGAGCTCCAGTGTCGTGCATGTTAATTATATCAGCAATTTCACACTGGTTGTGTTCAGGAAGAGTTACGAAAATGCGGGTCTATTTGAGCAGTATCGCCTTCCGGCTGACTGCCAATCCCTCACGAACAATAGACCTTTGATCGAGAAAATGGAGCCTCTTGTGAAGGAAAAGCCAGTGGAGGACGGGAAGATGGCTACTTATTTGCCTAATTTTATTGATGTTTCCTCAAAGAAGCGGTTGGTCTATATCGATATTGGGGCAGCAGAGCACCTGAAATCAAATGTCACAGACTGGTTCCTGCCTTCTTATCCGATTACACACAGAGCTTTCCATGTCTATTTTGTTGACCACAACACTTCTGTGCTATTGTCTTATGTCAAAAAGCCGGGAATCACCTTCGTTTATCATCCAGGGCTGGCTGGAATTAAGGACAAGGACAATGTTAACATTGAAGCAGATGCAGAGCCCTATGTCGCAGATGAAGGGTTTGATTTTCTTGTTTGGTTTAAAGAAACAGTGCAGCATGCCGAGTTTGTGGTGCTGAAGATGAATGCAGGCAGTGTGGAATTGAAGTTCCTCATCCACACGAGGCCACTTCCAATTCCCTGACCTCTCCCAACCCATCAGAGTAAGTATTCCAAATGCCCCCAATCTTTTTGGTGAAGTTATTGTTGTGTTCATTTGTTGGCCTGTTGGTTTCTGAGAAATGTATTAGAGGCCCCATTACTGCATAGAGCTTTTTAGTTCTGCTTTTGATTTCTATTTCCCTCTGGGTTCCTGAAATGGGGCATGACATAAAAGTTGTCTTCTTTATATTCAATTGCTGTTTGGATTTCTGGGAAATTGGAGGGACAAAAGAGAAAAGAAACCTCTCATTCTATCTTTGTTGCCGGTATCATAAAGCTAGTGCCTTTATGTGCTTTAGGGATTCTTGAGGACAAGAGAAGTTGGAGAGTTCCTTAGTGGGGCTTTAGCAGGGGCAATGACCAAAGCTGTTCTTGCTCCTCTTGAGACCATCAGGTAAGGTTAACTCAGTAGTTACTGTATTTGATACACTATTTATGAAATATTTTAGGTTTCCATGGTAACTTAAATAAGTGAAGAGGTGCATAAGTACCTATAAACAATGGTGAATGCAACTTCTTAAAGCTCATTCAACAGTTGAAACAGTTTATGGACTGCAGTAACAATTGGATTTATAGAGCTTGTTCTAGTTAACAACGTAGACCCAAAGGATGTTGGTATTTGATTCCGCGCTATGGCTTCGTACCATTGTTTGGTTGATCAGTCTAGTTTACTTGTCTTGGTTACACCAGTCTGCGCGGAGGCACCTGTATTTGATCAGTCTACTAAGAATTACATCAAGATTCTGCTAAGGTTACTACTTTTTCTTTTCATTTACAAATGCATTAGAGTTATCTGTTTTGTTCTTGTTCGTTGTTGTTGGATGAGGAATTTATATATGTTTGAGGTCTCGAATATATAAATTACTGATTATATAAAGTTCTGAAATCAGTAATATCAACTAAATAGAAAACTATGCTCAGTATGTGTAATCTCCCTTTTGGCATTATGATTGTATGGCTATAGTAATATGATTCTCTGATGGATAGTTTATATTTTCTTAAACCGTTCAAAGCACAAGATATCACTTTGAGAAAAAAGTTCATACTTTCTTTAAAAAGTGATATCTTGTGCTTTGAACAGTTCAAGGCCTATTGGCAATGACGTAATTAGCATTTATTTGGGAACAACTAATTGCCTTTGTATTGTGTTCTGGAACTCATCAAGCAGGTATAGGCTCCGGTAGTTCTTGTAACTCTACTTGGTGCATTGAATATAATGGGTAAGTTTTAGATATGTTTGAGGTCATTTCTGTTTGCAATTCCTTTTCTTTCTTTTTTTCCTCAGTTATGTCTAATCTATTGAATCGGATGGTTGGTTTTTGTGGTATTGTGGTTTAATTTGCAATGCTTTTCACGTCTTCAGATATCCTAGAATGGTGCTCTAATTGAATTCCCAGGTTTCAAACTCTGTGCATGTATAAGTTTTTGTGCGGTTTTGGTTTTTTTTTTCCTTTCTGTTTTCCAATTCTCTGTTGACTCAGGTTTAAGGCTTATTTGAATGAGTTGTTGATAGGCATAATTTGGCTCAATCACAACTGATGCTTCAATATGGTCTGAGGCATTGCAGCTACTGGCCGAGGATTAAAGCAGAAAGTGGAATTAAAGGTCAGCATAATTTCAATAAATGTTGACAGTCCAAGCTTTACCTCAATGAATTGGCCAACACCTCCAGAAGCATTTGTCAAACCCCTCTGGTAAATTAACGATTGTAAAGTTAGAAAGGATTACAAATTTATGAGTTTATGAAAGAAACTTAAAGAACACTATTGCACCAACCGTGATTTTGAGTAGGCAAAATGGGAGGATCTTGATGGCTTAGACTACTGTGTTGGCTGACCAATGTACCTTCTCTCATCAGATAAGTCATGAGCATCAGTTATACTATCTGATGGAAAATACAAACAAAAAAATAGATATCAGTTATACTATTGCTAATTCATGACAATTACAGCTTCATTAGAGAATTTTAATGACCAATATGACAGAGAAACAAACAAAGATCAATACTTTAAGCTCAGTGACCAGAGAGAGAACAATACATGAGGTGCTGCAGTTGTTTGAAAGAATCCAAATCCCGAGCATTAATTAGGGTTTTCAATTCATTCGATACCTCCATTGATGCTTCCCTAATCACTTATTTCTCAATCTGATCCGTCACCTTCAACTATCTCTGCAACAATCAACAGAAGAAGAAGAACAAGAAGAAGATGAGAGGGAGAGGGAGAGGGAGAGAGATAGAGAGAGAGAGAGAGAGAGAGAGAGAGAGAGAGAGAGACTTACATTCGGATTTTCCAGAAATCTTGAATTCCAAATTCCCAAATCGAAACACTTGCTAGCGACCTCCATGGCCGCATCGTTAAACGCTTGAATCACTCAGATTTCTGAGAATCCTGAATTCGAAATTCCCAAATTGAAAATCAAATTAGGATTTGCCAGAAAACCTAGAACAAATTGAAGCTATTAAGCTAGAGTAGTAGAGAAAAGTGAACTGACCTATTACCGAGGTCGCCGAAGAAGTGGAGATCGGAGATGTTGACGTTGAGGCAGTGGTCCTTACGGTTGAGGACTGCCTTGATGTCGTCCATGTACGTCTGCGAAATTCTCGTCGGCGAGCCTGTGGTGGCGTGGACTTTCTCCTCGCAAGCCCAGGACAGCAAGGCCTCGTAAAAGCAGCACAACACGTTCACCTTCTCCGTCTTGCTCACCTTCGCCTTCTGCAAATCTTCAATTAACCCTAGTTTGAAGGCGAGGAGGAGAGAGAAAGGAGATATGGGGCACTCTAGCTCCTCCGTTGCCCAAGAGGATTTGGATTTTAGGGAGAAAGAATAGAAGCAACAAAGGGCAGTGAGGAAGGGGATTTGGATTTCGGAGGAGAAACAAAGGAGTTGGGAGTTTGGGACCGAGAATAGCTTTTGTCAAGAGGGACTTAGGCTTAGAGTTTTTATTGAGAGAGAGGGGAAAGGATAGGTTTAGGTCTTATCTTTCTTTTCTTTTCTTTTTTCTGATTGTGGTGGCATATTTTGTTCCTCCCATGCCACAACGGAGCAATTAAAAAACTGTTGTACAAGAGTATACATAAATGATATTTGTCAAAAGAATGAGGGAAATTTGCCGCTGTCTAGGTTTGGTGGGAGGATTTCAAATCGATTTGAGCCTTCAAACAACAGAATACCTACAATCTGTTGTATCATATTTTATATCATACACTAGGTATACTTAGTAGAAGGTGTCAAATTTTTACAACATTGGCACCCAGCCAAAATTTGGCGCAAAATTTGGCACCCGATTCTAGTCATACAACATAGATAACTATACTGTTGTAGCTTGCAACATTCACACAACAGAACATGCATAATTCTATTGTGTGATATAATTGGTGAACTTGTCTTCGGAGGGAATTTTGAGTTCAGTGATGGCGGGATATTACCGATAAATTTTGTGTCATTTAGATAACGGAACATGCATAATTGTGTTGTGTGATAGAACTCTAAAGAAAAAGTTCACAATTTGGTAGTATTCCCACAACAGAACTTCATTAACAGCGTTGTGCAATGGAGTTCACGTTATCAGACGACAGTCAGTTTTTTATCTCTTGTCTGATAGGTGTTGTGTGATGCAGTTTTTGTAGTAGTGTATTTTAGGAATGTGATGTACAAGTACTCATTGTATACCTTTTGTCTGTGATACTATGTGATCCAATTTGCTGAGTTCTTTCTTCAAAATGTTGGTACCCTCCTTTGTCTGTGATGCAAGATATCATATCTTGCTACTTAAATAACTTAAATCTCCATGCCTGCAATAATTATAGTTACATTTATAAAAGAGATCTTTCATTAGAGTAACTTTTTATATGAAATAAAAAAAAATTATCACTGATATTAACAAAGGATGTTTATGTATCTGGCCAATCGAACAGCTTCACTAGGCATATTTCCCTTGGGAACTGTAGAGTGAACTTCAAATTTTGCTTGCTTTGTCTACCACTTTAATACTAAGAACAAAGGTATTTCCCTCATGCGCTCATGCTTTATTACATTAAATAAATGAGAACATGGGATGCCTTCATATTCATAAAGTTTGCAAGAGCATGCTACTCAAGGATCACTTTCCTGATGGTAATAAGTAGTCGTGCACTCTTTCTCTTCATCATTGTTATAACTAGACGTAATGTACACACGACATGAATTGAGATGCATAATCCTTGAAGTAATCAGTCCTCTAACCCGATCTATCTCCACACATATTAGTTTAAACACATTATCCGTATAGATGGTAGAGGCATGCTTCTCTAACTGTCTGAGTTGGGTAGAAACTACATGAGTGGAGTTATTCGACCAAAAATCTTCTTCAGCTACTTTATTTCTAAGTCGTTCCAATGTTTTATCAAGTTACGGAATGAGTTCAATCAATTTCACTCCATTGAAGCTGAGACTATCCTTCACATACCTATTCATGCCCTCACGTTGCTGGGTACTATGCATGCGAGTGAAAAAATGTCCACTCACAAATGCTTCTGCCCATTTCTCTCGTTTATCATACATCATCTTCACCCAACTTCTATTATGAAGACATATTTTTCCACCATAGCTTTCCATCATTGCTCAAAACCACAAGGAGTTGTTTAATCAAACAAGCAGCATCTGGACTCTGCAACTATTTCAGGGTTGCGTAAGTTTTTCTGAGCATTTTTGGAAATATGCTATGTACATAAATGATGTGGACAACCGGGAACCACTAGTTCAATAGCCTTTCTCATTGCTTCATCACCGTCGGTCAAAATGTCCAGAGGTTTTTTGCCTTCCATAGACTCTAAGAACATCTGCAAAACCCATGTGTATGTCTCAACTAATTGATGTCACTTTCGGTTTCCAAACTATACTCTTGCAAAATTAGTCTCTGACATCTCAGGTTGAGGTTCATCTGATGTATCCTGACTTGACATCTGAAACACATAACATGAAAATGAATATAACCACTAGCAAATTGAAATTCATACCAAAAACAAAATATCACCAAACTAAATCAAAATCTCAAATGAATAAATAAAACTCCAAAATCAATGAAAAAAAAAAAAATCCAAGTAAAAATAAAGCAGAAACAGAGATGAATCTCACTTTTCTCCAAAACTCTGTTCTAAAAGAAACAGAGGAAACCAACCCTTCTCGCTCTAGAAAAAAATACAGTGTATCTCTCTCTCTAAAAGTAAAAGCAAATATCTAATGATAAATAAAGGAATCCGATAAGGAGGGTTTTGTCAAAATGAGCATACCTATTAACACCAATTCTTCACCAAATACTTAAAGACAAGCCCAAATCCTCTAGACACATTCAAAACTAATCCTCTGTCATTAAGCAAAGCAAAGACCAAGTCCGATCTTCACTTTCTTTACTCTACAACACTTCCAAAGCAAAACCCACTTCTTCTTATACCCCAAAACACAGTGCCGACAACTCATGATATATTTTTTTTTTCAACTTCATTTCATTTTTCATTCAACCGTCACTCAAACTCATAAAACTAATAGCCAAAGCTGAATGAATGATAAAGGAGATAATTCTTAATATGGGAAAAACTTGCCTTGTTCAGTTGAGAAGAGTTTCCTTTGTGCCTCTTTTTGAAATCTAGTCAAAAATCCACGGAAAGAGTTCCAGATGATTTGCTGCAGATTCATTACATTCATTGATCAGTTGTAAGAAACTCAAATCAAATTGATGAGTAACATATAAAAAAACATCAATCATTTAGCTAAAATTCATGAGTAATTAATATATAAAAGAACATCAATCATGGCGTACTCTAGACAATAATTGTATCAAGTCCAGAAATCCAAGTTTTTTGACTAATACAAAAGCATTGTTGATGCCTTACCTAAGAGTAAGCATAATGACATTCATTATCAAAAACAAATAAGCATAGATGTTCACATCTGTAACCATTGCTGCTTAAGAGTACATTGCAACATGCAACTTTTGTATAAATCCTAATTATTGGTCTTCTTGGCTATAACAAGCTTTCAAAGGGTCTAGAAGCAGCACCAGTGACAAAAGCAGAAGCCAAGAGCCTTTGTCAAACCATTTTCGTGAAGTCATATCGTTATAAACCCAAAATGGAGCAAATGCAGATAATAGAGTGAACTCAATAGTCCAGGAATCCAAATTAGATCCAAGCTATAATAAAACTGATAATCAAGGATCATAGCTGTACATTTGCCCCAGACATCGTAGTAGTAATTGGAACATCATTTACAAATAGTCAAATAGTCATATATTACAATCAAATGATCAATAATGTCAACAATCTCACCTTAACTCCATTTTAGAACAATCTGACCTTAACAGAGCCATCTGACCTCAAAGTCTCAATCTAACAAAGTACCAATTGAAAAATCTAACAGAACATCACAAATTTCCACACATAACATTATAGCAACAAGCCAACAACAGAAACAAAAACGCCCAAATATCCAGAACTCCAACTTCCCCAAATTTCCAAGTTTGCAGCATTACGCCTTGTTGAGACCAAAAAAATATTCCAAATGTCCAATTCGATAAACTTTCACAGATAGGTGGTCGTGGTCTTTCAATAAAAATTAGAATCCAAAGCAACAATGTACATATATATTTTGGCCACCAGATCAGCAAGATAATTCCATTTAATTGTTTGATCAAAGAGTTCAAACCAAAAGAGATTAATATGGATAAGAAGGCCAAACTAAATTGCACCTCTTGGATGGTGATTGGTTAATTGGCTTTGTGTTTATCTCTTGAGGAGCAGAAACAGTAAGCCAACAAATATGGGGGGTTGGCTTTGACTATTCTTGGACTTGTGATCTTATCCATAAGTATTTGAACTCCCAAGCAAGCAAAACAGATCATGCATGAGTCGGTCAAGAGAGAAGGAAATAAAGTCGTATGTGATTGCGCAAGAAGATTGAGTCAGCTTAGTTTGAAATTTTAACGTACGCATTCAAATTGAAATGAAGGCTCATCCCATCAAAAGGGACTCCCTCATTATTTCCTAAAAAAGGAGACTCTCGACATCAAAGAGAGGGGAGGAGAGCAGAGGAGAAAAAAGCTACCGAGCAGAAATACAGAGGAGATAAATAGAGAAGAAAGGTCCAAGTTTCACTACCAGAGAAAGAAAAGAAAAGCTACAGGTATACAGCTGCATCCATGGTTATTTTTTTTATATGAAATTTCCTAGACGATGCTCATGACAGGAAAAGACATCTGCCTCCTTGCGACGCAAGCATCTTCAATTGATCTGGAAAAGAGTGACCGTCTCGTATGGAGTTGACAAACTCTAATATGCAATTCATGAATGACCACAACCTATAGAGTTTTTTCTACCCTCTCCAAGATGATATTTAACGCATCGAAACAATACGGTTGTTCATGAACAGCCTCGTTTCAATGCTCGAAGCTCCCCCGAAATGGTGTTGTTTGCAGCTCTTAGGTGATCTCCACTGTTTAATGGCATCGAAACAATACGGTTGTTCACGAACAGCCTCGTTTCAATGCTCAAATCTCCCTTGAGATGGTGTTACTCATGCATGACTCAAGCTTCTCCTAAAATGACATTGCCGTGGTCCTCCTACCAAAATTTTAGGAGAATGAAACAAGCATGGGAATAGAAGTCGTTCATGTACACGACCAAAATTTTCTCCATGATCAACACCTTTAGTTTGACCATTATTTGAAGGTGATAAGATGTTGTTGTTTGGCTCCAAAATCAGTCTCTTTTGCTTATGTGATTACGCAGGCATGCCAGCACCGTGGGTTGCAGTTGTCGAGGAGTCCCTTGACCTGACTTCTTCTCAAACGATGTGGACGAGGAGAGCACCAACCTTGTCACAAGGTTCTTTTCTATGCCTTTCGGAAAAGTACTTCTTGCCTTACTGGTAAAGACTTGTGGTGTGATCTCTTCGCATTCACCGAATCGATACTCAACGTTATAGGTTGAGCAGAGCAATAACTGGGAAGTTCTGAGAAAGCACCGGTTTTGCTAAAGCGTATCTTTAGTTTCGCTGGGTTGCAAGGGCATTACCCTTGCTTCACTAGTTTGCAACTAGGTTGCAGATAGGTTTGCTCCGGAGAGGCTTTGATAATCTGTGCGATTAGTTGATTGAAGAGTTGTTGTTTGTTTTGTATCGCTTTAGCCTCTATATATAGGCTGCAGATTCACTTTCCAAATAGGAATGGAATACTATATTTTAGGCCACAGTTATTGGCCTTGAATCAAATCAAAACACTGAATAGCTTTGATATTATTATAAATAAAAGATTAACTCTGTCGTAGCAATCTTCTAAGCAAGGTAAATTACCTTCTGGAGTCTTAGACGTAATCATCTTGAATGCGAACCGTTTGATATGCATTAATTGCATGTACATCTTCTGTTGAATGTAATCAAGGATAATTATACCCTTCCTATCTTGCTCCACGTCCAGCAAGCTTTACCTATGCAATCATTGATTACTTGTTTTCCATGCATATGTATATATGTAGCCCACGTAATTGCCATGCAGCTTGCATATATAATTAACTTATATATACATCTTGGGCAAATCTTCTTTGACGTTGGCGAGCAGGACTTGATTGCAATATATATTTGCAACCATGATTCTTGCGCCATGCTTCATGTATGTCCACTATATCCCTTCCTTACATGGCTAACGTAATCTCGGCCATATATATATGCAGCCTGCATATTTTATCTTCCCGTTTTGCACCGTCTTGACAACCAAACAAATCACCATTAATTATCAAATATCTTGATAATTAAATAGTAAATCAATGAATATTCATATTTGCTTCAAGATTGCTTGGCCTCCAAGTAGGCTTTATTTAGCCTCTAAATAATATATTCCGAACTTATCAAAAATATATAGCTTGGGCCACCGATATTGGCCCGGTTTTCTTCCAGTCCCCCTCATCGGGAAAAAATGTTAATTTTGGGTTCAAACATTGCCCCACAGACTTCGAAGTCAAAGTTCTCTGTCTTGACTGAAGAGGTCTTGAGTCAGCCTTCGTTCTCGCAATATCGTCGTGCTAAAGCCACTTGCATTGGCTTAATTGAAAATTGATAATTTGAAATAATTTGAAATCACTTGACTGATCATGAATATAGGCCTCTAAATAGGCCATGACCCTTGATTGTCGATGAGCCTTCTTGACGAGATGAGTAACAGCAAGTACATCTTACAATTATCAATGATGACCATAAAGATAAATTACTCGCAGATGTAGCGAAACCTGATGAACTTCTTGCGAAGACTTGGTCTAATATGTTAAAATAGAATTGTTGCATCCAAATAATAAAAGGCCATAGATATTGGCCTTGTTGGTATTAAGACACTTAAACAAGTCTTAACTTGTAGAGTGTGGCATTAAACTCATGCCCCCGTGCCCCCCAGCATCACTAAATTAAACGGAAGAAGCTTAGGCCTCCACAATCACCGTTAGGCACGTAGTTAATAGCTTCTTCTCAGTGTAATACTATAATGAGAAACCACTTTGCCTTGGTTCTCTAGAAACGTCTATGCTCGGGAACTCCTCGACCACACTAGGGCATGCTTCTTTGGTTCATTGACCAAGAATACTTGATTATGAGCATGTACCTAATGATGAGCCAAGGACGCATCTTCTTTGCAACAATAGTTAGATTTGACTCTTCTTCATGCAGTTTGCCCAAAGCACCAAAGCCACTTTGCTGGTTTCATATTGTACACCAACCTCATGTATAATTTTCCAAAGCAAAACTAGGCTCTATCAGCAACCGTGCATGACTAAAAATATATGGGGATTAGTTTGCTTCGCGAAACGAAATCAGACTAGACTTCCATGTTGACAGGAGTTTTCATGCTTCAAAGAATCCAGAGCTCTGTTAATGCTCATATTTTGATGGAAAGAATGTCTCTGAATTCTATGATTCTATGGTAATCAAAGCAAGGAAATGAAAACACAGAAACATGTTTCATCATTTAGGCCACTGGCATTGGCCCTTGCGGAACCTTAGACTTTTGGTAGCCTTAGTTACATATTTTTTGGCATAAACCAAGTTCTGCCACTCAACAAATAAAAACTTGGAAAAGATTTAAGGCCACAAGTCTTGGCCTAAGTAATACTGAGATACTTTAATATCCAAAAGAAGAATACTAAACTGATGAGATCAGTATCTAGAGCCATAACACTGCCCATCATGCATCTCTACATGCTTAACCATCAGGCTAACCAACCAAAAATTTGGTTATGAGCCTCTATTGCTCTTAATGGACGAGAACATGCTACAACCAGTAATTTAAATATCGTTGCAGAAAGCATGCTGCAAGCAACCATATGCTTTATGGCCACAGAATTTGGCCAAGAAAGGATACTGCCAGCCTTTCTCTTCCACAATTGGTAATCCTGCATCATGATCACATGGTTTATTATAGAAAACACCTATTCATATACCTGACATATCAAATCCATGATGACCTCATAGAACTTTTTCCTCTATGCCATAAGCTGGCAATAATAAATCCCCATCAAGCCTACGTTTCTTTTTGCTCCTGCAATATCTTTGTTTAATAACAAAGAGCATGATGACTTTGATCGAGGCTTTCTGCCACTAGCTTGGCTAGCCGACACATAACCACCAGGTGTGGCACATTTTGAGCACATAAAGCCAAAAATCACCTCTTCACCGCTTCAGATGCAGCTCCTTTGACAAAGAAGGAATAATGATCCTGTAACTTGAATCAATTATGCTTTCTCCCCTGCAACTATAGCCACTGTATTTGGCATATACTAAAGCCACTTGCTGGCTTAGCTAGATCACCTTCCAATAGTGCTTCAGCCATGAATGCAAAGCAAAGTGTGATATAATAGACTACTGTGAGGAGAATTTCTCTGAAAATTTCTTGGTAGCTTCACTTCGCGAGTTCATACTCCTCTATGGCGCTTCTTGCATCTATAACTCAAATTTTTTTTTAAGGCCACTAGTATTGGCCTAGTGATATTAAGATACTTTAACAAATCTTAATCTGTGAAATTTGGCTTATACTCTCTGCCCCATATATGCCCCCCTGCTTTGATGTCTGGAATGAATCAAGTCAAGCGTCGGTGTTAGTGTTGGACATCAGAACGTGAGTGTGCCTCCCAGCGTGAGCTAGGCAAATGTTAAGCCTATGTTCGTTGCACTTGACCAAGGAGGATTGATATTTTCTGGTAATCTCTCAGAGACACACTAACATGAGGATTAATAGTTCTGCCCCCCAGGTCTGCACATGTCATCTTTGTAGATTGTTTCTCTCAAGCATTCCATCGAACACCTTGTGGGCATATATCATATTTTCAGAGTTTTTATGAAAGCTCAACAGAATGACCCACAAGAGATCAATTTATCAATAAAGAGTTCACTCAATCACTATTTCCTGTGGATTGGGCTTGATTCTTCGCAGCGGCAGTGGGAGATGACTATGGATTGGAGATGGATTTCCATCAATTCAATTTTTTCCTCTTCTCGCCGGCGGAAGAACTTGTTCCCTGAATCTGATTTAGCGTCAAAAGCCGGTTCTGCCTTGACCCCTACCACTGTAATTGGCATATTGTCCATTGAAGACCACTCAATGGTCTCAGATCGCCTTAGCCACAGAGTGTGCATAGCTTGTTGGAATAATTCAAGCAAAGCGCTTTGCCGGATCGAACCTCGCTAGCGAGGCTTAGGCCAAGTGTATTCAGCGAGCTCTGCTTCTTGTGATAATTGGTCGCGAGAATAGCCTTCGCGAAAAATGTCCCTCGCGAGCATTCGCTAACTCCTTGCCCCGCGAACATTCGCTGAATGTCACGCGAACACTATTACTGTTGGCCTCCTTCGCGAACTAATTGCCTTCGCAGCCCTTTAGGAGTTTCGCGGGTGTATGGCCTCGCGGCTATTTGCGTTCTCCGCGGCTCTGGAACTTGAAACTCTTTTTGTATTTTTGTCTTTTGTCTTTTTTTTTTTTTTTGACAAATGATAAAAATAAAAGTAAACTTAAAATTGACACGAAATTAAAAGCATTTAAAAAAAAAAAAAAAACAAGCAGCAACGCGTTTGGCTAACCTCTAGAAGGCCCCGAGGGTGACCATCTATGCTTCACTCCAAACTCCGATGTATCAAAATTTATAGTAGGAAAACCTCTCTTCTGAGAGCTTGTAGGAAAAGAACAAAGATACTTCGCGTCGAAAACCTGGAATAAATTTAGCTCGTATAAGGAGTAATATTGCCCCCCAAGTATCTTTGTTGGTTGACGAAGCATGATCTTCAATTGCAATTTTGGAGAGGAAGATGTCCCAAGATCAGCTTTGTCGCCAACGACCATGTCTTAGAACATGGCCTCTCTAGAATGAGCTACGAATTGGCTTTTATAGACGACCACTTGCTGGTTAAAATTCTCACGATCAAGAGCCTCAAAGAACTTGAACTCCTACATATGATTTTTGGAACCAATAATTAAATTATAATTACATCATACTCATTATAAATTGGCTCCATGTTGAGATCATATTTAGAATCACCAAAGAGTGGTGAATTGATCTCTTCTTCAAAAATAGGCATATCAATTATTTGTTTGCCTCTATCTTCTTTCCAGGCATTATATTGAGACGCCTCTATGGACTGTTTAGTATCATCATAGGCAAACTCTTTTTGCAAGAAATTTGGAGTTGAATAATTATAAACAAGAGTTATCTTGCACTGATAATATGCCAGTTCACATCCCACTATGATAAACAGGCCACTTGAATATTGAGTTTGGCCATTCTCAAAATTTGGGATGTGAATATATCTTCCACATATATCAAAGCCACAACTTGGCCGTTGAATATATGTGCCTTGAAGAAAGCCACAAATAGGTTGACTGGGAATAATTAATTGGCAACCACCTTGATTATCATGGCCTTGTATTTGAGCAATATGATGGCCACATTCGTCATCTTCTTGGCCATGCGCTTCACATAGGTCAGTAGCTTTTTGAATAAGTCCATCTTGTGGGCCCTCTCTGTTGTAAATAGCCAATTGATTCGCTAAACCACGTTTAATGACTTCCTGGCTCTCGTATTTTTCTGTTGATTCACGAGGCCGCTTCGGATGATCAGGAGATTGATCATGGGCCACGTCTTGCCCCCCCCCCCCCCCAATGCATTTGACTAGGGGTGGGCAGAAACCGAACCGGAGGTCCAAAAAGGGCTCGGAAAACCGGCTTGGGGACCGAACCGGATGAAATAAGGGGGAAAAATGACTTGACCGAACCGGACCGGATTTTTCCGATTCGGGACCGGGTTCATTGAGTAAACCGGCCGAAAAAAACCGAACCGGTCCGGATAATTAATATTATAACTTTTATTTAAATTATATTAGTTTTTATTTAAATTAATAATATTTTTAATGGTTGTCTAATTCTTATTGGCTGAAATCAGGTTACACATAGAACATGTTACGCCTGATCCCTCTCCTTAGAAGAAAACCCTACACTCTCATTCCTCCTCTCGTCTCTTTCGGCCTCTCATATCTCTCTCTCTCTTTTTTTTTTTTTTTTTTTTTTTTTTTTCTGAAATGTCTCATCTCACTCTTCTGGGCTTTGGAGTTTAAGGAATAAACACCACAACCAGTTCACTGCCACCATACCACCACCACTACACCAGCTTTCGAACCCCTCTTATCTTGTAGAAAAGCCAAAAGCCTTAACCACAAAGCTAAAGGGAAAGCCTCTCATCTCTCTCGACAACCACTCTCACACAGCCGCCGACCAACCCGCCTACCAACTCCTTCGATCTGCACAAAGCCGAGCCCGACTTTCAGCTTACCAGCGCCGCCTACCAACGCCTTCGATCCGCAGTTCCCCATAATGCCGAGCCCGACCTTCAGCCTTCGATCTGCAATTCTACACAATGCCGCCTACCAAGTACGACGACCGACGACGATGAGCGACGATGCAGACTTGAACCGAAACCGAACCGGGCCGACTTGAAATTCGGGTGACTCGAATTTTTCGGGCCAGCCCATTAACAATCAGTTTTCGGTCCTAAAAGTCTGCCCACCGAATAATACGAGTCGGATGCGGTTTTGACCCAAAACCGATCCGACCCGACCCGCTCCCACCCCTACGTCTGACCAGTCTCTACGTATTTGGCATGATCAGTGGAGAAATCAGCTATCTGTTTAGAGATAATTTTATTTTCAGAATAACACTTTTGTGGGCCATCTTCTCTATGCACAGCCTCTGTATAAGGCTTTGATTCACCAATGAGGCATTTAGGTTTATCGCCACCTGTAGGCAATTCAACCTCAGAAACGACCTCTTCGCTAGCAGCTTCTTGACGTTCCAATTTGCCTTGATGCAAACTGACTTGAGCAGTCAAGCTAGAACCTTCCTTGCGCAAGGTCACGAACCCCGATGAGGTCTGCTTGTTTTGGTTCGCGATGGCCTCCATGACTTGCTTTTGTTGCAGAGTGTGCTCATCAGCGATTCTTCTGGCTTGTGCTCTTGACTCAATCGCTTGCTTTTTAGTCTCATCGGCCAGCTGGGCCACGCGCTGGTCTAATTTGCGTATGCGCCGCTCCGCCCTCGCGCCTACCTCATCGAAATCAGCAGCTATTATCTTCCAATGTCTGTCGATATCAGCCATGATGATCGCAAACTGCTGTTCGAGGGGTATTCCCTCTGGGATGGGCGTAGGCACGAAGGCCTCCCTTGTCGTTGTATCGCCAATGGTGGCAACATTGGCCATCTTTTCACTTTAGGAATTCCTTTACATCCCAATGATGGTGAATACAAAAGACTCTAGTGCGGGTCCCACTGGGCCAGCCAAAATGTTTGGCTCCATAACCAGTCTAGTTGCAAACAGTATCTTTTGCTGATGTGATTACGCAGGCGTGCCAACACCGTGGGGTGCAGTTGTCGGGGAGTCCCTTGACCTGACTTCTTCTCAAACGATGTGGACGAGGAGAGCACCAACCTCGTCACAAGGTTCTTTTCTATGCCTTTTCGAAAAGGACTTGTTGCCTTACTGGTAAGGACTTGTGGTGTGATCTCTTCGCGTTCACCAAATCGATACTCAACGTTGTAGGTTGAGCAAAGCAATCACTGGGAAGTGTTGAGAAAGCACGGGTTTTGCTAAAGATTATCTTTAGCTTCGCTGGGT
This sequence comes from Rosa chinensis, assembly GCF_002994745.2. Lineage (NCBI taxonomy): Eukaryota > Viridiplantae > Streptophyta > Magnoliopsida > Rosales > Rosaceae > Rosa > Rosa chinensis. The sequence continues at coordinate 29,411,668 of NC_037088.1, forward strand.
TGCGAGGGCGTTACCCTTGTTTCGCTGGTTTGCAACTGGGTTGCAGATATGTTTGCTCCGTAGAGGCTTTGATAATCTGTGCGATTAGTTGATTGAAGAGTTGTTGTTTGTATTGTATCGCTTTAGCCTCTATATATAGGCTGCACATTCACTTTCCAAATAGGAATGAAATACTATATTTTAGGCCACAGTTATTGGCCTTGAATCAAATCAAAACACTGAATAGCTTTGATATTATCATAAATAAAAGATTAACTCTGTCGTAGCAATCTTCTAGGCAAGGTAAATTACCTTCTGGAGTCTTAGACGTAATCATCTTGGATGCGAACTGTTTGATATGCATTAATTGCATGTACATCTTCTGTTGAATGTAATCAAGGATAATTATACCCTTCCTATCTTGCTCCACGTCCAGCAAGCTTTACCTATGCAATCATTGATTACTTTTTTTCCATGCATATGTATATATGTAGCCCACGTAATGAGCCATGCAGCTTGCATATATAATTAACTTATATATACATCTTGGGCAAATCTCCTTTGACGTTGGCGAGCAGGACTTGATTGCAATATATATTTGTAACCATGATTCTTGCGCCATGCTTCATGTATGTCCACTATATCCCTTCCTGACATGGCTAACGTAATCTAGGCCATATATGCAGCCTGCATATTTTATCTTCCCGTTTTGCACAATGAATATTCAGATTTGCTTCAAGATTGCTTGGCCTCCAAGTAGGCTTTATTTAGCCTCTAAATAATATATTCCGAACTTATCATAAATATATAGCTTGGGCCACCGATTTTGGCCGATTTTCTTCGAGTCCCCCTTGTCGAGAGAAAATGTTAATTTTGGGTTCAAACATTGCTGATCCTGACGCCACAAAGAGAAGAAACCTACAGTCAAGTTATTTCTGCTCCAACCGATACATACAAGCTTAAAGAAGTACCAAAACTGGAAGGAGACAATAACATCTTGACACTAAAATGGGATTCCGCAGGACTCATGACGTTGTGGTGCAAAAGCAGTACAAATGGGTGGACGATTTGGTTATTACCAATATATTTTGGCTATTTAAACCAAAACAGAAATTACAATTAAGCACTGGAGGATTACATTGATTAAGGAAGGTGATGACAAACTAGTTTTGAAGCGGTGGAACACAATAATGAACAATTGAACTTTTGCTTTGTGTTCTTGAAGCGATGGCAATGATGGCAAATTTAATTAATTGTCATCTACTTTGAAGTGGTGATGTGATCATAAGAAGACATGGAGGCAAAACTTAATTGTCTAATCTAAACAAGCATCGAAACTTGAACATGCTGAACTAGAAGACAAAATAAAAGGTGGCAAGTTTAATCAACAAGAATTCAAATTTTCTTGACGTGGTGCACAATGGGAAGTTTAATGGATTTGGTTGGTGAACAAAAATGTTTCGAACAGCTAGTTGCACCAGAATTCAAAGAATGGCGCTAGCTCTGCACACCAATTGTTCATCAAATTGCCGCAATGAAAGCTGAACCTGCAGCCCCAAAAAGTGGGAAGCCTCCGTTTTACGCAAACAAGAATTCCGATTAATCAAAGCCCCCATCAAGAAGGGTACCTGACTCTGCGCTGGAGATCAAGAACAGGTGATAATCAATGTTTCTGATGAGCTAGAGGCAAGAAATACAACAGGGCTTGATTTAACCCCGAAGGAAAAAGCCTGGGTGTCCAGATCACCTTTTGTGTACTTGAGCCCTTTCACTATAGAAATTTGGGCCCATTTGAACTTCCTGGCAATCCGAAGCCCATCTCAAGTCACAGAGCCCAACCTCAGAAGCTCAACACAATGGGTGTCTAAATCAATTCACCTCAGAAGCTCGGGCCTGATTAATTTGTAGCCTAAAGCCCATTCCTAATCAGCAGACACTCTGCCAAATTGGATGTCCAAAAGAAATACATTAATTTGACGGGTTCAAAATATATACATCCGTCGAACCCGAAAGTTGGTACGAACATCAAAAACACATATTCTTATGAACTACGGTCGGTTTGATCCCACAATGGGTACGTAGGCAATCTAGCGACCCACTAGATGCAACCACAAATCCAAACAGAATCCCTGACTCCACCAGTCCTAAATTGAATCACTGGTTCACTTACACAAAATTCGTCCAAACACTATTCCTATTCCGAAAAGCAATACATTCCAATGGGTCATCCACCCATTGGTATCCTTGAACTACGAGTGGCTTGATCCCTCTCCAATGGTACATAGGCAACCCATTCAAATATCCGGGTGCCGCTGCAAAAAAAAAAAAAACAAACACACATCCACAATTGGTTTCTTCATAAATGGAATCAAATGGTGTTTCCCTGTAACGAGGGAATATAATTAAGAGACACATTCTGTCTTGAATGGGTCGAAATCGAAATAATTAAAACTCTATTCACTACATGAATACGAGTGAAATTATGTTGGGTGACATTTACGCTCACAGTGTGCAATTTTTCCTCAACACGCCTTTACCAAATTTCCAGTTGATATTAGTAAGACAGAAATAAATTGAACAATACCAATTCAAAATTTCAAATTTCAATTTTCCAATTCAACCTCAGTTCAATAATTCCCATAATCCCAGATTCTCAATTTATCAGAACAAGAACATTGGAAGAAGTAAAAAACAAGAACTTACGTGGAGAACCCGTGGGCTGGAGGACTGGAGAAGCAGAGGGAGGGAGAGAGAGAGAGAGTCGTGGTGGCATAGTGAAGCGAAGGAGCCCTGCGCACGGAGGCCCGATGCAGGAGGCACAGTGACGAACTGAGACCGACGGCGAATTGAGTCTGTGAGGGTGAGATTGAGATTGAGATTGAGATAGCAAACTAAAGCGTATGTTAGTTTTTTTTTTTTTTCCTTTTTCTTTTAAACAGGTTACTTGCTAAATAGGCCAACTATTTGTCGAATATCCATGATTATTGGATGTATTACTGATCTAATGGTCACAAATATTCACAAAACACACAGTATGGGATACCCCCCAGTACTGTAGAATTTTCCCTATAACAGGACAAACCCCATAATGAGCTATTAGGGAGACAAACAAGGTAAAGCTAACACAATTCAGTATGTAGGCAGTGGTATAGGATTAAATGGATTTTAAATGTGCTTATACATTCACACCCAATACTAATATTCAAGACACACAAGTTCATAAAGGATTAGGATTCCAAACGAATGATACTCTTTTTCTCAAACTTGAGTCAGCCAAGCATTATTGATTCTCATAACCTATTCTGCTTTATGTGATTATGTATTCTGAGGAGTTCAACTATCTACATACCTATTATTACATTTGCCTCTTTAGCTTGAACATGCTTGCCTTGATGGGTGCTTCTAGTTAATTAGCTTTAAGTGTATGTATTGTTGTTACGAGTCATTTCATTAATTCTCCTAGTCGCATCTGGGAAGCTAGTTCAAGGAAGGGAAACACACCGTTTCGACATTGTTAGAAGAATATCAGTGTTTCGTTTTATGTCTCCTCTAGAATTCCAACTCGAGTCTAGTGCACAGCTTGCATTAGTTGGTAGCTATATGTGTACGTTTTTGGTTGTTGAAGGAAATCAATGAATGAAAATCAGTTTTACATTTCTCTTAGTTTTTCTTAGAATTTCTAGTACTTTCTCTCTCTTAGGGTTTAGAACCCTAACAATTGGTTTCAAAGCTCCCAATCATGGGGTCGAGGAGCATTGGGGATCTACCACAATACTCATCCACACCGCCGCGTCCACTTGACCCTAGTAATTTTGAACTCTACGACGGGGATTACAGTCGCTCAGACTGTTATCGTCTTCAGGGTACCCACTAATTTCATAGAGAGTTCACTCAATTTCCATCCCAACCAAGCTACCCACCACCACCACCGTCCCAAACAATCATCAATGGGTATGTTTTTCCTCACCAGTTTCCACATCTTTCTGCAAATCCCACTTAGTTGAGCTCCAATGCATGTCCTCCACCTCACTCTGACCATCTACTTTCCCTGCCAGGCTTGTATCCTCCGCCACGGCCTCTTTATTCCGTGCACCATTACCATCATCAGTTTCTTCCTCACGGACATCCTCAGTCGTATCATTCTCATCCACCTCCCCCACCTATAAATAATGATCCAGCTATTGTTCCATCATTCCCACCCAGCCCAGTCAACATCGAACTTGCCTTCTCCTGCTAGTGGGCCTTTGACAAATATTAATTTCCATACTACACAGATGGGACTAACTGGTTCAAATTTCAAGGGTGGTTTACCCTTACATCAACTTGGAGGGAATTTAGGGTCATTGGGGGTTCCATCTCCTCCAAATGCAAATGGCAGTGAGCTTGCTATGACAATGTATGGGCAAGGATATTATGGCCCTTCAAATGGCCTTCCTCATTTACACCAGCAATCAATGACATCTCTATTGCAGCTGCCATTACAATATCCTAACAGAGACAAGACGCCTTATGCGTTGTCATTTCAGGGTGAATTTGGAATCGGATCTTCCATAGTCATAGACCCAACTCAATGCAGTGGCAATGGATTGTCGTCGTCGGATTGAGCATACATTAATCCTTCCACTCAATTTCTTGGTGAGGAGGATTGCTTTCAGTTGCTGGAGCAAGACGATGGTGGTCTAGTTGAAGATAAGGAGCAGCTTAGCAATGGAACGTCATAATTTCATGCCCTCCAACTGTTTTGATAAAATGCTGAAGTCAGATGGGTTGTGTAATGCAAAAAGGAACATTGCTGCTGTTATGAGCATTCGTGACAAAGATGGTAGAACTGAAGAATCAAATGTACGTGCTTCTTGGTGACTGCAATGGTTTACACCCCATTAGATATGAAATGGTGATAGATGCATCAGAAGCTATTAAAACAACTGGCCGGTGCCACTGACAGCGTGTTTGAGAGCTGCTTAAAATCTGTTGATCAGGATGCTGAAGTGAGGAGAATTACCCAATAAAGTTGCTAGTGAAACAATTGAGAATGGCTCTAAGATAGAAGGATCAAATGCAAAGATTTCAGAATATGTGCAAGATGATGAAGTTGATCCATTAGAGAGAGCATAGTGATGGGTTTGATGATAAGGAAAATGATGTCAAACAACCTGTTTTCGACTAGAATTTAAGCATCTTCCAGTCAAGTCATTTAAGTGGAGGCACTGTTGTCTCTTCTGATATGCATGAATTGGAAGCTAGCCTTGAACTGGATGTTAGTAGCGGCAAGCCTTTTCTAGTCTCTAAAGACCTTGATTCAAAGGAAGCAACCAAACCTGTTGGTAAGCATAATAATGTTTTCATCATGGGCTGCACTAGGGCTCCTGACAATTTCAAAGTTGATGATCACATATGATTTCCACATAATTTTCATTGAGCCTCTGATTGCTTTCTACTTAAGATACATAGATAATCAGCCCACCCTCGATAGATATGATGATAGTCATGCTAAAGTTTCATCTACCATCGTGAATGAAGAAAAATATATGTTTGTGACTATTGACAATCTGTGCATTGCTTTAGTTTTTAAGTGTTGTCCAATTGGTATAGTTGAGGTGCCAAAGAAGTGGTTTTTGGATGTGAGGAATATGAATTTGGAGACCATGATTGGAAAAATTCAATGTAGTGTGGAGAAGGAGTTCCATGCCAATCTCGTTGAAAACCATATGGGGCCACTTGAGAAGTGTTTGGGATATGTTCCATCTACCTTGGATGCACTTTTCTTACATGCCCAGGTAGATAATCCAATGTTACATTATAACCAAATAACACTGGAGCTGCCTGATGGCCTTGTCTATTTTAGAACAAATCTTGTTGAAATTCGATCTGGAGAATATTTGTCAGCTTTTAAGATCTACTACATTCATACAGAAGCTGTTCTTTGGTGGTTGGGCCTCTGCACATGTACCAATAGCATGGAAGGATGTGAAACCCACGTTTGCTCTTAATGTGATCACTGTGGTAATCCTACAAGAAGGCCAAATCTTTGATTTCTTGGTCATTATGTGGTTGGGTAAAGGTTTTTTCCACTAGGCCTTTAGATGAACTGAAGGGCATCCTGTGCATTGTGCATAGAGCTCTTGCAAACGTTAGCTCCTATTTTAAGTGGATGTCTGCTTTTCAAACAAGTGCTAGACCCTTACTGTTTTTCCTTGATGCTGGAATATAAGAACCCCGGTCCTCGAGTTCTTGTGCATCTGCACCTGCATCGTGTAAAGTTTGTGAAGATGCTTTTGCTGTGATGTATGAACCTTCAAATTTGGAGATATTGATGTGGATATGAGAGGGTATGGAGAACAGTCGTTTCCCTTTGGAAGATGAGGAAAAAGTTGTTAGTGCAATTAGTCTGATCCTAATTGGTTCTATTAATAAGAAAGAATTAAAGAGCAACTTATCGGCTAGATTGCTTTCTTCTAGCTTTGAAGTTATTGGGAAACTTGTCGATAAAGATAGCAGCCATTGCCTGAGACAAAATCATGCTACCTATACCAAAGTGATCAATGATGAAATTGCTAAACATTTTCCTCATACTAAGTCTGCATTAGCTCCTTTGAGGTATTGTTCTTCTTCAGCTATCTCCAGGCCATCATTGATACTCTTCTTCTTTATGTTGCATTAGTTATGTGTGTTACTGCTCTTGGTGTGATGAAGACTAGAGAAAAAGCACACATTGATGGAATTGTTGAGAAAGCTAAGAAGAAGCAACTTGATGTTGTTTTGGGATTAGATGAGGATAAGTCATTTTTTTACAATATTGCTGCAATATGGAATTCCTATGGTGGGAGGAGAATTTAAAGGTGATATATTTTGCATGAAATTCTTGATGAACTTGGAAAGAAAAATGCTGCACACTTGGATATGGGAAACTACAGAATTTTTGCATACTTAGATGACTGTTATTAGTTTTGTCTTTTCCTACATGGTAATTAAAATTGGTGATGCTCTGGAACTCTCAAACAGGGACAAAGAATTGGTCAAGAAAATTTCTACACATGGGTGTTTGACTACAACAAGGGGTTTTCAAAAAGAACAATGTGCTGTCACCAAGTGGTCTAGAGCTGTTTCAAGTTTCAAAGGATATGTGGTACTAACATCAGCCATCTTGCATAAAAGATTTGTAATGAATGGAGCAACTGCAACAACATTTTTCATGAAACATTTGTACTGTAATTGGTTTCACTTCTTTGCTGGAGTGACTACCGATATACTTTTGAACCATGATAGGGAAGAGGGATTTCATGATGATCCAACTAGGAGATTCAATCAATTCAAAGCATTTGTAAGAGGTGCCAGATTTTGACTCAAAATGTGAAACTTGAGGACAAGTTTATGTTTAAGGGGGAAGCAATGTTACGAGTCATTTCATTAATTCTCCTAGTCACATCTAGGAAGCTAGTTCAAGGAAGGGAAACACACTATTTCGACATTGTTAGAACAATATCAGGTATATCTGTTTCGTTTTATGTCTCCTCTAGAATTCCAACACGTGTCTAGTGCACAGCTTGCATTAGTTGGTAGCTATATATATGTACGTTTTTGGTTGTTGAAGGAAATCAATGAATGAAAATCAATTTTTACATTTCTCTTTTTTTTTTTTTTTTTTTGAAATAAGGACTGGTGCAGCTGCCCTCAAACCTTCATTAATGAAATTGCTGAATACAAGGGGGAGGGGGGGGACATAAAGCCTGAACCCTGAACAATTAGTAACGAGAGAACATCCTGAATAATAACGGGAACTCCCACTAATCCTATGCATTCAAACATGCACCAACTAGCAAGGGTTGATATACCAGATATCTGGGCAACTTCATTTGCTTTACAATAGTAACATACCGGAAAGATAAATCTCAAACAAAGCCATAGAACAATTAAACCTGCTTTCCCACTATGCTGTCGACTAGAATTAACTCCGGCGACACTTCGTTTCATCCTACCACTAGGAGGTTGCGTCCATTTGATAAGGACTCGCCTCCTCTCTAGGACAGACAGGGCACTTTGACAGGCATACAGCCCAACTCTCCTTACAAAAACTAGGTAGGGACTTATTGTAATCAAACACCTAATAACTGAAAAATAGACCAAGCAACTAAAGCAAAATAAATACCTAAACAAACAAAACTAGTGACCCAAATAGGTCCAATAGCGAAGCCCAAGCCAAACAGGCCAAGGCGTTCATGCATCTCTCTGTCTCCTACCAAGGTCGCAATTGCACGACCACCACTGCCGGGCCGCCACCACACTTGCTGCACCATTCCGGCCTCAATCCCCCACCACTGTCTCGTCTACTCCACCGTCAAACCACCAGCAATCAGCGACAACCAGTGAACCATCTCAACTGGCCACCGATCCCGGCCACCTTCCTCAGATCCCAATGAGACACGACTCCTCCCCAGCCAAGAAGCCACCCTCTCCAATCTCGGGCCCCAGCCGCCAACCGTCGATAAAGACGAAGAAACATACACTCCAACCCCAGCCTCTGAGCCATAAGCACGCTGACCCACCAGATAACCCAGATGGCCACACTTACTGTGCACCTATGAGGCCAGTGGCCCGCGCTAGCAATGAAGAGTAGCCGAACAGACACGATTGACCACGGCGGCCGCAAGGTTTCTCTCTCTAGGTTTTCTTTCTTATCTCCTCGTTTTTACATTTCTCTTAGTTTTTCTTAGAATTTCTAGTACTTTCTTTCTATTAGGGTTTAGAACCCTAACAATTGCTGAATCCATTTTACAGAACCTGAAAAAGGTAGAACAAGCCAACAAGGGCTTCAAGAAGAGCAAAAAGTATGTGATGCTATCAAAGCGAGGCATGTTGCAGCAACTGTAGAGCAAAGACGCTGTTATTCCTTCTTGAAAGCTTTTCAGGTAAACACTTTAATGATGGCATCACAAATAATAGATATGTTTTTGACACCAAACAATTATCAGTAAATACCCCATTTTCTGTCTCATATATATTATTTTCTGGTATTGATTATTATAATAATTTACAGAGTGCTGCAAGTTGAAGAGAATTCCTTGTATGCGAACTCTTGACATGTTAGAAAACAAAACCAACTGTTTTTTCCAACTCTTACTGGGTGGTCTAAATATTGCAGTATCTTGGTATCTTTACTTGTGTGGCATGGTCACTTTCATTAGTCTCTACTACGCAAAATTGATGAGAGTGTTGGTTTGCAGTTTGGCAAAAATTGGTTGTGTGATTGTCCTGATTCTTACTAGATCATCTATAAGCAACCCTAGTTTATCGTTTGATTACAGATTTCTGAAATTAGATCTTTCTGTTTCCAGGAGGAATGTGCAAAGAATGAGCCACTCCAAAAAAATGTCCATTTAGAACATCTATGGAGCATGTGAAGCGGAGGTGTCCAACCTGCTTTTGCTATCGCTCATCAGCAGAATGTTCAACTGATACGACAGGCTAGAAATTGTTGTAGATTAAAATACAATCGTGAATGTCAAACATCATCCTTGTTGAGCTTCTTGCAGTCTGTTGTCATTTAAGAAGTAGATATAGTTGATTAGTGTTGATTAGTGTGATACGATAGACTATAAATTGTTGTAGATTAAAATGCACTACACATTCAATCAATACCTTGATTAGTGTTGTCTTATTCTTGAGATTATTAGATACCGTTATAAATTCAAAATCAAGCTCTTTTCATGTCGTTGTCGTTTATGAAGTTTTTGATGTTCACTCTTAGTAAACAATTACAGTAATTGAATTACTCATTGATTGAGAATTCGAGATATATAAGTAGCAAAACAAGCTTTGATCTCTTAATTCAACTTCTTTCCATATTGATGTGGGGTGGTGCTATTCACACACCAATTTTTTCTATTCACACACCCCTTATATTTTTCTATTACTTTAATTCAATTTATTTTTACAAATTACCCTAACTACCCTCATTTGCAATTCTGATTTTTTTTTCTTTTTTGCAAGTCAATCATCACCAAATTTTAAAATCTAAACCCTAATTTTACTGCAGACGATTTAGAAAATTCACCAAAGGTCCAAATGACATGAAAATTTCCAGATCATTTTCAAACTAATAGAACAAGAACATGTCAAAAATTCAGGACATTTGGAGATCATTAAGCAGGGTAACAGAGAGCTCGAAGTTAGCAGATCAGCAGCTTTCTCAGAAATTCAGCAAAGCTGTTTTTAACTTCAATTACCAAACAAACAAAGGATGTACATGCAGTACCAAACAAATTTCTCCAAAATTCTAGTAAAGATAAGTGGCTGAAGGATTAATGATAAAAAAAATTACATTAATAGCTTTACTCTGCAGGAGTTGCAGGACCAAATGAAGGCCTGGTAGCTTTGTATTTAAATGGACAAGTTCGAATATTATGACCACCACCTTGACAATGACCACATTTTCGAGACTTTTCCTCCATTATCTCAAACGCTAAAGGATCACGCTTTGTAGAGCTAGATTCCTTTCTGTTTTTTGATCCTAATGGACGACCTTTATGAGGTTGAACATTAGGCTCTAGTAATAATGGAAGAGAAGCACCAAGAAACTGAGTGAGTTTCCTTTTGGTATTGTCTTTCTGAGTAAGAGGCATTCTCACATACTTAAACTTGAATTCAGATAAAAGAACACCTATCTCATCTCCATCATCCAAACTTGCACCATGATCAAATGATCTTGTATCAATCCTCCACTGTTCATGAATGTTGTTCAATTGCAATGCTTCAAATTTCATCTCCCTAATCATATGTGCACAAGGAAGTCCCATTGTTCTGTAAAAATGACCCTTGCATTGAAATGAAAGATTGTTGGACTTTGCTAATACATATTGCTTATGTAGCTCATCAAGTGCAAAGATAGATATATGAGTAACAAGTTCTTTGAAGAACGAAATCCCGACTTGGGTGCAAGTTGTACTTTCCTGAAAACTCTATAGCCATGGGGGCTAGGGTTTTCCTTCGCTAAAATTTCTCTCGCTTCCTCACCGATTTTGCTGGGGGAGCCATGGGTGATTCACGTGTGGTCTGCAATTGGTCCTTCTTGGATGTTGCGACACCAGTTAGGGCTCCTAAGGTGAAAAAAACTTTTGCTCCTCTTTTGACTTCATCAGCAATCCCAACATCAGATCTGCCCCAACCTGTGATTAAGGATGGCAGAACTACTGTTAAAATTTCTGAAGATGGTTATCAGTTGGGTTTGGAGAATTGCAAGTGTATGTTGATCGGTCGACTGCAACTGGCATCGACAAAAAGTTCTTATGGTCTGCAAGATCTGCGCCAGAAACTTAGTCTCTTTTGGGGCAACATCGGTCAATGGAAGATCATTCCAATGGGTCGTGGTTACTATTCTTTTCAATTTGCATATGAGGATTGTATGTCAAGAATTTGGGCGATGGGTGCCATTGCTTTGAAGCCTGGAACATTGAGATTCATGCGCTGGGTTCCTAATTTTTCCCCTGCATGTCAGCGCAATACAAATGCCCAAGTTTGGGTGAGGTTATGGGATCTGGGACTCGAGTACTGGGAAGCCCAAACACTCTTTGAAATCACCAATGGAATTGGTGTCCCCATCAGGATTGATGCGAACACACTTGATCGAAAGTTTGGTCTATATGCAAGGGTTTTGGTGGATATTAACCTTTCCACAGAACCCCCATTGGAAATTATGGTAGAACGTGAGGGTGGTGGAACCCTAGTTTTGGAAGTTGAATATGAACATCTGTCCTTATCATGCTCTCACTGTGGTAATGTGGGTCATGCTAGCTATTAGTTCTTGTAATTGGCTTCGTCCTTCTCAAGCAAAGGAAGTGAAGGAGAATGACATTAATTCAAGGAGGGGGCGTAAACGAAGTCGATCCCGTCGACATCGTGCAAAGAAGAGTAATGTTTTTCAAGTCTACGTTGCTAAGAAAGTGGTGGAGGTGGTTCAACAGATTGGAGACCCCTCCTCTGCTGATCCTAATGCATCATCTGGGATTTCACGGATGGTACATAATGACATGGTTGAGACTTCACAGGTTCCAGAGACACAACTTTCTCCTTTGGCTGCACCTTCTCCAAGAGTGCATTCACCAATTCTAGGACCTCCGTCTGTGGGAGGTTTGGCAGGTATTGTAGCTGTACCTACTGTTAATGCTTTTCAGGCCCTCGCAAATGAGTCTGAGACTGATAGCGAGGGAGAGACCACAGAGATACAATCTAGTGATGATGTGCAACGTGGAGCGGATGTTATCATTGAAGAGGAAACTATTTCCAAAACTCCTTCCCTTAAGGAGTTACCTAAAGATATGGCTCATTCAGAATCTGATGTTCATAAAGCTAAGTTCTGTTGGGGTGATTTGAAAAATGAAGAACCTCTTGGTAATCATACATATGCTCAGAGAACCTCTTGGTAATCATACATATGCTCAGGCTGAGTTAAGTCCTCTGTGTTCCTGGTTTGATGAGGGTGAAGCAACTATGGAAGATGAGAATCTTCTTAAGTCTCTCCCAAAATCTCAAAATAAACAATTGAAGTCCAAAAGAGATTCACGAGACCCTTACCCTACCCGCAATCGGACGCCTGTTGTGCGTCTTGATCTTTGATTCAACCGGCTCTGCTTAATCATAAGCATGTTTTGGTTGTCTTTCCATTTTGTTATTTCTTCTAAAGGGTATTGGCTTCATGTCCCCCCTTCAGTACTATTTTTTTATTTAATAAATTATTTTAATTGCCAAAAAAAATAATAATAACGGAATACCGACTTTATGTGGATGGCGAATTTTTTCACTAGAGAGTCGAGCTTTGATTTCATGAAACTGATTTTCAGTGGCAAGACAAATTCTTTCTTCTACTTCACCAAGACCTCCACTTGAAACTTGAAGATATCTCTTTAGATTTGAATGTGCACCTTCACCTCTTGATGTAGCACGATTACCAAAGTGCATAAACTAACCTATCCATGCAGTTACAAATTTCTCTTTTAATGGAAGCCAAGTACCTTTGATATAATTGAGAATAGACACATTCTTATTGTACTCAGCTTCCAAATTAGTCCAAGCTTCATTAAAGGATGATTCATCATGAGAATTGATCAAAGCAGTCCACGTAGACATGAACCCAATCTTCTTCTTCTGTAAAATGAGGCTTACAGTTTGTAACTACATTTTTCTCAATATGCCACACGATAATATGTTAGCAGTCCTTGGAAAAACAATATTTATAGCATTCATCAGTGCCAATTTTCTATCAGTTATAATCACCAAAGGATAAACCTCAACTCCCAAAATTCTGCTGAACATAGTTAGAGCCCATACGTAGTCCTCTTCTTCCTCTTTTTGCATGAAGACAAAGCAAGAATAGAAAGATGTATTGAAACTTGTGACTCCTACAATGTCTAGTAATGGCATCTTGTACTTGTTAGTCTTGTATGTACAATCCATCACAAAGACATTTGTATAGCTCTTAGTCAAAGAAATTGAAAGTGGATGAGCAAACATTAAATGAGTCAACCGACCATTTTGATCATACTCAATGTTATAGATGAAACCAGCTTGACCAAGTTCTTCCAATAAAGCTTGAATAACTGTACGACTTGCTAAATTCTCCTTCATAATTCTATACTTTTCATTATAGATGTTTTTGGAAATTGCTTGCAAATCTGGATTACTCTGTCGAAGTGAAGACATTATTTGGCGTGGTGATACGCCAGCCTTACTCATTTCTTTAATCTTCAAGATTTCCTCTCTTGAAAACCGACGACAATAAGGATGCCCAGACATATCTTTTGAAGGTTCATGGTTATGCGATAAATCTTTTATATCCACCTTCCAAAAACCTTCAGGTTTCCTTCTCCCCACAATTTCAAAAGGGCAACTTATTAGGTGAGATGCTGTCTTCCTTTTCCTCTTCTCTGGTGGAACCATCCTTATGTCTCGATACTTACCACCTCTATCACAGCCAATGTACACACACTTATTAGGTTTTGATCTTCTTATAACAGTTACATACCCTTCCATGAATGCAATTTTATGAACAGCAGCAAGAAGGTCTTCCCGACTATCAAAATTTACTTCCACCAAAGAAAGCATTTTGTCAACTTCATTTATCTCTAGCTACTTGACTTCCCAGATCACCAAAATAATAATCATTCATATATAATGTCAACTAGTATACTAATTTCTAGACATCCAAACAAGAAAGAATAAGACTCGATCATAAGTTAATTACATCAGTACACACAAAAAGAGCAATGTATCTAATGTATAAGAAATCTGATCCTACATTGATCAGTTCATCTCTGATCCAATGTTAAATCATGCTAGTGCAATACAATAAAAGTTTCAATGTGTCTAGCAGCTCTGCCTTTAGCCTTGTTAAATCATCTTTTCGCTTTTATTGCCGGCGGGAAACAATTGTTTCTTATTCTTATACATCAATACATGTAAAACTAGCACAGTAGTATAAGCATGTTATATATGCGATGAGGTATCCAGAACAATAATTAAAAAAAATAAAAAATCAAAGTGTCAATGACTTCAAAATTATCAATCAACTCAAGTCAAAATCATGATTAACACGCTGCCCATACCAAAATCAAACTAAGACAAATAGAATGCACAAATCTAAAAGCTCTTAGATCCACCAAATCGCTGAGAAACTAACCGTGAGCAATGGATTGAAATACACCAAATAATTTGAGTTAGAATCTTACCAGGAATGATGGATTCAAAGGGGCTCGAATGATCACTAAATTCATATTGTTCTTCCATGTCTCCATTGCAAATCAGATGTAAAATTTTCTCTAAAGATGGGTCTAAAATTTCTTGCTCTGCCATAATTGAACTTCAAAGCATCACATTAGAGAGATGGAATGACTATGCTAAAGAAGTTTTTGATGTAAAAGAAAAGAAGTAATCACAAAAAGTTTTGAAGTCCTCGTCTGCAGTAAAATTAGGGTTTAGATTTTAAAATTTGGTGATGATTGACTTGCAAAAAAGAAAAAAGAAAAAATCAGAATTGCAAATGAGGGTAGTTAGGGTAATTTGTAAAAATAAATTGAATTAAAGTAATAGAAAAATAAAAGGGGTGTGTGAATAGAAAAAATGGGTGTGTGAATAGCACCACCCTTGATGTGATCAATTTGTCTTATTTGATGCAGGAGCAAATGTGGCGACAATATCGAGGCTGGTCGAGGCAACTTCGCTGAAGAGATTCTGTCGACTTGGCCGGGGATTGTTTTGTTGGTTTCAGGTGGACAAACTTTCGATCGGGCGGCAGTCTCTATTCGGATTCTCTACCGAAATTGATGTTAAGGTGGACCGGTCGGCCACCGGAGGGGCGGCATCGGAGGATGGTGGCAGAAGAAATTGGGCCAGTGCGGGTTAGGGCTGCTGCCCTCCTTGCTTGGGTTTGGGACTGGGTCTTTGGGCCTGGGCTCAATCTTGGGCTGATAAGGCAGGGGAGCTGGTCTGCTGAGCAAGAATTGATTTGGGCTTGGGCCTACGGGCTTGGGCTCAGGTTAAGGCAATCTGGGCCCTAATTTTTATTAGGGTATTGAGCCTGTGTGAGGTTGGATTAACTTCTATGAGTCTTTTATGACGTTTCTAGTATCTTGCTTGTACCACAATTACGTGATTGGCAAGTGGGGACTAGTTGAATGATTTCTTTTCCGTAGGAGGCGAGGTTTTTTCATTCTTGTATAGGCTCGCTTAAATGTGAGTGTCCCAGAGATTTTAATGATCTGCTCTAGCTTAGATAGTTTAGTTCGGATTTTCTTGCCGAGTTTTGCTTATGTAAGTTATGGTAGACTCTAGCCTATTGGATGTTGATCTAATGAATTCAACTTCTATTTCAAAAAAAAAATGTGGCGATATTAAATGTATCATTTATCATTTAATTTAAGATTTATTATCGTTGATAATTCATTGCCTAGACATTTTTAGGGCATCTTTTTTTCATCTAATTTAGGATTTACTTTTGATTATCTTTCCAATTTAGTTTAAATCTACTTATTCTCCAAGTAGTGTGACCTTTGTATATATGGGTATTGTAATCGTTGTTAGATAGCTTATGGTTTATGAATAATATTAGTTTATTTGTGGCAGGGATTTGCCCTTTTTATGAGTTTGCTAGTCCTTATTTCTGGTGCCTGTTGAGTGAATGTTGGAGTCCTATGTTCGATATCTTTCCCCTATCATTATTTGTTGGAAGATCATCCACAAAAAGTCTGTGAAAGCATGTTCTTGACTTCAATTGAATTATCAGATAGGGTCACTATGCCAAAAAGGCCTTCAGACGACAGAACTGTTCTGTTGTCTGAATGAACAAAAATATGTCGTCTAGTACGGTGTCGTCTCTTGGGGGCATCAGACGACAGAAGTGTTCTGTCATCTGATTTTTCAGACGACATAAAAAAATAAAAGTCTTGTGTTGTCTGATGAGTTTTGCATTTTGGGAACATTGTGATCTGTATCTTTAAAAGCATTCAAACAACAATTTTGTATTGTCTGATAAACAAAACAACCACAGTATTTTTTAAATACTATTGTGTGAAGCATATTTGCAAGACTTATTTGTGTGGTCTGAATGCCCTTAAATAAGAAATATGAAGACTTGTATGTAGTGTCTTCTCTCATACAACAACAATTAAAGGTTATGCTAATTTACTTTAAACGACAATTATATGTGGTCGTAAAGAGCATCAGAGGACAATTAAGTGTCGTTCTAGGGTAGGTTTGTATGACATTTAAGTGTTGTATGAAAGGTTTTGAAATTATACATATGTGATGTTGGGAAATGGTTTAGACAATACATATCATATTCTTTCTGTTATGTCAGTCTCATTACGACGACAATTTACTGTCATTTGAGATTATTTAGACAACAAATATTTGTGGCTTGAATATAAAAAGGACCACTAATAGTACGTGTTTTATATTGTCTGTAATCACGTCCAATCACACTTATTTGTTGTTGTTATACACTTTAGCCAATACTTTCATCTAACTTATGTTGTTGCTTTGCCTTTTATACTACAATTTTATGTTGTCCCAATGCCAAAAAGACAATAGACTTCTAATTGATTACTGTGTTGTTTTTGTGCAGCTGCAATCACACGTTTTGGTGTGCTTTTGTTGTAGCTTGCAATTTGAGATAACACATATTACTAGTCCCCTGTTACAATTGGTATGCATGCATTCTGGAAATTAAAATTGCCCATTTATGAAACCATAATATCCACATCCAAAATCATTCATTGCAATTTTCATGAATCCACTATTATCTCATGTACACAAACCTATTCATGAGCATCAGTTCAAAATGGCCCATATCTATTAATCTGGGCAGCCAACAAAATATATGCATGAATCAAGCTTTCATACCTGAGTTATAAGGCACCCAAAAAATCTGACTAGGCTTCCCTCTTTAATAAGAAGTTGACAAAGAACGATCTCGTTTAGTTGGATTTCCATAGCCAATGACACCAGTTGAGCAGGGTCTACGAAGCCAATCATGTCAAGCATATTCGATTTGTTCAACACTTGATAAAGGAAGCTGTAAAACCACAAGTCCCAAAATATCATTACAACAGTAATGAATATCACACAATGTACAACATAACTAAAATTGCAAAAGTAAACAGAGATGTGCCAATTTTCCCATTATGTAACCATTCATTTAAATATATAGAAGGTTACATTAGAACTTAGAATGCAAGTCAGGTGTTCAACTACACACCTTCTTGTTCCTTGACAAAATTGATGATAATAGTGGCAACCAATAACTAAGTAGCAAAACAAGCAGAACCAAGAATATTTATCAGAATAAGACCCCAAAAGAAAGAAGTCGCGATTCGACAGAGAGAGCAAAAGATCACATTTTGATAGATTTAAGGATCTGAAAAAGTTAGGCTATTTAATTTGGATTGTAGAGCAAAAGAGTTTTGATCATTTTCATAAAAATTGAGACATTGGAGAGCATGAAAAATGCTCAAAAATAGGTAAGTTTATAATAAATAAAACAAGAAGGTGGCTACACTCACAAAGTGGTTGCCTTCATTTACGAAGATATCATCCATGTGAAGGAGCGATCTCCACTGACTTGAGAGCTTAGATTCAAGTTTTGAAGTGTTGTTTGCATACTGTGGTCCCTTAGGATCAATCTCCTTTCACCTGAAACAATGACACGTAGCTAAAAAGAACTAAGGTCACCAAACCATATGTAGATATCAAACCGTGATGGGCAATGAGAATTCGACTCTCACAATAACACCATGCCTTAATCAGTATGATACTACGTTTAAAGAGATGATGTTTGCCAATGAGGCGATCAACCTGTACGGTAACAGCACCAGGAAGATGATCAAGAATTAAAAAAAAAAAAATCCAAAATCACAAACGAGCAAAGAGCACCAAAGTCCAATATTTTTACTTGCTATAATAGACTTGAAAAAAATAATAATAATTGCATCTGATAAACCAGAGCTTCCTAGGAAAGCATCCTTTACATGAACCAAATCTGGTGACTCATTCAATCATATGTAGCAAAATTGGACTAATAAAACTCAGCTTTAGTGGAAGACTACCTGCTCAAGAAAGCATAACGTACATAGCCCTCCTAACTGATTGAAGGATATATCAACCAGAATATTTTGCACAAGGCACTTTACAAGCTTAACCTGCCACCAGAAAACACAACAATCTTTACTAAGAACAACTAAAATTAAGTGAATCTGAATATAAACAAAGAATAATCTCATAAACACACGTGCATTTCCTAAATGTTTTTAGGAAAAGCAAATTAAAGGACATACTAGCAGTGAAACAGAAATTTTTTATGGACATGATGGTGCTACTGTAACACCCCGAAAGGGTTGACGTCACAGTGCCGTGAATCTTACGAAGCTTAAGTATTGACACAGTAATACTCAAACTTCTTAAGATGCGCAAGGCTAAAGATAACGAAACTAATCAAGTGAAGTTTGATGACTAACTAAGTTTTTTTTCTTTTTTTCTTTTGAGCTGCTGCAAAACTCGATGTTAAATAAACTAGAGATAGTCAAACTAAATAAACTACAAAGAGGTTTGAAATCTGAGGCTTCAGACTACAATTGGTGGAAAAATTTCAAGCAATGACAACAGCAATTAGGATTTATCCAACTGAAGTAACAAGCTCAGCAAGAGTAGACATAAACTTAAAAATAGGAAATAGAAGGATACATATGCATAATAGGGTACCCACTTTCCTAAAAACCGATGACCGTTCTTAATGCCAATTACTTACTTGCCAATGTAAGTACACAAATGGCCAGCAAGAAGTAGCAAGAGTGGCCGTTTACGCCATACCACCTAGGAGTGACGCCACACCTCAAAGGATGTTAGACATCCTCCAGTCCGTATAGCCCCTTCGGAGGTTTAGGGGATCGAAACCCAAGGTAGTCGTTTTGCTCCCTTCACTCTCAGGTCACCACTTAACAACAATGCAATGTGTATGCATAAAAGCATAGAAATCTTTTCTAGAAAAGCTCTAACTAGTGAAGAACCCCTACCTGGAATCCTTGATGTGTAACTCCCAGCAAGTACCAAAGGACCAATCTTCAATCCACTTGAGCCCTTGATCCTATTATGAACATGTAAACCATCATCGGTCTCAATGTTCTTTCTCCCTTAAGATGAAGTCACACTTTAATAGACTTATTTTAACAAGAAGACACTGATCAGAATGCACTAATCAGAATACACAGAAAACAGAGCTCTGCAGTTACTTTTGAACATGGATGAAACCTTTCGAACTGAAATTTAAGACTCAAGGAATGCTTTGCATGTTTAGTCCAATGTACTCAAGATTGAGGACTGAAAAGAGAGTAAAAGTTTCTCAAATCATTAATCTTGTACCAAAAGCTGCAAGTTGAAAAGTTCTTAGAAAACTGGTAACAAGAAAGAAAAATTCATCAACAATCATCCTTTCAATGATTTTAATCACACTCTCCAGATTTAAAGTAGACATGCAAAGCTACTATTTTGCAAAATTTCATGTTATTCGCAGTTCAAATGAATGGTCAAACAAGAATCTGAAATGACAGGAACGCTGAATTCTGCAGAATTCCTGAAACAGTGCAGTGACTTCAAAATAGCATAAGTATCTCATTTTAACTCCGTTTTTCATGAAACCAAGTTCAAAATGATCATTGAAGAGTCTATTTTAAGCTATCAAAGACTGAGAGTGAAACAAGGAGTATAGGTTTTTCAAAAATCATGGAATATCCCACTGGTTCAGCTTGGGTGTTGTCTTTGAGGCATATCTTCAAACACATGGTGTGCAGTAATTGAACTTGACCCTTTCCAGTCCTAATCATCCTAATGGAGTCACCATAGCTAGAAATTAATCAAAAGTGCATTCCACAACAACCTTGAATAGATTTAAGAACAGAGATTTAACAGAAAGTAGGTGTTCTTACCAAAAGAAAGTTTCTGATACTGATCAAAATAGAGAGGTTAGTGGTTTGAAATCTCAGAGTCCCCCATTTGTTCTGTCATAGTGTAATACGTAAATTAGAAGAGGTTTATATGACACCTGGAGATACGAAAATTGGAAAAGTGCAGATGATGAGAAGCAAGGTGTAGACATAAAGTAGCTACTGATTTTTAACCTTTGTTAAAAGTGAAGTAAGCATATTCAAGTGTTTCTAAGCTTAAGAGAAGAGTGGGAGCAGAATGGAAAGAGAAGAGAAGTAGCTTGTTTTTTCAACTGAGTGTTTGGTTGTAATTGGGTCTAGGTAATGAATATAAAGGTTCAACCAATGATATCTCATATGACATAGGATACGTAAAACCTACAAACCTTCGCCCGAATTAACTGCACATCCTTCACCATAAACTCAGCAGCCATATTGTGATCTTCCCTTTCAAGAACAGCACTCTATCCGGCAGATACGTCTTCAGAGGTACTGATACAAACGGGAACACCTTAAACAAAATGCAACATGAAATCAATAACCCCCACCTAGTTACCACCCCTTTTCTTTCTCAACTCTGACATCTCAGAATTACAATCAAAAACCATAATGTGGAACAAGAACAAACCTACAAGCACACTAATCTCTCAAACAGATTACTCCCTAAGTTGGTTGCGTAATCACATAGTTACTCTATCAATTCAAAGTAAAACGTAACTACATGTACTCATCAGCTGCAAACTGATTGCGATTCATACAACTGGATAGCTACATACTCAAAATCAAAGTCCAAGCTTTCGGAAGCGAAAAAGCTATACTTATAGCCAAAATTCAAGCACATTTTCATCATCACACGAAAACTGAGTTCTTCAATTCACATAAAAACATAAGGCTTTTCACTAAATTCAAGTTTAAATTCAGATATAGGGGAATGGTATGTATAGGCATGAATGCTGACCTAACAACCAATACAAGCTCCAATGATCCTCTGAACGTAATCAATGGCGGCTTTCCTTCTCCGCTCGGAGACGTGAGTAGGTTGGATCTGAGCTATAACCCCCTGCATTGCCTCCTCCACTCTATCAATTCAAAGTAAAACGTAACTACATGTACTCATCAGCTGCAAACTGATTGCGATTCATACAACTGGATAGCTACATACTCAAAATCAAAGTCCAAGCTTTCGGAAGCGAAAAAGCTATACTTATAGCCAAAATTCAAGCACATTTTCATCATCACACGAAAACTGAGTTCTTCAATTCACATAAAAATATAAGGCTTTTCACTAAATTCAAGTTTAAATTCAGATATAGGGGAATGGTATGTATAGGCATGAATGCTGACCTAACAACCAATACAAGCTCCAATGATCCTCTGAACGTAATCAATGGCGGCTTTCCTTCTCCGCTCGGAGACGTGAGTAGGTTGGATCTGAGCTATAACCCCCTGCATTGCCTCCTCCACTCTCCGCCAGTACTCGGCGGAAACGTCCCTCTGATTTGTTGAAATTGAAAACATGGAAGAAGAAGATGAGGTCGGTCTTGTGAGCCCCCGAAAATTTTATTTAATTTTTACAAGGTAATTTCTCACCAATAAGATTTTTCCGCAAGGTGATTTAAGTGAAGGAAGTAACTTTGGAGATTAATTTGGTGTCAAGACTACCAATTGGGCTATTCGAAATAAGTTTGGGCCGAGATTCCTTTATTTGGGCCTAGAAGGTTATAGAAGTTTAATGAGGCGACCGTTTGTTGAAGTTTCGAAGACGATAACTTGAGTTGCAATCAAATTTAGGATTTTGAGTTTTTACAAAATCGAGTTTGGGCCTAGTACGAAGTCGAGAATTAACTTAGGAAGTTTCCGACGAAAAACGAATAAAAGAAAAGTTACGAGCCTCAAACCTAAAGCAATTAGCTAGAAGGGTTTCGTAATTCATCGCAACGGCAAAATGGGTATTTCGCTCACATTAGTATAAATAGGAAATTGTGAAAAACCTAACCTCATTTTCCTTCCTTTCTCCCTCACGTCCGCGTCTCCCTCTCTCTTTCTTCCCCGACATCTCGCACTCTCTCTCCTTCTCTCTGCCATCACCGGAAACCACCATTTCCGGCCACCACCTCTAGTCATCACCACCACTAATCGAACGAGGACCAAATTCTGACCTAAACCCAGCAAGAATCACCGGCAAGCACCACCTCCAGCTACCGCATGTAACCACCACAGTTCACGCCACCATGCCTAGCCGGAAGGGCTACTCCCGATCACTTTCTCCACTCACTGCCACCACCAACCGATTCAACAACCAAAACCGACCAAAACCCGAGCCCAGCATCGTCATGCATCAACTCTGACCTCCGCACGCGACCACCCCAGTCGCGACACCATTACTCCTCTACTTTCTTCGATCTCCGGCCACCCCACGACGGCACAGGGTACCATTCTCTTCATCTCGTGGTCGCCTACCTTCTTATGGCCTCTGATCGTCCATGCATCGATCGTAGACGGAGAATCGATGACTGGAAGCTTAGTGTCTCCTCCGGCGAGTTCTGCAATTTTCGGCGACTCCGGCCATCGTCTGAGCTTCAAGTGGTAGGGAAATCACTCATCTCGTTATGCTCTTCAAGTATGTGTAATTAGTTCTTCCATTCGATCGATTTTGACTGATTTGAGTTTTGGGTAGCCACGGCTCCGCCGTGTTCTTCGAGTCCGGAACTTCTCCGGCGCTTCTAGCTTCAGTGGCATGTGAAAGGTAGTCCATTATTCATACTGCACACGCTGGTGTACATAGTCTGCGAGTTCGATCAAGTTTCTGGAGAAGCTGTGTTTGGGTGCACTCTGCCTTCACCGAGGTTCTCTCCGACGACTTTTCTGGTTTGTCTTTTGATCGATTTTGGTATTAGACTATGGACTGAGGCTTAGTTGTGTTGAATACAGAATTGGGGAATTAGTTAGCTACACAGGCTTGGGCTTGCTGTGTTCTCCGTAAGAGTGCAGACTTTGATCTAATTTGATCACAAGGTGAGTTGGAATTGTTGGAGAAATTCTGGGAAACTTCCTTGTAGTTGATTGCTGGTGTTTGTAGGATAATCACATCTTGTAGTGAAGGATGGTAATTTGAGTTGTTTTCTGTCTGCAAGCTTGATGTTTAGTCGATTGTTAAAGCCTTAAGTCTTGAATGGGTTTTTGTATTACATGCTTGACAGAAGTGATGTTAAAAGAATGGTTGTGTAGGGATGGTTTAAAATGTGTATCGGGTGTCCATAGTAAATTCAATAGAATTACTATGTGATGCGACATAGAAAGAAATTGATAAATGAGAATGGACCGTTAATGAAAAATGAGTTATGTTGTGAACAAGGTTAAGGAACAATCGATAATGAAAATAATGGATTTTGTATATTCAATTGAGGTTCATGAAACAAGGTTAGAAACTTGAAGTATTCTAATGTTACCATATCCCGAAATGATTTTGGGAGGTGAAATCGTACGGAAATGGTAATTGTCATTTATTTTCTTAAAGTAGAAATGATAAACGAATTTTGGTCAAAGTGCTAAGTATAATCACCATGTCCTAAGTAATTCAAATGTTAGATCCCTTGGATTATTTGGGAATGGTAAGTGTATTTGTTGCTAGACAATGACATCAAATATTTAACCCGAACTATCTCATCGAAAGAAGTATGATCACCATATCCCGAATGAGCTTACTATTCTAAGCGAATTGTTAGGGAATGGTTTCTAATAACTATCGATCATGGGTTATTTGGTGAATTTTAAAGTGAGTTATGAATTAGTTACTTAACGGTATGATTTTTGTTAAAGGACTCGAGTGTGTGCACATGAAATTGGATGAAGTATCGAAAGTCGGAAACAAAGCTAAGATTGGGTGAGCACTCCAATTCCAGGTAGGGTGAGCTGTCCCTTCCTTGTTAGAGGATTTTCTATATGTGGAAGGCTCTAGTATAATATTATGTTGCCTGCAACTATGTTTTTGGTTGTTCATTAGTCGATGCCTCGTGATACCTATGTTTTCATAACTGATGATTGTTGATTGCGAAAACCGAGGCTAGACTTGCATGTTGAGATACTATACCCTTTTGTATGTTTGTGATTGTGACCTGAAAGTGAATGGGACCTAGACGCGTAGATTCCTAGGGATCCCACGGTGTCGATAACCATGAACCTCCGGAGGGGGCTGTGCTCATATGTTTTTCAAGGAAAGGTAAGTACAGACAGTGAACCAGTCATAGGAGACTCAGAGCCAGGAAATAGACACTTTCGCTACTTGTACCCATAAAGACTATAGAGTAGTTGACCGGTTCTCGAAGGATGACGAACCAGGTCGGTCACCGATTTATTTTATTTTAGCCGGCAGGTAAGTATCTTGGAGCTCCAATTTGTGTGAAGCATACTGCATATGCTTTATAAAAGAAATAAATGTTTGTGGTTGCCTATTTTCAAAGTATTTTCGATAAACGTGCACAATATTATGTAGTAAATATTTTTGATTATTATTATTTTCAAACCTAGCATGGTTGGGTCGACCCCTATTGGGCATGCGAGGACGAAAGCTCACCCCTACAACAGTGTGCAGGTTTCGAGTATGTGGTCAGGAAGCGTACATGGGAGTCACATGGTCCAGCTTGGCGCATTCCTCTTTGATTTTACTAAAATAAGGTTTTGGGTCCATTGTCGGATTTTGAAGTAACTTATTCATTTACCTTTTTAGTTATTTATTAATTTATTTTCTACTCGCTTATTTACAAAAATTCCGGGAGACCCGTAACCCTGGGGCGCGTCTCCCATACTTGTAGTTATTTAGTGATTTGTTTTATTTTTTCCAAATTGGGCTCCGATTGCAAGCCCAAAACTTTTAGCCCATTTCAAATTCCGTTTTTGAAAATATGTTGTTAGGTTGCTAGAGTGATTTGTCCAAGAAAGTGTTTTGTAAACCAACAGTCTGAACCCAAAAGGCCTTGCGATTTCGGGTTGATGAGTTATCGGGATGTCATTCGTGACATGTCGGTTCCTCATTGGCTCGAAGTCGCGGCGCTGTGGAACCCCCTTCTCGGGTCACCACAGTCTCTCCTCCAAAACAGCGTCGTTTGGCTCAGGCGACCAAGGCCTAAGATCACCCATCAAAGTTTTAGAATTTCTCACAACGTCTCACAGAACACACATGATCCTCGCAACAAAAAGAAAAACATAATTAGAAGGTGTCGCTACAATCAATTCATTATATAGAAGCTTCCAAAAAAAAAAAAAATCATAGTTCCAAGTTGAATTGAGTGACCACGGTCGTTTGGCAAATCAATCTAAAAAAACAAACTGATCACATAATCCATTCAAAAGGTGAGAATTATAGACATCATAGAGAGAGGAAAAAAAAACAGAAGGATTGCATACCTATATTATCAACTCATCACGTTTAACACTTACATGCTCAGTCATAAACTTGCTAGTTTCATGGGGAAGTATAGCAGAAATCAAGCAACCTATATTATCACAATTGATTTTAGACCAAAAATCTAATTTTGACAA
The DNA here is from genome assembly GCF_002994745.2 of Rosa chinensis. Classification (NCBI taxonomy): domain Eukaryota; kingdom Viridiplantae; phylum Streptophyta; class Magnoliopsida; order Rosales; family Rosaceae; genus Rosa; species Rosa chinensis. The sequence goes on from NC_037088.1 coordinate 29,437,644, forward strand.
GAGCAACACGGCAATATTAGAGCTTAATCTAATTAGAAACCATATGTACAGAGGGATATAAAATGCAGATTTAAACCTAGAGCTCAGGTGGAAGATATCTGGACTAAATTCAGTGTATGCTACAATATATCGGTACAGCTCCTAAATTCCAATCGTGTATAACATTACATTCAATTCAAAAGAAGCAGAATAAAGTCCACAACACTTAATTGCTGATTAATAATAACATGTCCCCAAATTACCTAGATTGATGTTGAACTCTTCAAACTCGTCATCGTCCTCAAACATATCCACCTTGGGGACTTTAGATGCTACCTTCTGATCCTTCTCCATTGGAACAATGCCTGCGAATTTGCAATCAATGAATCAATTAACTCACTCAGATTTAGACCCAATTACCAAAAATCATTCAAAAGGCGATTGGCATTATCAAAATCAAATCTTGAATCTTTGTACCTAGAAACAAGAAGATTGAATCAGATAACCCCATATGAATTACAATTCACCGTTCCCAAATCAGAAGGTACAGAGTTTTGAGAGAGAGGGATAGAGAGAAACTTACTATTCAATAAAGTGGAGGACTATGATTCTAGGGCTTTTGTTGTTCCTCTGACCAATCTTGATTGTGAGCTTTGAACAGTAAGGTTCTTCTACTTATGTGTTTGCGAATGATGGAGGCCCCGACTCGGTACAACAGTTGAACTTTTAAATTTATTCAAATGACTGAGTGGTATAGGAATTAAGGTCACATACTTCGATTGGGAAAATCCCAGAACTCGATTAAACAAGACCCTTATTGATTGGGGAAAAAGACTCCCTAGAAATTTAGACAAACAAGCCTTCTGTTTTTCTGCACTACACTACGAGCAGTGAGCCTTCCCAACAAATCTTTTTGTAGCACCAAGTTTCCCTAACAAGACCAACAAAACAGAAGAAACGTGTTACAAAATTGAAGAACTATACCCAAACTCAAAACCCCAAAACACAAATAAGCTTTAATTGAAAGAAGAAAGAGTTTTTGTTTGACAACAAAGAAGAACCCAGTCGAAAAAACCCCAAAACACAAATCGCTTGCAGAAAAAAAAAAACCCTAAAATCAATCGAAGATTGAACCCAGTCGAAACCCTAAACTACAAAATGATTGAAACCCTAAATTGCTTACCAATATCTGATTTGAAAACAGCTCTTGCTGGAGAGCTCTATTAATACGAACATGAAAGATGAAGTAGAGACTAAGAAGAAGAAGGAGAGACTACGAAGAAGAATGGAGAGAGTGAGAAGATGAAGGAGAGAGTGAGAATCGAGATCTAAGAGAGCCCAGTGAAAAGGAGAGAGGCTGGTGTTTGAGTTTTCTAGTTTCGCGGGTTCTAGGTTGAGCTGAGAGAGCTGAGTGAGAAGAAGAGAGCGCGCGAGGTGGTGTCTGAGTGTTTAGTCGTGGTCGAACTGAGTGAGAAGGATAGAAAGTGACTTAATTGCGAGGGATATATGTCAAATAGCACAAGTCAAAATAACTTAGGAAATTTTAAAACAACCCCCACATTCAGACAACATTTAAATGTTGTCTGAATGTCTCAACATTTTCTAGTCAACTAGGGCGTGGCTATTTGAGAGGGAAAAGACTCAATCAAGTTTTGGATATCCCTCCAAATTTGAGATAGGAAATCACCACCTTCTACAACTACACAAATGTGTTGTCTGAATGCTCACCATTTATCCAAATTTGAGATAGGAAATCACCACCTTCTACAACTACACAATTGTATTGTCTGAATGCTCAGCATTTTTCCAAATTAAACCAGTATGGTTTTAGTGTATATTCAGACAAAAAAAAAAAAATTATGTCGTCTGAAAAACTCAGACGACATAGAACAAAACTTACGTCGTCTGAAGGCTTTTTTGGCATAGTGGGTTGATTAATATCAATTGTACTAATCTCTCTATCAACACGAAGACGATGTAGCAACAATGACATTTTTGTTTTCATCGATCATGATTCCACAAGACGTATTATGCCTACTCTATGATAAGCACACGCAAAGACTGATCGACAAAACACATAGCACGTATCATGCCCAGTCCGCAGTGTTGCTGTTTGACATATTTAGGAGTTGAGGCATAGTATTCACATCCGCTGCTGTCACCTCGTATATATTGTAGGTTATCTGTTTAACCTACCAAACTTTATTTCAGTTTCTTATCTTAAATTGCTCTGATCACCTTGGGGATATTATCTAAATTGTAGTATTTTCTTTAGGGTTTTAATACCCAATTACGAGGATTTGATGTAAATTAAATTGTGGGTCTTTTGTTGGAATATTGGAATCTGAGATATTTTTTTGTTTTACTTGGTTGGGTTTGGGGAGCAGGGTGGCTCCAGGAGCATAAGGTTACCCAGTTTTAGAAGTGTTAGAAGTGTAAGGTTGGATTGTTAGAAGTGTAAACGTACTTTTACAGGTTTTGGGTTGCCCAGTTTTAGGGGAGGTTCCGCCGAATTTTTGGTAAAATCTTCTTTACAAGTGGGCCCTGCAGGACCATCTCAGATTTCAAGGTGAAACATTGGGGCGAGTCCTGTCAAAGGAACTCCTATTTATAGGAGTCAGGGATCGATGGGAGCCGGTGCCAGCTGTTGCAGCGACTCGCTTAGAAGATCGTGTCCTCACATGTTTACGTCAGTGAGACATCCTTCTAGAAGCCTTGGTATGGGCAGCGTGTGGGGATCCAGATAGGGCCCACACTAGAGTTACTCGCTCTGAATGAATATGGCATTCACGTACGCTCAAGTGTATGGATATGCCTACAGTGCCATAATCAGAGATGATCTTGGTATATGTCTAGCTGCAATTGCACGACCCTTTTTCTATGTTAGATCGGCTCTTCAGATGGAGTTGGAAGTTAGGAAAGCTAGGCTCCTCTTAGTTAATCATCAAGACTTGGTCAATGTGGACAATGAGACAGATTGTGCCATGGTGGTGACTGCAGTACTAAAGGAAGATATGGAGGATCTATCTAAGGTAGGTAGTATTATGGAGGATTGCAAAACCTATTTGAACTCAATTCCCTCTACTAATGTTTGGCTCTAGTCATTTTGGGTACAAACAACTAGTTTACAATATATTTATCGTAAAGCAAATGGTGTTGCTCATAGATTAGCACACCTTGTTAGTGCTACTTAATTATTTAGATGATTATAGGATAGATGAGCCTCCTGTGATTAACCGGGATGTTCTCTATGAAGATTATTGCTCTATTTCTCGAGGTATAGGTACTATGTCCCCCTCGATGTACAATCATCATTCAATTATTAATAATAATGACAATGGGCATAGGGCTGAGTCTCCCAGTTAAGCTGGGTTCTAAACCCCTTCAAAAAAAAAAAAGGATAGAAATAGTAAAATTGATGGAATTCTAATTGATGGAGTTGTAAGTTCCATCATTTATAAATTTCTATAGAATTTAAAATTTTCTCATCCAAACACAATATGCTAAATTTATAAAGGTATGTGGGGAGACAAGGATAGATATAGCATCTTAATCCATTTAATTAGTTGGTTTTAGTTTAACTTTATGAGAGACATCTTTTTTTGAAGGGAGACATCTTAATCTATCTAAGTATTTGTCGTGAATTTTAGATGATATTTAACAACTATTCGCTAATGTTTTATTTTTTTTTTGAATAAGGATTTGATTTTATTAGATATCAAAGCCATGAAGAAACAGGCCAGAGTCTAACAGAACTTACATAAGAAAAGCCGGAAATTAACCGGGTATCCTATCTAAGTCACTTCTAAACTCATTAAAGCTAAAATGGTCGCTCGCTGAAACAACAAGCCAACAAAATAAGTAAGGAATAATCTCACTTCCTAAGGCAAAATCAATTCATCTAGTCTAATCTGCCAGCACTCAATTGTGGTACACATATCAACTAGAAACATCTTAGAAAGTATATAGAAATCACTCCCACTTGAGAAGTCTTGATGTTCAGAATGTCTTGAAATTTTGTACCTAATGTTTTATTTTTACTGGGGGAAGATCGAGAATATATAGGAGAGAAATAGTAGTCTCTTTGAGTCTTTGTCATGTCATTTTATTAATAAAAAAAGAAGAGCTAGAGGGGGACCAAAATTAATAACCCTTTAATGGATTAAGGAACACATAATTGAGGAAGACATATCGGAAGAAGACGTATAATAGGGAAAATACTTATAAAAAAAGAAAAGTAGGAAGTTCATCCCACCATGCCAAATCGGAAGAAGACGTATAATAATTTGTCAAAACATAAGCTAATTTGTTTCCTTTCCAAAAAAAATATGAAGCTCCAAAATCAATTAAAATCTGGTACATATAAGCAATTAAACCTACAGACTCAAAACTACCAAGGGTCACGAGAAGGTCTCTAAAATAGGGAAACTACTAAGAGCTCCTAAATTTGAGAGAGAAAGTGGGCTAGTGCATTAATTATATATCTATTTGAAATTTCTTCTTTTTATTTATTTATTTATTTTTATCTCAAGATTTGTCTATCAATAAGTATGTCATAATCTAAAATGTTGGCACAACTAAAAGAGACAAAAGCCTTTTGCTAGGGTTTCGAAGCATGCATAAGGCAGTGGCATAACTTAGGTTGCGTCCTCAACTGGTAGGATGTCAGCTGCATTGTGATCAAGAGTAGGCTCCTAAATTAAGGGTGCATGGTTTTGTTCAGATTTTGATCTCCGCCCTTGTTGTTGATGCCGGGGAGTGGTGCGACTCGTTTGGAGGGTATTGATGAATTGGAATTTGGCGGCATGGATTATCAGGGTAACGATACATAATAGGTCTGGTGTATCAAAATTGGATCTAGGCAAGCAGGTAAGGTAAGTAGATTGTGGTGAGCTTGTTGGGATGGTGGTTGTTCAGGTTCCACGGCGGGTTGTGATGCATATCATTGTTTTGTCTCTCTTAGGTTTGTGCATTTTCAAGCCTTACGGTGTAGTGTATTGATCAAGCAAATAGACTTTTTCAGAGGGGTTTGAGATCCGGGTATTGGATTGTTGGTGGTCGGATGAGGAGGGTATGGCAATGAGTCTTCTCGCCGGAAAATTGGAAGGCGACAAACCTAAGCAGCAAGGCAGGAGGATTCTAGGCATGTGCCTTTTTGCTTTAGGCGTATTTTCTATTCCTCCCTTGTTCTACGGCTTTGCGCTTGGTTCTCTACGAAGGGCATAATCAGATGGAAGTCTCCTAGCTGTCTTGCTTTCATCCGTCAACTTGGCAAACTTCGATCGGTGTCGTGATTGCCTAATTTCTCATATCACAATTGCATGCTTTGGTGAGGGCTATGCGTATACCGGGACCGATGGTGTAGGTTTGTATGGTTAGGAGTTTCTTATGTTTTCCATGTTTTCTTGTTACGTGTGCAGGGGATTTCTCTAATGGACTTTACTTGCTAGAGATTCTCTCCCGTTTAGGCTGAATAGGCATGACACTATGTTTAGAATATTTAATTTTCTAGTAGTGATCGACTCACTGTAGTTGTATGATATATAAATATTCACTCCCCAAAAAATAAAAAAATTGTCATAATCTTAAAATCAAAGTATTACATTAAAAAAAAAAAGTTTAGTTTTGACTTTTGAGTATGATTTGAGCAAGATTTTTATGGCTCCATTGGAGCTGCCTTACCTATTTAAACATTTAATATATAAATACCACTTACATTAGTTTAGGCTTCATTCATTCTGTACAATAATCTAAAGAATACAAGCTTTGAAGTTTGGTTGAAAAAATCATAAATTATCTAAGTATTGTTGTGGTCAACATATCTAGCTAGTGGCATGCGGTGGTTAATTGTAGAAGCTCTGAGTTTAAGCATATGATATGTACTTTGGGTCAGTGTAGTTGTATGATATATAAATTTTCATTCCCCAAAAAAATAAAAAATTTGTCATATTCTTAAAATTAAAATATTACATTTAAGAAAAAAGTTTAGTTTTGACTTTTTTGTTTTGATTAAATAAACAACTCATATACAATAACTAGTTTATTGTGAGTCGAACTCACGACCTCCCACTTACAAATGGGAGAAATGCCACTAGACCAAATGACAGTGGGCAAGATTTTTGAGTATGATTTGAGCAAGATTTTTATGGCTCCATTGGAGATGCCTTACCTATTTAAACATTTTATATATAAATACCACTCACTTTAGTTTAGGCTTCATTCATTCTGTACAATAATCTTAAGAACACAAGCTTTGAAGTCTGGTTGAAAAAAATCATAAATTCTCTAAGTATTTTTGTGGTCAACATATCTAGCTAGTGGCATGCATGCGGTGATTAATTAATGTAGAAGCTTTGAGTTTGAGCATATGATATGTACTATGATACGTACTTTAGGTACCATAAAATTTGAATTATTAATTAAGATTTTATATTGCAGTGTCCCTATTAGATTGTGGAATTAGAGGCTCTTAATTTATTTGCAAAGCAGCCATGGATTTCGATATTCTGCTAACAAGTTGTGATTATTACAATATGCAGATTTAAGAAAAGAATGGAGTAGCTTTAACGAAGTTATTAATTCATGTTTTATCTATGCTTCTTAACAATTCTTAAAGATCACTGGCTGCATCTTATTTGTTTTTATTGCCGTGCTCTCTATGTTATCCAATATTGTATAATTTCATTGACATTAATTCTCTGTTTAGCCTATGAAGTCAAAACCTATAGAACAATATTATAAGCTGCTAGCTTCAATGTGTATATATACTACACAAACATGCGAACACCCAAATAAGTCTAAATCTACCACAAACCAAATGGCTCAAGGCTTCATTCTCATTCTAATCTTGTTTTCATCCATTTTATCTCCTCAAGTTCATGGTTGCAGCAAAACTGAAAGCGCTTCTCTCTTGTCCTTCGTCGTCACACTGTCTTCTCCTTCCCTGAATTGGACTTCCAATAATTGTTGTTACTGGGAAGGAATCACTTGTAATCTAGATGGTTTGGTCACTCATTTGAGGTTACCCTCCAAAGGTCTCAAAAACCATGGAGATTCTTTTTCTCTATCATTTCTAAAAAATCTAACACATCTTGCTCATCTGAATCTCTCTCACAATTCCCTTTATGGTTCCGTAGATCAAATTGGTTCCTTGTTTCTTGAGGTCATTGATTTAAGTAATAACCTTCTCTCGGGAGAGCTACCACATGTTTTACCATCCACTTCTATCAAAGTTGTGGATTTGTCCCATAATCACTTCACTGGTCCAATTTCATCATCATTCTTTCGACAATCTAGGAATTTGACTAGTTTTCGTGTTAGCAACAATGCCTTCTCAGGGTCTCTCCCATCCTCTATTTGTCGTCGTTCTTCATCCATGATTTCGCTTTTAGATTTTTCATTCAATGAATTCAATGGCAGTCTATCTAGTGGATTCGGGCAGTGTTCAAAACTGGAGGTTTTTCGTGCTGGGCACAATAACCTTTCAGGAATGATTCCAGAAGATTTCTATAATGCTACCACACTTGAAGAAATTGCATTACCTTTATGTTCCCTTTATGGAGTCATTAGTGATAGGGTTGCCAACCTTACTAATCTCTCAATCCTTAACCTATATTTTAATCAATTGAGCGGTGTGCTTCCTTTCCATTTTGGCAAGCTCTCCAAGTTGAAACTTTTGCTCCTTCATTTTAACAGTCTTGAAGGTACTGTGCCTCCATCATTGATGAATTGCACAAGCCTTACAGAATTAAATTTAGGATTCAATCGGTTAGAAGGGGATATTTCTACTTTAAATTTCTCCAAATTAGGTCAACTTAGTAAACTCGACCTAGCGAATAATCATTTCACTGGTCCCTTCCCAATGAGTCTTTATTCATGCAAGTCCTTGAAAGGAATTCGACTTTCGCGTAACGATTTAGACGGGCAAATACAACCTCAGATTCTTTCATTGAAGTCCTTGTCCTTTCTCTCGCTTGCTAATATTAGATTGACCAATATCACAAAAGCAATGAATATACTGAAGCATTCCAAAAGACTCACATTCCTATCCTTGGGGTTTAGTTTTTTAGATGAGGAAAGTCCAGCTGATTTTGGCATGGCCAATTTTAGTGGATTCCAAAATCTCCGATTTTTGGATATGGCTAATTGTGGGCTTACTGGACAGATCCCAGTATGGTTATCTAACCTTAAGAAACTGGGGTACTTGAATTTGAATTTTAATATGATCACAGGGTCAATTCCAAGTTGGTTGGGTACTCTTCCAAGTCTCTTTCATCTACAGTTGTACTCCAATCTAATTATGGGTCAATTTCCAGAAGAACTTTGCAGACTGCCAATGTTGACATTGAACCAAACCATAGCTAAATTTGATGATGATGGCTATCTTACATTTCCTTTGTAAGTCAAAACTGATTGCCAAAATTTTAACTAGATCAAGTTTTTATGTTGCTTAATGGAGTAATGGTTATCTTATATTAATTAGTTGACTTATCAGATATGATGGTGAAACTGGTAATCAGTTGAACTCTTTGCGTTACTTACCTCGAGCGATAGACCTGGGTAGAAATAATCTGAGTGGAATTATTCCCAACGAGATTGGTCAACTACAGCTTTTGCGAGACTTATACCTTACGTCCAACGATTTCTCGGGTAACATTCCGGGCCAAATATCTCACTTGAAAAACTTAGAGATTTTGGATCTTTCCATGAATCGTTTGTCTGGAGAAATCCCTGGTTCATTGGCGAGTCTTAATTTTTTGTCATATTTTAATGTCTCCTATAATAATCTGGAAGGACCAATACCCAAAAGCACTCAGCTCCAGAGCTTAAGTGCCACTGCATTTGAGGGGAATCTGGAACTTATTGTAAAATAACCATATACATGCTCACAACATATGCACACAATCATAAAAGGGATTAAGGCTTACCTTCAGCAATTACTGGCATGGATTCCATCTTATGCAACTGCAAACACGAACACTGAATATAGCCTTCTGTTACTTACCAACTTGCTTCTCAATGGACAGAACAATATGCAAAACGTCGGTAGTAATCAGGGACCAATTCATCTGTATATATAGGTGACTTAAACCTCAAGAAGCTTCCCATTAAAGCTATCCATATCGGTTTAGGTTTCCTAGTTAGATTCTTAATGTATCACAACTTGTAGCCTTCCTTGTAGACTAAGCAATAGATTACTATCCTTAATGAATTGATACACTATTCATTAAGTCACTAGTATTGATTTACTGTTTGTATCCATGTTAAACTAGGATTGATATTAAGCTAATCATCAATTACTTTATGATGATATGTGTTATGTCCATATTTGATCTTACAATCTCCCCCTTGGACTCACACATATCATGCTCGATGATTTGCACCAGAGAACATCAAAACCTACTTAACTTACTGAAGTGCGCGCCAGATAACAAACTTAAATCGAAAATCCATTCCAACATGGTCAGATCACAGTTACTTATGCAGAGCAAGAAACAGTATACATTTTAACAAAAATGCAGAGTTTCAAAACCACAAACACAAGCTCCTGCAATCCACATATGTCAAACCAGAAGTGATACAATATATGTTAATGTGTATCAACAAGTAAACATATATTAGGTCCTACTTTATGTTTCTAAAACCAAAAACTCAAGCAAATTTACTGAACACTGATGGCTTAAAGATATTGCTTGAACCTTAACATCATGCTTCACATGATTTAAGCCATCTGATAGCAAGTATAACTTTAAACACAAAATCGATAATTTTCAGAACATTCAACAAAAACTGCAGTAATAACCAAAATCTGAAAATACCTCAAAATTTATTAATAATAAATCTGTCATTACAAACAAGTTGTGATAAACAAAATAAAAGATCACAACTAAAACACAAGAACTCAAAAAACCTTAGAATTTTAAATGCTCCAACTGGACTAACTCTCTACTGAACCTAAGCATCTAAATTAGCTAAAATTCCAATGCTTGCTGTATGTTTCTGGAATGCTGCTACTGACAATGCCTTAGTGAAAGGATCTGCTAGCTGTGAATTTGTGTCAATACTCAAAACAGCTATTTCACCATGCTTTACTCTTTCTCTAACACTGTAATACTTTAGATCAATATGCTTGGAATTATTTGACCTTTTACTGTTCTTGCTAAAGAAAACTGCAGCCTCATTGTCACAATAAATTACAAGTGTTCCAGCCACAATGTGACTCAATACTTTGGTCTGCATGAGAAAATTCCTAATCCAAAGTCCTTCACACACAGTTTCATATACTGCAATAAATTCAGCTTGCATAGTAGAAGTTGAAACAAGTGTTTGTTTCATGGTTTTCCAAGCAATAGCACCTCCTGCAAGCAAGAACACATATCCACAAGTGGACTTCTTGGAGTCTGGATAATTCCCTGCAAAATCCGAGTCTGAGAATCCAATGAGTTTCAGATCCTCCACTTGCCTATAAACTAGCATGTGACTTTTAGTTCTCTGCAGGTATCTCAACACTTTCTTCCCAGCTACCCAATGTTCATGGCCTGGATTAGATTGGAATCTTGACAAAATCCCTACTGCAAAAGACAAATCCGGCCTAGTGCAGACTTGTGCATACATGAGACTTCCTACAAGTCTGGCATAAGGCTTTGACTCCATATTTTCTTTCTCAACATCACTATTGGGACTTTGCTTCTTGGTTAAATTATCTCCTTTGGACATGGGAACTTCTCCAGCTGCACACTTCTCCATACCAAATCTCTTTAAAATTTTGGTAACATAATTCTGTTGAGACAAACCAAGTAGTCTCTGTGCCCTATCTCTTTTAATCTCAATACCTAGTACATAGGATGCTTCTCCTAAGTCTTTCATGTCGAAATTCCTTGATAGAAAACTCTTGGTATCTTTAAGCAATTTAATGTTACTGCTAGCCAAAAGTATATCATCCACATAGAGTACCAGAAAAATAAAATTGTTCCCAACAGTCTTCAAATAAACACACTCATCAACAAGATTTTCTGTAAATCCAAAAGTAGAAATCACAGAATCAAATTTCTTGTACCACTGTCTAGAAGCTTGTTTTAGGCCATAAATTGATTTTCTTAACTTACACACTAAGTTTTCACTTCCAGCTCGCACAAACCCTTCTGGTTGCCTCATATAAATCACTTCATCTAGTTCACCATTCAAGAAAGCTGTTTTAACATCCATCTGGTGCAGCTCCATATCAAAATGAGCCACTAAAGCCATGATTATCCTAAACGAGTCTTTTGTAGAAACTGGAGAAAAAGTCTCAGTAAAATCAATGCCCTCCTTCTGTGTAAAACCCTTGGCAACTAATCTTGCTTTATGTCTCTCTACATTGCCATTTGCATCTCTTTTGGTTTTGAAAACCCATTTACAACCTATAGGCTTCTGGTTGGGGTCAGGTTCAACTAATTCCCAAACTGCATTTTGACTCATGGAATTAATTTCTGCTTCCATTGCTAGCTGCCATTGATGAGATTCACTACTTTCAATGGCCTGATTAAATGTAGTTGGATCATTGTCCTCTGCACAGTCCATTTCAATTTCTGCTTCTTGTAGATAAACAATGTAGTCACTCTCTTCCCCCCCATAAGTTGGTTTTCTTGCTCTCTGTGATCTTCTAGGTTGAGCTACTAGAGGATTTTGAGGTTCAGTTACTTGACCAGTTACGTGGTCAGTTACTTGGTCAGTGACATGGGCAGTGACTTGACCAGGTACAGTTACTTGGGTAGTTACATGGTCAGTGACATGGGCAGTGACATGGGCAGTGACTTGATCAGGTACAGTTACATGGTCAGTGACTTGGTCAGTTACTCGACCAGGGACAGTTACTTGGTCAGTGACATGGTCAGTCACTTGACCAGTTACTCGACCAGGGACAGTTACTTGGTCAGTGACATAGTCAGTTACGTGACCAGTGACATGATCAGTTACATCTTGTTCTAAAGGCAATGCTACACTTAAATTCTCATCTGACACAATTTCCTCAAAAACTGAGGTTAAATCCTCAAGGTTTGTATTGTGAACTTTTTCACTTAGAACCTTTACTTGATGTGTTTCAAAAATTCTAGGTGAATGATGAGCAGAATATAACTTATAGCCTTTAGATTTATCTGGATAACCTACAAAATAGCAACTAACAGTTTTGGGGTCAAGTTTATTCAAGCTTGGATTATAAATCCTAGCTTCTGCATGACATCCCCAAACATGACAGTGATGAAGACTAGGTTTCCTGCCACACCAAAGCTCAAAAGCAGTATTTTCTATGGCTTTGCTAGGTGTTCTATTGCAAATATAATTTGCAGTTTTTAAAGCCTCACCCCACAGAAATTTAGGCAAACCAGTTGTACACATCATGCATCTAACCATGTTCAAAAGAGTCCTATTCTTTCTCTCTGCAACACCATTCTGTTGTGGATTATAGGGTGTTGTGTATTGAGCTTTAATTCCATTGTCTTGCAAAAACAAGGCAAATGGACCCTTTTGTTGGCCGGATTCAGTGTACTTTCCATAGAACTCTCCCCCTCTATCTGACCTTACTGTTTTGATTTTCTTTTCTAGTTGATTTTCTACCTCAGACTTAAAGATTTGAAAGGCTTTCAATGCTTGTGCCTTTTCTGAAAGTAGATAAATATAACTGTATCTAGAAAAGTCATCAATGAATGTGATAAAATACACATTCCCACAGATAGTTTGATGCCTAAATGGTCCACATATATCAGTGTGTATGAGTTCTAATAAATTTTGGCTTCTATATGCAGTCTTCTTTCTAGTATTAGTTATTTTTCCCTTAAAGCATTCAACACAGTCTGTTAGATCAGAAAAATCAAGTTCATTTAGGATGTTGTTTTTCACCAAAATTTTCAGTCTCTCTTTTGAAACATGGCCGAGTCTTCTATGCCATAAAAATGCAGACTTTTCATTTAGTTTGGTTCTTTTAACACCTATTAAAGTGTTAGTACTGTTTGTGTTATTTTCAACAAGTAAAATTTCTTGTTGAGCCATTGAACAATTTAACTGTAAATAATCATTCATAATAACACCAGAACCAATTTGAACAGAATTTTTAGAAATAAGAATTCCATTACTATCCATAACAAGTCTACAACCAGATTTTACTAAAAGAGAAACCGAAACCAAATTTCTTCTCATGGAAGGTACATAAAAAACATTGTCCAAAACTAACAATTTTCCTAATCCTAAATCGAGCTTTAAGGTTCCAATAGCCTTGACTGCCACTCTCATGCCATTGCCTACACACAGGTTCACTTCATCACTTTTTGGGATTCTCCTCCTTATGAATCCCTGCAAAGAATTAGTAATATGAATAGGTGAGCCTGAATCTATCCACCAAGACTGTGGTTCAACATTTATAAGATTAATTTCTAAAGAAAAAACTGTATTAGAAAAATCTTACCCTTTTTGGCTAACCAATTTTTATAGCCAGTGCAGTCCTTTTTCATGTGTCCTACTCTTTTGCAAAAGTAGCACTTGAACCTAAATGGCCTATTTTCCTTGGCCACTGCAGCTGTTGAACTCTTAGTTATGGCTTTGATAGGCTTGAGCTTATTTTGGGGCTTTTTCCTTTTAGGCTTCTCAATGAGGTTAATGGTTGTAGCAGGTTCCTTTTCTTCCTTGATCCTAGATTCTTCATCCACACAGATGGATATAAGTTCATCTAGAGTCCAGTTTCCCTTTTGAGAGTTGTAACTGGTCCTAAGATGACTAAAACTGTTAGGCAAGGAATGTAGTGCATAATGCACTACCTGCTCATCCCTAACCCCCATCAAGAGCTCCCTGAGTCTGCCATTTATATTGATCATCTTCATAATATGCTCTCTAACTCCCCCTGAACCCATGTACTTCAAATCATGAAACTCCTTGGTTAGCCTAGCAGCTTCTGCCTTTTCACTTTCTTTAAACTTAGCACCTATGAGTTCCAAAAAATCTGATGCTAGCTCAGGTTCTTCTATACTTCCTCTGACAGTCTTGGACATAGAGGTACGAATGAGGTTCTTAGCCATTCTATTGGATCTATGCCACTTCTTGTAAAGATCAGTTTCCTTCTTAGTGCTCTTTTCAGTTAACTCTTCAGGTTTATCCTCAGTGAAGCAATAGTCTATGTTCTCATGCATTCCCATATAGTTCTCTACAGAATCTAGCCAAGCTCTATAGTTGGTTCCAGTTAGCATCAAGACACTGTTCAAGTTCATGTAAGAGTTACCTAAGGAGCAAAACAAAAATTCGTGTGAGTTCTCAATTTGTAAAGAAAATAACTTTAAGTTTTCTGTGTTTTATTTAGCTTTAAGCAACCAAAACAAGAACATAAAGAAAACCTAAACAATCCATACTTGCATTCATATCAGTCCATAACCAAAAATAATGTTAAGCAACACTTTTGAGCAGAAGCATAACATCCTGGAGTTCTTTATCAATATACCATGTTCAATGAAAACAAGTTATCCAAAGAAATTTATCCACATCTTTAGACAGAAGAAAAATTTCTAAGTATCCGTATTTATTTTCATCAAGCACGCATATTGCTGTTTTGTATTCTAAAACCATACTTGACCACTTCTTTGGAAGATAAAACTGAAGCATAGTTTTAAAACACAAAACACAATTTCAGTTTTGTTATTCGATCAGTTACTTGATTAGTTACCTGACCAGTTACTTGGTCAGTGACCTGGCCAGTTACATGGTCAGTGACCTGGCCAGTTACATGGTCAGTGACCTGGCCAGTTACATGGTCAGTGACCTGGCCAGTTACATGGTCAGTGACCTGGCCAGTTACATGGTCAGTGACCTGACCAGTTACATGGTCAGTGACCTGACCAGTTAGTCAGTTACCTGATCATCGTTTTCTGCCAACATCAATGAAGAATGCTTTGTGCATCATAATCACTTATGCCAACAGAAAACCACAAAACCCATGAGCTTTTAACTTTATATTCTACCCAGATTCATCCTTGTAAGAAAATTAAGCTCTCGTATCTGTCAATTTTAATAATGTGTAAACAAAATCTGGGAGATTTTTGTTCTTCATGCAATTTTTACACAATCACAGATACAATACCATATCATCAATCAATTCATCATGCATATTCAAGCACAATCAAAATTGTTTCGATTCCAAGAAACCACAGAACAATCAAGAAATTGTAAATTTCATCCGGTCACCATCTACTCTAACCTAACGCACGCCGGGAATGCAACTAGTGTTCTTGAGCACAATCAAAATTCAATTATCATGCTATGAATCGAAATCAATTTCACAGAAAAACCTGTTTTTGCTTTTTCCCCAATTTGCTGCTAAAAATCACAGCGGAAGCGTGAACTTGATATTTAACCAGATGCAGCAATTGACTTAAGTAACTTACCTTGATCAGTTACATGACCAGTTACATGGTCAGTTACCTGATCAGTGACTTGGTCCGTAAAGCAAAAACCCCTTTTTTTTTTTTTTTTTTTTTTTGTGTTTGTTTTGCAAAACCCTAAAACGATTTTGATATATGTGAGCCTATGCTCTGATACCAATTGTAAAATAACCATATACATGCTCACAACATATGCACACAATCATAAAAGGGATTAAGGCTTACCTTCAGCAATTACTGGCATGGATTCCATCTTATGCAACTGCAAACACGAACACTGAATATAGCCTTCTGTTACTTACCAACTTGCTTCTCAATGGACAGAACAATATGCAAAACGTCGGTAGTAATCAGGGACCAATTCATCTGTATATATAGGTGACTTAAACCTCAAGAAGCTTCCCATTAAAGCTATCCATATCGGTTTAGGTTTCCTAGTTAGATTCTTAATGTATCACAACTTGTAGCCTTCCTTGTAGACTAAGCAATAGATTACTATCCTTAATGAATTGATACACTATTCATTAAGTCACTAGTATTGATTTACTGTTTGTATCCATGTTAAACTAGGATTGATATTAAGCTAATCATCAATTACTTTATGATGATATGTGTTATGTCCATATTTGATCTTACATTGTGGTCCTCCACTTCCAAATGAGTGTAGAGCAACTAAAGGCACTGAGAGGGATGATGAGGATGACAAAGAGATGGACAATGAGAATAAAACTCCATGGTTTTATGTTTCTGCTGCGCTTGGGTTCATTGTAGGATTTTGGGGAGTATGTGGTTCATTAATTTTCAAGAAAACATGGAGAAATACATATTTCCGATTCTTTGAAAATGTACAAGATTGGCTCTACGTGAGGATTACAGTCGGTATCAGGAGAATGAAGAGAAGGATTAATGTTAATTAATTAGGTATATTACAAGTATTTAATATGTATTACATAGTGTTTTTTGGTTTTTGATCTATTGCTCATAAAAATAAGTAGAGGTTTTATTTCAAAAAGAAGTAAGCACAGATTGCCTTCTTTTTTTCTTTTTTTTTAAGTACCAATGTATGACCCGTAGTGTCCTAATTTGTGTGATAATGTTAAAGGATGTGGATTTGAAGTTGGGATGTCATTTGCCATTTGAGAATGAAATAATATTGGATCAAATAATTTGTGAGAGACTTGGTCATTAGGGTCTGTAATTTTAGCTTTTTTCTAATGAATCTATATATCGTTTCATTTTAAAAATGCAGGAAAATCTCTAGATCCTTTCATATCAAATGGAAGCCTCCTGATGATAATCAAGTCAAACTTAACTTTGATGGTTTTGTCAAACATGGTGTTGCTTCGACTGGCTTTTGTATTCGAGATTCTCATGGTAATCCTATTATTGTGGCTGCTCGAAGAATTGGTCATGCTGGAGTTCTAATTGCTGAAGCTACTGCCAGATTTAGGTTTCTGTGTTCCTAGTGTTCCATTTGGATCAGCTGGGGGTTGTTGTTGTGCCTTTTCTTTGTAGTTTTTCTTTCCTTGTAGTAAAATAAAAATAAAAAAATAAAAACTTTTGGGCCTGACGACGTACTTAATTAGTTGATTTACCTTACTCACTCACCCCATCCCACAAGACGTGTGATAATTTTTTTATATTTGTTTTCTTCTACTTTTTCTTTTTCCTGCCGAAATAGTTTACATACATAGATTATATACCACTGTGGATGGCGATGGGATTTTTGAAGAAGACAAATTCTGGACATGGAAATAAGCATGGTGAAAGGCATGGACATAATCTATACAATAATAATACTTCATCTTTGATAGCTACAACTTAATTGTCATAGATGAGACCAATATATATATATATATATATATATATATATATATATATATTGAAAGGGGCTACTGTGGCTATCCTCAAGCCTTAATTAATGAAACTGCAAAATACATTGGGGGGGGGGGGGGGGGGGGGGGGACGTAGAGCTTGAACTCCATATTACAATAAGCATCAAGAGAACCTCTTGAAATAATATTAGGAGTCTCCACTGTTGTTACATATTCGATGAAAGATTCGAGCTTTAAGCCTTAAATTGTATGTGGTTGTTCACAAACGGGAGATGAAGGAGCAGAATGGTAAATAGGTGGTGGAGGTATGGTTTTGGTGGAGACGAAGTGTAAATTAACACTGGGAACCGATGGGTCATAGGAATGGCTTTGTGAAATCGAAGGATAGATCCAGGGATTTGGGTCAGAATCAGGTGAATGGTAAGTATGGGTTGATGGAAATTAATGAGGGAAAACATACCCATTGATGATCGTGTGGGAAGGCGGTGGTGGTGGTGAGTAACTCGGAGGAGGTGGTCGGTAGCTTGGTTGCGTTGGAAACTGGGTACCGTGAGGATGAGAAGAAGGAAGGCAGCAATACCCACCGCTGTAACCCGTGGAACTTGTCGGAAACAGACCCACTTGCGGGCTCTGATACCAATTGTTAGGATCCCCAGGATCCAAGCCCATAAATGACATTGCAAAAGGAATGGAAATAAGAGAAAGCTAAGGAAATAAGAGAAAACAAAAGCTTCAATATTCTTCAATGATCCCTGTTACAAGTCCTAGCGGTTATTTAAGCAAAGAAAATATCTAGAAGTAGTGGACTCCCGAAACATAAAGCCCAAATAGGCCCATACAAGAAGAATGGCCCATATAAAAGTATAGAATCATAACAATTTTATTTGAAAAAATTAATACTCAATCATAAAATTTAAGTTTTAACAAAAGAAAGAGCCGCTTGAAAATGCTTAGCCTTTAGACCACGACACTCCTTCAATGTGACGGGATGATACTTAGGAACTTGTCCGGAGTCAGCAAAGGTCTTAGAGAGGAGCGGGGAGACGATAAAGTTTGTTGGAGGCGAACGGATGTAGGCGACTGAGATCCGATGGTACTTTTGGTTCACCGCCGCACGATGAAGAACACTAACAAATCGACCATTGGACAGAATATGGAGGAAATCACCAAGGTTCATGGTCAGTGCATCAGGAATGGGCTGTACCGTAATCCACCCAACTCCGTCTTTAAAGATTTGGAGACCCTCGATCCAGGAGTGCAGTATGGTAAATAAGGAACTGTCAGTGTGTGGTGCTAGACCTACAGCTCGAGTCGGGTCAGGGCAAGGAGGATGAGAATTTAGCTGTAAAGCAGCATTGCACGTATTACTTGGATCATCAAACCAATTCACTTCTTCTTTAGAAATGCTTAAGAATTTGAAGATGATGCGGATTAGTTGCTCTACTAAGGCCTTTACTTGCTTCTGATAACCATTCATTGTATTACTGCAAAAGTACATAATAAGTAAACTAGATGCAAGTTATTTGCTCTAAGTTATGATGCACGGAAACGCGAAATTGGCCGCGTATCCCGTATCGAAATGGGAAACGGGTACGAAATGCCTCGGAAACTCGTATCCTAATTTGGAAATGGTTTGGATACGTCCGTATCCAATGCGGAAACGCCAGAATGTAAATAAATCGGAAACGCGAGGGTAATACTGATCTTTTTACTCTGCAAAAATTGAAAAAAAAAGGAGTCCTAAACTTGGATCGAGAGAGAGAGAGATACCTAATCTCAGCCGCCCCATTCCCATTCACATACTTCACCAAGCTCCCATTCTCACTGTCCACCACCCTCACACTTCCATTCGAGTACTTGTTCGCCGCGCCATTCGAACTATATCCACTACCACTAACGCCATTGCAATAAAGGTCGGTGAGCTTTGCTGAAACCCTAACCCGCAATTTTCATGGCCGGGGAGGGAGGGAGGAAGGGAGGGAGGGAGGGAGGGAGGGAGGGAGGGAGGGAGGGAGGGAGGGAGGGAGGGAGAGAGAGAGAGAGAGAGAGAGAGAGAGAGAGAGAGAGAGAGAGAGAGAGAGAGAGAGAGAGAGAGAGAGAGAGAGAGAGGGAAGTGAAGAAGAAGAAGAAGAAGACAGAAAGTCTGTGTTTTTGAGAGAGAAATAGTTTATTTTTGTGAAGAAAAACGAAAATAAAAAAAGGGAGGGAAAGGGGTGGAGGTGGGGAGGACATTTGGCAAGTTAATGGATGAGCATTTTGACTTTTGACTAGTAGTGGAGCTGTGCTAGTAGTGGTTCAGTTAACAGCATATGTGTCAATTTACTCAAGTATGAACCTTTGGATTTATAATGTTTGATTGTGATAAACTAGTATTTCGTTTATGTTTTATATTTTTTTTTCTAATTATATATATATATAAATATATTTAATTGGCGTTTTCTTTACGTACCCGTATCCAATTACATTTAAGATTTGCCGTTTCCACGTATCCGATCGTATCGTATCCGGGTACGCGTACCTGTATCAGTGCTTCTTAGGCTCTAACCAACCATGAAGGACATATACAATGCTGATCACAACCCTTAATTTTTGATTTTGCAGTTTTAATAGCTGATGAAACTAAGAATTCAGAAAATAACGAAATATGTAGGGTCTAAGAATTTAGAAATAACAATGAATTCAGAAAATAACGAAATATGTAGGGTCTAAGAATTTAGAAATAACAATTATGTGTATATTTTTAGACCCTAGAATTACGTGTGGCCTGTATCTTATGTGGTCTACTCTGGTACAGCAATTAATTCAGATATAAAGAATTATAGACCCAATTTCGATATCGAAGAAAATTAGATTAAAACATTGATTAAAAGTTTAAAACCATTTAAATAATTGTAAAGCAGAATATCAAAAAGCTATTCCATCATTTCCGGGTAATATCAGTACTTGTAGCACAACAAAAATTTTAAATTTCAATTAAAGTAACCATCATTTATCGATATTGTAGTTCGTGGTCTTTTACGACTTACCGAAACCCTTGATAGTCATGAGGCCAAAGCACCCTAGCCTGATCAACTGGAGACCCCATGATGGTAAACCCTTCATACCACAGTTTCCGGGGAAGCAAGGCCTGCGACGGCGGGTTACCGTATCCGCTACTAGCCCCGCCCGAAGTCCGCAATGTCTTCAATTTTTGGTCAGCTGGGAGAGCAAACAAACTATGAACCTCAGATTCTACATCCTCCACAAGCTTTCTAGGAATCCCATGACCTATCAACTGGAAAATTCCCCATGTTTCACATGCCTGGATAATGAGTTCTGTGGCATTTGGATCCATGAGGTCGATAACCGGAATAGATGGCTGGTCACTACCAGAGTAGACCTCATAATATTCAGGCCACACGTATGAGTCAGGCAATGTCTTGACTGAGCCGGTCGAGGGGGACAACATGCTTGTAGGCTTGATCTGGTGGAGTAGCCATAACCAATTAATTCTTAAGATGAAAAAGAGTAGGTTCACTGCTTACTGAGAATGGTTATAGACAGAGAGGTGGTGATCCTTATATGGAATCTCATCCCACATACGAAAATAAATCAGATTTCAAGTATGAATATGCATTTCTATAAAATAACGGTACAATTAATTGCATTTATGAAAAAAGTTATATACTGGCTTTCCATGACTTGCAAATGTCCTTAACTTGTAGAATTCTGCAGGCTCTCCAGCACAGGAAAAACACAGATCGAGATAAATCAGTTTCCTTGGAAAAAAAAACCTAAAAACTGCCTCGTTTAGTTCTTTGTTGCGCATGCCTTGCACGTGTCCTTAAGACACCTTAATCTGGTGGCACCTTCAACCTCATTAAAAGACAATTGAATTTTTTTATTTATTTTTATTTTTTTATATTAATAGGATAAACAACTTACAAGAGGATGAAAGTCATCCAGTGCAGCAATAGGTTATGACATCAGCCTTGATACAGTCGCTCAACCAAAGTTAAAGTTTTGAGTGACTGTATCAAGGCTGATGTCATAACCTATTTACTCAATTAATTTTTGCTCACCATTTTTATTTTGTGGTGATATCACCACCCAATTAAAACTTATCACGTCATGTAAAATTAATTTAATACTTAAAATTTATTTGTTTAATAAAACATCATGATTAACTATAATTATGTTTTATAACACATGACAGTTTTATATTGAGTGGTGGCATCACCACCAAAATATTGGTGCTGAGCAAATTTGAATCCGCATTCAGCCTTACTGAGTATCTTATAATTTTTGTATTATATGGAAGCAAAATTTAAAGTTTTGAGCAATTTTTCATCTCTAATTCTAACAGATTCTCTATATTACAGCAACCTCTAAAATCTCCATAATCTTCCTTCAAATTTTAGAGATTGCTGTAAATTTAGGGAATTTTGTTTTCTCTTTCCTCACTATCCCTAAAATGGAGATAGTTATAGGGAATCTGTTGGAGCAAAAGAGGCTCATTTTTCTCTAAAATAGAGAAAAATCAAAACATGAGAAGTTGTTGGAGTTGCTCTTAGTTATTAGAGTTATTCTAAGATTCTAATTATCTTTGGGTGCAGTTATTTTCACAAAGGTAACAACTGTGAGCAATGAAGAAGATAATGATTTTTTTTTTTGTATTTAAAATTTTTACTTTCGGTGTTCACAAAGGGTATTGCAAATATTTTGATGAAGCTAACACTAATAGTTTTGTGCATTGAATAATGAATTAGCGATGAGAAAGGAACAAAAAGACAAAAAATAGTAATAAATTTAGATTTGGATGGAGAATAAGAAGATTCATTAAAAATTAATTAGCCTTTATAATTAATTAATTGGTTATGTATTTAGTTTTCCTTACCAATTTGGATTTTAGAAAATTAGTGTACTTATTAGTCAGTTTGCACTTGGGTAATATAGTCTTTCAATAATTTATATGTTAGTAAGGTAAATTAAGGAAATGATTTACATTTTGGTAATTTAGTCTTTCAATAATTCAAATAGGGTGATTCTAGTTGGACCTCTAAATTTGCTATTTGGACCTTCCATACTTTTTTTTTTTTTGAAATAAAATGTCAAATATATTAATCAATGAAGAAGATTACAATCAGATACTAAAGCATCTTGAATAAATAAGGGAGGAATAGTATCCCAACACAGCTGTTGCCCTGAATGCAAGGCAACCTTAGCTAAAGAATGCGCAACAGCATTCCCATCTCTAGAAATATGCCCAAGCATGGCTCCTAGTATAGATGATAGCCCTTCACTAATATCCTCATAGAGTCTTTGTTTGCACCTGTATTTTGCATGTCAACCTAGCTACTAAGCTCTCATTGTTGGATGAAAGAGAATTTTGGCTGAGATTAAGTAAGGGCCAAGAATGAAGTCACTCGATCATTCGGTTGAGAATGAAATTAATTGGCCATTCAACTGAGATGAGGAAATTAGTCAAAGAAGCATTAGGTCGACCGAGAATATAGAGTTTAGGTCATACGGTCGAAATGAAGGTGTTGACCGAAATCAGAGTTTCTTGGTCACTCGATCGAGATTATAGTTTTGAGTCGTATGACACAGCGTTGTTCGGTCACTCAATCGAGATTAAAGTTTTGAGTCTGAGATAAAGACATGTTCAATCACTTGGCCAAAGTTTGAGATTTTGGGTCGAACAACCCAAAAAATGATGAAAGTGGATCACACGGTTACATGGTTGAAAAATCCAAGTTCAAATGAGTGACCACGCAGATGGGCCGAGAAGGAGCTTAGATATGCTCGGCCGAACCCAACTAACAAACATCGGCCGAGGAGTCTATTCAAGGAAGGAATCCTCGCAAGGAAAAAGTTCAAATCAATTAAGGATTTCAATTGTGAAGATTCTATATATCAGCCGAATCATAACATTTATGGACGAATCAATCTTTAAAAGAAGGAGAATCCTACTTAAATTTCATAGCTTAGAGGACAAGTTAGCTAGGGTTTTGACTTGTATATATAGCACCTTGTAACTCATTGTAAAAGGTCCGGCACCATACAAACAAATCAATATACAACTTTTACTCACAAACTTGTCTCTTGCTATCTCTTAGGTACTTTTCCTTTGATTCAACTTTTACAACTTGTTTATCATTTCTAGTTTCTCAGTTTCAATTCAATACTTTACATTCAAGCGCTTTACTTTCTTGTTCATTTACTTTATATGCACTTTACTTTTCGCACTTAGGAGTAGTTCGTAACGTAGAATTATCGTCCATTGATCTCTTTCGGCCAGTTCAGATTGGATCGATGCGATTCGTTGTTCACACACATATCATCTCATAATGCTTTGACAACCGAGTCCACTTCACCTTCGTCTTCACCGTGATTTGTGATTATACTCATTTATATGCGTGTAATTATATCTAAAACACTATAAATAAGCTAATTCTCAAGTCAATTATAATGTAATTAATCCCTTTTTTTATTTTGTAGAAAATAAGCGGAATTGAAGAATCAAGGAAAAATTGTGGAAAATTGGAGCAAATTGAAGTTTCCGACAAAATGACAAAATAGTCAATGCGGATCAACCGTGATCAATGCCAATCAAGGGAACAGAATCTAATTGCCTCTTATAGTATTTGCGGAAATGAATTGAGAAGGGAGAAGAAAGAAAAAAGAAGAAAAGAGAAGACAAGATAAGAAAAAAAAACAAAATCAAAAACAAAAAAACCTTTGCTGACGTCATCATGATGTCAGCATCAGAATCAACAACTCCCCCCACGTGCTCCTTCACCATTTCTTCCCTTTTCTCTTTATTTTTTTCCTCTCTCCTATCCCATGCTGCCACATGTCCCTCTCTTCTTCCTTTCTCTCACAACCAGCCACATATCCAACCTAGGGGCGGGCAGAAACCGAACTGGACATAAAAAACAGGCCGAACCGTCCCGGAAAACCGACTTGGGGACCGAACTGGATGAAAGAAGACTGCAAAAAAAAAAAAACCGGACCGGACCCGAATTTAACTATTCGGGACCGGGTTTAGCTTTAGAACCGACCGGAAATAACCGAACCGGTCCGCATATTTAATATGTATTTAAATTATTTATATTTTAATTCATTTAGTATTATTTATATATTTTTAAATGGGTGTCGAATTTTAATTGGTGGAAATCAGGTTACATGTACTCTCTGCTGCACTGGATTACTCTCAATGATCAAAAACCTAGCTGACTTAGTCAGCCTCTCATTTCGAGTTTCAACAGCGCCTCAACCCTCATCTCTCTCGACACAGCTGAGCTAACCATAGATGCCGAAATCAAAAGCCGACTGTTCGATCCGCGCCCACCGCGTCCCAACCTGAATCCCAACTCCAAGCAAGTGAATCCGGACTATTCGACAAAATCAAAAGCCGGTGGCCTCTCAATCTTGACAAACCCCAACAGTTTGGTTTCGAAATCAACACATTCAAAGCCATCAGAGGAAGTTGGTGCTCTTCCTTTTTATCTTTTCTTTCACGATCTGTTTCTTTGTGTTGGTTTTTGATTTGTTTGATAACTTCTTCTCTTGCTTTGGATTTTTTGACTTGGTTTTTGATTTGCTCTTCCTTTGTCTGCTGCGTTTTCTCAGCTGATCGACAACGCCAATTCTCTTCTCAGCTCTCATCTCATCTCATCACTTTTGGAGTTTGATTTTGAATTGATGTTGAGTTCGATTTTGGGTTCAGCTTGTTTGGGAGCATCAGTTTCGGATCGATATTACTTGGGTTCGATTTTGGGTTCAACTTGTTTCGATATGATCTTAAGTTTCTTGCTTGCTTCTTCAGTTCGATTTTGGGTTAAGCACTTCAGCTTGTTTCCGTGAATGTTTCAAAGTGATATTTCCTTTATTTTCGAAGCTTGTTTCCTTTAAAAGTTGTCATGTTAATGTAGATGTTACCAAGTTGATCAAGCGGAGGTCTGAATCCGTTTTCATCATAATCATACATCATCCTCAACAATTATAATGGAGCTCACTAAAATGAGGAAGATGTAGTTAGTTGTCAAATGAATAATTGCTTGCTTCTTCAGTTCTTCTAATGAGCATGAGACGATTTGTTTGATTTTGAAATGAGCATGATCAGTTTGATTTTGAAATGAGCATGATCAGTTTGGTTTTGTTATTAGTGCTAGTGATTGTTTGAGAAGGTTACTTGGCTTTTAAATTTGTCCACAGGGCAGACTTTGTGTAGATACATTGCTGTCATTTTGATCTGTTACATGGTTATAACAATATTTTAGTTTATGAACTTTAATTATGTAAGGTTTGGCATGACTTTAAAGAATTTTCTGTAATTTTATGACATTTCTTATATAGGACTTTAAGTCTTTAAGAGTGGATATCAATGTGTTCTGCTATTAACCTGATGACATTTGAACATCCTTGTGCATGATTTTAGAAGTAAATGGATGTTTTTAAATGGAACATTCTTTACTGATTTGATTTTTTCTTACTTTCTTATCAGGGAAGTGGAGCATCGCAAACTCCCAATGCGACACCAACTGGGTCAAGCACCGGAACAACACCAACTACTACAAGTGAAGCTGCTGCACCGCTTATGCTTCCTCCCCCACCACCTTCTGCAGCTGCTGCTGCAATTAGTGAAGCTGAGTATGTGAAGAGGAAGAACCAGTCTGCAGCATGGGACCATTTTGAGAAGATGAAGAATCCGGATGGTACTCCGTTGGCGAATCCAAGGGCTAAGTGCAAGTACTGTCCCACCACGTATGCTTGCGACTCAAGATCAAATGGGACGACATCAATGAGGACTCATATGCTTTACCAATGCAAGAAGTGTCCGGCATACCAACCAGCTGAGAAGTAAAAGTTTCTTTCCTTTGATTCTGCTGATAGTGGTGGTAAGTTAGTTGCTAGGGGTTGGGACCTAGATGAATGTAGAAGAGCTTCTGCTAAAATGATTGTGAGGGATGAGCTGCCATTTAGTCATGTAGAGGGGCATGGTTTTATTGATTTTATGAAAATTGCATCACCAAGGTTTGATCCTCCCTCTCGGAGGACAATTGGTAGAGATATTAGGGATATCTACCAATTTGAGAACGAAAAGATTCGAGAGTTTTTAGCTAGGAACAATTTGAGGGTTTCTCTTACCACCGATACCTGGACTTCGGTCCAGAATATCAATTACCTTGTCTTGACAGCTCATTTCATAGATGACCCCCTCTAATTCCTAAGCTAGAAACCTTCAATTTCGTATTCGAGGGGTTATAAGCATGGTGATTTACACCCGTTGTGTGATTGCACGGGCGGGTTGCTTAGTAGTCTAATTCCTCGATCTCTACGCCTCTTGATGTGAATTAGTGACCCTTGAACCGGCTCTAATTCATGCCAAGTGAGTTCCTACAGCCCTTGAACTGGAGTAGGAATACCATGAAAGGGAATTTCGGTCCTTAAGCCTTGAACCGCCTTGGATACGACTACTGCCAAAGTTGGGATTTGCATCCACATTATATTAGCTTCCGACACATAGAATTTGGGTGAAGGAACCTCCCTAACACCCGACATTCCCATTTATTTGGTTACACTTTTATTAATTTATTTTCATTTTTATTAATTGCTTTACATTTCATTACATTTTGTTAATCTAAAATCAACTCTCAAAATATTGAACTCCAACTCATTGTAAATATTCATCACAAGGCTCTTAGTTTTGATTAGGCTTTGGTGAAAATCAAAGCCGAGCATTGCTAAGGCTTGGTGCCTTAGATTAACATTTTTATTTATTTTCTTTTTCTTTTCGTTGTTTGCTAAGTGTCTTTATTTCCGATTACCTAAGGATTGTAGGTTAGCCACTAATCCCCGTGGTACGATAAACTTTGGGCATAATATTTCCCTATCTTGACAAAGATACGTACGCTTGCGTAAATGTGTATCAAGTCAATGGCGCCGTTGCCGGGATTAGGGTTTAATAGCCTTAATCCCTTGGTGAATCGGTTCTTTAGGTCACTTTAGCATATTTTTCTTTCTTTATTAAAAAAAATATATATATATTTAGTTGTTCATTTTGTTTGCTTACTCTTTAATTTTATAATTTCTAATTTTTTTGGTTACTAATCTTTCCTTTGGGAACTCATAGGTGCTTATTTTCTTATCATATTGAGTTATGGATCAATGGAGCTATGGATGGGAAGATCCGAGGGGATATGAGCAAGAAAGTTTTTGTGGTGGAGGTCATGAAGTGTGGAATTCTCATGCGGTGGGTTCTATGTCCTCTCACAATAAAATTTGTGCTTTGTGTAATTCTCCGTGGCATTCACCTTTTGAGTGCTCTTTGAGATTTGAGTGCCCAAATTTTATGCAAGAGTGTGAGTACAAGATGGACATGTATCAAGAGACATTTGTATCCGACGCATATCCACAAGATGAAGCTTATGAGCCTAGGAAGGAATTCATTGAAGGACTACTAGCTCAATTGCAAGCCTCCCGAGATCTTTTACAAGGCTCTCAAGTTAGGATTTCACAAGAAACTATGGTGTCCGAAGGATATCCTCATGAGCAAGCATATGAGTCTAGGAAGCTTTCTCTTGAAGAATTGCTAGCTCAATTGCAAGCATCCCAAGCTCGATTGCATGCTTCTCAAGAAATGCTTATACATACCAATCAGCAACTTCAGACTAGTCTTGCACAAGAGTCACCCTTCACCATTTATGAGCATGAATCTTTCTTTGACTAAGTGGAGCCTATTTCAAGAGAAGAAGTGTATATAGAGCATCTTGAGCAAGAATTCTTTATGCAAGTTGAAAATGATGATAGTGATGTTGATGTACAAGAAATTGAGCTTGGTTATGAAAGTTTCAATGCAAGTGAGGTGAGAGACTATACTTCGGAAGAATGGATGCAATATTGGAAATCTAAGCTTCCAAATGGAGGAGAGATATTTGAAGATGATTCCGAAGAAGAGGATGTCTTGTCTAGTGAGGAGGATGCAGAATTTAAAGTTATACACCATAATCCCTTGTTCATCGAGGAGGATGCGAAGCTTGAAGTCATACACCATAATCCCTTATTCATTGAGGCCGATATTCCCATGGAGGAAGAGAGTCTTTCACTAGCTTGTGATGATGAAGAAATTGAAGAGCCAAGGACTTTCTCTCCTCCCACATCCAAAGTGATCCTTCATGAGCTTCCCAAGGTGGAGAGTAGGACATTGAGCACTTACATTCTTAATGAGAGAATTGGGATCAAGGTACTTTTACCTCCCAATCCACCATTAAGTGGTCAATGTTTCTACAATGAGGTGATGGATTGGAAAGGAAATGGAGCACTTGCACTCACCCTTTCCCATCACTCTCAAGAGCTTCTACCACCTATTGTTCCTTTGAGCATCATTTCTAATCCACTTGAGAAGGAGACGACAAGGATATTGATTCCAAGAAGTAAAATTGAGAAGAAGAGGAAGATTAAGAAGCTCCACTTTTGGTCACCAATTGCAATATTCATGGATTGCTCTTGGTTTTGCCTCTATGACATGTCTAGGAGTCCCTTAGCCCCAAACAATAAGGTGGTCGCACTTGAGAAGTATCCACCTTGACAAAGTTCACGTTCTATGGACCGGTAATGAAGTCCTTAAACAAAGCGCTTGCTAGGGAGGCAACCCTAGCACATCATCGGTAGTATTTATTTCTTAGTTTATTTTTGTTGTGAATAAAGCTTTTGAGTCATTTTTCGGAGGATGGGAGGTGTTCGGAGTTGGAAGTGTGAAGAAAGAATGCATTCTGCAGTGGGCAGTTTCTATTCAGATGTTCAGTTGACTTTGGGAAACTATAGTTTTCAATATACATGGTAATTTGAGCTGAAAATTTCTGAAACTATTATCCTATGGGTCTTCTATCTTGGGCCAAAATTTGAGAAATTCTGAGTCTTTGGAACTTCAGTTATTTGGTGGTCAATATGTGAAGGTCAAAACAGAGACAGCTACTGTAGAGTGACTTTGGAAAGCTACACCTTCTACATCCCAAGCAATTTGGAGCTAAAATTTTTCAGAGATGTGTATTCACATGTCCTCTATATACAGGAGACATTTTTTGATTTGAACCTTCCTAGCTTCATATATAGTATTCCAAATGACAGAGGACAGAAACAGGGCATAGCAGAAACTGCAGAACAGATTAGTGAGTTTTGAGCCCAAAGATTTTTGACTCAGAATTTATATTTCAGTGAAACTTTACCATCAGGTAGTTTATGAGTCTAGTTTCATATTCCATTGGTCTCACCCTCTTTGCACCTCTGGAGCTTCAGATATTTCTGTTTTGGTGACTGAGGGTCAGCAGGAGTCTTCATGACAGATCGACAATTTTGACCAGCTTTGGTTTTCATCTCAGTTGGAGATAGGTGGCTCACTTTATATGGATAGAAAGCTCTCTGAGTCTACTTTCCAATTGGTCTCACTTACTTATCACTTTCTTATTTTGAGATATGGGCATTAAAAGACAGAAAGGTCATTGCTGGTAGTTTTCTGCACTCATTAGTTTTGTTCACTCGGGTTTGTTGGACTTCTTCGCACTTCATTTCATCTTTGGAGGATAATCTATGGGCAGTTTTGGGTGTATTGGAGGTGCCAAAGCCTATGAGCTTAATGGAGGACCCTTGTCCTTAATCCTTGCCTATTGTGTGACTCATTGCTCTAGGACATTCTATGTTCAAAATGGAGTCGATCTTTTCTTGAGCACTTTGAGCTATTATGGAGCATACATTGAGGAAGTCAAGGCCTTGTGCCTTGAGGTTGGTGTCTCATATTAGTCTTCTCCAAGGGTCGTGAGCAATGGAGGGTCAACAAAGGGGGTTTTCGTATCTTTTCTCCGCATTTAGATTTTCATTTTCGTAGTTAGTTTTTGTGTCTTCGCCCGGACTTCACTCTCATGCCTAAATTCGACATGGATTTTAACTTTTGAGCTCACTTGCCAACATTGAGGACAATGTTGGTTTTAAGTGTGGGGGTGAGGGCTCGGGCGCCTATGAAAAAAAAAATATTAGATTAGCTTTATGTAATTATATTTTAGTGGTTAATGCCTTTTCCAACCCCAATGACGAGACATGGACTTAACTTGTTATGATTGTGGATAGATTAAGCATGATCTAGGACTTTAAATTTGTTTTGTGATTGAGTGTATATGTGATCTATGCTTGATTATATGTGTGCACATAGCCTATGTTAGGTTCGTTCATCATAGTTAGAGAAGCATATAGATTATTCAATTAACTTGCATGCCTTATTTGTGAGCTTGTGAGCCTAATATCCATAGTGTATGCATTGTTCATTCACGTTTTCTTCATGTGTGTACAATTTCATGACATTGTGTATCTAGAACTTGCTTGAGACCTCTCGAAGCTATTTTTGGCTTATGACGGGATAGAAAAGGATTGAGGCAATTAGGCTTAATACCACCATGGCCAAAGAAGCATGTGCCCAAAAATATTTACCACTAGATTGCCACTTTGAGCCTATGTATATATTTAGCCTTTTTGTTCATTACCACCACAAATTCCTACCTAGCCTATACATTTTTATCCTACCCTTCCATGGTAGTTGATGAAGCGATTCGAGAGAATGACTTTATGTTTGAGTGCTTCAAAAGAAAAGAAAAAAAAAGTTAAAAGTGTGAGGTTACAAAAGAATAAGTGTGGGGGTGAGTGATTTTTGTATAGAAAGTTTTGAAAAAGTTCAAAAAAAAAAGAAAAAAAAAAGAAGAAGAAGAAGAAGAAAAAAAAGAAGTTTAAGAGAAAAATAGAAAAAGGAGAGAGACAGAAAAAGGTGATTGAAAAAAAAAATGTGTTAAAAAAAAAAATTAGCTAGTATTATTTTTGTTTATTAAGTAGTATAGTGTGGGTTGTACATTGAGATTAGAGTGAGTGAGTTATCATTTGAAAACAAAGTCATAGTCTCTACAAGAGAGAGTTGCTTCACCGATTTCTATGGACTTTGTATTTCCTTATCCTTCATTTCTATAAACCACTTACCCTTAGCCCCATTACAACCAAATAAAAGACCTCTTAATCTTGAAAGTTGTGACCTACCTAGTGGAGATGAGATCAAAGAGCAAGCATATGGCGGTGCATGTTGTGAAATTGCTTTTGAGTGAAACACATATAGCCCATAAACACCTGAGCGGTAATACTTAGTGAACCTATGTGAGTTTAGTGGGTTATATCGGGTCTTCTATATGCCTATTTGATTGTGGTGGATTGATTTGACACATGGTCAACACATGCATATACTTGACCATTTCTCACATGTGCATCTCAATTGCATTACAAATTCAAAAATCCTATGTTGTGCTTTGTCAACTTCATGGTCATATACATAATTAGTTCTCTGAGGGTTATGGTTGGAAAGACTAATACTACACTATCTTTATGTTTGTGAGTTATTAGATTTTCGGATTAAATTTCATTTAGTTTGCTTGAGGACAAACAAAGTTCAAGTGTGGGGGTGTGATTATACTCATTTATATGCGTGTAATTATATCTAAAACACTATAAATAAGTTAATTCTCAAGTCAATTATAATGTAATTAATCTTTTTTTTTATTTTGTAGAAAATAAGCGGAATTGAAGAATCAAGGAAAAATTGTGGAAAATTGGAGCAAATTGAAGTTTCCGACAAAATGACAAAATAGTCAATGCGGATCAACCGTGATCAATGCCAATCAAGGGAACGGAATCTAATTGCCTCTTATAGTATTTGCGGAAATGAATTGAGAAGGGAGAAGAAAGAAGAAAGAAGAAAGAAAAAAGAAGAAAAGAGAAGACAAGACAAGAAAAAAAAAGGGGAAAGAAAAACAAAACAAAAAAACCTTTGCTGACGTCAGCATCAGAATCAACAACTCCCCCCACGTGCTCCTTCACCATTTCTTCCCTTTTCTCTTTATTTTTTTCCTCTCTCCTATCCCATGCTGCCACATGTCCCTTTCTTCTTCCTTTCTCTCATGACCAGCCACATATCCAACCCATTCTCTCTTGTCTCTTTTAGGGGGTGGGCACGGTGTGGTTTGGTTTGGTTTAAGGCCCAAACCGCTTTTTTCGGTTGGCCTATATATCAAACCGCAACCGCATTACAAAATGGATGAACCGATTATTTCGGTTACACCATTTTTCTGTGCGGTGCGGGTCGGGTTCGGTTTAGACCAATTTATTAATTTCAACTAGAAAGAGAGGGCCAAAATCATGCTTATTTTTACCTAACAGTTTCAATAAGACATAAATAAATTTTGAATGCATTTAGAGTTCACACAAATTGGCAAATGTCACCCAAATATCAAGCAACTTGCAGAAATACCATATTTGAACACTTAACAAACTCATATATATATAATATATATATATATATATATATATATCAATGATCAAGCAAACATAGCAACTTATTACAAACTAAAAACCTAAACAGAAATGGATTTCTTATATATTAAAAACCAACATTTCCATCAATAGAGAAATAATAAATACATAAAATGTAATTAAAACAAATTCGGTGCGGGTCGGTTTAAATCGGGCGGTTTATGATCCAAAACCGCAATCGAACCGCTTTTATGCGGTTCGGTGCGGTGTGACCATGAAACGACACCGTTTTAGTTAGGTGCGGTTACCGAACCGCTTTTTAGGTTCGGTTCGGGTCGGTAACCGCATTTTCGGTACAAAGTGCCCCCCTAATGTATATATAGCTCCAACACTATTCATTCCTCTCTAACACGAATAGTAGCCGCACCACCTCAAAATAGAGGCAACCCTTTGGGCTGCTCTCTTCCCCATCTTTCTTCACCATTTTTCCATCTTTTCTTTAGTTTATTTTGAGATTTGAAAGATTTACTCACCCAAAACTTTAAGAATTCATCAAAGGCTTCTCCTCTACAAGATTCAAGATTTGGGTAATTGTGAGAGTTATAATTCAAGGATAGTCATGTTAGCTTTCTAGCTAATTGTGGCTACCCTTGTTTTCTCCTACACTAGCCTTCCTGCACGGGCGATGCGCGTGGGGAAGGGCCACGCTCGCGCGTGCGTATTGTCCTTCCTCTCTTGCTACGCATGTTTGAAATGTTACTTATGAGTGCAATATAATTTCTGTGTTGCATATTACCTAACTCCTATTTTTCGTGTACAGATATTATAAAATATTGTATATGTCTTTAGCAATCCATTAGTAACAAACATAAAACATGCACCGATATATACAAAGCTTTACAATCGAAACGTACTTTTTAAAAAGAAACTTCCACAAAGTGCCTATATACATATTTGTTCGATAAAGTAAAGTCCACATGCTCCAATCAACTCCATCTCAGCCACCCATTTGTCATCAGTCGTTGCCCAAACTACAAATTGAGAGTACAAAGAACAGAAAATTATTTAAAAAAATAGAAAAAAAATAACAAAACATAAGATAGTGTGTTTGGTTTTTTACTACAAAGTGAAATGGATTTACTAAGTGATGTACATACCATGAAGTTAGATAATTCCTTTACTGCAACACATTTGCTCCAATTATTGGATGACGTTAACTTGAAGGAAGCAAAATCTCTTTATAAACAACATTTGTTGTGAACACCCCTTCCTCGCCTTCAAATGAACCTTTCTTGACTAACACTTTGGTGGTATCCTCTGAAATTCCTCGTGATAAAGCGACATATAACTGCCCATGACTGAATACATGATCTGGAAGGTAGATGCCAACATTCGGTATCGTTTGCCCTTGTGATTTATTTATAGTAAGTGCAAAACTCAACTTTACAGGGAATTGTTTTCTTGTCATCTCAAAATGGAGTCCAGAACTCTCGGCACTCTTTAGAGATATTCTTGGTAAGAATACTCTAGTTTCAGCAAATTGACCAGTTAAAATCTCTGCGTCAATAAGGTTGTTATATGATCCACGGCAAGTCAATCGTGTACCATTGCACAATCCCATCGTAGGGTCAATATTTCTCAAAAGCATAATGGGAGCACCTTTTTTTATAGTTAACTGATGTGGGGGCATACCAGAAGGTGAAATTGAATTTAAGAATTCTTGTTGGTACATATTTCTGGTGTCATCCTCAACTGAGTCGAAAGAGTACAGGATCCATTCAGGCCCTGGAAATTGCTTTATAATCATCTCATTAAGCACGTCAACATCATCATTCTTTGGAGTGATTATTGCCCTTTCAACCATGTACGCTGCATCATTTACATGAGATTCCAAATTAGGAAAAACTTCATTAACTAATCGGTTGATTGACTCTTCACCCTCCTATGGTATGGCCATACACAACGGTAATCGTATCATGTCTTCAACCCTAGATGGTTGTTCTCCATTACCAACATTAAGTAAAAACTCTGAGAACTCTGGATCATTGATGGATCTCATATTTTGCATCAAATGAAGAATCCTCACATCTTTCCAAAATGAAGAGTTAACCAGACTGGCTTGGACCATCTGAGACCTTGTACCCTTATGGACAACGGGCAGAACTTGTCAGAAATCTCCCCCAAAAATAATCACTTTGCCCCCAAATGGCAAATCAACACCTAGTATGTCTTTAAAAGTCCGATCAAGAGCTTCAAATGTAAATCTATGCATCATTGGTACCTCATCACAAATAATCGCTGATAATCTTCGTATCAACTCTGCTAAATTAGATTGTTTACTAATAGAGCATGTAGAAGATGCATCAAGATTGAGTGGAATTTTAAACCTGGAGTGTGCCGTTCTCCCACCAGGCATTATTGTTGCTGCTATTCCAGAAGTTGCTGTTGCCAGTACAATATGATCATTGCTTCTCAAGGTTGCTAAAAATGCACGATATAAGTATGTTTTCCAGTCCCTCCTGGACCATCAACGAAAAATATGGCATTGTCATTGCACTCAATAGCAGATATTATTGCGTTGTATGCAAATGTCTGATCCTCATTCAAGTGATGAACTGCATCGCAGTCTTCTTGAGGAATGATAATTGAAACTTCATCCTGTATTAGCCTAGGCATTAATGAATCTTCACCATAATCTTCAGCCATTTCAGGCAAACCATAATCACAAACAGATTTACTATGTTGCACCAGCAATTCGTTTAAGTCTCGTAAAAGTCTGTTTGTGATACGTGCACTGACTGCAGTGCTTGAAGAAGCATAATCTTCTATCATAAATTGGTAAAATTCATCCCATAAACTTCGTACCCCATGAGGCTAGCAATAAACCAAGATAGTGACAAACAATCTCCTTAAAGATGAAGGCATATGTATGCTTGAAGCCTCATGTAAACATTGTCGGATACTATCATCATCTTCTAACAGACCTCGTTGTTCAGCCGCTTTCTTAAATGTTGGTTGCAAGATGCCATCTACTGTCCTTAAATCCTCGTATGATGTAGGCCCTCTAACATGGTTCAAAAGAACACGTAAGTAGAACTTTTCTCCCTCTGAAGGAGATACCGTATATATTCTACCAATTACTTTTTGGTTAGTCTGCCTTTCCTCCCATGTCTTATGTTTGCCAATCCATCTGAATCTTTCAGGAAACTCTCGATATAAGTATTGGCGCGCACCTTCATAATACATGTTCTTAGTAAAAAACTCTGTGAGCATCGTCATTGAGTTTCTATCATTTGCGAGAACATCTGTTACCTTTTCATTGGCATTAAAGAAAACACTCTGTCTATCTGGAAGATGAATTTGTAATCGTTCCATTGAAGGATACATACGATTCATTACAAATTTGAATATTCTCCACAAAGCCTCTGGTGCACAAACCCATCTCGCATCAACAAAATTCCTTATTTCATCTTCATTAGCTTCGGGTCGAACTTCAAATGTTACTCTATCTGGACCTTTGTAGACATATTTGTACAAATACTTAACACTCTTAATGCTGCAACAGACTTCGACATTGATATGACAATCATATTTTGTGAGTAGCCAAGGGTTGTACGGAATAACTCAACTGTTATCTACTTGTCTGCTTTGATTGAAATCAGATTCCGCATTTGGGTGAACATCTCGCCTACGGTAAATGGGATAAGAGTCATTCCCTTGAAATGTGTTGGCTGAAAAGGGCTTAGGATAACCTCGTTTACAACTCCCACGCTTCATACATGGGGCATTACGCTTATGTACTCCACATGGACCATGTATCATGTGCCTCAATACGGCATTGTATAACTCCAGTTCTTCATCTTAACTTGGTATTTCAGCTTGAACAATTTGGTCATAATCATCCGGGTTATTCAACTTATCATCGTCATTTAACATGAGAAGCATATGAACATGTGGGAGACCACGTTTTTGAAATTCGATGACATAAACATGTGCAACAACAGTACCTAAGACCCCCTTTTTGATAACGTCTTCCTTCAGCTCTTCAAATTTGGCACGAAAAATCCGGGTACATAAATCTGGGCGATCTTGTGCCACTTGACCCGGTAATAACTCTACCTTTATTTCTTCCCAATTCGGGTTGCATGTCATTGTGAGAAAAATATCTGGCTTCCCGTATTTTTGGACCAAAGCCATTGCATCTTTGTATCTCTGGTGCATATCACGTGGACTACCAATAAATGAGGAAGGCAAAATAGTTCTGCGACCAATGTTACCTGTTTTGGTATTGTAAGTGGGGTTAAACACCTGTTTTTAAGCATACTAAAGTCAACATAAAAGTTTATAGTTATATAATAATAATAAAGTTCATACCTGCATTGTTTTCACCTGCATTTGGCGAGTCTTGGAGTCCATTATAAAGTTCACGTCGCAGGGTATCTTGATTACTGCGAATCCATCTCAGCTTTTGTGTCTCAATTTTCACATAATTATCGACGACATATTGTTGTAACAGGCGGCCTCCTCGAAGTAAAATTGATTCATCATGTGGACGAATCTGAAATGATAAAATTTACCAATTAACACGATGATTAAATTAACGTATTATGTTAATTTATTCACAATAAGAGGATGAAGAATGGTTTATTAACCTGCAAAATATATGCGTTATAGTCACGACACGTCAATTTTGTACCATTATTATTCCGACTATTCACATCCCATCCATATGTGCCATAAGGTAAAAGCAATGGATATTGTAAAGGATCAGAGTAGCCCGCACAGTCTTGGACATTTAAAAGTTGACCCTCTCTTGTCTGTACTACAATATCACGACCTCTGAGATTTTCTGCATCATCTGCATCCACTATTACTGCAGCAACCTGAGACTCTGTAGGCAAACTATACTGACGTTGGTTTGCAGGTTGCTCTCTAATGATGAGTCTACAAGTTTCCAAATCTTCGCGTTGTGCTAGGTGATGAAGTGTCCGCACAAATGGACTATGCCGATTCAAGATTTCTTGTATAGTTTCAACCACGTACATCTCTATGCAATGATTTATTCTCTACCATACGATTTTGTATTTCATGGTCTGTATCATATATATACAGTTGTAGAAATCTTGGTCTGTTATCCTCATTTGGTAGAAGAGTTCCTATCTTATGATATATGGATCCTTGAGCACGAAAAGTGAATGTGCCACCACCAGTCGCTAGATTTTGGTCGACATGCACGCCCATTGATGTGAATGAAAATACATGATTATAAGCACGGATATTCTGCCTAAAATGGGCGCCTCTCGGAGTTTCTGCAGAAAATAGCTCGGCATTTCTAGAGGAGATTGAACTGGAGGAATTACAATTTTCCCATTCAAGCAACACATATCTTTGCTCTCATGATAGAACTAGCGGGCATGACAATGTGGACATATTTTTGGTGCAGGTAAATGATATTTTGTGATTCCAATGTTCTCATGAAAATTCCGAGCACAATTATGAGATCTGCAACCTTTAGCTCTAAGACGTACTTGGAAAACACTGCTATTATAGGTCATGCTATTTTGAGGAATGACATTTTCAGAGGTTCCTGTTAAAAAAAAAAAATCGATGTCAATAATTGTGCTAGTTACTAAAACAATATATTTATCAACAATATATTTAATATACTAAATTTGTTACCTTCATTGAGCACTATGTGATCTTCATTATTCGTAGCATTTTGGTTAACTCCACTATTAGGCATTTGCGACCTATTTGACCGTGCTAGTTGCCTTATATGACTCAAGCGCATTCTAGAATTTTCAGAGGTTCCTATTATGGGAAAAAAAAACAAACATCAACAATTGCAGTTTCATTACTGAAACAATACTGAAAATACATTGATGTTTGTCATTTCTTACCTTCATTGACCGCTATGTGATCACCATTGTTCGTATCATTTTGATTAGCTCCATTACCAGGCACTTGGGATCCATTTGACCGCGCTAATTGCCTTATATGGCTTAAGCGTATTCTATTTGGAACTTGGGTATTATCCTCATCATTTGATGTTTGCCCGCAATGACAATGATAATTGGCTCGTCGTCGTGCTAAATACTCATCATGTTGTATTGAACTCATTGAAGCCCGCCAAATGCTTTGACTTGTTCGCCATCTCGCTCTTTGATTCTCTCTTTCAAAATGTGGTGTACTTTGGTGATCAGCATGATTTTGTTGTTCAACACCTATGATTTTCATGTACTAAATTATTTGAACATTGATAAAACATTGGTCTGTAAAAAGTGAGAGAAATTAATGGATGCGAATTTCTCACATTACTTTTCCATTTTAATATGGCATTTATGCATACACATTTACCCGGTTGGAGTCCACCTTTTGCTAATATAATTTTCTTTTTTAGTTATGATTTCAATTCTTCCCTCTTTGGGGAAGTTTGGTGACAAATTCTCAATGTTCTAAAATTCTTCTTTAAAGTATTACCAAAAAAAAAAAAATTCTTGAAAAAAAAAACAATATTTCTATCAAAACTGTTGATTTTTCCAACCTACATATATAGAATAATATTTTTGTTCATGAAAGTAGAAAGAAAATTGTGCAAAACACATATACAATACGTTGAAGATGTTTGTGTTTCAGAACATGCACTCAGTAAGTTACCGGCCATTGCTTCCACTTGATTTGATGCACTTGTGGCCTCAATTTGCTGTTGTCTTTGATAATTGGCACGTCTTTGGGCTAAACTTTCCTCTTGTTGCGAAGAACTCAATAATCGTCGTCTCTCTCTTTGACGATTATTTCTACGCTGCCTTTCAGCCTCCAATGCATGAAGCTGAGCGTGTCCCTGCACCGTACACTGTATTAATATAAATAGAGAACAAATTCAATTTAAAAAGTTTTCCCATCAATTGTTTTACTCTAATGAAATGAATAGAAATCTACCCGGTCTTCGTTGGGCCGGGAAGAGTGTGATTAAATAGATTGTGAAGAACTCATTGATTGTCTTGTCTCTCCCAGGGGATTATTTCTACTCTGCCTTTCTGCCTCTTGTACATGAATACGGTTAGGTCCCTATATGGTAAACCACATTAAGTCACAAAATTTATTAGAAAAAATGGTTCCTATCAATTATTAGACTTTTATCTAACAAAGGAAGCAAGTATAATGCTAAGCTACCTGGTCGTCATCAGGTGTGTGAGAGCGTGATGAAGGAACCTGGCCCATAATAATCTGTAAAGATGAAAGCCATAATTAACTAAGCCAAAAGAGAATCAGCCAAAAAAAAAAGAGGTAAACGACCAAAAGAAAATAACAAAAAAGGATTGTACCTTGACCTTCTAGTGCAACAATTGATTCAATAACCCAATTCTGCAGTTCCAAGAACAGTAGTACAAAATATTTAAAAAATGTAGACTTTTTTATTCAACTGAAAAAGTGGCAGTATGATCTTAGTCACAAAACCAAATTTAGCTGAAAAAAAAAGACATGGAAGATCATGCATGATCTCTTCACAAAGAAGCCAAATAAAACAAAGGGCCCTAAAACAAAACATCACCTGCAACTGTGGTGCTTCCAGCAATACTTACATCATACACATGAAATGAACAATCACTAAGAGGTAACCAAATATTAAAAACATGCATGCATAGATATTGGGATTCGAAAATGTAACTGTTAAACACTATATCCCAATCTCTTCTTGGTCAGATTGAAATAACAAATATGACCCCTGTGTTCTTAAGCAAGGCACTAAAAGTGAGAATACATACATCACACTGGCACGTAAGAAAGAGTAAATTAGCCGAGAGAATTGAGGCACACTGATTGACAGAGTGAAGAGTACCCCTAATCGCAAGGTCGTTCTTGAGCTCCACGGTCACTTCTCGGCCCACTATCCCTTTTAAGTAGAAGAAGAACAACTGCACACACCCAAACAAAGCCAACTGAGATGAAGTACGGAGTACTGAGGAAAAATTAAAGAAACTAAAAAAGCAATGACAATGGATAATCATGTAATATGCAAAAACCATCGAAAGGAGGAGGAGAGCCAAACATACCTGAGCAAACCGAAGGAAAAAGTGATCTGGAACCAATGATCAGGAATATGCAACACAAAAGGGAGAGTCTGAAATGCACAAATTTCATTGAGGGTTCATAATGATATCCGAAAACAGTAAGAACAGATTGCATATATTAACAGAAGTGAAACAGAGATATTACCAATGGCTGATTACTCCTCAAATCAAGTTTTCATTCAAACTGAACATGATTCCACTCACTCTTGGCTGTTTGAAACAAAAGAAGGAAAATTTTAAAAATAAATAAATAAATAAATAAAGAGCATCAAATACGTCTGAATAAAAACAAATGAACAGAATATTTAAGAAAAGAATATTTGAAACCCAGAAATGACAATGGGCACATCAGGGAAGGAAGACAATGCCATAACAAATTCAATCAGGGAGAGATCATAAATATATTTAACGATTAATATGAATTCTATCTAAATCGATCATATTCAATGCCATAACAAATTGAAACCATCATGATCTCTGCCTTGGTTTTATCACGCCTCCCTTTTGCTTTCCCAGAAAAGATGTTAAGCTAAACAAAACATAGTCAATAGATTTAGGCCTACCTCTGTTCTGAAGAAGTGAGCGACTTCTTGCATCAATGCCAGTATCACTGTGTACCTGCCAGAGAATCATCAACCCCCAAAAAAAAAAAAACAAAAACCCCAGAGAATATACACAATCCATTGAAATTTTTTCTTTTTTTCATTAGCCATAGTCTCCGCCATTAAAGCAAGAAAATCAAAACCGTAAAAATTTTACACAAACCCATCAAAATCCAAAAAGTGCATATGAAAATCAAAATCTGAAAAAGATCCAGTGACAATTATGAACCCTGACCCGAAGTGAATCCGCAAAATTGTCAGAAATAGGATACCCAAATCAATGGAAAACGAAATCTGAAAATTACCCAATAACAATTGGCTAGGTGAATCTGGAATCACCGATTTTGGTACTAATTTCTTCCTCTTTCTGGGTTTGATTTTGCTCTGCTCCTCTTTCCCTTCCCTCCTTTTATATGAACCGTAAATTGAGAGTGGGGTGAATGGTGATGAAGCCATATCTACTCCGATCATCTCCCACGTTCGTCTTCTGTCTCCAATCGTGCGTCCGGGCAGTCGTTCTTCTGGAAGATCGTGCAAACTGCTGGCAGTTTCTGTTTTCGTCTAAGCATTCCGTATTTATTTTTTCTCAATTGTTTTTTTTGTATTTTACGTTGTTAGCCTTCCTTCATGTTTTTCATTTAAGTCGAACTGTTCATATATGATGGGTAGTATGCGGAGTTCACTTTTTGGTGAAGCTGTTGACACCAAAACAGGCGCTTCCATTTCTAATAGTAGAGATTTCTATACTCTTTTCTCTTTCAATTTTGTAATCTTGATGTCTATGATTATGGGTTGTGAGTAATTTTCTTGTTGGGGGTTAGGGTTGTGTCTCTAACCCAAATTTTGTGTAAAAGATGTTTAATTTAATGTAATTAATGATTCAATTTTCATATGATGGATGTTTATATCTATTTTTGTTGGGTTAAAATGCATGTCTAGGAGCCTAGTCAACTCTAGGATGTGTATTTTGAGCATGTCTAGGACGGAATTAGAGGCTTGACCCCCTCTAATTCCTAAGCTAGAAACCTTCAATTTCGTATTCGAGGGGTTATAAGCATGGTGATTTACACCCGTTGCGTGATTGCGCGGGCGGGTTGCTTAGTAGTCTAATTCCTCGATCTCTACGCCTCTTGATGTGAATTAGTGACCCTTGAACCGGCTCTAATTCATGCCAAGTGAGTTCCTACGGCCCTTGAACCGGAGTAGGAATACCATGAAAGGGAATTTCGGACCTTGAGCCTTGAACCGCCTTGGATACGACTACCGCCAAAGTGGGGATTTGCATCCACATTATATTAGCTTCCGAAACATAGAATTTGGGTGAAGGAACCTCCCTAACACCCGACATTCCCATTTATTTGGTTACACTTTTATTAATTTATTTTCATTTTTATTAATTGCTTTACATTTCATTGCTTTACATTTCATTACATTTTGTTAATCTAAAATCAACTCTCAAAATATTGAACTCCAACTCATTGTAAATATTCATCACTAGGCTCTTAGTTTTGATTAGGCTTTGGTGAAAATCAAATCCGAGCATTGCTAAGGCTTGGTGCCTTAGATTAACATTTTTATTTATTTTCTTTTTCTTTTTGTTGTTTGCTAAGTGTCTTTATTTCCGATTACCCAAGGATTGTAGGTTAGCCACTAATCCCCGTGGTACGATAAACTTTGGGCATAATATTTCTCTATCTTGACAAAGATACGTACGCTTGCGTAAATGTGTATCAAGTCAATTTGCGAGTACCATCAACCGATAGATCTCTCGCTTGTCACCCGAACCTTTGAGTTTACCCAAGAAGTGAACGTGATAGAAGATCCCGATCAGGATTGACTCCTAACCGAAGTCCTTGCAATAGAGGCTTTAGAACCTAACAGTCGAGAGGGTTCCTTCCTCGGCCTACAATCACTTGAAATCAGTCAGATACAAGCGCAAGTCATATCTAAACCTCACTCGGCCAATAGGCCACGAGTTGGCACGCCCGCGCTATTTCAGAAGGATGATTCAACCACAAGTCCCTCGACCCTCATTTTGGCCGAGACGATTTTGAGGCAAACAGTCTTCCATAAGTAGAAGTAATTGAACCTGATCTTTGGTTTACAAAACAAGCTAAGTTCAAAGAATCCGTCTCAAAGGATATAGGTGCTAGGTTTTTTTATTGTACCATACGCACAGTTGTCCTCCTTGCTATTGCCTCTATCCGTTATGGGGAGTAAACATTTTCAACATGCCAACACCACCCCCCCCCCCCCCCCCCCCCCCCCCCCACATACAAGAGCCTTCTGAGTCTCTAATAATAACTCCAACACCACCCATATGAGTTTGTTTTGAGAATGCACCGTCAAAATTGACTTTGAGCCAACCTGCAGATGGAGGCTTCCACGTTGCTTTCCTGGACACTTGTTTTGGCCCTTTTTGACCTGATGGAACCAAAAATCATGAAGCCATGCATTAACTTAGTACACCTCTAATTTACTTTTTAGAATACTTGAAAAGCT
Source organism: Rosa chinensis (assembly GCF_002994745.2). Lineage (NCBI taxonomy): Eukaryota > Viridiplantae > Streptophyta > Magnoliopsida > Rosales > Rosaceae > Rosa > Rosa chinensis. The sequence goes on from NC_037088.1 coordinate 29,481,350, forward strand.
AAGTAGACCTCTTTATTTTACTAAAACATCCTTGAGCATGAGATACAACAATATGTTAAAAAAAAAAAAATTTGTTACTCTTCTTTTTTCTGTATCTTCAACCATGAGAAGAAAAATGAATCAAAATCACGTGATATCCCTCTCTTATGAGTAGGTTTATCCTCTACTAAAATTAATCAGAGAGTTGGTTCTCGATCTTGATATGTTGCTGGAATCCCTTTGAATTTGTTAAAAGAAGGATTTCAAGGGTTTTGGGTTGGAAGATTGAGTAACAATTATATGATAATATTCAATGAATTTAGTTTTAAAAAAAATTCAAAGATTATTTTGAATTTACTTTTGTATTAAATGATGGGCTATCTATAGAAACTATTCTTTTTACTTAATTGTTTTAAGTAAATTATAAGGAAAATTCTACAATGTGTTAATGTATGACATGCATACAATTGCCTTAAAAGTGGTAAAATTAGTCCTCAAAATAGTAATATTAGTCCTTAAAATAGTAACATGAGTCCTTAAAGTGGTAAATTTTCTTAGTTACCACATGAGTCCTTGAAATAGTAATATTAGTCCTCAAAGTGGTAACATAAGTCCTTAAAGTGGCAAATTTTCTTAGTTTTCATATGAGTCCTCAAAGTGGTAACATGAGTCCTTAAAGGGGTAAAAATAGTTGATGTATGAGAAATGTTAACATGTCACGCCCCTGATTTTTAACACAAATAAAAATCGATATACAATCCCATAATTATATATGCGTGAAACGTTCAGCCATCAATACAAAATACCTAGAAACTTTTTTCCTTTTAACCCAAGTACATATTGATGCCCTGAACCCACTATGTCAATATTGACCTGCTCCATAGAGTCATATATTACAATGCTTGCGAATTAAATTGTCAACAACAAAATAAAACGTAAATGCTCCTCAGAGCTAACTACACAACGAAAGTCCTTATCAACGGTAAAGTCACAAAAATGGCTTCCTACCGTAGAGCTGCAAGGGCGCTATCTCCGCTTCAACCTCGATTATCCTAACCTGCAGGATTAACCCCTACACCGTTTGAATAGTGTACCGGGTTATCACACAACAAACCCGGTAAGCTTTTGCAAGCCCGTATGAGTAACTCAAAACACACATGCACAACTCACGCCAAAAACAAAGAAAACCTTTCAACTCGCGAATAAAGAAAACATATCATGCTTCCCAAAACAATACTCTTTTCCCAAAAGAAACAACGAAAATGACACCGTGACAAAATCATATAAATCGTTAACCTAACAATTCAAATATGATAAATCGATCCAACCTGGATAAAACAACAATTCGGTCCAACCTGGACAAAACAGCAAATCGGTCCAACCTGGACAAAACAACAAATCGGTCCAACCTGGACAAAACAACAAATCGGTCCAACCTGGACAAAGCAATAAATCGGTCCAACCTGGACAAACCAATAAGTCGGTCCAACCTGGACAAAGTATCAACACACATAAATCATACTTATTGTTAACCTAACAAATAGAATATGATTCTTTAATCTAACCTGGACAAAACATCAAATAGGTCAAACCTGGACAAAATATGTACCCAGGAGTCTTAAGTAACTTACTTAGATCTATAAGGTACGATGGCAGACAGACTAGAGCTCTAACTGAATTGTAACCTGTCACCCGGCCAAGGTTCAACCTTACGATATAACATTGCCATGAGGATGCAACCTGCAACCCCGGATCCTTAGGCCAACCTGACCTTCAGATCAAAACATTAAACGAGTCGCACTGGACCCCAAATGTTAAATCAAATCAAAAGGAGAAATCACAACCTGTGACTCTCACATCCTCAGACCACCGATCGTTGGATCAAAACGTTAAATCAAATCAAAAGGAGAAATCACAACCTGTGACTCTCACATCCTCAGACCACCGGTCGTCGGATCAAAACGTTAAATCAAACTAAAAGGAGAAATCACAACCTGTGACTCTCAAGTCATCAAACACTTTTCAAAACAATAGAAATACCATTTCCCACCATTTGTTTTCCGAAAAGTCACATCGATCACAAACAATAAAACACATCATTCATGCATATTGTTTCCATAAATCCACAAATCCACCAAAACATATATTTCACGTAAATATATATACGTAGTCATCCGCTCAGGAATGTCTACTAATACCAGCTATAGTTTGCAGTTAATAAATAACTCTCAAACCAATAACGGTATTCCGTTCATTAATGAACCTTGTGAGATTACTCACCTCGAAACTCTCGCTGCATCTTCAAACTACTAGACTGCTTACAAAACGCCCTCTGTCAAACACCTAAGGAAGTACAGCCTTGATTCAGTCACTGAAACACAATGAATAACGTTCGAAACCCTAAATCGAATCAAAATTCCCAAAGTGACGCCAATGGAGGCGAAACCACTTCCGAGACCTCCCAAAGTCTCCGGAACACTTCCACGATCGATGTGTCCAAACCACAAGTCGATCAAACGCTCGGATCCTCACGGATTGAATAAATTAACCGATATGAAACGGTAAAAATCATAACAAATCCAATCGAACTCCAATCTACATATTATATATCGAAACGCTCGTATCAATGAGTAGAACATATATAATACTAGAAACAATCCCCTAGATGGCTAGAACACAGCCGGAATGCCGCCACAGGCGGTGGCGCACCGCCGCCGGCCAAAACTCATTATTTCCCAAAACTACCAACATCAAAGCTATTCATCTAAGCATGCTTGTGAATTTTCATAACTAGCTCGAAGTAAGAAAACAAGCATAAAGGGTCGAAAACTACCTCACAACCCGTGGATTACTGTTCAATCTGAGTTGAACCACGTTTCACGTGAATCGATCCAAACAACCACCATAGATCGATCAAGGAGGCTCCTCTGAACTCACCCAAGGAAACTTGAAGCCCCGCCGTCGTCAGAGATCGGAGAACCGATCGGGTCCGACTGCACCAAAGTTCACCGCCTCGCTTCCCCGTCGCCGTTACGAATCGATGCTAGAGGACACCACAGAGAGGAGCACACGGTGGAGACGATATGATCTAGAGAGTTTCACCGGAAGAGGTCGCCGGAGCTACGAGTTTCGGCCGAGTCGGATCACCGGGTACGGGTCAGGTCAGTTGCGGGTGAGGAGAGAGAACAGAGAGTTTCTGGTTTTGGAAACTTCCGAAAATAAAAATGGAAATTTCCGAAAACGGAAACCCCTATATATAGAACTTTCCAAATTTTCAAACGCTTATAACTTTCTCATACGAACTCCGATTGATGCATTCCACATGTCCACGAACTCGTATCGACGCGCTCTACAACTTTCGTGAAGGAAGTTTTCGGAGAATCCCACCGTATAAAAAGTCAACCTTTGCACTCCCCTAAAACCATACTTTTCAAATAATTAATTCGTCCGAAACACTTCCGCTCCATCCACGAGCCACGAAACCGACCAATAACCATAAAATTAATTTCGGAAAATCCTCGGAAAATAATTTAGAATTTCTGGGGTATCACATAACATATCATAGCTTTACCCAAATTATAAAACTATATAGGCAATAAAAGGAACTTATGGGGAAAAATAATTAACTGAATGACTGAATGTTATATTCAGGGGAGGTAAGAAGATATATATATATATATATATATATATATTCATTTTTTCTCTCTTTGACCTTATTTGTCTTTTTATATGACTTGACAAACTCTATTTATAATTGGAAAAAAAATTGGAGATCCAAATATCAAATTTGGATCGGGTCCAACTAGAACCACCCATTCAAATATTAGTAGAGTGAATTAAGAAAATATATGGTGTGGTAGAAATAGGCACACCCTTATTTTAACATGTTATAGCCACACCCTTATTTTAACATGTTACGTACTCTCATTAGTAATTTATAAATGTAAAGGTTTTTATTTATTCGCAAAGTGAAAAGAGAAGTTTTATATACACATCCCTATTTACTAGATATAGACCCAATTTTTTTTTTTTCCATCATCTTTCTTAAACTTCCTCTTCTGCTCTTCTTTGTTATGAGGAAAATTTTATTTACGCATATCCATTTACTTATATTTTTATCCAATTTTTCTTTTAAACTTCATCTTTTAAATCAATTAAAAGTTCTACATCAATTCATTAGACCGACCACCGTCCACCTCGTCTCGCAACACCTCTACCATACCGCTCACCTTTGATGCTGCCAGTTATTCACATTATTGAATGTAAATTGGATGGAACAGAGTCCATCTTTAGGTTTCAATCTTCACATCTTTGGGTTGATTTTGACCCACACATAAACAGAGAATAATACAACAATTGGATTAATATGTTTGGTAGATTATTAAACAAATGTTGACAACAAGAAGTACCTCCTCAATTCCTCACTCTATTAATTGTGTTTGTATGATAATTTGATTATAGTTGTGAAGATCAATTGTATATTTGCTCCTTTAGCCTCACTCCAGAACCTTTGTGTTCTCACATTCTATGAAACTAGAAGAACATGCAGTGAGTGATGGGCGTACATCGAAGGTCATATAATAGTATCAGGTTTTTAGTATAAAGTAATTAGATATGTGCAAGGATTGAAATATCTGCAATATTTCCGATATATCCCTCGATTTCTCCCTTTTTAGACGGGCTGATATATCTTAAGAGGTTAAAATCTTATCTTTTACCGTTTCCCTCGAAATTTCTCCAACATCGTCAAATATCTCCGATATATTAGATATTTGAGATATATTTCCAATAAGGTGAAGAATTTTGGGATATACCCCTGATAAAGTGAGGAAATATCTGTAAAATCTGATAAAAAACAAAAAAACAAAAAATAGAAATGACTCAGTAATTCTCTAAATGCAAATCTGTGTGAAGAGATCTCCTTAAGGGAAATCTGGGTGAGGAGAAATCCCCTCAAGGTGAATCTAGGTGAGGATAAATACCCTCAAGGCACAATTTTGTGTGAGAAGTAATTTTCTAAATATAAATCTGTATGAGGAGAGATCTCCTCAAAGCGAATATGGGTGAGGAGACATTTCCTCAAAGCAAATTTGGATGAGGAGTATTCCCTTCGAGGAAAATCCAAGTGAGGAGTGGAATTTAAGTGAGGAGAAATTTCATGAAGACGAATCTGGACAAGGAGAATTAATGATGACGCAATTTCAAAAAGTAACTCATTCACTTCATCTTTCTCAATTATAGGGGATTGGCCTCAATTATATTAAAGTTTCAAACAAAGAGAACAGACTATTGGGTTATAATCCACTTATAGGAGAAACAGTCGGCAACTCTAAAGAGATCTATAATTATCATGTTCATCACTACAATTCATACTATATGGGTCATATGTTTTGGTCTGATTATTACATTTACGTAGACCAGTGAGCGGCTTTTCAACCACTTAGAGTCTCTTTTTGGATGTAGAAGAAGTTGACATTCATATGTATTTATATGTAATTCCAATAAATTGATTCTTTTAAAAATGATATATTTTCTTCTATATCCCCAATATTTCAGATATCTTCCTTTTCAAAGTTCCGATAGATATGTAGATACAAATATTTTAATGTTTGGATATGTGTAAAATAAATTTTTCCTAATAAAAAAGGTAGAAGAGGAAGTTTAAAGAAGAATATAGACAAAAATAATTTGAGGTGTGTATGTAGTAAATAAGGATGTGTATATAAAACAAAAGAATTAAAAACTCTAAACTGATTACAGATTATGCTCTAATCCCATCGAATATTCACCAAAAAAAAAAATGGTTTCTCCAAGAGCATGAATTCATGATTAATTCTATCTAAAAATATGGGACTGCTGTAGAGAAACTGAAATTGAGAGGAAATCACTGTGTATTCTCATTGATAATAGAGACCTCTTTATATAGAGGATTACAATGTATAGAATCTCAATCATACAAGGAAAGTAATCGTACATTGAATAGGAATCTAGATCCTTCTAATTTAACCCTATTACCACTAGAGCAAGTAACCTAGAGTTTGGGCCAAACACAAATTAGGGTTTTACTTGAACACTCTCCCTTGTGTTGCCCAAATGCGGTGCTTTTCTCGTTGTCTCATTAAAAACTTTGCCGAGTAACAAAAACCCAGTGGGACAAAAATAACCTCGGTCGAAGGGGAAAAAGAGCACAACACACCCTTCATGTTTCGAGGTGAACATGTAGACATCTCCCCATGATGTATGCGTCTCCCCCTGATGACTACGATCATGGGAGTTCATATAATTTTTGTAAGCCAATTCTTGCCACATGTTTCTTGAACGTGGATTTGGGCAATGACTTAGTAAACAAGTCTGCCACATTATCCTCAGATCGAACCAAGTTCACTTTGGTATTTGAGGAGAGTCTGTTATTGCTGATTATCCTTGGTGTTGTCACTTTTGATGTAACCTTGCTTCATTTGTTCAAAATAAGCAGCATTATCCTAAATGCTCGTAGGCTCATCTGTGGTAGACTTCAAATCATAATTGTTCGAACATGTGTAATTATGGATCCAATCCATATACATTCACGAACCTCTTCGTGAAGAGCAATAATCTCTGCATTGTTCGAAGATATAGCGACTAGGGTCTATTTCTGTAGACCTCCAAGATATCACGGTCTTTACCCATGGTGAACACTTAACCATTTTGGGAATGACCTTTGTATGGGTCAGAGATACCCAATATCAGCAAAACCTTCCAAAACACATGTTGTTTTGGGATGGGGATAATGGACGCAGGCCAGTGTTGGTGGCGTTCCTGGTGTGTGATGGGTCCGAATCCATTATCTTTCTGTAGGGATAGAACAAGCCCATATCAATCATACATCTCAAGTATCGAAAGATATCTTTTACACCAATCCAATGCCGTCGCGTTGGCTCATAGCTATATCTAGCTAACAAGTTCATGGCAAATGAGATGTCCGGTCCTGTGCATTGAGCTAAGTACAATAATGCACCTATTGTACTCAAGGAAGACACTTCTGCCTCTAGCACATCTTCGTCATCATCCTTTAGACGAAGAGGATCCTTTTCAGGATCGAGACTACGGACGATCATGGGGGTGCTTGAAGGTTTGACCTTGTCAAAATGCCTAAGCATCTATCGACACGATGCTCAAGTTCCAAACTGAGACATAATCGTGTTCTCCCATAATCCTTCATCTCAAAATCGGATTTCAAGTGTTCAGCGATTTCCCTTAACTCTTTAAAGGCTTCTAATGAAGATCATGTCCAACATGAACCGCGATGGAATCAGAAACTTGTTATGGAAACGCGTGGGCATATCCCTTCCCAATCAAGTAGTCATTTTAGCGAGCGTTTCAACCTCTTTGTAAACGCGCTCCGTGGTCTAGAGCCACTTGACTTGGGTAAATGAAGTTCACCATGAACCTTCATGCATATTCTGTATCTAGATCCCTATAGAGATACGTAGTGACCACATTTGTAAGCTGCATGTTCAGTTATTCGGAAACTACCAAACTGACAGGGTAGTGGAGTGTAATGACATCCATTACGAGAGAATATGTCTCATCGTAGTCGATTTCAGGGCGTTTTATGAGAAGCCTTGCACCATAAGGCGAGAATACCATCTCTTTTTCTCACTACGCTTTCTAGCGAAGACCCATTAGTCAACAGGTTTTATGTTAGGAGGTGTCGGCATCACTAGCTTGAAAACCTTCATCTTCGTTAGAGAATCCATCTTAACCTGGATCGCATTTTTCCATTTAGGCTAAATCTCTCACGTTGGCATTCATCCATCAACGGAGCGTGGTTCGATATCATATGACTCAACAAACTCATGCGCAAAGAAATGTGCAACTACATCATCAATTATGATGGAGTTTCTATCCCACATCTCATGTACACTAGTGTAATTTTCATAGAGCTCTATATTCTCAAGAATAGGTTCTGACGTTGAGGCGTCCCCCAACGATAACTATAACCCGGAAGATTCTCATGAGACGGATTTTGAGTCTTGATGATCAAGGATTGGAATGTGCCAAAGTATCATTCGAACCCACGGGCCTCCCACGCATCCTAGCTGGGGTCATGGCCTATAATGCCAGAGTGCCACTCTCTTTGGCGTTGGAGCCATGCCTATCTCTGTGTAGGGTGGAGCTACGTCCTCTCATAGGGACGTCCTTCCTTGCAGGCTTGTTTGCAGCATATTTGTGTGATCTCGTCGCTTTAACGGGGATCGAGATGAGACATAGTGGGGACAGACTACGACAATTCATGTCGTTCCTGTTGAACATTCGTGTTCTTATCTCCCCCTAACGACGGGAAAACTGTCTCATCAAAGTGACATACGCAAATTTAGCGGTAAGGTGATCGCCATGCAAAGGCATTAAGTAGCGGACGATTGTTGGAGTCTTAAATCCAACGTAGTTGCCCATTCATCTGTAAGGACCTGTCATAGAGTGCTGTGGCGATGCAATTGGCACATAAGTGGCACACTCAAATATGCGTAAGTACGATTCTTATACACAGTCACTAGCTGTAACGCAGAGGTAGATTGAGTGGCGGTAGGTCGTAGACGAATGAGCATAGCTGCATGTGATATTGCATCACCCCAAGCGGATGTATTGGTGCACATTACCAATGTCCGGACTACCATCGTAGTCGTTTCTGCGAGACCATTTGGGTGTGTTCATGGGAATATGATGTCCAACATCAGTCCCAATGCAATAACCATCGAAAGTCTTCGATGTAAACTCTCTAGAAATGTCAAATCCAATTGACTGAATAGGATGATCCGGGGAGTGAACCCGTTGTCATATGGTATGTGCTAGGAGTGTAGCATAAGCAACATTTATAGGTGGACAATGGCACAACACGTGACCAGCGTGTTTGCATGTCAACCAACATCATGAAATATTTAAGCGTCCGCAAGTTGGTTGAATCAATCCACAGAATCCCCATGGATTCTATGTAAGAACAGAATGAGTATGTTCATTTCCTTTGCATAGGATGGTCTTAGTCCTAATTTCCCTAAGGAACGGGCTTTGTAAAACGAGCGAGAGGCTTTAGAAGCAACCAATGAGTATTTTGGTTAGGCCTGAGCGTCTGAAACGCTATTTGAAGCAAGTTGGTGATTGCAGCATCACCTGGGGCGCCATCACCATGATGGACGCTATCCATGGCGTTATGGATAGGGATTGCGCTAGCCCTAGGCTGGTGGTGGACGGAGGCGGTGCCCTAGGCAGCTGCGTCGGTCACACTTAGTTCAGAAATCAACTTTTGATTAATGCTTCGTTTCGCTCGAAAGAAATGATGTCCATGTGAAGTCTTTAGTAGACGAATCATCATATCATGACCAGGATGACCTATCTTGTCGTGACAAAGCTAATATGTGTCTAAATCCAAGAGAAATTCTTTCGTAACTTTATTGGATTTAATAGCTCTAATAGTGACATAAAGTCCACTAAAGAGACACATAAACTTCTCTAAGATGCGCCTTTATTCACAATCATTAGAGGTATTGCAAAGGAACTCATTTCCGTTCTCTACATGCGTTTTCGCATGGAATCCGTCGGCTATTCATAGGTGTGATTCGCCCTAGAAGCGTAGAGAGTTTCTGTGACAGTAATTAAGATGTCATTTGGCAAGTTGAACTTGGGCTATTCCATGTCCTTGAATTAATACTGATGGCCCAACCATCGTAGTCACAAAAGTCATATGTTCAGAATCAAAATGGAGTCGTAAAGAACTTGAAATTTTATTCATAAGCCAACGGAGTTACATCATTGTCTCTTTGACTAAACAAAATCTAATCCAAAATGATAGCTAATGCAAAACAATGGTAGTCGTCTAACTTCTTTCGGTAATTCCAAAATAAATGTGACCAGGTGAGTAGAGAGATGTCGGTGGAGCAAGGCTCGCTTAAGTACCACTAATCTCAGAACTTTCCTAGACATCACACTTACTTTGAGTGAGCCTACTTTGAAGAAAAGCTAAACCATTGGCATTTACTACAAAAATATATGGCAATTGCCTATTACATCTCTTGGAAAAATAAAGACTTAAACAGAATTGGCGATCTATTGATCCCAGCCATATTTGTAGTCTTCAACCCTTCACTCTAGGTCATCTTCTTGATCTTCTTGTTCCATATAGTGAGCTTCTCTTGCTTCACAATATGCTTTGTAGGCGGTGACAATTTCTTCACGAGCTATACAAATGTGTGCCCAATGATCAGACACTCCACATCGAGAACATACATCTCTTTGCTCAAACTCCATTGATTGAGGCGCTTTAAAAGTGTCATTTAGATGGCTCTTAGTGTTGGTGGCGCCACAAACATGGCCAGAGGCATTGCCTCCCTCTCTCTTTCCACGTTTACCTCTTCGGTTCCGTGTTCGCCTATTTTGGCGATTACCTTCCCAAGTAAAGCGATTATATGGACCAGAACGTCCAAATGTATTCCTAAGATTAGGGTTTCGCTCTTGGCGCCCTCTCTTTGGGGCGCGACTATAATTGGATTCCGGAATATGCTATGTTCCCATGGATCTCGAATTATAGTTCTTCACAAGGATGTTGTCATGCTTTTCAGCGACATTCATAGCTCCAATGAGCTCATGAAACCTTGTGATTCGTCTTGCAGTAACATCGATTCGATAGTTCTTAGCAATCATCAATGCAGAGACGGGGAAAGTAGATAGAGTCTTCTCAATCAACATCGCATTTGTGATCTCTTTACCACAAAATTCCATTAAGGATTTAATGCGAACTGCTTCCGAGTTGTAGTCAAGAACTGACTTGAAATCACAGAAGCGGAGGCTATGCCATCTCACTTCTAGGTCAGGAAACAGGGAGTCACAGACGTTGCCAAATCTATCTTCGAGTGAGACCCACAGCCTTCTGGGGTCTTCTTCATTCATACACTTGTACTGGAGCGAATCATCCATATGACGAGTCATTAGGATGATAGCTTTCGCTTTATTTGCCTCTAAGGCTGCTATATTTGCTTCCAAAGCTTGAGCTTGCTCAACAGTTAGCACGTCCTAGCTAGGCTCGAGAATCGTATCCAAGATTCCATCGGCCTTGAGATGCTGGCGGATATCACGAACCCACCTGTGATATTCAGAGCCAGTTGTTCCCAATGGAGCAAAGTCTAATTTGTTCAGGTTACTCATCCTGAAAGAGAACAAGAAATTAGGGTTAGTTTCGGAGCGAAAAAGGCTACCACGAAAACAAATAAAATTTCTGAGCGTAGTCGCTTCCAAGAAATTAGGAATTTCAGAGCGTAGTCGCTTCCAAGAAATTCGATTCCAAGAGGGGTTGGATTAGATCGAAACAATGATGTTTGCGGTTGATCGTTTTATCTCAACAAACTCTAAGTTTGGAGAACTCTACAAGCTCCAAGCTTGGAGTGAGCACGAACCCCCACAGTTCGGCTTAATTTGGTCTCCCCTATGATAAAGAAAGGGGGGTAGAAGAAGGGAGGTTGCAAGTCCCCGAAAAAGAAGAGAAATTAAATTTAAAAACTCTAAAAAAAAGGGAGCGTTTAGTAAAAAATACCTCGAAATAGATCGCCGGCAAATTTGACTGGAAAAAGTCGCCGGAAAAAGGTTGACCGGTGTTGACAATGCTGACGTGGCTTGCTAACTGGGCGCTGACTGTGTGCTGACTGGGTGTTGACGCGGACGCTGACGTGGATCAGGTTCTGAGCTGATGTCAGTGGGTTGCTGATGTGATTTGGGTCGAGGGCCTGCTTCTGGGCCAAGGGCTAATCTACTGGGCTTTGCTTCTGCCTCCTGTTTTTTTTTCTTTTCTGCCGGTTCAGTTGCAGTCGTTTCTAGCGGCCAGTTCAAGTGACTTCAGGTCGGTTCCGGGATTAAATTTTCCGGTTCCATCAATCTGGGATCAGGTGGAGGCTTCTGGTGGAGTATGGCTGCAGGAGGCGGTGAGGAAGCCTTTGAACCGGGCAGGCGGATTTTCGTCACTTCCGGGGGCCTGTTTGGTGGTTTTCCAGCCGGTTCTGGTGGTGGGGCCGCCAGTTCTAGATTCCTGGAACTGAGAGCTTCAAGGTGGGCTGCGGAGGTTTCTGGGATTTGGATGCTATCAATTTAGGGTTTCAGGATTAGGGCTTCGTGCTGATAACGTGTTGTAGAGAAACTGAAATTTAGAGGAAATTGCTGTGTATTCTCATTGATAATAGGGCCTCTTTATATAGAGGATTACAATGTATAAAATCTCAATCATACAAGGAAAGTAATCGTACATTGAATAGGAATCTAGATCATTCTAATTTAACTTTATTACCACTAGAGCAAGTAACGTAGAGTTTGGGTCAAACACAAATTAGGGTTTTACTTGAACAGGGACTAATTTATATTGTATGTTTTTATTTTCTCACCAAAATTTTATATTTATTTAATCATTATTTCTTCGTTTAAATTCCAATTAGAGGTAGAAAATACAAAACACCTTAAAATTTGATAATTTGTTTACCAATTATTGTTTGATTTAAATTTGTAATTTAAAATTTCAATTAGAGGTATAATATACAAATCACCCTAAACTTTGATGCATGAATACACCTAAGCAGATCTCCTTAACTTGTGCCTTTTAATCTAATTAATTAAACTGATTTCTAAATAAAGTAACCCCAAAAAAAGGATTGAACATACATTAAAATTTATCGAATTAAAATATTAAATAAGGTTCTGAAAATTGTGTAGATCTAAACCATTTCCATGAGTCAGAGATAGAGAGAAATATAACACAATTACACAGCAAATGGAAAGGTTTATGCATGTTCATTGCAATATACTTATTGCCTTTATTTGGATAATACTATATATAAGTCGGCCATCTAATTTTCAATGAGAGAAAATGCTTTTTCAAGATGCTTGGCCTTCAGAGCAAGATACTCCTTTGCTGTGACTGGGCGATACCGAGGAACATGTCCCTGACCCAAATCTTTCGACAGAAGTGGTGACACATCAAAATCCATTGGGGGCCTAAAGAAGTATCCCATTGAGTAGCGTTGGATCGGTTTCGCCACCACACGATGAAGAACACTGATAAATCGACCGTTGGATAGAATGCGGGTGAAATCACCAAGGTTCACGATGAGTGCATCGGGGTTCGGTTCCACCGGAATCCACCCAACTCCGTCTTTGAAGACTTGGAGACCGCTGGTTTTAGCTCGGAGTATGGTTACAACGGAGGTGTCTGTGTGCGGGGCTAGACCCAAGGTCCGGGTTGGTTCGGGGCATGGAGGGTAAGAGTTCAACTGTAAAGCCAGATTGCAGCCACTGCTGTTAGTTGGATCATCAAACCAATTCACATCTTCTAGAGGAATGCTCAAGGCTTTGAAGAGGATGCGCATTAGTTTCTCGGCTAATGCCTTCATTTGCCTCTGATAATCATCTATTATGTCACTACAAAAACAGTCAAAAGTCATTATTTGATAATTCATTAATTTTAATCAATAACTACGGTGTAAGCTAATGAAGTAATTAATGATGAATTTCTTAATCTGGACATAAATTCTTCTAATTTTAACCTTGTCAATTATTTCAACCGAAGCTCGTCATTACAGCATATCAATTCATGTTAATTAATCTCTTGTGTTGGCATTTTATGCTGTCACACATGCTAAATTTTTGTCTAAAAATTTGACGGTATCAAGGATTAGACTAAAATTATTAAATGCTTATATATTGACATTTTCCAAATGAAAGTTATGTGATGAAAGTAGAAAATGGTTTCGACTAAGGGAAGTGAAGTGTAATTTTTGTTAAAATTTTGTACATACCAAAATTGTTGATAGTCATTAGGCCACAGCACCTTAGCATGATCAATTGCAGAGCCAAGGATGGTAAGCCCTTCATGCCACATAAAGGTGGAAAACAAGGACTGCATTGGGACGATTCCGTATCCGCTCTGCCCATCGGGAGATCGTACAGCCTTCAGTTTTTGGTCGATGGGAAGATCAAACAATTTTCGAGCCTCAGAGTTGACGTCCTCCATAATCTTTGTTGGAATGCCATGGTCTTTCAAATGGAAAACACCCCATGTCTCACATGCCTCAACTATGAGTTTCGGGGCATTTGGATCCATGAGGTCGATAACAGGTATCGATAACCCGTCGTTGGATTGAATGGCATTGGTTTGAAGCCATACAAACGAGTCCGGCACCGACTTCACTGAGTTAAAGTCAAGGGGGATGATGTGCTTGGAGGTTTGATCCGATGGAGTTGCCATGAGCAATGCCTATAGGAGGAATAGAAACCTACGCTGAGCAAATTAGATCAAGCAAAAGAAAGAGGCTAGCTTCTTTCTCTCAAGAGTGCATTTACTTGTGAACTTGGTTAGAATATATACACGTACATATTCAGGTCAACCTGCCAATGTTTCTTTAATTTTGATGAGGTTTTATATATCCATTGAAACAAGTTGAGTTCACGCTTAATGTCATGTCCTAGTTAAGTATATTGCATGCCTTGCACTTGTCCTTGTAGAACCGAAGGATCCAGCCACATGGAGGACCCAAAAAGACAATCAACTTCTGAGCTTCCTTGTGATTAAATTGTAACTGCCTCATTTAAACCGTACCTCTTTGTTCTTTCTTAGCAATAGCCAAAAACACTGTTGTAACAGCCAACAATTATTAATGACCTCAAGTAAAAACACTCTGCGCCACCTGAATTTGTTGGGGCCTCAATGTATGCAATCTGATGTAATATATATAAATATATATATATATATATATATTTCTTTGAAACTCAATAAATTGAAACTTTCTTAGTAATAAACTTTATATATTGAAACTCAATAAATTGATTACAATCATATCATAACACATCCAGAATACATTCTTGGAGTGTTATCAAATTACAAGAAATTTGTACTAACCTCAAGGTAGAGTGGCCATTACATACCCTTCCACTGTGATCTATAGACAGAAGAAGAAGATGTGATAGTAGCTATGGTGGTACATAGAGATAGATCCACTCATTTAACATTCAATGCTGTGTCATTATAGAATAGCCTAAATCCCCCTTCAGTACTATTTCAAAATATTCGCTACGACCACAAATACAATACCCTAAAGAAGAAGAGCCCCTCATCAGTTTGGTCCATGAAAAAGCCTATTTTTCTTGCTCTTCCTGTTTAACTAACTCTACTGCTTCTTTTTACGATTCATGAGTTTTCTGCAGTAGAACTACAAGGAAAGGATGTGTCTTCGGAATTAAATTTATTCCCTAATTTTATTTTTTTTGTTTGCTCTCTGTTGATATCATGGCCATTGTGGGATCTATTTCCAGTCAATGATTTTTCGATTTGTAGCATTGATTTGATCAGTTTGATATTTTGTTGTTAATCACTGTGATATGCCACATCAGCAGATAGAACATTTATTCTCATCTATCAAGTAAATTCATTGTGTTCGATAAAATAAACAAGTGAATTTGTAGATTTGCATCTGTTATGTGATATCATTCTGCAGTGCATTAGATGCAATCAAATTTAGTGTCTGATAGTTTCCTATCCTTGCAGGTAAGCAATGGAGGCGAAAGCAAATCAGGAAGATTACGGACAAGGTGTTTGATCAGTTCAAAAAGGAGACAGGAAGGGCAAGTTTGAGGTTTGAGGATGTCTACAATGGTGTACTACTTGTGTACAAGTAAGGAGATATACTTGCTAAATCTCTTCAGCTGATTATAAATCATGCTGCTAGTGGCCTTCTTGTTCTAATTACGGACTTCTTTTTGTTTTCCTGTTTGTTTGCAGTGATATTAACAAGCGTTTACGTGGCCCACAAAATCCACCCTCTAAAGATGCTGTCAGACTTCTGATTCAGGTACCTATTAGTGATGAATGTTTACCATATCATTCTTACTGCTTCAAAGGTGTTTATAATTGCCTGCTGAATTGAAAGAACTTGAATATGGAGGATGACTTAAAATTTAGAGGGCACCTACAATCGTTGCTGTTTATTAATATATGTATTTTGTGAATGGTTATGAACCAACTGATAATGCATGTGTGATTCCTCACTGTCCAACCAGTTATGATGAGGTATATAATTTGAAATTTTTACTGGTATAGATCCAGTACAGTAAGAGATTTCATACAAACTCTTTAGACAGATCGAGAATCAGACTTTTTTTTTCTGTCTTTTAGGCAACAGGTTCGATTCGGTGATTTTAAGGTTACTTACACTCCTACAGTGTACGAATGGTTCCTGAGTACTCATGGGTTTACTGATGTTATTGCATCTTTATTCGTAATATATATATTTTTTAGTTCTCTATTTATATATCCATCTCAGGATTAAGGAAGCCAGTAAATCTGCACATTTTGTTGTACCATTTTCAACCTGCAAATTTAGCATTCACCGTCTTTTGGTTGAGCATCCACCATAATATTCCTTTTTACTCGAATATTAGGCCAAGATTGGATCGTGATTTTCAGGTTTACTCAACCTGCAGTGTGGTAATGGTCCCTTGGTAGTACGTACCGTGGGTTTATTGATCGTTTCACTTTCCTATTTCAAAGTCCATCTCAGGAAGAAGGATATCTAGTTATCTGAACATTTTCGTGTAACTTCTTGTACCAAGGATAATCTAACAAAGAGCAACTACGAAGTTATAATTCTCCGGAACCAAAGTTATATGCCTTCTTTGATTATCTTTTGATGCTGCTCTTATCTCTTGGTACGATCCTTAGAAATAATTTTTTTTTTCCCTTCTTCCATATAACTTTGTATATTTGTCTTGCTCTTGTCCCCTATTTTTGGGCCTGTTATGAAAATAGGCTTAAATAAGCATTCTTGTTCCGAGTAGGAGAACTCATTATGTGTCATGTGCTATACACGTGTGCACTGGGTTAATTAGGTTAATTTGGGTTAAGTCGTTAATTAGTTGGGTTGTTATTGTAACCAATACATGGGAGCCACGTGTCCGGGTAAGTAGCTCATCCTTGGGTTATATAAACCAGAACCCTATACTCCTTTCATCATCGACCAATATATCTGCAATTTTAATTTCTTTCCTTTCTCTTTAACTTTCTTTTTCATCTGTTAATTTCCAGTAGTTAGGGTTAGCACCCTAACAATTGGTATCATAGCTCTAAATCATGGGGCCGGGGAGCGCTCTACCACAATACTCATCTACACCGCCACATCCACTTGACCCTAGTAATTTTGGCCTCTACGGCAGGGGTTACAGTCGCTCAGACTGCTATCGTCTTCAAGATACCCACCAATTTCATAGAGAGTTCACTCAATTTTCATCCCAACCAAGCTACCCACCACGCCCATCATCCCAAACAATCATCAATGGGTATATTTTCCCTCACCAGTTTTCACATCTTTCTACTCAGTTGAGAGCCAATGCACGTTCTCCGACCCCCTCCTTCTTCCGCCCACCATTATCATTTTCATTCGTATCATTTTCAGCAGCCTACACCACCTACACCACCGGGCCACTATCCACCACCTCTGCCTCCTGTTCCGAACTCCCAAAACACGCCGTATCATTTTCAGCACCAACCTCCAGTCATAATCGGACACCCACAGAGCCTCTCTCACCTCTACCTCTTTGTCATGTTTCTTTGGTTTACCCTAACCCTCAACACGAATCACTTAACCCACCAGTCAATTACCCTCACTCCAATTCATCTATTTCCCACCATCAAACTCAATCCAAGGCTAACATAATCTCTCAATCGACTTTGTCCTCCACATATGGTAGTGTTTTTAGCGGTGATAGAGATGGTACACCTACACCTAAGAGGCTCAAACCGATTCGGCTGAACCAAAACCTTCGGATAAGGTCCCAAATACTGATGAAGCAAAAAACCTTGGCTAGGCTCGCTTGCGGCAGTCAAACCCAAATTCATGGCGATTCAAAGACGGACCGATGTGGTGCTCTTTGGATTACGTCCACAGAACCCGATGCTTTCGATGTGCCAGTTGAGACATCTCCTGCTTCCGTTCCCGTGCTGATAGTTGTAGCTGTGACTGGATGCCGAAACCTTCTGGTTTCAGAATCAACACCAAAGCACCTAGAGTAGAAAACCCATATGGATAATCATGTAGACATGCTCGAACTCAACTCTCAACTGAAGCAGTTAGTCAAAATTTGTAATGTTAAAGACGCCCAGTAGATGTTTGATAAAAGGCCTAAGCGAGATGCAGTTTCATGGACCAGTATGATTTCAGGCTATGCTAGAGTCTCTGATTCCTCTAAAGCATTAGCTCTGTTCTCTAACATGTGGGTACAGCCACAAGGGTTTACTCGTGCATCAAGTGTTTATGGAACCATGCACTCTACATGTTACTCGCCAAGTTTGTGTGGGAAAAGAAGAGAATACCATGCAGTCTATATGTTTGATAAAATGCTGCAATCAGATGGGATGTGTAGTGCATGAAGGACCATTATTGCTCCTATGAGCATTTGAGACAAAGATGGAGGACTCACTACTCATTGTGAAGTTGTTGATGCTTCTGATGAGATGGCGACATGTTATGTCAGTGCTAAGTAGGACAATGATGGTTTCGTTGAAGATAAGGGGTTGGTAGACTTCACAACTCCTTTAATATCTAAATCTCTGAATACAGAAAATGAGGAAATTGTGAATGCCAAAGTTGAAGTAGTGGAAACCCTTTGTCAACATTTTGATAAGAAATTAGATATTGGGGAGGTAGAGAGTTCTGATAAGAGGACAGAGAGTTCAAAGGGAAATTTGGATTTGGATGGGCTTTGGGATGATAGTGGTGGATTGTCCACCATGAAGATTAAATTTAAGAGTTTCTGCAAGCCTGGGTTGGTGCTTGGAGACTGTGAGCTTATTCATGAGGGAGACCGCATGCTTCAAGATCATAAGCAAAGTGTAACTGTGACTGGCTTTCCCCAATTATTGTGGGATGAGGAAAACTCTTCTCAGGTAACGATTTTCAATCCTAGGTTGGAAGCTACTTTCTTGAATTGAAACTTGGTTGAATCATTTGCAACAACAACGGTGTCAATGTTTGATTTCTCTAAGCATGCAAGGAAACACAAGGCCATTGATTTTGAGCAGTTCATATTGTGTCATTTTGGCATTAGTGAATTAATGGCAACTCTTGAAGGAGCAAACTTACAAGCTAGTCTACCTAATTGGAAATTTAGACTAAAATTTTCAGCTTCACATCACAAAGGATATTTTGAATATGATCTGCGTATTACAAACTTGACTGGGAGCATGAGAATAAATGCCCAGACTCTGTTTGTTCACATGCATGAGAGGCAAATTGAAGCCAAATCGTCAGCCTTGCATTATTCTGATTTCATTAATTCAATTATCAATGTTGGTATTGAGACCATTGTGCCATCATTTAGTCATGCCTGGGATTTTCAAATTCATCAACTTGGGCCACCCTTGCCTACTTCTGGTCATTTTGAGGTGATAAATTTTGCAAACGGGTTTCTTGCTTTCTAGATCTATTTTTCAATTGGTACCATTGGTCTTAAGATGATAATCATTGCCTCCATAGGTGAGATCTGCAGTCAAATACTACAACCACAAATGTGCAATTCCATATTTACAGCAATTTCTACCAAACTGAGCCCATTTGTGCTTGTTACTCTAGACATTGAGCTGCACAATCAAGTGAGTTATTCTAAGCCATTATTTAGTGCTAATTGGCTTCTACGTTCTTCTTTAGATAGTGATGATTTCTGGTCGGCAATGTTTCATTTTTTTCATCACTGGCTTTGCATTGTTCTTGTCCAAGCATTTGCAAGATCAGAAGTCTTGTTGAATCATGTTCTAGAGGCTCTAGGACTTCATGAATGGTTTGCAGGAGCTATTGAAATTGGAAATCCTTATGCTTTGCTTTTGGCTCTGAAAATGGGAGAAAAAGTTTATGTGGCCAGTGCAAGATTTGGGAGCCAGTGGAAGATTTGTGGGAAAATTAAATGTGGTGGGGAAAAGGAGTTGCAAGTGATTCTCTTTAAAATTCATGGGGAGCCACTTGAGAAATGTTTGGGGTATGCTTTATCTACTTTGGATGAAATTTGTTTACATGCCCAGAAGCTTTGCTTGGTTAATTGGGCTTTTGCAAATGTACCAATATTTTGTAAGGATGTGGAAACCAAGTTGTTTGCTCTTAATGTGGTCACTGAGGTACTCCTACAGGAAGGCCAAATCTTTGATTTCTCGGTCATTATGCAGTTGGTTGTGATTTTGTCCACTAGGCCTTTGGATGAATTGAAGGGCATCATATGCATTCTGCATAATTCTCTGACAAACATTGATGACTCCTATTCTAAGTGGATCTCTATTTTTCAAACAATTGCTAGACCCTTACTATTATTTCTGGCTGTTGGAATATCAGAACCCCTGTCCTTGAGAACCTGTGCATCTGCACTGCGTAAAGTTCGTGAAGATGTTTCTACAGTGATGTATGGACCTTTAAATTTGCAGATATTAAGGTATATAGGAGAGGGTCGGGAGAGCAGTCACTTCCCTTTGGAAAATAAGGAAGAAGTTGTTTGTGCAGTTAGTCTGATCTTTGGTTCTATTAATAACAAAGAATTACATAACAACTTATTGGCTATATTGCTTTCTTCTAGCTTTGAAGCTATTGGGGAATTTGTTGATAAAGATAGTAGCCATTGCCTGAGACAAAATTATGCTACCTATACCAAAGTGATCAATGATGAACTTGCTAAACATTTTTCTCATACTAAGTCTGCATCAACTCCAATGAGGTATTATTCTTCTTCAGCCTTAATCATTGCTACTCTTCTTCCTTCTGTGGCATTAGTTATGTGTGTTACTACTTGTGGTGTGATGGAGACTATAAAAAAAGCACACATTGATGGAATTGTTGAGAAAGCTAAGAAGAAGCAACTTGATGTTGTTTTGGGATTAGTTGATGATGCTTTGGAATTCTCAGGTAGGGACACATAATTGAACAAGGCAAATTCTACATATGAGTGTGTGACAGTAGCAAGGGGTTCGCAAAAAAGAACAATGTGTTGTCAACAAGTGGTCTATAGTTCTTCAAGCTTCAAGGGATATGTGGTACTAACATCAACCATCTTGCATAGAGGATTTGCAATGAATGGAGCAGTTGCAACAACATTTTTAAATTTGTACTGGAACTGGTTCCACTTCTTTGCTGGAGTGCCTGCTGATATACATTTAAACCATGACTGGAAAGAGAGCTTCCTTGATGATCCAACCAGGAGATTTGATCAGTTCAAAGCATTGGTCACAGGTGTCCAGCTTTTGACTCAGAATGTGAAACGTACTTGAGGACATGTTTCTATCAAGGGGGCTGCATTGTTATGAAAATAGGCTTAAATAAGCATTCCTATTCCGAGTAGGAGAACTCATTATGTGTCATGTGTGCAGTGGGTTAATTAGTTGTTAATTAGGTTAATTTGGGTTAAGTCGTTAATTACCTGGGTTGTTATTGTAGCCAATACATGGGAGCCACGTGTCGGGGTAGGTAGCTCATCCTTGGGTTACATAAACCAAAACTCTATACTTCTTTCATCATCGATCAATATATCTGCAATTTCAATTTCTTTCTTTTCTCTTTAGCTTTCTTTTCCATATGTTGATTTCCAGTAGTTAGGGTTAGCAACCTAACAGGGCCCTACATTGGAGGTTGATTAAGGGTTAAATCCACTTTCCAACTTTTAACATAACTAACAGCCTCCATATATAGGAACCTTCTTCCCCTGAGTCTTTCTTTGACTTGAAAGTAATGTTCTTTTTTTTAATTTAGAATGTTACTAGCTTTTTTTTGGTCATATCAATAACTAATCTTTTTGTGAGTCAAACTCATGACCTCCCACTGACAAAGGGGAGACTTATGCCACTAGACCAAATGGTACTGGGCATTTGATGGAAATTTTACTAGCTGATGGAAATTTTTTGTTAATAATTGCTTTTTCGAGTCATTAGTTACTAATGAACACATCATTTGTTAGTAATTACTTTTGTTGGTAATTTTTGAAATGTATTCATTAGATACCTTTTTTTGACACAAGAAGAAGTCTAGCTGGGTGGTTAGGGGGTGTAAACATATGTCCCAAAGTCATTGATATCTTAGAAGAAAGAAATTAAGAAGATGTGGGCATTCATTGGCTGATATGTTTCTTTGAGCTTTCCATCAATGGTTAAGTCACTTTCTATCTTTGGTGCTTCAAGTCTTGGAGGTCCTTTGGGGAAAGGGGTGGGAGGTTTGGGGTTGGGATTGGGGGCGGGGGTGCAGCATGTTAGAGATATAGGCTCTTAGTCTAGAAGAGAATTAAACAAAGGATTAGAAATCTTAGAAAGTAATTTCTTTCCATCTGGATTCATCTTTGCATGATTCCTTATTATGGCATAGCTAGTCCTTACATATGATGAACTTTTTTACTAGACTGCATAACCCAGTTAAATGTATGAAATTTATAATACCACCTCTAATATTTATAGAGAAGCTTATCTTCTTGAAGGCATGACTAGGGGGCAGCCTTAGGCTTTGTATTTTCTTTTTCAAGTCTCTCTTGTATATAAGAGGATAAAACTCACATTCTAATAAAGGTTGTAGAATGAATACTTTGGTGGGTGGTTTTAGTGCCATTACTGACTGCCTTTTCAGAAATGGGTTGTTCTGTTTTCTTTTGGCATTTGAATACATGAGTTAATTAAAGTAAGAGAGTTTTTCGTTTTCTAGTGAGAGAAACTCTGTCTTCTCTCTAGCAAACCCTAGCTTTCCAGCTTCCCCCCTGTCTTAATTGCCAGATCTAGATCACTCCGATCTGGATCTTTGGCTTGAAGGTCAGGAGAGATATTTTCCCTCTTCATGAGGCTTTCCCTACTCTTCTCGGGGTAGCTCTCCGCTGCCCCAGTGGTGGCAAGTATGATTTCCCTTTTACCTTTGCTTTCTTTTCCTTCCCAGATCCCCTCTTCCAACCCTTCCTAATCTTTCCTTTTCAGCAGACCCATCTCTACCATCCCTCTGTTCTTCTATTTTCTTCACCCTCCCCACCATCCCTGTTCCTTCTCATGTCCTTTCCATCATTTCTATCTTTACTTCTTCTTTCCTACTCTTTGTCTCAAATCTCTTATTCTTCATGGTTAAGATGCACATCCTCCTCACCCATCGGACTCCACTTCACTGATCGATCCTTGGTCCATCGGAGCTCCTTCGTCGGCGTCGCTTGGATTATCTGTTTAAGGGTCTGCATGAGGGTCTGCACTATCTTCAGCTATCTGTCCCTTTGATCACTCTACAGATCGCTCTCCTTCTCCTCTTTTGTTCTTTTTTTCTTATGTTTTTGGTTTATGTGTTTGTTTCTAAGGATGTTTTGTTTGGTTCAGAGATTTGGGTTATGGAGATCTTTCGATGGATTCTATGCTGCTGTTCTTGCAAGGGATTATTTTGGTTGGACTCTAAGTTTTTGTCGGCTGATCTGGTAACGTTTCTATGTCACCTTTAGGGTTAGCTGGTGGCGGAGTCGTCACTATGTCATCTATCTCCTGGTAGATCTGTATTGTGGTTGAAGCTTCTAGGGTTGTTTGGGCTTGTTTGTTTTTATTTGTTGGTTTTTTCTTTGGGCCCTTTTTGGGTCTTTTTCTTGTAATGTAGTTTTTGTTTGAACAAAAATCTTTCCATCACCCAAAAAAAAAAAAATATATATGAGTTAATTCCATAACCGTGGTAATCGTGATGTCAGTAACTCCCTTTATCAGGCTTTCACTTAAAACTTTTAGTCCGTTGGACTATAGATTCATATTGAGTAAAACACCTAGAAGATTGTTCACTTCGTCTATCGGTCTAGTAAACAGTGTATATGCATATGCATTCTGGATCAAGGATCCGACTCCTCTAAAGTGAGGAGGGTGTGAATTTACTTCAATTTCATAAAATCTAGACTCTCTGTTTAATCTAAGGGTCCTTATTAATGACACATAACTCTTCAACCAATTTTTGGTTTTTTGTCTAAATTCTAGTTAACTTGCTGTTAACTCTAGGAAAAAAAAAAGTTAAGATTTCTCCTCTACGTTGTTTCTTCTTTGTACGTGCTTCCTTTCTATTTCTCTTTGATTCCATAGCTGCCCATTAACCAAAGAAATGGTCTTCTTATATTTAACCACGTCAAAAGGTATGTATGTTATGCAGGTATACATGTATATATATGTGTGAAGGTTTAGTATATGTATATATGGTGGTTGTTTACATGCTCTGTTATTGGAATTGCAAGTCTTTTGCCAATTTGCCTAGCCTCATTCTTTATTCCACAATATTTTGCAATGATTGTTTCTTTGGTACTCTCTCCTCTGAAGTCTTAACCAAGAAATGGGGAAATGCATAATCGATTTTGTCATATTCTATCAAGTTTAATTGTGAATACGACAAAAATGAGTTCTTGATGCGGCTGAAATAGCCTCATAATTTAACCCTGCAAAATGTAGTTGTCAGTATAGGATAAGCAGGGATCGTTCAGTCCGGGGATTGTAAGGTACACCTACACAAAAATGTCAATTAACAAATAAAAGAATAAAATGGGGGTTTTGAAAGTTGGTTCCTAATCTACTTAAAATAAAAACAAAACAAATAAAACTATATACAATGATCGACTTCCCTAACCTAGACCAATACCACTCAGAAATTACTAAGTGTAAAAACAGAAAATCTATTTCAACATGCTACAAAAATGTGCCCATCTTTAATGCCTAGATAAGAGCTCAAATGAAAAGCCTCAGCGGATCAATCCACTTATCTGATTCATTCTAATGTAGGCTTGGATCGGAAAAGTCCTTACCAAGCCTAATACTACTAATTTTCGAAAACACTCAGCGTAATTCTCTTAACTAGTAGTGTTATCTAACCCTCGAATCAACTCACACGTGCAAATTAACCATTAGACATAGAATTTAACACGTAATTTCCAGAATCATTTAATCATTAAAGCATGATTTTTATCACCCATTAGAACTAATTACTACTTGTTTTAACTCAGCGTCTTAACAAATAACAATTACTCTTGGCAAATTAAGCAAACACACAAGAACACTCAGCGTGATTCTAGCATGCAAACTTATGAACCTAACTCTGAAAATTACCTAAACACGTAAAAGGGCACAAGATTGTAACATGCATCATAAAAGAATTCTCGAAATTAACTCAATAATAAACTGAAAATCTCAAAAATATTAATAAAAATATTCTGAAAATTTCGTGTCTCTAATTACACAACTCGCAAATCGAAACACACAAAACCGAAATAAAAATTGTAAGTAGAGTCATAGTTACACTTTGAAGCTTTCCTCAGCGGCTTAGCAACACGGTGATGAACTCGTCTCTGCTATGGTGGTGGAGCTTCCTTGACTCAGCGCCTTAGAGCTTTGTAGATTGATGGATGGATGATGTCACGGTCTTGTAGGTGATGGAAGTTTAAGGAGTGAATTAGGCAGAGTCTCGGAAAAGTTTTTGGCCAGGAAGTGATGCAAATTTAGTTCTGGACGTTGCCTATTTATAGGGGAGCATTGGTTGGCTTTTGTTGATCATACCCTTCATCATTGGACGGATGGGATTGCATCATAATTCCTTTAATTTTCCAACTGAAATATCTCCTTTAAGGCCTTAACTCCTCTCATAATGGGGCAATTCCTTTAATTTCCAAGCTGAAACATCTTTCTCCTTTATTCTGCAACTGAAAACGTCTTTAACTTTATTTCCCTTCTTCATTGCTTGGTCAACCTGATTTAATAGAGGGCACAAAATTAAATTCTTTTAGAGAAAATAAAAGAAATTAGAACAATTTAATTTCAGAAAAATACACCCATAAATTCTCTCTTAAGGCCCACAGATTAGCATGACGGCGAGGAATCCTGATCCAACTAGGATTCTTCATGAATTTTGCGTTTTCTGCCTATTTCACGCCAAACACTCTACAAGACTCTTAAAATGACTCAATGACTCAAAACACGAAACTTAAGGGAGAAACAAGGCTAAAATGGAGCATATACTCATTAATATCGTCGCACATTGTGCTCCTATCAGTTCTTCGATTGTTCTACTGGGAAGCCAAGAAGTTTCAAGAGTCTTCATCGTTGCTATTGTTTAACAGAATACAAAACTTTGATTGATAAAGCTATTGTTTAACCATTCACTCCATTGCTGCAATTTATGCAAAATTGAATCGCAGGTCAGTAAGTTTGTTTCCACACAGCGCTCCACTACTTGTGTGTCTAAGCTTGCGTCGTCAACGACATCAAACCACCTCGCGCGGCAGCCGTAGCCTCCATGAAATCAAAAGGTCTAGTACAACTGGCTCACTCATTCTGCTCACGGAAACCCTAGGGTTCATTAAATTCAGAGAAAACGAGAAGGGGGATATAAGGGCCTGGAATTTCAGGAATTCGCTAGAGGAATTAATGAAGGTGAAATGGTAAATAAATAGAGTTGGGGAATAGAGAAAGGGGGATGGGGAGAAATAGAAATGAGAAGACCATTAAAATAAGTGCAAGGAGTCATTCCATGGTTAGTGCGTAGCCATAGAAACAAAGAGAAATTCTATAAATCACGAACAAATAAGGAACTCAACGCAGAGGAGAAATCTCTAACTTTTTTTTTTTGGTAAAGTGAACTAAGAGTTACACACAAAAAAAACAAAAAAAAATTGGTGGAAGAGTGATGTGTCATTTATCAATACCCTTAGATGAGACCGAGAGTCTAGATTTTATGAAATTGAAGTAAATTCATATCCTCCTCACTTTAGAGGAGCCGAATCCTGGTGAGGAGGGTGTGAATTTATTTCAATTTCATAAAATATGGACTTTTTGTTTAGGAAAAATGGTCCATACGGTACCCGATGTTTGCCTCCTTATAACTTTTGGTACCTGAACTTCCAAAAATATTAATACAGTATATGAGGTTCTGTGCCTGACCGAGAATTGGCACATATGGTCGTTACCTCTATTACGGCGACTGCTAGCTGGCAATTTTGAACTTTAAATGACCAATTGACCCTTTTTAAATTTTTTTTTTTTGCACATTTCTTAATTGTTCTTCTTCATATAATTAAAATAAAAATAAAAAATTAACGGTGAATGAAAAGAAGAATTTGAACAGTGTTTTGACTGAAGAAATTATCGAAGAAGAAGACCAGAGGCTCAACAAGATTGGCTTCCGATCAGAGTGGAGGTTGGAGAGGCTCGGGTCCATCTCGTTCTTGATCTTGATGAGCGCGTCGAGGACCATAGGGCCGCACTCTTAAGGTCGATGTAGTGCTCCTTCAGCTCCGGCTTCGTCGGGTTATCTGGGCAGCCAGAAATATGCTCAGGGCACCCATCTCCAAATCCAACACCTTCGATCTCCTACAGCAGCACCTCTCTGCCCAATTGATTATTTGTAGTGCCTGGGTATTCAATTGTACCATTCATCCGTTCAGGAAATGTGTGACCATATCACTTGTATCATTTCAAACATGAACCCAGAAGTGCTTGTTGGTGAGCCAGAGGAGGTCATGTCTGAGCTTGTGGTAATAGATTTCATGGTTGTGGATTGCAAGCGCAAAGACTATGCCAGGGTTCTAAGGCAGGCTAGGTATCAGAGTGGTGCGTCTTGGTTTGCAAGAATGCCAATTCAAAAAGCGATTCTGGTTTTCAGATGGAAGAATGTTATAAATTGTGGATCAAGAAGGGTGGTTCGGATAGTGTTCTTGCCTGTAGGGAAGGGTTTAGATATGGCTCATGTATCCTGCAGTGGAGGGAATTCAGGGTCAAGCCAAGTAGAGAAGAAGAGATGGATCAAACATTTTGATCAACAATCTGGGGAGGAACATGTTATCAGAAAGTAAAATATTTCTTTCGGGGTACTGTTCTTTTTTTCTTTAGTTGATTGACATGATTGAGTGACATCAATTTGGATAACCACAGGACTTGATTTTCGAAATCAATTCAGAATTCACAATTGAGAGACATCATAATGGATAGTTGTAGACATAAGCAAATCAACCAACAAGTATTACGTACCCTGCCAATGAATTAAGTCACCAATGTTATAGAAAACATAGATCTTTCCTTTAAGAGCCATACACTTCCATTACTAGCAGACCCCATTTAAAGCTGCCAACGAAACCCAGAACGGAGCCGTTCACCCGGTTCCTAGCTATATTCAAGATCTCTAAGCTCACAGAGTTCAAGATCGGTATCTCACCATGAATCTTATTAAACCCAAGATTCAGAACCCTCAAATTATGGCAAAGAGCCAGTTATGGAATTTCCTTCGAGATCAACATCCTCTCAGTTCTCCATGCCCCAAATTTCAACAGGAATTTCACCATCAAACCCATTAAAGGGCAAAGACAAGACCTTTAGCTCAGTGAGCTTCCCAATCACAGAAGGGAACTATCTCAATTATACATGAAAAAAAAAAAAAATCAATTGAGGTCAGGATGAGAATGAAGACTAGAGAGGATGGAAAAAAGAAGATGAGACTTAATATCTAAACTGAATTTAAGAATTCGAATGAGATTTCAGAGGAAAAGCGATCTTGATTAATACTGCTAACTTCAGAACTATCGAACCTAAAGCAAGTTTTTTTTTTTTTTTCATATGAAGAACACGAGAGAGAGAGAGAGAGAGAGAGAGAGAGAGAGAGACTGGGCAGCGAAGAGAAGAACAATAGGAGAAAGAGAAAAAAAAAAAAAGGATTAATACCTGAAAGGACAAAAATACCCTTAAAAATTACCAGCTTGCAGACATCGTAACCAATTCTCAGTCGAGCAAAGAACCTCAGGTACCGTATTGATATTTTTTGAAGTTCAGGTACCAAAAGTTTTAAGGAGGCAAATATCGGGTACCGTACAGACCATTTTCCCTTTTGTTTAATCTAAAGGTTCTGATAAGTAACACATTATTCTTCCACCATTTTTTATTTTTGATCTAAACCACAATTAACCTTGCTGTTAACGCTAGAAAAAAAAAAATAGGGATTTGGTATGGAGTTGCTGCGTTTGCCTGCGTTTGCTCTCTTTGTGCTTCCATGATGGCAACTCATTCATGGCTGCAGTCTACAGAGAAGGAAAAAAAAAAAACTGATTTGCATTGCATAGCAGCAACAAATATATATATATATATATATATATATATGCAAAGTGAATTAGAAACATACCCTTGGAACTAACTCTTGCATTTGTGTTAAATGGAAAATTCATCAAGAAGCAATACCACGTACATTGGGAAAACCTTAAATTGACCAAGAATGAATTCATAATTCCATGACTAATACAAGTTGAGTGCACTTCTTCCTATCTTCTCAAGTTCTGATAGAGATTCCCAATGCTTCTAACTCATTCTTGGTTGAAGCAAACAAAATTCGATCATTATTGGTTGAAGTAAACAAAACCCTTACCAGCATGCTACTACACCAAATTGAAGCAAACAAGGATTACTTAAGGTTGACAGGAAGCAAACAAGGTTAATTGAAGAAAACTTACTAGCGTGCTGCGACATATCCTTCCTCGATCAAGCTCTTCCTCCTTCCTCTCGTCTTCTCCTCTTCAAATTAGGGTTTCCTATTAGAACAAAATTAGACAAAAACTAAATGACTGTTGTAAAAAATGGACAAGTAATCTGGACGGGAACAATATTCTTCCTCTAATATTCTTCTTCTCCTCTTTTATTTAGGGTTTTTTAAATTTTAGTTTCGATGTGTAATTGGGAATCTTAAAAAAAAATAAAAATAAAAATAAAAATAAAAATAAAGTTGATAGTTAACGGGTAAGCAGGTTACCACTAATGAATATTCCAGACCGTCAAATATATTCAACTTTTAATTAAACCCAATGGTCTAAAATATTCAAAAAAATTTATGTATGGCATACATCAACGTATACTAGAATTTTCCTAGTACAAATCATTTACCAAAAGAAAATTTATTGCACGTATTTTTATCTAAAACTCAATGGTATCATGATCAACTGGTCTACTGTTATAAATTTTGCCTTTATAAATTGGGGTGCTATGTGTCACTCCCCTGATTTTTAACACAAATAAAAATCAATATATAATCCCAAAATTTTATATGTGTGCTGATTTAGCTATCAATACAAAATACCTGGAAACTTTTTCCCTTTAAACCAAGTACATATTGATACCCTGAAACCCACTATGTCAATATTGACCTGCTCCACAGAGTCATATATTACATAAGCTTATGACTTAAATTGTCAACACAAAATAAAACGTAAATACTCCTCAGAGCTTACTACACGACTTAAGTCCTTATCAACGGTAAAGTCACAAAAATGGCTTCCTACCGTAAAGCTACAAAGGCGCTACCTCAACTTCAGCCACGATTATCTTAACCTGCAGGATTAACCCCTACACCATTGAATATTATACCGGGTTGCCACACAACATACTTGATAAGCTTATGAAAGCCCGTATGAGTAACTTAAAACCACCACAAATCAACTCACACCAAAACTAAGGAAAACAACTCACTCCTTGATTCATTAAACACTAACTAAAGAAAGCAACTCACGTCTTGTTTTCTTTAAATTCGCGAAATAAGGAAAGCAACTCACACCTTAATTTCCTAAAAATCGTATATAAGGAAAGCAACAAACACCTTGTTTCCTTAAAACACAAATTCATGAGTTAGATAACGCACCGTTACCCCATGAATTACACTAGCAGACAGACTAGAGCTCTAACTGAAATCGTAACCACTCGTCCGGCCAAAGAAGTGATTACTCGATATACTGCCTAAGGTCACCATTTGACCTTAATTCCTCGGGCCTCACTATCCCTTGGAATAAAACATTTAAAGGAGTGGCTCAGGACTCAAAATGTTACACAAATCTCAATGCTTTTCAAAACAAAAGAAATCAACATTTCAACAATCATTTGTTTTCCGAAAAGCCACACCCAAAACAATAAAAAGCACCATTCATGCATATTATTTTCAACAATCACCAAAATCGACAAATACATATATATTTCACGTAAATATATAAATACATAGTCATCCGCTTAGGAATGCCTACGAATATATACCAACTATAGTTTGCAGTTAAATAAATAACTCTCAAAACGATAAAGGTAATTCCGTTCGTAAATGAACCTTGTGAGATTACTCACCTCAAAATGCCCGCTGTGTCTTCAATATAGAACAAAGCTGTCAAACCACAAAATAACCGTCTAAGAATACTTCGTCAAGTACCTAATCACATACGGTCTCAATTTAGTAACGAATCACAAGCGATTTAAGTCCGAAACCCCTGTTTTGAACTAAAGTCCCCAAAGTGATGCCAATTGAGGCGAAACCACATCCGAGACCACCCAATGTCTCCGGAATACTTCTACGATCGATAGGTCAAAATCACAAGTCAATCGAAAGCTCAAATCCTCACGGATCGAATCATCGAACGGTCTGAAACAGTAAATATCACAACATATTCATACGAACTCCAAAAATTATGTATTATATATCGAAACGCTCGTATTGACGAGTAGATGATATATAAAACCAGAAAGTATCCATTACATGGCCGGAAAGTTGCCAAAATGCCACCACAATCGGTGGCACAACCACCACCGGCCAAAACTCAAAACTAGATTAATCCAACCGTCCAAAATGTCAAGAACATCAAATAGAGCAACTTTAATACCTGGGGTTCAAGCCAACTCAGCCTAGATTGCCACCTATCGCTACCACAAGCGCCGTGAACTATTCACCGTGAGTTGATCCAATTCCAACGTGAATCGATCAAAACTAACACCATAGATCGCTTGAGGAGACTCCTACGAACTCAACCCAAAAAACTTGAAGCCGTGACGTCTCCGAAACTAGGATTTCCAATTGGGTCTGACTACACTTGAGTTCACCGTATTCCAGCGTTGTACACAGTGAAAATCGTCGCTAGAGGACTTCACAGGGAAGAGTGCACGATGAAGGCGAGTCGGTCTGGGCTTGCTTCACCGGTAAAGGTCGCCGGAAAAGCAGGGTCGGGTCAGACGGGTACAGGTCAGGTCACTTGTGAAAGAGAGAGAATGGAGGTTTTGAAAAAGTTCCAGAAAAGGAAACTTGCCAAAATGAAAATAGTAAGTCTCCGAAAACGGAAACCCCTATTTATAGAATTTTTCCCAAACTTCAATCACTTATAACTTTCTCATATGAACTCCGATTTTCACGTTCCACATGTCCACGAACTCGTATAGATGCGCTCTACAACTTTCATGAAGGAAGGTTCTAGATAATCTCAATGTATAAAAACTCAACCTTGACCCGTCCCCCCTCCCCTCCTAAATCCACACTTTTGGAATAATTAATTGTCCGAAACAATTCCACTTCACATACGACATACGAATAAAGCATAATAACAATAATGCGCACAACTGGTCCATTATTAACTACTAAAATTAAATAACGAAAATCCAGGTCATCACACTATGTTCAACTCATAAGTCATAACTATGTAATTCATTTATAATAAAAATAAATATAAAAACCGTTTGGTTCTTGCATGATTTCAGTTACTGGAAAAAAGAAAAAAAAAGTTTACCTTTCCCGCATAGCATTGATATATATCATTATTCCTTAATTAATGTTTACTTTTCTTATGATCTTTCTCTTCATTTTCTTATGTTCATCATTCCTCGTAGGGTCATAGCTACGACCCATGTTAACATGAAGTTGAATCTTTGGTTGTTATGAGTAGTCATGAAAACAGAGCAACCTTGTGTGATATAGGCATTGCCTCAGCAATAAAAAAGGCAATTCATTTTGTTCAAACCGATAAGTACGTGCAATTTCTCCCCTTTTTTGAAATAGAAAAAAGAAAAGATAAAAATTGAATTAGTTTTGTCCGTCTGACAGAATATCCAAATTAAAGCGCAAATATCACGAGACCAATCATGACAGGACCCGCCCCGGATTTGACCCTGAAATCCGAAGTGGCCCTGCAAGGCCCACCTTAGAAGAAATTCTACCAAAAATTTGGCGGAACTTCCCCTAATAATGGAATACCCAAAACCTGTAGAAAGACATTTACACTTCTAAACCATCCATCCTTATTCTCCTGGAGCCACCATGCTCCCCAAATCAACATCCTTCTATTTCACAGGTACAAATCTCAACCTAATAATATTGATCCCATAGGTTATCAGAGCAATTCTAATATAAAAGGTAAACAAGGAAAACATGGATAAAATGGATACTCAGAAGTTGTGCTGTTGGCTATGTCTCAACTCTATGTACACCTAACCTCAACTAATCTAGCCCGCAAACTGGGCATTTGAAACCGAAAGGCCCAGGGGAAAATAATTGAAAAACACGTTAGTGTGAGTGGACAAAAATAAATAATCAAGATAATTTAAATGAAGCAAACTTGAATACTTTCCCACTTATTTAAATTTATAAAACCTTGATGCATGCAACGTTATAAAACATATTTCTTTAGACTCAAAATCTTGTAAAAACATACCAGCCCCGATGGTTAAGAGAAATCAGACTAGCCCCGTTAGTCAAGTAACAATAGAATATGGGGAAGAAGAAATTATCACCATACGGATAAAGGAGCCCCTTAGACTCTACCCTTGACTGCCACTCATACATAGATTGTGTGAGGAGGAGAACTAATAACCTCGACTACCACTCACGTGAAGAGAAGAATAAATCACCTCGACTGCCACTCACAAACACAAAGTAAGTGAGGAGGAGACACTATAGAACGACCCCAGTATGGTGAAGAAAATAATTAAAAACCAATAAATCCATAAATCCATAAAACTTCCCTAATTTCTCATAAGAACAATAAGTCTATTCCAATGACGTGGCCCCGCACGCCAAAATATTCTCAAATTCATAACCAAATAGGCGAGATCAAATTATAAATAATAAATCAGAAACAAAACCAAATGCAAAATCATCATTAAGGTATTCCCAATGCCAAAACCCAAAGTCGATAAATAAATAAGAAAAATATCTCCATCGAAATCTCATTTTGAAAATCTTTTAGAAATCACAAATCGACGAATAGAAATATAATTAATTTCAGAGACCACCTCGGAAAATAATTCGTTGAAAATCATTAACAAAATGGTAGATCATACTTTATTTTGAAATTCGCAATATCCTCTTTAAAACGTAGAGCCAAACTGATTTTGAAACTATAACCGAGATAAACCATAAATTCGAATAATACTCGTATATGGGAAATAAACCATTGAAAGCTCAATATCCAAGGAATAGTGACACAAATCCATTTCGCAAATCATAATCAAGGCAAAGTATATTCGATCTCCGAGAATCGTCCTTGAAAGCAAATCCACAAATAAATCGAAAATCAAATTCTGAAATTAAATTATGGGCAAAATACTGTTTAGTCCCTGAAGTATGCCTTCTTCCTCGTTTCAGTCCCTGCCTTTCTAATTTAATCCCTAAAGTCCCTGAACTCAAAATTTTTAGTCTAACCGGTCCATTCCCTCCATTTCCTCCGGTTGCTCGATGACGTGTCAGTTATGTACTTGCCAGCTCAGCGCCACGTAAGACACGGAACTTGTAAAGTGACGAGAATGCCCCTGCTTCAGTTTCTTTCAAAATTTCCTCCAAAATGGTCAAGAGTTTGACTACAAACCCTCAAATATTTAGCAGCAACAAAAACCACAATTCATCAACAACCTCGCCATAATTAAAAATCAAATCAAACCTAAAAGAAACATCCACAAACGAAGACGACCCAGTAGCAAAGACAACTTTACCTCAGGGATCGCAGCAAATCACGAACACGAAATCAAAACAATCAAAAGCAAAGCAAAAAGAGCAAAGTAAAATTATCTCAGCATCTTTTTCATCTCTCTTCTTTCTTATCTTCTTTCTTCCTCTGTCCAGAAACAAGAGATTTTCCTTTGATCTGGAAATTTTTCTTATCTTGTGTGATTCTTGATTTCCAGTAAACGAAGAACACAAAAATAGAAACAGGGAATCTGATTTCTTTCTTTCCTTACTTCCCTTATTTTTTTCAAAGCAATCAAACAGAGGCTAAAGATCAAGCTGGCCCTACATTAACCAAGATTGTGAAAAAGCAACAAAGCTTTGCATTTTCTAATAGGAAATCGATGACCACCACAAGGCACAGAAATGGACGATTGTGATCGAATCAGGATTGTGAAAAGGCAAACTCAGCTGCAAATGACCGGAAATGCAAAGCAAACTTAGCTGCCGGGAAGGGGGCGTGGAACCTGACAATAACAACAACACCGCCGCCGCTACTCAAGTAGCTGCCAACCCCACTCATGCTCCTGCCCCTACTTTCAACCACCCTCCTTATGCTGAGGTGAGATTAAGCCGACACTCCACTCCACTCCACTTGAGCTAAAGTTCGATTCTTTTTGTTTGTTTTGGTGAATTGATTTCGATGTTTTTTTTTTTATGGTTGCAGATGATACACATAGCTATTGCAGCATTGAACGAGAGAGACAGGTCAAGCAGGAGAGCTATAGCTAAGTACATCGAGCACGTCTACTCGAGTCTCCCACCAACTCACTCGGCCTTGTTGACTCGCCATCTCAAACGACTCAAGAACTCTGGTCATCTTGAGATGGTCAAGAAGTCCTACAAGATCCCAGGTCCTCCCAGATCTGACCCTCCACCTCCTCCTGCAACTGACTCTCCTGCTCCTACCTCTGTTGCCTCTCCCGGTCAGCCCCGTGGCTGGCATTGGTGCGATATCAGACTATCACTGATTCACACCAAATATTAGACAAATGCCCGTTGACTTAGGGGTTCTGAGAGAAGAGAGGAGGAGGACGACGTCATACAGGCAACGATGCGACGGCGCGTGAGATACTTCCGAGCATCAACGGACGACAGAGAGGCTGCCGGTGGATCGTCGGAGGCCGCTGAGCACGATAGTGGTGGAGGTGAGGCACGGTGGTGCCTAGATATTCACTGGTAGAGGAGAGAGAGAAACCCAGATCTATTTTCTCTCTCCTCAAGTTCTCTCTGAGCAAGAACCCCAATTGCATTTTGTTTTCTCTCTCCTCGAGTTCTCTTTGAGCAAGAACCCCAATTGCATTTTGATTGAGGCCATGGGCATTCTCGTCACTTTACAAGTTTCGTGTCTTACGTGGCGCTGAGCTGGCAAGTACATAACTGACACGTCATCGAGCAACCAGAGGAAATGGAGGGAATGGACCAGTTAGACTAAATATTTTGAGTTCAGGGACTTTAGGGATTAAGTTAGAAAGGCAGGAACTGAAACGAGGATGAAGGCATACTTCAGGGACTAAACAGTATTTTGCCCTTAAATTATATACACAAAATATAACGTGATAAGTTAAATAAAGCATTAATTCAAGAAATAAGCGCATGTATCAACATTTAAAACAAAAGTCTGCTCAAAGTACTATTTCAGCTACCACGCATACGGGTTTCTTCGTCGAGCGGTAGCTCGGTACGTCGCCCTGTACAAAATTATTCGCAAATTAAATACGATTTTAAAATCAAATCCTCGTAAAATCACTTCACTGTTTCTTCTCTGATTCAAGCCAAACTCCACCACTAATATCAATCTATTGATTAAAGTATTCCATAGCGGAAACAAGGGAAATCCGAAGGTTGGATTCCCCTAAACCGACCTCCAAAACTCCAAACTTCATAATTCACAATCAATGTCAAACTTCTCTAAAATTCACCAAAATTACATATTCAACCTCTACAATAATTATAGGACTTAACTAGCTAAAAATTGAAGCAAGAAACCTGCTTTACGCGCCCCTACGTGCCAACCACAGTAGTGGCACTTGGGCCCCATGCGCTATCGGCCACCACCTCTGATGGCCACCAAATTTTGGAAGCAACACCTACTCAACAAGCCTAACAACTTTCTCAACTGTGACAAAGTCAGAAATTACCTCTAAGTGGTCGAACAATTAAGCAACCTGATTGTACAGTGAAATTTTCTAATTATGCTTTCTTCCTCCACGCTTCAAATCGCTGCAAAAAGTTTGGAGAGCATGAAGAGTGGCTCAAGGTGCTTCTAATGGACTTGGGTTTGTGGCCGGAGGTGGCCGGATTAGAGAGAAACCGGCGTTGACTTCCAAACGTGAAGTTTATGGCCATGGTTCTCCTTTTTCCGGCCAAAGCACCGTGTTCCACCATCACAGATGCATTAGGGACAGAGAGAGGAGTCGAACGGTGGTCGCGGCTCGTTCCCAGGTGGTCGGGTTTGCTGTCGGTGGCGGTGAACAGTAGTGGTTGAAGAGAGAGAGAGAGAGAGAGAGAGAATGAAAAATTACCATGCAACACAGTAATAATTTAAATTTATACCAACTTACCATGAACAGTAATTTCCATTTTCCTCTTATAACCTTTGCATACGAACTCTGATTTTTACGTACCACATATGCACGGACTTGGTTTAACGTCCTTTAATTACGACTTCTATGAAGGAAACTTTCTCAAATTTTGACCCGAACAAAAAGTCCACTTTTAGGGCTACCAAAAGTATCGAAACAGAGTAAAAAGTGAAAGTAATTGTCGTTTACTATCCAAATGACTAGTAAACCGATAAATTTAGATTCGGGACGTAACAAATCATTTTTATCTAGCCTCCTTTACAATAGCACTTTGCTTTCTACTCCATCTTCCTTCTTTTGTTCAATGTGAGGATAAGGAGTTTGTTAAAACGTCTGATAGAGGGTATACTTATTCCACTTACCCCAGCAACAAATTTCTATTCATACTCACCCCAATTTCAAATAAATGTCAATTTTTCCCTTAAGATAATTAATAAACTACAGCCTGCTATTCATACTCACCCAATTTCAAATAAAATGTCAATTTTGCCCTTAAGATAATTAATAAATTACAGCCTGCTACTCTCTCTCTCTCTCTCTCTCTAGTCAGCACTATCGTCGAGGCTCAATCCAAGGCCACTGGAATTGCACTGTTGTTGAGGCTCAATCCGAGGCCATCGGAATCCCGCCATCGTCGTGCAACACGGTTTCGACTCAAACAGCGACTCCGACGTGCAACCCAAATTTCGATTTCAGTTTTTGACTTTGACGTGCAACAGCGACTCCGACACCGATAGCCGGGAAACTGTTGACATGGGTCTCTCACAGTGCATGTCCACAACTGGCGAAGAAGAAGAAAAGAAGGGAAAGCTGTAGACACCAAAATTTTAATGAAAATAAAATTTATTAAATAATTCGGTCAACACTTGAAATTATGACCGAACAAATTTAGTCAGCATGTGGGTCCCACAAAATGTGCACGTGGCTTATGAGTAAACAGAACCAAGCAGACTCAGGGAATGACATGTGGCGGCATACAAAAAGCACGACGGCAATAAATAAATTTGTTCTGACTTAATCAGCTGATATTAAGGCGAATCAATTAAATTAAATCAATTGATTCCGAGTCAAATCAAGTATTAAATTTCGTCCGCTGATTAGATGTCAATTTATTTAAATTGATAATCAAGATGAAAATCAGCCATCAAATTAATTGGCTAATTCCTTAACAGTCGTGATTAAATCAGTTAATTAGGACTAATTGATTTGATTATGTTATTAAGGAAAATGCAATTAATTATGTGTCATCAAGGCATTCCAAATGAAGAGAGACGCCGACACTATAAATACCCCTTCACAAATCAAGAAAAGGACTTCGGCAAAAAAAAGAGAAAGAAATACTTTGGCCAAAAAAGAGAAGGAAATACTCTCAAAATTCCTGAAGCCTCCCAAGCACATGTGAAGAACCCTCAAGCTGCCAAATAGCCGGTTCCTCACTAACCTCAAGTCAAAACATTCGTCACGTGTCGACACTCGTGACCATCGAACAACTCAAGATTAAGCATCAAGCCCTTGAGTGAAATTCATCGTCGGAGATCGAATCAGAGGATTACCAAAGATTGTAACCCGCACTTAAATTAATAAAATTATTATTTTTGTACACATGTCTGCATCTTGTTTGTTTTCAGATTCCTGTGTTTACAAATTAGCACGCCCAGTGGGACCTCTTTGCCTCTCATCTCCTTATCGGTAAGACGATTCCAAACAAATCAGTTCTAGCAATGGCTTCTAAGAACACTCAAGTCATCCCGAAGAACAAGTCCAAGACAACGACCTCAAAATCTAGCAGCAGCTCATCGGGTCACGTCACTCGAAGCATGGCAAAGGTTCAGCCTACAACATTTGTGGCTTTGCCTTCTAAGCCTCGCCAACCAATCATCACCCTGGAAAGTTTAGGGGCAGGGAAGCATGTCTCTCGAAGTGAAGAGAGACAAGCTCCAAATACAAAATCAAGGGAGCGGTCGTTCTCACCTGCCTCTGATGAGAATTCAAGCACCGGATCATACCATGGAAGTCCTGATCCTGAAGAAAATAACACTTCTGGGATGCGGTCAGACAGTGCGTCTCACCTCTCAGCAATGCAAGTCATGATGACTGGGGCAACCACGCTCGAAGAGCAGGTAGCTAATCTGATAGAGGCGGTTCAAAATCTCACTAATACAGTCGAAGAAAAAGATATGCAGATTGCTCAACTTTGGAGCAGGCTCGAGAAACAAAATGATGAGAATTCTGCTCAGATTCCGTACAAGAATGACAAAGAGAAACAAGAAGAAACTTCAAAGACAAATGACAAAGATAGTGAAAGTCCACTTGGTTCTTTGTCCGTCCAGCAGCTGCAAGACATGATCAATAACTCCATTAGAGCTCAATATGGAGGTACCTCTCGTGATTCTCTCACATACTCCAAGCCATACACAAAAAAAGTGGATAGCTTGAGGATGCCATATGGGTACCAGCCGCCTAAGTTTCAGCAATTCGAGGGGAAGGGTAATCCAAAACAACATATTGCCCATTTTGTCGAGACTTGCAACAATGCAGGAACGGAAGGAGATCATCTTGTTAAGCAGTTTGTACGTTCATTAAAAGGCAACGCCTTCGAATGGTACACTGATCTGGAACCTGAGTCAATCGACAGTTGGGATTAG
The DNA here is from genome assembly GCF_002994745.2 of Rosa chinensis. Classification (NCBI taxonomy): domain Eukaryota; kingdom Viridiplantae; phylum Streptophyta; class Magnoliopsida; order Rosales; family Rosaceae; genus Rosa; species Rosa chinensis. Next base: position 29,521,328 of record NC_037088.1, read on the forward strand.
ATGGAGCGTGAGTTCCTGAATCGTTTCTATAACACGAGGCGCACAGTGAGCATGATGGAACTTACTAACACCAAGCAATGGAAGGATGAATGTGCAATTGATTACATCAATAGGTGGCGTTTGTTGAGTCTCGATTGCAAAGATCTACTGTCAGAAGTATCTGCATTGGAAATGTGCAGCCAAGGTATGCACTTTGATTTGCTATATATCCTGCAGGGGATTAAGCCCCGTACATTTGAAGAGCTGGCTACTTGAGCACACGACATGGAGTTGAGTATAGCTTGACACAAAGGGAAGAAGGAGTCAATTGTTGACCAAAGGAAAGAAAAGGTCTTCGGAAGCAAGAATGATAAGGCACCTAAGAAATCTGCAAAAGAATCGATGACCGTCAACATTGCCCCAGTCAAAATCTCGACACAAGATAAGGAGGTTAAGAAAGTTGAGCCAACTCGCACCTACGACAGAACAAAGCTTTCGTTGAAGGAATGGCAACAAAAGACATATCCCTTCCCAGATTCTGACGTGGCAGGCATGTTGCAAGATTTACTTGAGAAGAAGGTGATAGAGCTCCTAGAATGCAAACGGCCCGAGGATATGCACCGTGTCAAGGACCCGAAATACTGCAGGTACCACCAGATTAGTCACCCAGTGGAGAAATGCTTTGTTCTGAAAGATTTAATAATGAATCTCACCAAGCAAGGAAGGATTGAGCTGGATGTCGATGATGTTGCTGCGGTAAACTGCACTACCATCGTGTTTGGGTCATTCGAGCCTGCCCCTTTGCCTTCTCTTCTAATGAAAGCACCATATCAGCTTTCCAGAAAGCCATGCATGAAGTCAAAGTTAGAGGAAGTCAAGCCAATCCAGCAAGCAAGCCTCGCGCCTGTTGCTACTCCTAAAGTTGACTCAGTTGTCGATGACGAGAGATGGATACTTGTCACTCGAAGGAAGGCATGCAAGAGCCCGGCGCCATGTTTACCTATCACTTAGGCAAAATGCAAGCAATCACAAGAAAGTCAGCGTCTCGAGAAAGTTGGGACAAGATTTTTCAAAGAGAAGGGCAATCCTTCCGTTTGAAAACCCCATAGTGTGGTTTCATCAACAAAAGTCTTTCCCAAGAGAGGCAACGGACAAGAAAAGATGAGAGCTACCCACATGACCACAAGCTATGAAATTGGTTCGAAGGATCCTGCCAAGGCTGAGTCAAGCACGGTCAATACAAACCAAACGTTAGAAGAGAACGAAGTGTTGAAGCAGCTAGAAGACCTACCATTGCACTTCACCATTTCTGATCTACTACAATTTCCAAAATCAACAAGATGTGCTTTGGTATAGGTGTTGATCGACACAGGCAAGAACTCCACAGACATTAACAAGGTGAAACCGAAGGAATGTGTCACGTGTGTTACAGATTGTGATGCCGTCCACTTTACGGATGAAGACCTTCAGTTAGGCTCTAAGCTGCACAATAGACCTCTCTTCGTGTCAGAGTATGTGCGAGATCAAAAGATAAACCGCATGCTTGTAGACGGAGGGTCCGCTGTAAACACCATGCCTAGATCGACTATGAAGCAACTTGGCATCAACATGGAAGAGTTGTCCTGAAGCCGTCTCATGATTCAAGGCTTCAACCAAGGGGGACAAAAAGCCATAGGGATGATCAGAGTAGATATGATGATTGGAGAAATGAAGTCGAATACTATGTTCCACGTGATCGATGCAAAGACCTCCTACAATTTATTGTTAGGATGACCGTGGGTTCACGAAAATGGTGTCGTCCCCTCCACTCTTCATCAATGCTTCAAGTTCTATGATGGCGGAGTAAAAACAGTAGCAGGTGATACTAAACCATTCACTGAAGCTGAATCTTACTTTACGGATTCCAAGTTCTACATGGATGATGAAATAGTAAAGGAAGTTCTCCGCTGGAGTACCCTCTACAGGGAAAACTGCAGAAGTGAGTAATAAGACGGTGGAATCCAGCATGGCAAGAGATTGCAATGAGGAACCACATAAAGTTTCATTGGAAATTAAAATGGCAGCTTCAAAGAACAAAATCAGCTCCTCTACTCCAGTTCTTTGTTATGTGCCAAGGTCTAGGTGAAAAGAAGGGGAGTCTCCTTTTGTGGAGGCAAATGAGCAAGAACGTCCGCGAAAGCTAGATGAGAAGGACGTAGAATTGTTAAAAGAAACATCAACCATACCATTGACGAAGTTGAGCAACGCAACTCCCACCAAGCAGCCGCTAAAGGGGTTTGTCAAACCGATTCAAGGCAAGATAGAGCATGGGACACTTCCTGACAAAAGGACAAAGGAAGGATTTGACCCTGACGCTTACAAGCTGCTAGCAAAGGCTGGATATGACTTCGGTTCGTCAAGCAAGGAAGGTGGCCAAGTCATCCTTGGTAAAAAGGTGCATGAGCTTAATGAATCTCAAAGGAGGTTAAGAGAGCAAGGATGCACAGTTGACCCTGCTAAAGCAGGTCTTGGTTTTGTACTAGGCAAACCAATTAAAATTTCAGGAAGAAGAAAAGTTGCAAAGGCAAGCACGCAACACATTAGTGTTGAGGTAGTAGAAGAAGAGGCTCAAGAATCTGAATCTGCCTCTCGCGTTTTAGCATTTGACCGCGTTCATCCTAATTCTCAAGCTGCGATGCCTAAACAAGGTGATGAGCTGGCACCTCGAGTCTCTGTATTTGATCGTGTCGATGCTTCAACAAGCTGAGTCTCAGTTTTCAACCGCATCACCCAAACAACCACTCAAGCTTCCGTGTTCAATAGGTTGTCATCTTCCGATGAAGGAAATAAGAAATCTGAGTCAGCCCCTCGAAAGTTAGCACTTGAGTGGATACAAGCACCCAAAGAGCAACAAAGGAGAAAGAGAAAGGGGATTGACGACCAAGGAAACGACAAAGAGATCTGAAGTCTCATTCCGTCACGTATGAAGTGACGCTCTATGTTAGAGGTGAGCTCAAGCGAACAACTCAAAGTGAAGGAGCACACCATTGTACTCACTGGCCAAGTCGGAACTAGTAATGTTGATGGCAATGGCGAAGATGAGATTGTACAGTCTACCTATCATATCACAGTCACAGAAGTAGAGGCTTTCGAAGAAGATGACCATGATCATTCCGAGGATGAAGTAGATGAAGCTCCTCCAAAACTTGAAGACGGGGGGCAAGCTACTATTGACGAGCTTAAAGAGCTCAATTTGGGAACTAAGGAAGATCCAAGACCTATCTTCGTGAGTGCTTCACTGAGTCCTGAAGAAGAAAAGAAATATTATGATCTACTGCTTGAATATAAAGACGTCTTTGCATGGACGTACAAACAAATGCCTGGTCTTGACCCAAAGGTAGCGGTTCATCGTCTCGCAGTTAAACCTGAGGCTCGACCGATTAAGCAAACACAACGACGCTTTCGGACAGAACTCCTTCCTCAAATTGAAGCTGAAGTTGATAAGTTGATTGCTGCAGGTTTCATTAGAGAGGTTCAATATCCTAAGTGGATTGCAAACATTGTTCCTGTCAAGAAGAAGAACGGACAACTTCGTGTATGTGTGGACTTCCGCGACTTAAATGACATGTGTCCGAAAGATGACTTCCCTTTGCCCATCATTGAACTCAGGGTGGATGCAACAACAGGGCATGAAGCTTTTTCTTTCATGGATGGGTCATCTGTGTACAATCAAATTAGGATGGCCTTAGAAGATGAAGAGCTTACTACGTTCCGTACTCCCAAAGACATTTATTGCTACAAAGTCATGCCATTCGGGTTGAAAAATGTTGGTGCAACATATCAACGTGCCATGCAGAAAATCTTCGGAGACATGCTTCACAAGTACGTGGAATGTTATGTCGATGATTTAGTGGTCAAGTAAAAAAGGAGGACAGATCACTTGCAAGACCTAAGAAGGGTGTTTGATAGACTACGCAAGTACCAACTCAAGATGAACACCCTCAAATGTGCTTTTGGCGTCAGTTCAGGCAAGTTTCTTGGATTCATTGTGAAACATCGTGGCATTGAAGTGGACCAGTCAAAGATCAAGGCCATTCAAGACATGCCTGAGCCAAGGAATCTACTAGGGCTGGGCACGGGCCGGGACGGGCCGGTTATTGACTGATACCGAGCCCAGTACCGGAAATTTTATTCGGGACGGGACAACGTTTTTTCAAAGTTAGTACCGAGGGTACCGAAACCGATCGGGATCGGGATCGGGTCGGGCCCGGGCCCAATTCGGGATACCCGATTCCTTTTTTGTTTTTTTTTTTTTTGTTTTCACACTTAAGTTGATAAGTTCTTTAACAGCTATCCAAAATTTTCAGATTTCAATCATTTCTAGGATGCAGCTGTCCTCTTAGCACTGCAACTTATAAATCTACACAATCAACTTTGCCTTAAACCAAATCAAACAATGTAAAATACTAAAATGAATTGAAGAATTCTTGAAAAGAAGAAATGAACTAGTGAAGATGGACAATAATACAATATGTGCAAAACTGCAAATTGCAGATTGCAGATTATGAATTCAAAGTGCAGTAATGCAGATTGCAAATTATGATAGATCGCAGATTGCAGTAATGGTTGTAATGCAGTAATGCAAATTGCAGATTGCAGTAATGGCTGTAATGCAGTAATGCAAATTGCAGATTGCAGTAATTGCAGATTATGACAGGAAACAAATGCAATGTGCACCACAGCAAATAACCAATTCAATAGACCAACAATAAGTTCAATAAATGAATAAACACAGAAACCAATTCATGAATTCAACAAAAGTCCAGTAGGTCTTAAGCAAGAAATTAATGTTTGAAATAAGAAATTTAAAGTCTACAAACCATTACATGATAAAAACTAGTTAACTACAAGTCTTGAACTATTAAACACATTTGAAAAAACCTTCATCAGTTCATCACACTCAGTCTCACAACCTCATAAACTCATTAGTCAACATTTACCACTGCAGCCTTTCCCTTCCCCTTTGCTTTCGGGATTGTTGAACTTGTATTTCTGCTAGAGGCAGTGCTCTCATGATCTAAGTAAGCATTTAAAGTCAGTAATAGAGAAACTACATGTAAGAAAACAGAAAACAAAAATTAAAATTGAACATTTGAAACTGATCAAGGTACCTTTCTCAACCTACTCATAGAACTCTGTGTTCTCAATTGTAGGCTCCTCTACCTCTTGAGCAACAATATCATCTCCCAACAACCAATTCTGCATGCAGATTAAAGCCTCCACTGTTTTAGGAGTCAATGAACTCCTAAAAGCATCAATAACTCTCCCTCCGGTGCTAAATGCAGACTCCAATGCAACTGTGGATGTTTGAACAGCAAGTACATCTCTTACTATTGCTGCCACCACGGGAAACTTGGGTCCGTTTATCTTCCACCAACACAAAATATCGAAGCCATCTTCCTCCTCCTCAACAAACTCTAGGGGAACATTTAGATATTGATCAACTTCATGTGCCATTACAGCCTTTTCACTCTCTTGGACCACCTTTCTCCAAGAGTTTAGCAACTGACCCCGCACACCAACTCTTGTATTGCTGCTTCTACTCATGATTGTGCTGCCTGAACTTGTAGGGCTTTGATGTCTATGCATATGCCTCCCACCATCTACGATCGGTGCATACTATAAAAGCAAGAACATGCATAAACACATAAAATTAGTATTAATACTCATAAGATCAGAAAATCTAATATTCAAAAAACTGAAATAAAAAGAGTTGTAGCTCATCATATAGCGCCATTAACAAAGATCTAATCTCATTGGTTCTACTTTGCACATCGACATCATCCATACCCTCTTCCTTCAAAAAATGTGTATAATTCCTAAGCTTGAATCTTGCATCTAGCACAAGTCCAACAATAACCAAGTGGTTAAGGTCTGTAAAGCCACCATAGTACTTCAAGAATTTGCTTCTCATATTTGCAGCCATATCAGTTACTACATTTTCAGTGTCGGAACCAGTTGCCATCTCGGGTGCAATGAAGAGGTTTTCTATGTTTCTCTCCATGGTAACAACATCATGGAATGTTGTATGCACAGTTGGATGCAAGCTTGCACTAACTCTAAGGGTCACATCATAAAATACTCAAAGCAAATCAACAAAATCTCAGCCTTGTCCCAATCTGGTTCCTCCGGAGGCCCAACTCTGTTTCTTTTATTCTTACTAGGAACGACATTGCCTTCCTCATCATATTCCTCCTCTGGTTCCTTGAAATAACCTAGATAAAGCTCATCATCATCTTCCTCTATCCTTGCAAAAGCCTTCTTAAACTTCAAGGCTACCTCCAACATTAGATAAGTTGAATTCCACCTAGTTGGGACATCTAAACAAACCAGCCCTGTAAGAGGAAGCTTTTCTCTATTCTATTAGGTGAAGACCTAACATACTTGACAGCATTCCTAATGGCTAAAACACTCTTTTGCAGCCTCTTCAAGCCATGTCCCACTATCAAATTGGTTATGTGAGCTGTGCACCTCACATGCATGTATTTACCACCTAAAACTGTTTTGTAAGATGAACACTTATTCATCTTTGATCTAAGCCACTCTAAAGCCGACTTATTTGCAAATGCATTATCAACAGTTATGGTCAACACCTTCTCAATCTCCCACTGCAGCAAACAAGACTCTATAAGTCTACCTATGGTTGCCCCTTGATGGTTTTGGATAACACAAAAATTTATAACCCTCTTGTGCATCTTCCAATCAACATCAATAAAATGGGCAGTCAGCACCATATAATTGATGTTTTGGACACTAGTCCAAGTGTCCGTTGTGTGACACTAGTCCAAGTGTCCGTTGTGTGACACACTCTATACTCCTTCATAATTTTGGATAGTTCTTTTTTTTTGTGCACCATATATGCTTAGGAACCTTCTAACTAGTTTCCTACGAGAGGGTACTTTAAACAGAGGGCACACTCTACCACAAAACCGGTTAAAACCTTTTTTCTCAACAAAGCTAAAAGGCAACTCATCCATGACAATCATTTCGACTGTCGCATCTACATAGTCATCTTGATCATAAGCTACTGCAGTAAGTTTGTTTCCTAGAGATTTATCTCCCACAAGAACCCTCTGACTCTTACTAACATTTGGGGGATAAAACCTGCAAAATTGATTAATATGCCTAATCATCCCCGAAGTCCCATTTCTAGAACTATCTGCTGCAAAATCGCCTATTTTTCCTCTAGGACAGTGAATACAATAAGCTCGTTTCTTAACAATATCTACATCATTCCCTTCAGCATCTTTTCCCTTCACAACCTTATCATACTCCTTAAAGTGTTCCCAAACAAAACTACGTTTAATAGTTGTTGAAGTACTAACCGGATTAGAATTTTCACTTTGAGTTGCAGTAGTAGGAACTTGCGTAGGAGCTTCATCACTTGCAGGAGTAGGAACTTGCTGGTTTGAACCTGTAGGAGCTTGCTGGGTTGAACTTGCTATAGGAAGAGCTTCAATTTCTTGAGGAGCAGAAGGTCAAGTTGCGGTTGAAGAGTCTTCAAGCCCCGAAGCGGTTGGATGAGGCCGAGCAGCTACCTTCTTCGCTCTAGCCATCGAACGATTTGAATCAAATGGTCAACACCTGGAGATGAAGTATGAATCAGCAGCTATGGTTAGTATTTTTGTTTCATAATAGATTAATAGTTAGAGAAACAAACTAAGAGATTAATAGTTCTTTGGAGCAAAAACTAATTTTAGAGCAAAAACTAATTTTAGATGAAACTAATTTTATAGTTAGAGAAACAAACAAACAAATTAATAGTTCTTTGGAGCAAAAACTAATTTTAGATGAAAAACTAAACTATACACACTTGGTCCTTGAATGCAAACATATTATATCTTTGTTAAACGAATTAAGGCAGACCAACAACAAACAAATGAATCAAATAGTGTGTGAAATATGGCCGACCTTGAAACCTCTAATAAAGCTGTATAGGAGTAGACAATCTTTGATAAGAAGAAGTGACAAAACACAAAACACATTTTTGTCCAACAGCTGACCGGGCACTAAATGCCTCACCTGAACCAAAGCTTTAACATAGTCACAAAACACAGCTGACCAAAATGAAATGAATCGAATTGAGAAAGTGAAGTATGACGAACCATGAAACCGCTCATCAGCTTGTATAGGAGTAGACAATCTTTCATAAGAACCTGTGGCTTTTAATGAAGAACCACAGGAACAAGGTAATTGTCGAACAAGTGACCTGCACCAAAGTGTTAACATTATCAAAAAACACAGTTAACCAAACAATTCCTTTCAAATTCGGCAAAAGAACATATAAACTACCCTTCAAATTCGGGAAATTGGAAAGAAATTGGGGATCAGGAACAGATGAAGATCTGGAGAGTGGAGAAGAGAGCTTAGAACTAGGGTTAGTGAATTGGGGATCGACTGATAGAGGGGGATTGAGGATTTAGATGAGGAACAGAAGAAGATCTGGAGAGTGGAGAAGACTCGAAGAGAGCTTAGAACTAGGGTTAGTGAATTGGGGATCGACTGATAGAGGGGGGATCGGGGATTTAGATAAAGAACAGCAGAAGATCTGGAGAGTAGAGAAGACTCGAAGAGAGCTTAGAACTAGGGTTAGTGAATTGGGGATCGACTGATCGAGGGGGATTGGGATTTAGATGAAGAACATAAGCAGATCTGGAGAGTGGAGGGAGAAGAGAGCTTAAAAGTTAGAATTGGGGATGGACTGTCGAGTGTCGAGGTCTTCGTTAGTTCGTTGCGGCTTAGGGAGTTAGGGCCTTAGGCCGTTTAGTTTAGGTCAAAATGCCTTGATCAGGTGTGGTCAATCTCTGTGTTCTCACATATACTACCCAATCAAAATCAACCAAGTAATATAAATAATTAAATATTTAATTTAATTAACCGGGATCGACTGGGCTAGTACCGGTACCGGGCCCGTTTCTACGGGACGGGCCCAAATAGTAAATTTTAGATTTTGATCCCGGCCCTTACCGGTGGATTTCGGGACGGTTTCGAAATGGTACCGGGATTTCGGTTTTGGATGCCCAGCCCTAGAATCTACGACAGTTAAAAAGCCTCCAAGGATGACTCGCCTTTATTAGACAGTTCATATCGAACCTCGCAGGCCGTTGTCAGCCTTTTAATAGACTTATGAAGAAGGATGTGCCTTTCTTATGGGATGAAGCTTGCCATAACGCCTTTGAAAGCATAAAGAAGTATTTGGCAAGTCCTCCAGTGTTAGGTGCACCCATCCTTAGGAAGCCGCTTATCCTCTATATTGCTGCTCAAGAGTGATCACTCGGGGCACTCCTAACCCAAGAAAATGAAGCAAAGAAGGAGAAGGCGTTGTATTACTTGAGTCGAACTCTCACAGGACCGGAACTAAACTATCTGCCGATAGAGAAAATCTGTCTCGCACTCGTCTTCACCATCCAAAAGTTAAGACATTACATGCAAGCTTACACAATGCATCTAGTGGTGCGAGCTGACCCAGTCAAGTTTGTTATGTCACAACCTGTCTTGACAGGGCGAATGGCAAAATGGGCACTACTCCTCAATCAGTATGAGATCATCTACATATCGGCCAAAGTGATTAAAGGACAAGCATTGGCTGATTTCCTAGCGGATCATCCTATTCCTGCGGATTGGGAGATTTCAGAAGAGTTGCGAGATGAAGAAGTCTTTAATACAGAGGTCCTCCCTGCTTGGCAAATGTTCTTCGATGGGTCTTCACGAGCAGATGGGGCAGGAGCTGGTGTAGTCTTCATTTCTCCGCAAAGGCAGATATTGCCTTATGTCTTCACTCTTAGTGAACTATGTTCCAATAATGTTGCTGAGTACCAAGCGTTAATTATGGGACTACAAACTGCAGTTGAAATGAAAATCTTAAATCTAGAGGTGTATGGAGACACGAAGTTAGTAGTTGATCAATTACTAACTATCTATGAAGTGAAGAAAGAGGATTTAGTTCCTTATTTTCAGCTCGCCACACAACTCTCAAATGGTTTTGATGTTGTTACACTAACGCATGTGCCAAGAAAAGAAAATCAAACAACAGATGCTCTGGCCAACTTAGCAACATCTTTGGCATTATCAGAGGATGAAGCCGTACACCTTCTAATCTGCCAACGACAGGTCGTACCTGCAGTCTCTGAGCTTTGGCATGAAGACTCCAATGTTGTCTCTGTTTACGTGATTGATGTTGAGGATTGGAGGTACCCATTGATTGATTACCTCAAGCGAAATAAGCTTTCCGATGATACAAAGCAACGCTCGGACATAAGACGAAGAGTATCATGCTTTTTCTACTATAAGGAGACTCTTTATCGAAGATCATTCGATGGATTGCTTCTTACATGTCTGGGGAAAAAGGAAGCTGCTAAGGCTATGGAGGAAGCTCATTCAAGAGTATGCGGAGCTCACCAGTCAGGTCCTAAGCTCCATTTTTAGGTGAAGAGGATAGGTTACTATTGGCCCACTATGGTTAAAGATTGCATGGAGTATGTACAAAGGTGTCAAGCTTGCCAGTTTCATGCAAACTTCATCCATCAACCACCAGAGCCATTGCATCCAACGGTTGCTTCCTACCCCTTTGATGTGTGGGGACTTGATGTTGTTGGGCCCATAACTCCGAAATCCTCCGCCAGTCACTCATACATTCTAGCGGCTACGGATTCCTTTTCAAAGTGGGCAGAGGCGGTACCGCTTAAGGAAATAAAGAAAGAAAATGTTGTAGACTTCATCAAAGGGAATATCATTCAACGATATGGTGTTCCTCGCTGCATCATCACAGACAATGCCAAGTACTTTTCCAATAGTGCCATGGAGAAACTCTGTGAGAAATATCACTTCAAGTTATACTTTTCTTCTATGTACAACGCCCCGGCAAATGGTTTGGCTGAAGCATTCAACAAGACATTGTGTAATATTTTGAAGAAAGTTGTCAGCAAAACATAAAGGGATTGGCATGAAAGAATGGGCGAGGCGCTCTGGGCCTATAGAACTACATAAGAACTCCCACGAAAGCTACACCTTACTCCCTTGTATATGGTGTTGAAGTTATCGTACCCTTGGAGAAACAAATTCCATCTCTGAGGATTACTTTGCAAGAAGGACTAAATGATGAAGAGAACGTCAAGTTACGCCTTCAGGAGTTGGAAGCCTTGGATGAAAAGAGACTTGACGTGCAACAGTACTTGGAATGCTATCAAGCTCGAATGTCACGAGCTTTCAACAAAGGGGTTCGATCCAGATCCTTTCAAGTTGGTGATCTAGTGCTTGCCGTGTGCAGACCTATCATCATGACACACAAGACTGGTCCTAAGTTTCAGTCAAAGTGGGATGGACCTTATGTAATCCGCGAAGTCTACACCAATGGAGCCTACAACATTGTGGCTGAAGATGGCCTGAGGATTGGCCCCATAAATGGAAAGTTCTTGAAGAGGTACTATGCTTGAAAAGCATAAGAAGACGCTCCTAGCCAGCACGAGCCTAAACTGCACATAGCACAAAAAAAAAAAAAAAAAGAGTCTGTTCAGTTGAAAACTTGAAAGGGCAGCTCAAGCAAAAAAAAAGGGACCAAAATTTTTTTTTTACTTCATCCATAAACCCTTGAACTACATGACGACTTGATTCCTTCATTGGAAGGATACGTAGGCAGCTTGGGAATAACAATCTCAAGTTCAGTCAAATCAAATAAAAAATAAAGGGTTTGTTTATTATTCATGAAGTAAATAAGTAGAAAAGTACTTATTTTCATAATAAGTTATGACTGTCAAAGTTTGACTTATTACAAGTGATAAAGGAAAATGAACAAAAAAAATCATCATAAGTTACGAATGGAGAACAGGTCTTCACACCCAAGTGAAACCCTTGAAGCTATTGCGGTGGTTCTCAAAAGTATCTCGCAATGATTTTGTCGTCTCAAGCTCTGCAGTGGTCACCTCGGGGATCTCTTGGATTTCAGTCTTCTCTTTTTCTAGGTCGACAAGCTTCTTCTCCTGTAGTAGAATTCTCTCGTCTAGTAAAGTCACTGTTTGCTCCAATTTTCGCTGCTCCTCTTTTAATTTCTCCAAAGACTTGAGCGCAGATTGGCGATGATCAGAGTCAGCTTGATGAATTGAGATGACCTTTGCAATTTCTGATTCTGTGTCAGCCAGACGTTGATTGCGTGTGCCTGGAGTAGTCTTGCGTGAACAAGCAAGCCGTGCTAAGTTGTATTGGTCAACACTAGTCAACAACCTTCGACTTTGTCCCTTATAGATGAAGGATCAATCCCATAAAGGCTAAGCTCAGCTATCAGCTTGTCAAGTTCCCCTTTGCTGGAAAGAATGGTCTTTGAGGAGTGCTTCATTATCAAATCTTCAATTTATGCACAAACTGCAATAGCAGCTTGTTGACGAATATCACGAAGTCTTTGGCTGGCATCTATAGTAGCAGCTCCACCAAGAGAGGCCTCAGAAAAGGCTATGGTGTTCAGAGACTTGGGAGGATGCACCTTGGTAAGTAGACCTGTACACGTATCATTAACTAAAAATGGGGCTTAAAGTGCAACAAAAATACACAAGAGTTAAGAATTGTACCTGAAGGATCAATTGGCTGTGAGTCATTCTTTGCATTTGATGTTCCTTTCGTGGGTAAAGAGAAATCCTCAAGTTCCGCTGCAGAAGGAACTCGTGTAAGGTCTGAAGAGGCGTCATCATTTCCCCAAAGTGGATGACCATCAATCTTTGCACCCTGAAAAGATAGGAAAAGAACAATTCAAGTTCCAAAAAAAAAAAAAACACCTGACGCAAATCCAAAAGAAGGTTACCTCATTTCGTTGCAGCATCGGTTGTGAAGAAGTTGAAATGTCACCAAGAAAGTCAGTATTCAAAGTGAACTCAGCATTGGGATCACAATAAATAGGGCCAAGACTGGTGTCAGTTTTCATACGCTTAAAGTGCACTTCACTATTATTGCTACCGCTGCTTCCACTACGCCTTCTTTCTTTGATGGCAGGTCTTTTCAACTTAGGTGGATGAGCCAAAGCAATGTGAGAATCTAAAGAGTCCCCATCATCATCTAGAGTATTGAGTAGATGAGTCTGGAAATCACTACTAGGAAGCAAAGTCCTATTAGGAGGCGCAGGGACGTTGGTGCTACATTCAACTTCACGAGGAATCACATTTTTGTGATGAGAAGGTGTTGCACGGGTGACGTTCTTATCTTTCTTTGCTTTCAGAGTCTTGTGCAGTGGTCTACTAGTAGGCGCTTCTTTCGTTGCCTTCACTGGTGTAGAATGGTACACTTTAGACCACCAATGACATAGTCTTGAGTAACCATGTACTCCGTGATAGCACTATGGATCGGCAACGTTACCATGCACTTGGTGTTCATTCTGGTGCAAGAATCCCAATGCTTGTAAATCAAAGTCCACATGCCGGTGCGAATGTCATTCTTCAGGCTGCCAGGAATGTCTTGGACATAACCAAACTGTCGACTGAATCGATGTGGACTGTATGGCTGAATGACTCGTCGGTTATCCTGTCTGAGAGAAAGATACCCAGATCGAAGGCTGATGAGATATATGAGGTCTAAATGGGAGATGTTCTCGCGGTTGATAATCACTTTGCTCTTCGAAAATACCCTGGCAAATGCATCCATTCTCACATTATCACACGCATTGAACAAAGAAAGCGCCTGTGAGTCCCCACAATGTTTAGCTGAAAATTCTCGCTGAAAATTCTCCGGATAAGCGAACCATACGGGGCTTTAGGTCGTTGGGAAGTGGAGACTGAAAGTGGGTGCCAAAGTACTCTGCTAGCCATGCATAAATATAATGAAAAGGAAGGGCAACCGAGCAGTTACCTGGATCGCTGGAAACAGAAATCTCGCCTAAACCCTGATAGATGCTGGCCAACATTGGTACTGCTAGGTAAAACTGTACACCCTGTGACATATTGCTGGCAACTTTGAATACTCCCGGACAAATCAAACCAATGTCATCTCTGGGTAAAACAAACAGACACAACCAACAAGCAAGGTGGGCTCTACATCTTTACTCTCAATGCCTAAGTCATCAAATACTGTGAGGTCTACAGAAGTACGTTGTCGGATTTCATGGATCCTGCTAGATGGATTAAACACATTCTGGGGAGGATCTCTTTTGTTCCTGTTGCTTTTGTTTGGAGGCCTCTTATAGCGCAAAGCTCCTCTATACCAATATCATATCCATAAAGTTATCTTCACTTTCTGCCCTTGGCTTTCTTTGCAGAGCTTATGGTAGGCGAGAAACAAATAGCGGCAGCTCTGTTGACTCCCTTTGCTTGTTGCAGAAAGCTCTTCAGCAGCTGGAACAACTTCATCATAAAATCATCCAGCAATGGACAAACCTCCAAGTTGGTCCAAATCCCAGAGAGAGATGGACATTTCCCCGCCAGAAGTGTGGAGGGTATTCGTCGTGGGGCACCAGTACTCGCAGAAAGCCCGTATGATAGATGCAACATGGTCTTAGCTGAATAGTGAGGCAAATATCGCTCGATAGAGACCGGCCTCCTAAGTAAGCTTGCCATTCCTGCTTAAGATATCTTCTACCCAGTCCCAGTAGAGCTCTATGTAAGAGAAGCCCCCGTTTGAACGAAATGCACTGCTCCACTTCACTAAACAGTTGCGTACACGATCGCTGAGAAGCTTTAATGGGGTCTGAGGAGTGTTCTGATCATGATGCGAAGACTTCAGCAACAGTACATGCGAATTTTGTTGGTCTCTTCCAGATCTCGATTGTCGAAACATAGCTAGCTGGCGAGGTACCACATGAGTTCACTGGAGGATGTGAGCTGAAGGGTCATGAGGAGGGACATCGATTGCTTGAGGCCCAGTCAACGATGGATGCACTTGCAGAGTAGTGCCATCACTTTGAGCGTCCTCCAGATCCTCGAGGATGGTGACCGTCCCTTTCTTGAAGCACTTGAAGAAAGCCGTGGCCACAAAAGGATGGGAAGCGCGATCGCAAGTGCCTGACGATGTACGCAAAGCCTAACCGCTTTTAGTGGACCCTACCAAGTACAAAAGAGGAGGAATCCAAACGCTTAGGACGTCCACGTTCTTCTTTTCTTAAGCCACCAAATACGTAAAGCCTAACAGCTTTTGGTGGACCCTACCACGAGCTAAGGTGGAGGAATCCAAGCGTTTAGGACTTTCACGTTCTTCTCCTTGGCGTCGACAAACACGCAAAGCCTAACCGCTTTTAGCGGACCCTACCACGCACAAATGTGGAGGAATCCAAGCACATAGGTCGTCTGCGTTCTTCAATTATCACCAAAGCCTTGAGAAAGAAATAGAAAATATATATATTTAAAAAGCCTTTCAGAATACATGTAAGGCGCGAAAAAAAAAAAAAGAAAAAAAAAAAGGGGAGGCATCATGAGAATAGTGGGAGCACATGACAGAGTGTGATTAAGAAGAAAATAATCATGCTTTGAAGTTTGAACTCAGACCAAAAAAAGGGAATCATGCTTTCAGATTTGAAAATATATATATATATATACATACATATATATATATATATAATCTTGCACGTGCTCATGTCAGAAGGCAGATTAAATGAAGATCAAGGCATCCAAAAAAAAAAAAAGGGAGGAAATGACGTCATGGCATTTGAAGAGAATGATTTTTTTTTTTTTTGAATGAAGGGCTGGTGTGGCTGCCCTCAAGCCTTGATTAATGAAACCGCTGAATACAAGGGGGGGACATTGAGCCTAAACCCCTGAGTACAATAAGCATCTAGAGAACATCCTGAAATGATATCTGGAGTCTCTACAAAATACCTGTATTCTAAAAAGTACCAATTAGCAAAGAGTGCTCGACTGGCTACTCCATTTGCTTTGACATTGCGGTGACATACCGGAAAGATAACTCGATTACAATGAAGCATAATTACCAAAATCACAGCTTTCCTACTATGTTGCCACCGAGAAATAAATCCGACGACACTCAGTTTCATCCTGCCACTAGGAGGTTGCGACCATTTAACAATTGATCGTCGCCTTGCTAGGCCAAACAAGGCACTTATAGTTCATACACAGGCACAAGGCCCGACTAGCCCTATAGAATCTATATAGGGACTTATTGCTCACACATGGCGCAATTGAACTAAAATATAGAAATAAACAAAAACAATTGGAAAAACATAGCAACAGAAAAGTAAAACATGCCCAATCCGGGCCCAATCAGCAAAGGGAACAAACCAACCCACTAGCCACCGTGATATCACCAGTCCAGTCGCATAACCGCCAGACCACCACTGCACCTAACAGCCAGACACCATCACCCCTCAATCATCGCCCCACCCACCACGATCTCCGCCCCTCAACCCATCCTCCGCCATCCAAATCGCACCTAGATTGCGTGCTGCACCACCTGTCGGACTAAGGGAGCCCGGAGCCCGACCTTTCCGGTGTTGCAACACCGCCCTGCGCCTGTTCCTGTATTCGCATCCAGATCCAACAACCCACCATCGCCCTTCCAACCAGAGAGGAGCCCGCGACCCAAACCAGATCAATCAAACCTAGCGGCCCAACAAACCACCACCACTCACCAGTAGCCGCTGAGATTGCCCCTGCCATCAGACTTATAACAGAAACCATGCTCTCACGTCAAAGAGGAACAGCGAAATAGAAGGTCACCCGTCCGACGACGCAGCCGCAAGGACGTGCCACTGGACAAGCACAGAAAAGTTTGGTGAAAACCCTAGCGCGTGCGGCGCGTTCTGTTCTTGATTGGCTCTGGATTTGTTTACATCTACAGGTTGTCCTCATCAAGTTTAGCACTCTCTAAATCAAGTAAATAATACAATCATATAAAAGCTCAAAATAGTGTAAACACAATTACTGTTTCAACACGAACACAAATTGAATTGGATTCAATTTGCAATGTCAGCAAACTAACAAGGTTGGCAGCCGCTCAAACTCTCTATCTTCCCGATCTCTATAATATGCTCTACACCTTTTGAAGAGAATGATTAGAAGGACATGGATGAATCATGCTTTTGTTGTGATCGGAAAAAAAAAATAATAATAAAAAAAACTTATGCTATGGGTTGCACACTTACACGTGCATGTAATCAATTATATATAGGGAAAATCATCCAAACAGTGTCTAAACTTTTCCAGACTATTAATTTTCACACCTATACTTTAAAAAACTCATAATGGTACCTAAAGTTTTGGCCCCGACCCAATTTTCGTACCTAGCAACAGTAAAATCGTTAACGAAGTTAACTTTTGAAGGATATTTTCATCATTTTACTATTCATCATCTCCATCCTCTTCTTCTCCTCCACCGAAACCATCACCAGCACCTCTCTTGCTCTAGAACTTCAACAACTTAGAGGACCATTCTCCTCTACAAAAACGAATGCAAGGAATAATGCCACCGCTTCCTCCCACAAGGTTCTCGTTCCCTCTAACCTCTCTCCTCCACCTCCATCCCCACCACCACAACCATGTCCTTCTCTTCCTCCTCTCCTTCCCCTTCTTCACTCTCCACCCCCAAACAACCCGACCCGTAGCTCGACCAAAACCCCTCGCAGGTCCTCACATACCATAACGACTCCAAGCACCACTTCACTCGCTACGCCAGAGGCCCTCGCAGACTCAACTGGGCCAACCAGCCCAACCCATTCTGCCGCTACCTCTCCGCCCCTCTCCTCCCTCTCCTCCACCCCACACCACCAAACGATCACCCCTCCCCTCTCTACTCCCTCTTCACCTCTCTCCCTCCTCCAAAACCCATCTCCAAATCCACCATTTCCCAACTCCTTTACGAATCTCTAGTTCTCTCCGCTCGGAAAACCACCGGCTTCTCCACCTGGTCTCTCAGAGTCAATCCCAGCAGCGGTAATCTACACCCCATCGAGGCTTATATAATCTCCCCGCCGATCCCTTCCCTCTCCGATTTGGGCTTCGTGGCCCATCCATTAAAGTCAAGCGCTTTGCGCTAGGTTGAATATCACCAAAATAGTTTTCCGGAATAGCATATTGGGTGACGATGATGGTGATCGATGGGCAGATCCGGTAGGACTCGGGTCTAAGCAGGCTTGTTTCTTGGCTTGCAGATTTGACCGAGTTTTTTTTTTTTTTTAGACTCTTTGTTGTCTCGCAATGGGTGTCTGGCAGGAACTAGATGGGTTACTATGATTGCAGCGGTGCATCAAAGATTGGTGGTTTGGGAGGGGTTGTTGATCTCTTTTGAGTTTGAAGGCTTCAAGGAGCTACATGGCGAATTGCTTCTGATTTCATGAAAATGATTCCACCACGCGGCGGTTGCAATCACAATCCTCCTTCGAATCCAATTAACATTCAAATCCAATACAATTAATCAATCAAAACTTGAAAACTAATCGTCAGATTCATGAATCCAATCCCTACAATCTCGTTTGAAATTAAACTCAGAAATTAACCCACTAAGAGAGGTGCTGGTGATGGTTTCGGTGGAGGAGAAGAAGATGATGGAGATGATGAATAGTAAAATGATGAAAATATCCTTCAAAAGTTGACTCCGTTAACGATTTTACTGTTGCTAGGTACGAAAATTGGGTCGGGGCCAAAACTTCAGGTACCATTATGAGGTTTTTTTAAGTATAAGTATGAAAATTAATAGTCTGAAAAAGTTCAGACACTGTTTGGACGATTTTCCCTTTTATATATGTCAGAAGGTAACCATGAATCATGCAATCATGCTTTCGGTCTGCACATGGGGGCATCTGTATATATGTATTGTCATAACATATAGACATGCAATTGAACAAAGATCGATTGAGGCAGATTATGAAAATATATAAAAAAATTTATTATTAGAAGGGGACAGAGAAACGTACCTCGGTTCCTCTATGCTTTAATAATGTTAATAGATAGTATTAAAAATATTCAGCATTTTTACCAAATACACATCTATTGTACACGTGTCTGGAACTATATATCATGCTGCTGATGTAACTTTTCATTTGATTCAATCAATACAGTAGCATTGCCTCTCTATTTCCTCTGCATTTTTCTTCTTCTTCAAGGTTTTCTTCTTCAAGTTTTCATGGTATCAGAGCCAGGTTGCAATCGGTGACCTTGGAGCACTTGAAGATCAAGATTCATATTCAAAACTACTAAATCAGTCATATACTCGATTCGATTGAAGTTTGGTGTCGTTTTCAGATAAGTTTTCATCTTGAAGAAAGTTCTATGATTTGAATCTGTAGTTTTTTGACACTACTATCTTGCATCGAAGTTTTGGTTGTGTGTTGTGAGACTAATTGAAGAGATTGATCGGTATCGAAACTACTGTTCTCAATTTCATTCGATTTCTATTGATGTTTTTCCCAATTTCAAACCCTAATCCCAATTCGTAAATCACTCCAATTTTCTCTACTTCTGAGATTAAGCTTCAGTTGTTTGATGTTACTTGTTGATGTCAATCATCCGTGGAATCGGATAACTATTCAGGCTTATGTTAAATTTGGGTAAAAGAAAATTTGGCAGGAAGTGTAGTTTGCGATGATCAAGGACTGTAGCTTTTGTATTGTATTTCTGGAATTTCAACATAAATTTGGAATTTGATTGATAGTTTGACAACTTGGGAGAACGCTTTTGAACTCTTGAAGTTTTGGGGATAATTGAAGCATTTCATTTTCAATTGATTTTGGCCTCCTATTGAAGAAGACTACTCAGTTGTTAGAATTTCTTGGTTACTGAGTATTTGAAGAATTATGGCTTTGGCTACTGTGAACATTTGAAGTATTTTTTTATATTTTTTATTCTGCATAATTTGACGCTTTATTTGATTGGATAAGATAATTGAAGACCATTGGTGGCATTTGGGGTTTGTCTGGGTCATTTGTTTTTCAGTGAAGATAATAATGGGAAATCTCTTCTTGTGTGGTTGATGGTTGATGAAGGATGAAGTTTGCTCCCTCTTATTGATTGTGTGCTAATCACTTGAAGTAGAAGCATTGGTATTTTGTTACCTCCTAGTCATGAACAACAACAACCAGCCACTCATCTATATGCTTTCAAGCATTTACAACTTACTGCCCGTGAAGTTGGATAATAGCAATTACCTTACATGGTCATTTCAAATGCACAATATGCTCAAAAGCCTTGGTTTAGAGGGATACATTGATGGTTCATATTCTTGTCCGCCTCAATTCTTGGTGACTGATTGTAGCGTAGATGCTGGAGTTACAAGGAAGTTTCAGGAATGGGAAAAGAATGATAAAGCATTGATGACTCTTATCACTGCCACTTTGTCTAGTGAAGCATTATCATTTGTGGTTGGAAGCCATAATTCATGTGAAGTTTGGAAAAATTTGAGGGTGAGATATGGTGTCCATTCTAGATCAGCCGCTATGCAGCTCCAAACAAACCTGTACACAATTCAGAAAGGTGATGACAGCATAGACAGGTATTTTCAGCGTATCAAGAACATCACTGATCAATTAGCTTCTATTGGCATTCATATTCCTGATGAAGAGATTATTATCATTGTTGTCAATGGCCTTCCTTCTGAGTACATGACTATCAAAATCGTGATCAAAGCTCAGATCACAACTATGTCAATGAACAAACTGTGTTCTCTTTTACTTGATGAGGAGTCTGCTATCGATCAATCTACAAAGTCTATGCAGGTTTCTCACTCAACTGCAATTATTAAAGGGAATGATTATTGTCACAATAACAATGCTTCCATGCCTATACAGGTTCCTTACACAGTTGCAATGGTTCCTATAACTCCATACTTGGCATCTGGTATAACACAGCAACATGGTGGTCTTCTGTCACAAGTCAATACTGAACTTGTCAACTCTAATGGTGAAGTGCAGTACAGTAAGTGGTTCTCTCAACCCAACAATGGCTTTCATTCTGACCTTACTAATGGTTTACCTCAGAGGGGTGGACAGAGAGATAAGTTCAATTTAGGTGATGGCAGGTACTATTATAGAAGTTCTCCAGTTTTTGGTACCTATGGTAACGTTGCTGTTTCTACTCCATATCAGTATTATCATAACTACACATATAGGAAATCGAATACTGGTTTTGTGAAATCTAGAGGATTTAGTAATCGGCGTGGAAACTTACACAATTTTGTGATTGATGGTGGTTTTCAACGCAACAACAATACTTGTGACAATTCTAGAACTGGTGAATTTTGTGGCTTCAATAACAGATTCACTCAAAGTGTTTCCTCTTCATGTGAAGTTTGCCAAATATGCTCACAACTTGGACATTTTGCTAAAAATTGTCCCCAGAGGTCTGCTCCTAGGCAAGTTGTTGCAATTGGCTTTGCTTTACAATGTCAGATTTGCTTTAAGAGGGGACACAGTGCAGCAGAATGTTTCCATAGGCATCACTATGTTTTTCAACCACAAATTTCTGCAAAACATCAATTTATGGCTACTTCTTTCTCCTCTCAACCCAAGTCAGTAACCATTGCAGCTCAACCAAGTCTTTCTACATCCATGCCGCTCATTCCTCCTGGTTGAGGCATCTAGTCTGATATCCTCACCAAAGGTCCTGTGTTCTTCGCATCATACTTCTTTTCAGCAGCTTGATGCTCCAAATCTCCCATCAAGCTGAGGAGGGGTGTTAATAGATAGTATTAAAAATATTCAGCATTTTTACCAAATACACATCTATTGTACATGTGTCTGGAACTATTTATCATGCTGCTGATGTAACTTTTCATTTGATTCAATCAATACAGTAGCATTGCCTCTCTATTTCCTCTGCATTTTTCTTCTTCTTCAAGATTTTCTTCTTCAAGTTTTCAAATAATTCGTGGAGTCCAAGACAAAAAATTAGCAGCAACAAGCAGTAAATGGAGAATGTAAGAATGGGGTTCTCTAATTGTCACATCAATTCAGAACAAAGAGAAAAAATAATATTTAAAGCAATTGTTAGAGTATATATATATAGTGCGGTATAAAAAAAAAAAAAATATATATATATATATATAGAGAGAAGACAATTATGTCATGGCATGTGATGATTAGAAGGAAACATGTAATCATGACGTTATGATTCTGGTAATATATTTGCATGTTCGGTGCCAAGACAGAAAAAAGAAGAAGGGGCAGCGGCGTCATGAAGAAGAAGGAGGGGCCATGCATGTGAGTGAAAGTAAAAAAAGTGTGAGCCGTTCATGCGACAAGAATGATTAAAAATGGATTTGCTATCCAAAAAAAAAATCTATGGGCTGCACGTGCAGAAAGGAGAAACATAGAATCATGGATAACGTCATGGCTAATTAATAAAGAAAGATCAACAGGCTTACCAACCTCTACTAACAGCTCGCGTCAGATCAAGGTTGTCTTTTGGTTCTTTACTACAGTTGCAGCAGCAGCTCCTGTCAGAAAGTACAGAAAGAAGAAGTCAATATCAATGAAAAAAACGTGTACAGACAAATAACCTTAATTGTTTGATGGTCTTCTGCCACACCAAAGACAAAAGCAACGAAGCAAGGAGGGAAATTGAGGGTTATCTAGAGTATTGGAGAAGACAGATTTGACAATCAAGTCTGACGAGACCTTTATTTATATTGAAAGGCTAGAGTTCCTTACGCAAGGAATTTCCTAGTTGAGACTCGGAAAGTATGGCTTAAATTCTAAATTTTCTGCTATATATGGCAATAATATATTGACCGTAGAAATTTTGTGAATAAAAATTTTATTAGAAAAAAATCAAGGACTTATTCCGTAAATATTTAACAAAAAATACTCTTATATTATGGGCTTTGTCACTTATCCATTTGAGGTCCTTGCTATATTTACAAAATTAAATCTTGATTGCAAGAAAATCTCTAAATTAAATCAAGATTTCAGAAGAGTCTCTACAATTTTAAATTAAGATGCCAAAGGAATCTCTACAACTTCGAAGTTCTAGAAGTTGACTACAGCGAAGCAAAATGCCGCATCAAGTTATGAAAAAAAAAAAAAAAAGTCAAATTCAAACTTCAAGTCACACCTCCAACACGTGGTAGCATGTTTACAGTACACCTTGAAGTGGGGCATTCGCCAAGAAGCTTCGATCAGGCTGGGCGGCTAGGCGGGTTTAGGCTACGCAATCAAATCGGTCGACCCCTATATCTCTTTCTTCACTACTCTTGCTGCCTCTCTCATTTCCCTCTCGTTTTTGACAGATCGATGTCGATGCCCACCCTCTTATTTCTGACCGATCGATGTCGATGCCCACCATAGACAGCTTAAAGGTCTTCTCTCCTCTCGCTATCATTTTTGATGTCGATCATTAGAATGTTCCGTTCTCTCTCCTCCGTAGCTCGACCACCTTCATCTTCTAAAGTTCTCTTGATGATTTAAAATCAGAGAAGACATATACTTTTTTGATTTATTCTGGGGAGAGGAAGGAGAGAGAAAAGGGGAATGCAATCTGAAAAGTGATGAAGAGTTAGAGAGAGAGAGAGAGAGCATAAATTGGAGGTAGAGATTGGAGGGTACATTAATTACGAGCACGTGTTCACAGCCATTGTTTTTGCTATTCCATTGAGTGGTTTGGTCACAGTTGACCACTACAACTTAATTATCAGTTTTTCTAATAAGTTTTCGGATAACAGTAGAAATACATAGTATAATCTGATTCATAATTATCCAAATTAATAATTTGAATCATATAATAGTGGTTTTAGTGCTTTGTATGAAATTACATAATCAAATTATTAAGGGTACATGGAACAATTTTATCAATTTATATTTATTATATAGAAATTAATTTAAAAAATTAAAAACCGCCTAGACCTCTGGGCGCTAGGCGCTCGGTCACCGCCCGACTAGCGCCTAGTGATTTTTAGAACCTTGAAAAAAGCCCAACGGCAATAAATAAATTTGTTCTGACTTAATCAGCTGATATTAAGGCGGATCAATTAAATTAAATCAATTGATTCCGAGTCAAATCAAGTATTAAATTTTGTTCGCTGATTAGATGTCAATTTATTTAAATTGATAATCAAGATAAAAATCAGCCATCAAATTAATTGCTAATTCCTTAATAGTCGTGATTAAATCAGTTAATTAGGACTGATTGATTTGATTATGTTATTAATGAAATACAATTAAAATCAGCCATCAAATTAATTGGATAATTCCTTAATAATCGTGATTAAATCAGTTAATTAGGACTGATTGATTTGATTATGTTATTAAGGAAAATGCAATTAATTACGTGTCATCAAGGCATTCCAAATGAAGAGAGACGTCGACACTATAAATACCCCTTCACAAATCAAGAAAAGGACTTCGGCAAAAAAAAGAGAAAGAAATACTTCGGCCAAAAAAGAGAAGGAAATACTCTCAAAATTCCTGAAGCCTCCCAAGCACGTGTGAAGAACCCTCAAGCTGCCAAATAGCCGGTTCCTCACCAACCTCAAGTCAAAACATTCGTCACGTGTCGACACTCGTGACCATCGAACAACTCAAGATTAAGCATCAAGCCCTTGAGTGAAATTCATCGTCGGAGATCGAATCAGAGGATTACCAAAGATTGTAACCCGCACTTAAATTAATAAAATTATTATTTTTGTACACTTGTCTGCATCTTGTTTGTTTTCAGATTCCCGTGTTTACAAAAGCATATTAGCAACAAAGGTCGAGCTCCGATTTGCACTGATTTGGTGGTTTGCTCAGATTTGGTGCCCAAAGCATTTTTTGGGTGCCCAAATAATTATTTTTGTTTTGGGTCAAATTGGGCAGAAGGCCCAAAATGAAAGAAAAATGAAAAAAAAAAAAATTAAGTGTATTGGGGGCAATAGACGTTGTGAGTTGATGTAATTGCCTCGTTTTTTTTCTTTAATCAAAGTTTTATTTGTCTAAATTTAGGGAGATTAGTTCCCATTCCGGCAACTAAAAGTTCTATTGGGGGGCAATAGACATTTTGAATTGATATTTTTTTCTTTGATCAAATTTTTTTTGTCTAAATTTAGGGAGATTAGTTACCATTCCGGCTGCTGAAAGTTCTATTGGGGGACAATAGACGTCTATTGCCTCCAATAGACGTGTATTGGGGGCAATAAAGGTCTATTTGGGGGCAATAACCTTTCCGGCGGCCTATAAGATCTCCAACGACCTTTTTAGGGATCTCCGGTGAGGTTTTTAGAGAAGTTTTGTAGGCAGCGGTCTGTCCGGATTCTAGCCAAAGTTGGCTGGAATCCCACGGCCGGTGACAGGGCTCCGGCGAAGCCTGCTATATATGGTCTCTCTCTCTCTCTAAGTAACAAAGTGGTGAGGGTAAAACGGTCTCAAAAAAAAAAAAAAAAAAAAACTTAATGGTGTATTAGGAAAGACTTGCTTAGAGTGTTTTGGGTAAGAAAGAACTAAAAAAACTTGTTGGGGTAAGTGGGAAAAAATCTCAAGAAATGAGGTAAATTGACAAAAATCCAATAAATAAAGACAAAATATTTAAAGAATTGCTTCAGAATAAATATTCAAGGCTATTATACTATATATTAAAGGAGAGTGCGGGATTCACTGTTTATCATCGGCTTAGTAACAGTACCGGCTTGAGCCAAGCCGATGGTGATAAGACGATTTTGTCCTCTTATTTCTTTTAATTACAATCCGCCATCAGAATCTTTTTCCACTTCTCGCTTAGGGATGGCAATGGGGCGGATTGGGGATGGGGATCAGAATACCATCCCCATCCTCGGGGTCATTCTCTACCCCCATCCCTGCCCCAATCCCCACTAGGGACTAAGCCTCCAAACCCGCCCCAAATCCCCAATAAGAATTTAATAAATAAAATAAATTTTTCTCATATTGCTTTTTTTAAAATCAAAATCTACAACAAATAAATTTAAAATATGATTAAATTCATAAATCATAATTCAGTGAGTGCAAAAGTCAAAACATCATTAAAATAAAAGTGTAGCTATTAAAGTAAAGTAATAAATGTATATATTTGCAATTTATATTATAAACAATAAATTAAAAAATATATATAAGTTACATATAGGTATATATTATTGGGGCGGGTTTGGGGATGGAGATCACAATACCATCCCCACCCCATCCCCAATCTTAGATAGCGGAGATTGGGGATTCCCATCCCTATTCCCCATTTGTCCCTGAATTCTCCCCCATTAGGGGCGGATATCCAATGGAGCTCCGCCCCGCTGGGGATTTTTGTCATCCCTAATCTCGCTTCTGTTTCCCTACTCAGTTGCGAAATCAGAGCCCAAGATCACCGACACAGAGAAACGTAGTGAGAGCATAGAAATTGAAATCGGAAGAGATGAAACAGCCCAGAAACGTGAGAAGCATCGGAGAGAGGTAGAGGGTTTTTAGGTAGCAATTGTCCCGATCTTCTTTTATGTTTTGATTTCAATGATTTCATTCTAAATAGAAGTCTGGGTTTTTGGTTTCTTGCCTTTGTTTTTGTTCTGAGTTTCCAACCTTGAAATTGATTGTAGGCTCTGTAGAAATCTTATGGTAAGAACCTTTTACAACATGAATGCCATATATCAGCAAATTTCAGATTTATAGATCTGCATATATGAATTGGTTATAAGTATTTTTTTTTCCTTTTTTGTTTATGCAGAACTGGAGCCAAGGGGAAGAGAAGCATTTGGGTTTAGGTTTTGATCAGGTGCAACGATATTGATCCAATTGGGTGTGTTTTTTCTTCTTTCTTTTGTTGCAAAATTGTTTTAAATATTCTTTGATTTTGTTTGTGCTGAAAATAATATGGTAATTGGAACCCCTCCTATATTTGATTCGATTTCAGAGGCATCCTGAAAATAATATGGTAATTGAAACCCCCTCCTATATTTGATTCGATTTCAGAGGCATCCTGAAAATAATATGGTAATTGGAACCCCTCCTATATTTGATTCGATTTCAGAGGCATCCTGAAAATAATATGGTAATTGAAACCCCCTCCTATATTTGATTCGATTTCTTAGTTTTTTTTTTTTAATTATCTTATTTGTTGCTGGGATGTCATTATTTCCAGTCTTTGTTGATTAACATTGGGATTTGTTTGTTGTCTTCCAAGTTTTCATGCTTTTGGGGCTAAAATTGTTACCTTTTTTGTGTTTTGGTGTCATGATCTTTTGATTTGATTAAGGTAATTGAACTTAGTGGATTATATCTCCAAATAAATGAAAATGATAAGCCTTATTATCATAGATTTTCTACTTTAAGCTTTTTATCAATTTTATGTCCCGTATAAAGAATGGAGGTGTAAAATGAACTATTGTAACTGTGCATCAGCTTGCTGTGGTTTAAAGATGACATTGTTAGTCAGAATGGATCCGGCTCCTCTAAAGTTATTTTTGGTGAAGTTTTGTGAAGTTCGTAAAATCTCAATCATTCATGTAATCTAATGGTTTACGAGTGTACCATCTCATTTGTCTTAATTAAGATTTTTTTTTTTTGAAATATCTTAATTAAGATTTTTTTTTCTTCCTTAAATATTGAGACAACTTTGCCGTTTAATTTTTTTTTTTTTTGGTGAAGAACTTTGCCGTTAACTCTGTGTATTGGCTGGAGAAAGAAACTCTTTGTTTCTTCAGTTCATCTCCAAATTAACTTGTGAACTTGAATTTTCCTCTTCAGAAACAATGATTAAGTATTGTTTTATTATCAATTGTTGGGATCCGAGGGGTTGGTAATTAACCCTATTTCTCTCTTTGATGATCTAATCCAAGTTTGATGTTCTTAAATTATATGCATATGGAATATGGGAGAATGCATGCTTTAATCCCAGATTTGTCTTGGTTATGATCCACGTTTCATGAGGGGAAGAAACCACCCTCTTGGTAATTGAATGTTTTCATTTGACATGGATACTATTAGCTAAAGGTAATCATAAACTGAGAAAGGGAAGATAAAGACTAATGGTGAATTTGAGATTTTTTTTTTCTTTTTTTCGAAAGAAATCAGACAGAAAGGGAGAAGAAGGAAGAAGATGAAGAAGAGGGGAAGATCGGACTACAATGAGAATAGGCAAACAGAATATATTTGAGGAATTGACCAAAACAAAATTAATGATCATTCGATTACATGAATGGTTGAGATTTTACAAAATTCACAAAACTTCACTAAAAATAACTTTAGAGGAGCCGGATCCAGTCAGAATATTGTTAATTGTAAAATTAACTATCATATCTGTCCATTAGCTTACTGTGGTTTGCAACCTTTTCAGCTTTTATGGAAAGATTGGATGTATTAGAGCTGCAATCTGATAATTTGTAATAGAGCTGCGATATGTATTGAAATCTTTTTAGCTCTATTTCTTCATTTTGTAATGGAGCTGCAATTTGATGATATTTTTTAAAACAATTTTTCAGTTTTCAATCTTTATCAAAGAGATCGTAGATCGTAATAGAGCTGCAATCTGTAGCAAAGAGATTGTAAATTGTAATAGAGCTGCAATCTGTAGATTGTAATCGTTTAGACTAATCACCAACTATTTTGATGGAGTCGGTGTTTGCAATCTTGAGCTGTAGTCTTTTTTTTTTTAGTAGTGATTTATGTACTTTATATGAAAAGTTCACGGACATGGGTTTAGTAATTAGTTGGACCTTATTAGCCTCATTCTAACTATTAGTAATTCATTCTCTACATGATAACATACTTTGTTCCACACCACATCCTCTTCTGTTCAGCTATGTAGTGTGGAACTTTGAGTTAGGTTGTTTGTATGTTTGAATGACTGGAGTTGTATCACACATATAATGTAACTGCAAAGGCTTATGTCCTTGGTGAGTGATGCAAAGACTGTAAAATCTCTTACACCAGCAATAATGTATAGCCACACCCTTTAAAAGTAATTATTGGCATATGATTTTGTGAATTCCAATCATGGGTGAGAATGTATAAGTATCATATGATTTTGTGAATTCCAATCTGTGTTTGTTTAACAAATGCACCAAGCTGTTTATTTAGTTGCATAGTTATTCATTTGGTCATGTTATTCCTTTGAGTCCTGTGAATGCACTTCTTGTTGATTCATGTGCTAATTTTTTGACATTTTGTTTGGGTATGCCATGTAGATAAATTAAGAAATGAAAGTGGCTGAATTGGAAGCTAAACTTGGTAGTGAGATGAGCAAAAGAAGGCCTTACTTACTGGTAAGTCTTCCAAGCTACTAACATTTTGCTGACCAAATTTGATATGCTGAGCGTTGTTTCTTCCCATGTTGCAGAAAAGGAAAAAGGATTATGTTTTAAATCTTTTTGAGTATGGCACTGGCACCCATGGCTTATAATATGTAAAAGGTTTCCAGTAATCATTTATAGTTGTTCCAACAGTGATTGTAAGTAAGAATACTCAATATTCTTATAATTCCAATGGTTTGTCTCATATTATGTAATGTCAATGCAATACTATAAAACCCGCAGCAACGCGCGGGGTACTGTTTACCGGATTCGCAAAAATCTAGAAGGACTAGCTTGACTTTGGAGTCTCTACACCTTAATTAATACCCGTATCTCTACTCCCTATTAAATTTGTCTCTACTTTGGAAAGGTTCTGACTTCGTTCAATGCGTTGATTTCACTTGCTGCCCCCGGTGTGTTTTGCACTTTGCCGCAAAAGTGGGACTGAATTGGAGAAGAATGTGTTGCTTTTGTTGACTAATTAGACTAAAACGAAAAAAGAGGATCACATGGACTACGTACTTTCGATGCCTTTTAATTCAACTCCATACTATATACCACGCGAGTGGTTCATTGAAGAATTTGCATGGACCGGATAAGGTTTTGGCAACATGCTGATTGTTCTTACAATGGTTTTCTGGATCTGTGCATGTTTCACCTTTGTCCCCAATTTACGGAAGGAAATTCGCAAGCTTCAAAATGTGCATCTACTTCGATATTGACAGAAGTTTGAGACTTGAGAGCAATTGAACTTGAGCGCTATATATAAGAGTAGCATTTAAAGTTCATTACTGTTTGAGAACCTATTGGGATGCCAATGGATATTAGAACCAGAAGCATTTGTCCTTTATTAAATGGCTCTATGTTCTACTTCCTTTTCATCTCCTTATTCAGCTTGCTTCCATCACATTATCATTGTGCTGAAGTTGATCAGATAACTCTTTTGCAACCGTTAGCACAGGGACAAATTCTAGTTTCCCCTGGCCACATTTTTGAGTTGGGCTTCTTCAGTCCTAATAACTCTGCTAAGAAGTATGTGGGGATATGGCACAAAGATATATCTCCGCGTAAAGTTGTATGGGTGGCCAACAGAGAAAAGCCTCTTGCAGTTGCAGACACCTCAGCGAGTTTGACAGTTACTAGCAATGGGAATCTGAAGCTTGTAGATGGGAAACAAAAGTCTATATGGTCTACTAATATTGCTTCTTTGGTGTCATCATCGAATACTAGTTCAGTTGCTGCAGTTCTCTTAGATAATGGAAACTTTGTTGTCAATGATCATCTGGGAGCTGAGTTATGGAAGAGCTTTGATTATCCTGGTGACACAATCCTACCGAACGTGGTTTTGCGAGACAGTAAGTCTGGAAAGGGGCACTTCTTGAGCTCTTGGAAAGCAGAGAATGATCCATCACCAGGGAAATTCTTACTTGGATTGCCCCCACAGGCGCCATCACAAGTGTTCATTTGGATCAATAATGGATCAAATGATTCACATTCAATTCCCTACTGGAGAAGTGGTCCATGGGATAAGTCGAGTTTCATTGGTGTACCAGATATGGATCATCGATATATAAATGGCTTTAGTGTGGATGATAACTTAAAGCAGGGCACAGTGGATTTCTCTTATAATTTTTATGACAAACCTGTGGCGTATATATACATCTCTCCAGAAGGAACAGTGAGGCTTAGATTTTCGAAGAATGATGGGAAGTGGTATGATTATTGGCAGACACCGAAGAATCCATGTGACATCTACGGAGCTTGTGGACCTTTCGGAGTTTGCAAAGCTTCTGCATCTCCAATCTGTAAGTGTTTGAAAGGCTTTGTACCGAAGTCAAGTGCGGAATGGAGCAAAGGAAACTGGACAGGAGGCTGTGTGAGGCAGACGAAATTGTTTTGTGAGAGACAAACAAATAAGTCAGTCTCATCAAGAGGGAAAAAAGTTGATGATGACGGGTTTTGGAAGATGGTGAAGTTAAAAATACCAGATTCTCATGAGTTCATTACTGCTCTCAATGCTGAAGAAACGTCCAACGATTGCAAATTACGCTGCCTAAACAACTGTTCTTGCCTTGCTTATGCATTTGTTAATAATATAGGGTGTTTGGTGTGGTCCAAAGATCTTATTGATATACAGCAGTTTTCGGGGTCTGTCGGAGTAGATCTTTATATTCGCCTAGCACACTCCGAACTAGGTAACTAATAGTAGTGCTTGCACAACTCTTACAACAATATCTTTTCTTAATTTTCTGTTTCGTGCTCGTTTTTGTATAATAAGTTCACTTTTTCTCATCTTTTCTCAGGTGAAGGAAAGCCAATAAAGTTAATTGGCAGCCTTACAGCTATTGTTTTGGTGAGTATCTTGGCAGCCATAGTATTCGGTTTTTACAGGAGGCGAGCTAACCAGAAGAGTAAGAGATGAACCAATTCATGCATTAGCACATTATCTCTTCATGCATAACTTCATAAAAGGATTATTATTGCTTTTTTGTTTTATTGATTGGTGACCGGATGTTGCTTGTTGTTTCGCTCAAACTCAGTGTTTGATGTTATATATGCAAACAGGACAGACTCAGAACTTTGAATCGACTGGTATGATTAAGAGTTCAAGAGATGGTCTCCGAGAATATATAGGAAAGCATGATCCCTTAGAGCTACAGATATATGATTTTGATAGCATACTAATTGCTACAAACAATTTCAGTGTCACAAACAAACTTGGGCAAGGAGGATTTGGCCCAGTTTATAAGGTACTTTCTTTCTCAAGGATACTATATATCTAACATTTCAACAAGTACAAGATACAAACATGACTTCAGTTAATAAATTGTGGAGCTTGTGGTTTACAGGGTATGCTACAAGATGGGAAGGAAGTAGCAGTAAAGAGACTATCTAGTAGCTCAGGACAAGGCATTGAAGAGTTCAAGAATGAGATGTTGTTGATCTCCAATCTTCAACATAAAAATCTTGTTAGGATCATGGGTTGCTGTGTTAAAGAGGATGAGAAGTTACTGATTTACGAGTTCATGCCAAACAAAAGCTTGGATACTTTTCTATTTGGTTAGTTTCATTAGTATTTTCTGTTCAATATATTGCAGTGCAAAAAGTCATCTTCACCTATCTCAATGAAAGTATCTTTGCTGTTTGTAAATGTCGAACTTGGGGAAAAGATGAAAATTTCTTTGAAAAGTAAGATCTCACCTGTCTTTTTCTTATTTAACAAGAAAAAGAATACAAAAGTCTGAAGAATTCAACCTTAGAATTAGCATAATTTGGGTTTTGGAATCACAACTGCATACTAACATAAAGCGATGAATAGATTCACATGAAATTAGAGGTGGCAAATGGGCCACTAAGCAAGAGCACGGTACGGGCCCGGCACACTTAAATGCGGCCCGGCACGGCCCAAACCCGTTAGTGGCCCGACACGACCCGAGCACCTTAGAATAACGGGTCGGGCTGGGCCTAAGAATATTGGCCCATTGGCCAGGCCCGGCACGGCCCGAGCACGATATATTGTGGGCCGGCCCGTTACAAACACAAAATTTCATTTTTTTAAAAAAATATTAAAAAACTATAATGATGAGATTTGAATATGAGACATTTTTATTTAAAGTTTCATGACAATTCCACCAATACTTTCTTTTATATTGTCAAAATAATGAAACAAAACATTATATCCTTGTTTTGAAATTAGTATTTTTTCTAAATATTAAATATATGTTTATTAATAAAGACTAATCTCATAATAATACAACTATAGAATGAAGGGAAAAAAGAAAAAGAAAAAGAAAAAACTATAGAATGAAGGAAAGAATAATAGATGATTTAGTATATTAATAAAGATTAATCTCACAATAATATACTAAAAACAATATATTTTGATTTTTTTTTCTTTCTTTCTTATAGTGGAATATAAAAAATTATTAGAAATCTAATCTTAAAAAGCTAAGATTAAAAAAAAACGTTGTAGAACTTAAATTTTCTAAATAGTTAAATAAAATTAATTTTTATTTGTTCAAATTAAGATTTTAAAAAATCTTGTTTTATAGTGGGTAGGCACGAGCACGACCCGTTATTGACCAGGCAAGAGCACGGTCCGGCACGATATGGGCTCGGGTCATGGGCTGGGCCGGGCTTAATGTTTAAGTAAATAGGCCGGCACGAGCCCGACACGATAATAAATGGGCCGGCCCAAGCACGGCACGAAGCACGACTAGGCCCTCTTAAAATGGGCTGGGCCTGGCCAGGCCGGCTTGTTTGCCACCTCTACATGAAATAGATTACCAAGAGACAAACAATCCATCATTAATCGACTACTTCTAGATCCAAACTATCAGATATTGAATATGTTTGTACAATATAATCTCTGCTGTCTGTTCAGTTCAGATCCCTATGTTGCATTCACTACTACTTGTCATACAACTGTGTCTGCATTTCCGAGCGATTAAAGAAGGCTAGAAATCTGGTTTTTAACCAAGTTTTGAAAGGGTAGCATTCTCATGACATTTCAGGGCATGTTTACTTACTTGAAATGGGAGGGAATGATTACAGGGTAAATTTATTCCTGCGTTTACTAACACATAAAGGAATTGGAATAATTCTGGGTAAAAGTATTCCTGCGTTTACTAACACATGAAGGAATCAGAATGGGTGTAGGTCCCACCTCTTTATAAGGAATCGATTCCTGAATACTCAGGAATTTGATTCCGAAGGGGGGAGATGGGTTTAGGAATCAACTCCTCCAGAATCAATACCGATTCCTTTCTTCTCCCATTTCAGTTGTCTTTGATTCATGATTATTTCCATTTCAAGTAAGTAAACGTGTCATCATTGTAACATGCATGGGAGTCATGATTTATGAACAACCATTAATGATTAGACTCTAACTTGTACATTAATTATTTTCAGACACGAGGAAGAGAGTAGTTCTTGACTGGGCGACTCGCTTTAATATTATTCATGGTGTTGTTAGAGGGCTTCTCTATCTCCATCATGATTCGTATGTGAAGGTGATACATAGGGATCTGAAAGTCAGCAACATTCTCTTGGATGAGAAAATGAATCCAAAAATTTCAGATTTTGGATTAGCACGAATAGTTGAAGGAACACAAAATCTAGAAAATACTCAGAAAGTTGTTGGAACACGGTAAGATTAATCATAACCTTACTAATCTCCAACATGGTCAATTAGATACCTACTAACAATTAGTTTTCCATGCAGTGGCTATATGTCTCCCGAGTATGCCATGGGGGGGATGTTTTCTGAAAAGTCTGATGTCTATAGCTTCGGAGTCTTGGTCTTGGAGATTATTAGCAGCAAGAAGAATACCGGCTTCTATTTATATGACCAACAACTAGGCTTTTTGGCCTATGTAAGTTCATACTTTAACTTCTATTGTAAGATGTGAACTCATGAGCAATTTCTTTCATATAGCTTAAACCTTATTTATGAACCTTTACAGGCATGGAACTTGTGGAATGAAGGTAGAGGGTTGGAGTTGGTAGATGAAATATTGGGCGATTCATGTTCTTCATCGGAAGTACTAAAATGCATGCATATAGGGCTTCTGTGTGTACAAGACAATGCTGTGGATAGGCCAAACATGGCAAACATAGCTTTGATGTTAAGTAGTGAGAAAGATGGCCCACAACCCAAGCTGCCTCAATTCACTATCCAAATTTCAGCTTATCATCCTCAACCACATTTTGAGAATACTAATTCCTCCAAAAATGAAGCTAGCATTACAATGATTGAAGGACGATAAGGGGTAGCAAATTGTTACACCACAATGCAATTCCTTAATTTTTGTCATTATCAGGGACTCTTGTACGTATTGAAGCTTTTCATTTTGGTGTAAAAAAAAAAATTGTTTCTCTTGTGCTAGGTAGTATATGAATGTCTTTTTCATGAAGAAGATGCACCTTCATTGGTGTGTCTACACTTTGTATTGACAATTCTCTATACAAAAGTCAAGTCTTCATCACGTGACATTTTTTCATCAAAGAATTTCAACCTTTGAAATTGATTCTTCAAGATTCATCATGATAAAATTTGATATACATTATTGTGTCATTTTGCCACTTAGCATTTTAGCTTTTGCGCTATCACTGCAATGCTACATCATTTGTACCCACAATTCTTTGTTTATATTTTTACTGCCGTATGAGAATAAAACTCAGCTAATTATGAGATGTTACTTGTGGATGCCAATCATTATAGATTAGAAACTGGGTCAATTACCGGTCAACCAAAAATCCCATTTCACAACAAAAAATGAAGAAGAATAAGGAAAGCCATAAATGGTGGTTGTTGAGCCCTCGGTAGTCGTAAATATATAATTGACTTACGTAAATAAAGTCTATTGTGGATGAATGGTTCAAAGTTTAGTTGAAATATTATTTCTGTAAAATGTAAGTCATCCAACCATTGATTTAAAATTCTTCATATAATCCTTATTTTAAAGATCCTCATTATGCCACCGTCCGTAATCTATATCTAAAAAAAATACACACACACACGCACACACGCACGGAGGATGTAAAGATGACCTCCTTAAACTTAAAAAGTGACGATGTTTTTATTTATAGCATGTACTTTAATAATCTAAACCATTCATTGTCTAGTTACATACACACATATGAATCATACAAAAAATTAGCCAAATCAAAAAACGTTTAACCATTTGACTAGCACAATGTTTGTTTTAATTTTATATAACAGACTACATTTATTTGCACGATTTTTAACCCTTTTAAAAACTGAAACTCAAGTGGAACGCGCCCCACGCGCGAGAGAGAAGAAAAAGTTTGTTTCGTGAGTTCTCTCCATGCCAAAAGCCAGAGGCGCTCCCACCGTTGCGTTCCTGTCCAAGAGAGGATGGTGGTCTGGGATTGCAGTGGAGTTCTCTGGTTAAAGTGTGGTCCACGGCTAGAGCAAGAAGGGTCGTTCTTGGTGTGGGAAGATCGATGTCGATCAGTCCTTCCCGGATTCTGGGCGAGGGCAGACGAGGTGCAGATTTGGGGCACGGCTTGCTGGCGGAGAAACCTGGCGTCACTGCTACAATTGGGATCTGAGCGGTGGCAGAGATTTGGATCTCATGGCAGAGATGAGCGCGGCGAGGATTAGCTCGTTTTTGGATCTGGTTTCGAACGTTGATCTGGTTATTGGGTAGCCTGCAAAGGGTCATGGTGGTGCAGCGGTGCAGGGATGAGGCGCGGCAGCGTAGTGCTCCAAGGAGGCAGCCTGGTGCCTGCGGAAGGCGTTGGCTACAAGCTTGGTGGGTTGCAGTGATGGGTCCTCGAGGGAGATGTAGGTTGGGCAGGGCTTTTGCTTTTGGGCCTTGCTGGTGATTTTTAATTTCTAGTTGTTTCGTTTCCAGTTGTTTGTTTACGTTTGTTGTTTTGTTGAAAATAAGTCCCTATAGTAGTGGTGCAGGGCTAGTCGGGCTTGGTGCCTGTATGTGCACTCTATGTGCCTTATCTGCTCTGGGTAGGCTGCGAGTTCATTGCATTAGCAAATGGTCGCAACCTCCAAGTGGCAGAAACGTGTTTGCTCTAGGTAGGTGGCGAGTTCCTTACTTGGTCAAATGGTCACTGCCTCTTAGTGGCAGGGTGAAACTTAGTGTCACTAGATTTATTTTCCAGTGGCAACATGATGGGAAAGCTGTGCGTATGGAAATTATGCTATGCTGTAATTGAGTTGTAGATCAAGTTATCTTTCCGTTGTGTCACCGCTGTGTCACCTATGTCAAAGCAAATAGAGTTGCCAGTAGAGCGTTCTTTGCTAGGTGGTACTTAGTTGAATACAGTTGTTTAGTAAAAACTTATGATAGTATTTCAAGATGTTCTCTAGTTCCGTATTGTAATAAGGAGTTTTGGCTCAATGTCCCCCCCTTTGTATTCGACAGTTTCATTAATCAAGGCTTGAGGGCAGCCGCACCACCCTTTATTATAAAAAAAAAATGATTTTCAATTTAGTTGATTTTTTATAGACATCATTCTTGCATAGGAATCTAAAGGACATCAATGGTTGAAATCATTAAATTATATGATATACTAGTGTAAAATAATGAAAATCCTAAAATTCTTAAAGTAAAGAGGTCCTCTCAAGAACGGGCCATATATATATATATATATATATATATATATATATATATATGAAGGATTTATCTTTTCAAAAAACAGATTGGGGATTTATCAAGAGAATTTTTTTTTGAACCAAACAATTCTCATTCAATTCAAGCAAGAATGACACGGATACATACCTTCCCTTGCCATCTATGGGCAAGTCTAGGACGTGGCATGCTAGCACCACCCATTAGACAATTAGTCCTCACATATTCAAAAGCGAACATATACACTATGAAAAGAATACATAGTAAATAGGCTACATTTAGATCTAAGATAACCATAGGTACATTTAGTTGAATTAATTAATGATCCTCTAGGATCCCAAATACGAAACCCTGAAGAAACAGAGTGTATCCGTGTGGTCCACAAAAAGCCCAATTCCAGCAGGTACACACAATAGGTTTGGGTCCCCCAAGCCCATTTGAATTTAGCCCCCAAACTGATTTGGGCTGCTGAATCCTTTTGGGCTCCCAAGATGATTTGGGCACCCAACTGCTGCACCTTTGCCACCATCTTCTCACCTCAAGTCACCTTGCCAGCATGCTCTGCATTCACCAAGGCCCGGCTTTCTTCCATCAATGCATCTGCAAAAAGACTCAATATGACTATCTCCACTCCCACAGATTGGAGCATAAAGATTCGCCCCACCATCAATCGGATTTGGATCCCAGCCCCCACATCTGCAATCGGAAGTGCAGCGAGCCATGATGCTCTGTTTTGGTCACCAGAAGCAAGCTTCTACCATGGGTAAATCAGAAGATCATCAAGCCCAGACCATCGAGTTTTCGAGTCATCAAGAGGTTTGAGTCTTCCTCTCCTCGGTCGGATCCTTATCCTAGAATTCCAAGCCCCCCCTATTTTCGATTTCGCCCAGATCGATTCGGTGAGATGAGATTCCAAGTAAAGCCACTAGTAGTTGGCTTTTATGGGTTGTCGTCGAGAGGCATCGATGTTGGAGGGCTATGGGATAACAGCCTGATGTGGAGAGAGAACCTCCACTTAGAGAGGATACCAGCACCGATCTCCACAATTGGAGCACCACAGAGAGGCGGCTAGGTTTCGGGAGCCACATTGCTCAAAGACTAGAGATTGCTTGCTTGTTTAGGTGTCGACAAAATTTTGTTGGTACTTCTTAAAGAGGATTTTTCCAATAGAGCTTCATTGGGTTCCCTTAAAAAGGGTCTTCACCAGAGGCGGAACTACATTGGGGTGCTGTGGGTCTTCTGCCCTAGTGAGATTTTCAGTATAAAGCTTTTATTTATCAAGAGATCGAGGACATCCTTAGTTCCTTACTCTAAGAATTTGAGGATTTTTACTAATTTTACACTAGTTTGTTAATTCAATGATTTTAACCGTTGATCCTGCATATTCCTATGCAAAAATTGCGTCTACAAAAAATCAACTAAATCCATAATCATTTGGTCACTCCAAAATTGTGTAAACACATGCATGTAGTCCACTAGATAAAATTAAAATGATAATTGTACTAATCAAATGGTTAAACATTTTTCGATTTGGCTAATTTTTTGTTGGATTCATATGTCTACATGTAGCAATAGAGTGAGCGGTTTAGATTATCAACTACATGCTAAAAATGAAAACATCCTCACATTTCAAGTTTAAGGACATCCTTTCTTGATCCTCTATGTGTGTGTGTGGATACCTTTACTAGCAAGCTTGCTTTATGTGTCACCAAGCATAAGTAACACCCTCTTAGGGGAGCCCACAAGTGATGGTGGGGCCCAACCGCGACGTGCATTTCGTAGCCCGACATTTAACCTACTCCGTGGTAGTCAGAAGCAGCCAAGACCTCGCCGGGAAGCAACCTTCCCGGCCTTACCAAATTGTCTTCATAATATGGTTCTAGACTAGAATGGGGACTTCTTGTGCCACATTGAAGAAAATGTAAAGGAAGGAGCTTCCCTTCCCTATGAAAGAAGGCTCCTTCCCACTTACTCAACATCCCATTACATCTTGTAATCAATTTGGGTTGCAAGGCCCAAACACATAGTAAAGCTTTCAAGTGGATGTAGCCACCCCTATAGTGGGAGATGAACCACTATACTTCTTTTGTGTGTGTGTGGGTCTCTCTCTCTCTCTCTCTCTCTCAAAATTTTAACAAGACCCCTTGGTCACTCACTTTAACCGTCGTTTGTGGGAAGCTGACACAATGACTTCGTCACTTACCATGCATTAAGTCTGCTTAATGGAGCTCAAAGAATTTTTTTTCTTTTCTTCTTTGAGTTATCAAAGCTGCTGATCACTGGGCATCCTCTTCTTTTGATTAACTCTACTCAATCTTCTTGAATCATCATTGGCTCTTAGTGCAAGGCGTCATGCCCTAGCCTTGTTGTTACGTCCCATACCTCAATTTACCCGTTTACTAGTCATTTGGACGATAAATGACAACTACTTTGACTTTTTACTTTGTTTCGATACTTTTAGTGGCCCTAAAAGTCGACTTTTTGATCGAATCAAAATTTGAGGAAACTTTCTACATGAAAATGGTAGATGACGTTAAATCGAGCGCGTGCATATGTGGTACGTAAAAATCGGAGTTCGTATGCTAAAGTTATAAGCGAAAAATTAATGTTACTGTTCATGGTTACTGTTCTTATATATATGGAAAGTTACCACGGTAGGTTTCCATTTCCGGAAACCCACCTCGGTAACTCTCCCTCTCTCCTTCCCCGTGCGCGTTCTCTCCCTCTCCTCTGCAACTCCGGCGTCCTCTCAATTCCAGTCACCTGGGAGCGAGCCGAGGCCATCATCCTTTTCCTCTCCTCATCCTGGACTCGTCTACAGTGGTAGCTTTCCGTTTCTTAGCAGGAAATCGATGAATCCAACCCAAGAATTTTACTGTAGCAGTTTTGAGTCAACGTCGATATCTTCCTATTTCGGCCATCTCCGGCCACAAAATCTGGCATAGTAGAAGCGTCTCGAGCCATTTGTCATTCCTCTCAAGTTTCATGCGTCGATTTGCAGTGTGGAGGCAGAATCAAGCAAAAACCCAAATTCTAGGGTTTTGAATTTTCTGGAAATTTTTCACCGGCAGAATTGGAGTTCTTCAAGGTAAAATTGGAACTTGTTGTAGTTGAGAAAAGTGTTGGGCGTGTTGAGTAGTCGTTGCTGCCAAAATTTGGTGGCCATCGGTGGTGGTGGCTGGTGGCACATGGGCCCCACGTGCCGCCACTGTGGGTGGCGTGTGGAGGTGCGTAGGGCAGGTTTTTGGCTTCGGTTTTTAGCCTATGAAATCCTCTAAATGATGTAGAGCTTATATATGAAGTTTGGTGAAGATTAGGGAAGTTTTTAGTTGATTATAAATTCTTGGAAATTTAGAATTTCGGTTATCG
The DNA here is from genome assembly GCF_002994745.2 of Rosa chinensis. Classification (NCBI taxonomy): domain Eukaryota; kingdom Viridiplantae; phylum Streptophyta; class Magnoliopsida; order Rosales; family Rosaceae; genus Rosa; species Rosa chinensis. The sequence goes on from NC_037088.1 coordinate 29,561,941, forward strand.
ATTTATGAGAATCCGACCGTCGGATTTCTCTCGAATCTGCCCTAGAACTTGTTAATTAATGAAATGGTGTTGGTGGTAAAGTTTGGGTTAAATCAGAGAAGAAAATAGAGATGTTGGACTAAGAGGATTGATTTTGGGAATCGTATTTAATTACCGAATTGTTATTCACGGAATATATTTATGTACATGGCACTATACCGAGTTACTGCTCGACGAAGGAAACTCGTATGCGTGGTAGCCTGTATAGTACTGTGAGTGGACTTTTTTTTTTTAAAATAATGATGCATGCATTAATTTCTTAAAGTAATGCTCTAGTTATTTATCATATTACTTTTCGAGCATATGATTGTTTTCGGATTTTGATTTCGATTTATCTCGTGGAATTACTTTCATTGATGATTTTCATGAAGTGACTATGAATTATTTCCGGTTGTGATTTTCGGATATTAATTTTGTTATGCTCGGATTCGAATTTATGATTTATGTTGTTTTTCAACAAAATATCTTCCATGGTATTTATTTTAAAGTGGAATATTAGTTCATTATTGAACTTCCTTGCTTATTCATCATTGACCCGAGAATATTTTGGCATGTGGGACACGCCGTTGATTTATTGTAGTATTTATATTTATTTATTGACTTTTGGTTTTGGCATAGGGAATGCCTTGATGATGATCTTGGAATTGGTTTTGTTTCGATTTGAGGAGATTATGTTTTTTTATTATTTCTCTCCTATTTATTTTGAACTTAAGATTATCTTGGCGTGTCGGACACGTCGTTGGAAATTCTTTTACGAGAGATGGGGGAAGCCTTATGTATTTATGGATTTATTGGGTTTTCGGATATGTTTTCTTGTGCCATACTTTGGGTGATTTTATCATGCTAGCATTGATGTCCGCCTTTGTGGCGAGGTGATGGGATCATTGAAGCTCGTCCGCCTTTGTGGCGTTGGTTACTGTCTTTGTGACAGTAATATTGAAACCCAGTATCCTAATCGCTACACTTAGTGGCTTGTGGGAATATAACGGGAGTATATGGGAGTACTTTAGCCTGGGAGGCTATCACCCGAACCTGGGAGGCTCATTCGTATGCCTATCTTCTTCCCCTACTTCTTATATTATTTTTGACTAGCAGGGCTTGTCCGATTTCCCTTAACTAGCGGGGCTGGCTTGTCTTTACGAGGTTCTCGATTTAAAAGATATGTTTTATAAACGTTGCATGCATCGAGGTTTTATAAATTTAAATAAGTGGGAAAGTATCAAAGCTTATTTAATTTAAACTATCTTGATTATTTATTTTTGTCCACTCATACTAACGTGTTTTCAATACTTTTCCCCTGGGCCCTTCGGTTTCAAATGCCTAGTTTGCAGATGAAATTAGTTGAGGTCGGACGTACATGGAGTTGAGGCATAGTCAACAGCATGGCTTCCGCATTTGCCTTTGAATTAGGTTTTCCTTGTTTACCTTTCTATTAGAATTGCTCTGATTACCTGTAGGATTAATGTTATTCAAGTTGCGTTTTGTGTTATGTGAATTGGACGATGTTGTGATTTAGGGAGCAGGGTGGCTCTAGGAGAATAAGGATGGGTGATTTAGAAGTGTAAATTTCATTTCTACAGGTTTTGGGTAGTCCATTTTAGGGGAAGTTCTGCCAAATTTTTAGAAGAATTTCTTCTAAGGTGGACCTCGCAGGGCCACTTTGGATTTCAGAGTGAAATCCGAGGGCGTCACTTGTACACTAGGTCAAGGCTGGTCAACGCCAATTTAGGGCTAGTCCACACTAAGTGAGGCTGGCCAACGCCAATCATAAGGGACAGTCTACGCCAACTGAACACCAAAAAAATAAAAATAAAAATAAAAAATGAAAAAAATTTGAGTCATTCTCTATTCTAAACCTCCATCTCCCTTATGAACAGTAGAATGCTTATAAATAGTGTTGTGGCTTTCTTGCCCCTTTTATTTATTGTGATTTACTGGATTGCCATTACCTGCAATTTTTTTTTGGCGAATGGTGTTTTGTCTTGATCGCACCTGTCACGTCTCGAATTTTGAATAAAGGAATTCAAATCTGAAACGCGAAAACTCAACAAGCAAAAGAAAATACTTAGAAAATTTTTCATTTAAATTACGCAACTAAACAAACCGAGTTCATAATGTCAATACCGACTCATTCCTTAGAGTCACATATTATATTACTGAAAGTTTACAAATTAAACTGAATAAACAAACTCACCACAATCACTACACAGCGGAAGACTAACAAGTCACTAAACCTATAACTGCAACAGCAAGATATCTCTCAGCATCCAATCACGTTCACCCTAACCTGCAGGATAAACCCGTACACCATTGAATAGTGTACCGGGTTGCAAATAACAAACCCGGTAAGCTCATGAAAGCTCATGTGAGTAAACTCAAAAACCTCAAAATCGTACAAATGAAACTAGTAATTCTAGGAAACCATCATAAATTAATAAATAATTTCCGGGGTATTACATTCTACCATCCTTAAAGAAATTTTGTCCCCAAATTTAAGCGCACTACTCAGCATATGGATAAGGATAACTCATCACCAAATCTGATTCTAGTTCTTGAATACAAACTAACCACCAACGATGGTCGCATCAACTTCCACTTCAACCATACCACAATCAAGTACACTAGATCCATCTTAAACTTTCTTCTCCAGTATAGGTACAATAATACACTCCACGATAAAAATTTAGGAGATAAGGCAAACCTAAATGCCGAATCTCCACCCTTCACCAAAGTGCAATAGGTCCAGCAAACCTTGGTCTTAACTTCATGTTGAAGTTAAAAACGCATGCCCTCAACATAACCTCCAACACCTTATTCACTCATTCAATCCGTCCAACAATCTGCGGATAACACACTGCACTCGCATTTCGAGTAATTTTCTGTTGCTTTCTAGAACAGTCTTAAATTCTCAAAGTAAGACATGTTTAGATCAACAATGGATACATGTGTAATACCTAACATCACAACACTAATGCACTCTACCACTCCACTTGGTAGCAACTAAAATAGCTGATGAATTTCATCCATGTAACCAACACCACAATAGTTTTGCTAACTATAGCACTACACACAGGCTACACAAGAATTCAGAGTCCTGTCCGCAAACAGTACCTACATCAACACATCAATATTGCAACACTAGCATTCCAAGAATTGAAAACAACAACATCCTTTCAAATCACTCAATCAACACATATATTTGCCATGGTGAAACCATTCCGAATCACAAGGGATTTGTTTCACCAATCAAAACTACACCAAAGTCTCAATCACCATCAACATAAGGCATGCTTAATCACTCATCAATTCCTAAGATCCCAGAACCAAGATCACAGTAAGGTTTAGCCTTAGCTAACATAAACATAGGTCATCAAAAAGCATTCTACAAACACAATCAAATTGTAGAAAATTTCTACCCCAACAACAATTAGATAAGCATCATTCTACAAATCATTCTCAATACTACACCAAGAAGTAAAGCTACACACAAGGATCTAGGTAGATACAACGAAGCCATTCCAAACACAAAACGGATGTGCATAAATGAATGCTCCACTATATCACAACCCTATCACCAAGCAACTAATAACTGATAAGTATCTTCTAACCCAAAACATCTGCCGATCCAACTTAGGAAAAGCACAACAACTACTGGTCAAATACTCATACCAACTTTAGATACAAGCATTGGTCAAACACCATAACTCCAACAACCAAACAACTATACCGCACAAAAGGATACTGTTTTCTATGAAGACCATCCTCGACAACTCCACCAAAATTTAATCCAGAGGTTCCCTTTCCTCAAAGAATTGTAACTCAACGAAACTATACTTGTTCTAACACGAACCTATAGGGTAACCCTACAGTTTTAAGGACTTACACCCTAACCAACACCCACACTACCACATACCCAATTATTATACCAGTATCGAAGAGTATATGATGCGGATCTGCTGCAAACAGGCCATCACTTGAGTAGTATTGATTATCACAAAATATGTGCCTTATGTGCTGATATCAAACTGTCACACCCCAATTTTGAATAAAAGAATTCAAATCTGAAACGTGAAAACTCAACAAGCAGAAGAAAACAGTTAGAAAAATTTTCATTTAAATTAAGCAACTAAACAAACCGAGTTCACAATGTCAATAGACTCAATACTAACTCGTTCCTTAGAGTCACATATTACATTATCGAGAGTTTACATATTAAATTGAATCTACAATTCAGTGAGTAAACAAACTCACCACACTCACTCCACAGCGGAAGACTAGCTAATTTCTAAACCTATAACTGCAATAGCAAGATACCTCTCAGAATCCAATCAGGTGCACCCTAACCTGCAGGATAAACCCCTACACCATTGAATAGTGCACCGGGTTGCAACAAGAAACCCGGTAAGCTCATGAAAGCTTGTGTGAGTAAACTCAAAAACCATGAAATCATACAAACGAACACTTTATTAATTCCAGGAAACCATAAGAATTTAATAACGAATTTCCAGGGTATTACAGCACCGCTTCGATCATTTTCAGTTATATCAACTCGGAAATTCTCAGTTTTTGGCTAAGTGGACGCATATACAGAGGGAGAGTGATTGGAGCAAGACCACACTTGCTGTTAAGAGATGCATCTATACTAATGCCCAATTTCCGTTAGCAATTTCAGAGATTGGGGGAATTGATTGAGGTTTCAGGAATCTTTCGCACCACTACGATGTCTTCTTTTGCTCCACTTGCGCCAACTGATAGAGAGAGATGGAGAGGATTGTTCACCTGTTTTAGCTAGAGTTGGCCAGAGAGCGAAGGGGTTGTTGATAGGTTTACAATTCTCGGTATTTGATTTTTGATTCCGGCTTTTTTTTTTGTTAAGTTCATCTGATTTCTCATGCATCAGTTTATTGTTTTTGTTGTAGTTTGGTTTTGATCTGAGGAGGCAGAACATGAATTTTTTCCATTCTTTTTTTTTTTTTTCCTGTTTGTGCTGATTTCTCATCCATAGTTTTTTGTTTTGATTGTAGTCATTGATGTTGTTCTTATGCTTACCGCCAAATGTTTCCTTAATCTTCTCCTTTAGTCCCTTCTTCTTTCTGATTCTTCCTCCTTGCCCAACATCCTCCTCTGACAACAATACATCAAACAACATTGAAATTAGTTAGTGTCAAGTATAAAAGCAAAACCTGCCTACATGATATAAATAGATTTTACATGACGAAGTGTCTTACAAAGCTATAGCTGGTTTAGGGTTGTTTCTAAATTCCAAAGCTCTCATTCTTGCATGCTTGAAATTTAGGAATTGCGTGTTTGAGTTAGCTACCTCAATGGATATGATTTTTGTGTCATAAAATTTTGTAGAATCACTATCATCGTTCAAATTTAGTAACATGTGTACACATTTTGTGCCTTGAAGTTGGTGTTTAATTAGTTTTGTGTTGAATTTTCAGAGTGCAATCAGGTTTCAAATGGATACAAATAATTGGTGGCCTCTTCAAGGAGGAGAGCCTGCAATGGATGCATAAATTGGAGGAGCCAATTGCAGGTGGATTTGCTGCATAGAATGATCAATAAGATGTTACTATGCTGAAATTATAGTGCATCGTTTTATTCATCTTCAATTGTTTTTGGTGTATGTTAATAATGGCTTTTGAATTTGGTGAACATGAAGAGTGGATAAATTGTTGTTAGGTTTGAGCAGAAGATATATACCGCCACTACTAGCCACGTACATTTGGTGTCCAAATTATCTATAGTACATGCAAACATGTACGTGTGTATCGTAATAAGTAAATCTGAATCCCATTAGCCTTTTTGCTCGTATAGCTTGCTCCGGCTACTCAGAAAGTAGAAAACTTGAGGTTAGAGAAAGCAATATGACGATTACAGAAGTTGGCCATGAAGAAGAGGAAGAGGGCCATCCTCCTTATGTAGAACCATAGATCAACTCTAGGTCGCACTGGATTGCTCTGTTTATTGAGCCTTCCCCTTTTGCGTGAGTCCCTGAATTTTGCTTTATTGACCTTTTCTTTATTGTAAAGAATTAATCTTGATGAATAGTTTGGGTATCAAAAGATTAGATTCGCTACCTAACGCCCACTACTTTAACATAGCTCCTCTCATCAAACAATTTTCCGACCATATGGAGGTCTATAGCCAGGAATGGGGGACTTCTTGGAGGACCTAACAGAGGCTCGCCCGAAAGGGCATAACGCGTTCGCTCCTATAAAATTTTAGATGAACAATGCACTTGCACTAATTATGCTCGTTATACGGCACAAAACCACGCTTTGGTATCAACCCCACAAGAAAAACCTCCTTGACTGGGGACTTCGAGGGCTTGGCCCAATATAATTAGCAATGGTTACGCTCATGCCTTAAGATATCACCTTCGAGCTACCCGTTGATGCCTCATGGTATCCCCGAGGTTTAACGCTCTTGCCTTTTTGGCATCTCCGAGCTTCACCGCTCTTGCCTTCCTGGAATCCCTCAACTTCATGCTCTTGCCTTTCTGATGACATCCCCGATCCTCACGCTCTTGCCTTTCCTGCAACCCCAAGCTTCACGCGCTTGCCTTTCTGACATCCTCGAGCTTCACGCTCTTGCCTTCCCGGCATCCCTAGGTTCCTTCCCTGCATCCTCTAGCTGTAACGCTCTTACCTTCCTGATATCCCTATACTTTCACGCTCTTGCCTTCCTAGCAACGCCAAGCTTCACTCTCTTGCCTTCCCAGCATTCTCGAGCTTTCACACTCTTGCCTTTCTAACATCCCCGACCTCACTCTCTTGCCTTCCCGGCATCCCCGAGCTTTAATGCTCCTACCTTCCAAGCATCCTCGAGGTTTCATACTCTTGCCTTCCCAACAACCCCGACCTTTATGCTCATGCCTTCCTGACATTCCTGAGCTTTACACTCATGTCTTCTGTATAGAATACACATTAATGGAACATTGAATTCTTCTTCCATTTATCATTTGCAACAATCAAATTCTTTTCACGTTCCATTAATACGAGCGAAAACCAAACTAACACAAACGTTTGTGTATTCATTCTGAGTCACGAACTCTTACCTTCACTGCACTCATGCAACTTACACTTCATGGGTGTAACCTCGTCAACTCGACCTCGTTCATTTTCTTGCGCACATCACACATTTATCATATTTAATCCATATGCCCATTATTAATATGCTCACACAACCATGTGTGTTCTCAAGCCTATACATCATAATTGATAATTCTCGGTGCCATTCATATGTATACATCATCATGTACATTCGTATATACTAATGCATATCAGTGAAACTCAAATACGTTGCCCAATACAACAAGCATTCAACTTGCGCATGCTCTTATCTTAGTTTTGCAGGTTAAAGAGTCCCTTCTTACTTAAGGAGTTAGGGGACTTGTAGGGGTTGGGCGCTGCTCGGGCGTCACTTATGCTTGATGACATTATGTTTATAACTCCTCAACCAAGAAACTCCACTTACTTGGGGACTTTAGAGACTTGTAGTTACCTCTAATAGCAAGTTTGTTTTATATGTCACCAAGCATAAGTAACACCCTCTTAGGGGGGGCTCACAAGTCATGGTAGGGACCAATTGCGACATGCATTCCTTAGCCCGACATTTAACCTACCCCATTGTAGTCGGAAGCGGCCAAAACTTCGCCGGGAAGCAACATTCCTGGCCTTACCAAGTTGTTTTCACAATATGGTTTTCTAGACTAGAATGGAGACTTCTTGTCCCACATTAAAGAAAATGTAAAGGAAGGAGCCTCCCTTCCCTAAAAAAGGAGACTCCTTCCGACTTACTCAACATCCCATTACATCTTGTAATCAACTTGGGCTGCAAGGTCCAAACACATAGTAAAGCTTTCAAGTGGATGTAGTCTCTCCCAAAGTGGGAGATAAACTACTATACTTCTTTTGTGTGGGTGTGTGTGTGTGTGTGTCTCTCTCTCTCTCTCTCTCTCACTCAAAACGTTAACATGACCCCTTAGTTACACATGTTAACAGTGTCTGTGTTAATGGTAAATGTGTTTAATTTTTTCAGACTAATCATTGTTTATAAATTGTGGTGGTGGGGAAACAATTAACAAAGTAGATGGAAATGACTAGGATGATCTATCCTATCGTGAAAAAGCCAATATGTGTCTAAATCCAAGAGATCTTCTCTCATAACTTTTATTGGATTAATAGCTCGAATAGTGACATAGAATCTACTAGAGAGACACATAAACTTCTCTAAGATGTGCCTTTGTTCGCAATCATTAGAGGTATTGCAAAGGAACTCATTTCAGTTCTCTACATGCGTTTTCGCATGGAATCCATTAGCTATTTATAGGGTACGATTTGCCCTAAGAGCGTGGAGAGTTTCTGTGACAGTAATCAAGGTGCCATTTGGCAAGTGGAACTTGGGCTATTCCATGTCCTTGAATTAATACCGATGGCCCAGCCATCGTAGTCACAAAGTAATATGCTCAGAATCAAAATGGAGTCATAATGAAAAGAACTCAAAATTTTATTCATAAGTCAACGGAGTTACATCATTGTCTCTTTGACCAAAGAAAATCTAATCCAAAATGCTAGCTAATGCAAAACAATGGTAGTCGTCTAACTTCTTTCAATAATTCCAAAATAAATGTGACCAGGTGAGTAGAGAGATGTCGGTGGAGCAAGGCTCGCTTAAGTACCACTAATCTCAGAACCTTCCTAGACATCACACTTACTTTGGGTGAGCCTACTTTGAAGAAAGACTAAACCAGTGGCATTTACTACAAAAATATATGCCAATTGCCTATTACATCTCTTGGAAAAATAAAGACTTAAACAGAATTGGTGATCTATTGATCCCAGCAAGATTTGTACATGACCAGGAGCCCACACCAGCCTAAAGCCCAAGCCCAATCCATACCCTGCAAGACCGCCTCCGTCGCGATATCAACCCAACAGTGCCTCCATCGTCCCTCCATTGCTGCTGTCGCATCAACCCCGGTGTGCAAGAGCCAAAGCAACGACACCTTGTTGCCCCTAACAACCACCAGCGCACCGCCACCAAACAAGCCGGAAAAGCTCTGGGTTAAACCCAAGTCCCGCACCTGCAACCCCAAACCAGACCACCCACCACCATCAATCCCACCTCGAGCGCATGATCTGGTCCTTGCGACCCTCCTCCACCTTCTATCATCGGTGGAAAATGACGACGATGATGACGATACCAAATTGTTCTGACGACTGAGCCTCTCGACGTCCAACCAATCCTCTTTAACCCACTCAATCCCCATAGCCATCTCTCCCAGATCTGGGCACACAGAACAACTAGAACACCAAGCCGACGAGCAGCAGAGAAGAGTAGCCCGTCCGACGATGGCGTCACAGGGACGCGCTGCCGGACGAAACAAGGTTTTTTCAAAGGTGATGACCTAGGGTGTGCGTCTCACTATTGAGTGGGTTTTTGGTATAACTTTTGTCTTAAGCTGTAGTCCTATATTTTCAGGAGATTGTGTTAATTATCTTCCCAACGAATTGAGGCTCCTTGATTGGGAATTTTGTCCATTATTATCTTTTCCATATAATTTTAATCCCAAAAAACTTGTTGTACTGAGGATGCCTGGCAGCGAAACATCACTTTTGCGGGAGTTACGGAAGGTATTTCAAATTAATTATCAATATTTCTTTCATTAAAAGAGTTTGGTTTTTAGATGTTCTTTTGAGAGTTTAGTTGTAAGAGTTATAATTTCTAAATTTGTTTTAATACTTCTTGTACTTTCATGTTTTGTCCCAAAGATATTTGTTCAGCTGAAAATGCCTTGGAGCTGCCAGTCACCACTGGGGAAGGGATCAGAGGTATTTTAAATTTATTAGGATTAATGATATATATTATCTCTTCAAAATTATTATTTATAGAGATTTATTTTTGGAGTTGTTCTGATTCTTCAAAACTAATAAATATAATTATTTCATGCTCCCGATAAGGAATGCCCCCTAAAGCTAATCTCACTAAGTTTTCTGTACTGTTATACTTGAAAAAAATAATAATAATAATAATTCTCTTCTTTTTTTCTCTTCTTATTTTTACACAGATTATGCAAAATTTGAAATCTATGGATTTGTCAGATTGCGATGGGGTAAAAAAAACTCAAGTTGTCTTGATTTCCAAATTTAGCAGACTTGAACCTAAGAGGTTGTAAAAATTTAGTTGAAGTTGAGGTTGGATTTCTTAAGGATCTAGTTAATTTGGACCTTGGGGAGCTCTCAAAACTCGAGAAGTTTGAAATTGTGGGAGAGATGAAATCCTTAAAAAGCCTGGATCTAAGGGGGACTGCTATCAAAGAATTGCCTTCTTCGATTAGACTTCTCACTAATCTTGAAATGTTGAGTTTAGAAGGATGCATGCAACTTACACATGTGCCCTGCAGCATTTTTGAATTGCAACATCTACAACATCTTGATCTCAGTGGATGCATGAAGCTCGAGAAGTTTGAAATTGTGGGAGGGATGGAATCCTTAAAAGGCCTGGATCTAGAGGGGACTGCTATCAAAGAATTGCTTTTGTCAGTTGGACTTCTCACTAATCTTGAAATGTTAAGTTTAGAAGGATGCATGCAACTTACAGATCTGCCGTGCAGCATTTTTGAATTGCAACATCTACAGCATCTTAATCTCAGTGGATGCATGAAGCTGGTTTCTATTCCAATAGAGTCAGACATTGTGGAAGGTAAAAAGTCAATAATGATTCCTCAGATACTTGTCTTATTGCTATAGAGTTTGCGAGAATCTGGAAGATAATGCGGCCAAGATGAAAAGAAATTCATCAGATGAATCGGTTCTGTTCTCTCTCTCTTTCTTTCATCATGTCAGCAATCTGCATTACAGGCTTCGTTCCCCACCTTACATGGAGTTCCAAAGTGGTTCACCTGCCACAGTGGTTCGGATGAGAGGTCCTTCTGCCGTAACATAGGATTTTACTTCAGAATTGAATTTCCTCGAAATTTCAAATGGGAGAACAAAGGATTGGCTTTCTGTGCTCACGTGGGACAACTTACCAACACTGCACCCGTCTTAGTGAAAATCTACATTAATCGGGTGTGCATCACTGAAAACTCCAAAGTGTCCAATATGAATACGTGGTTGCACTATATTCAATTTCATACAATAATAGGAAGGCTCCATGAGAATGGCTTACGGCCACTTTCCATTTATATAGTTCAGTTTCAGTTCCAATATCCCTCACGAGCGTTCCCCCCATATGAAGAAGTCGAAACTAAAGTGTTGGAAAGCTGCGGGGTCCACGTAGTAATGCCGGAAGATGAAGGCGTATTTGTAAATGATGCAACAAGTTGATACTGTCGAATTTTGCAGTTGATGAAGGTCATCAAATCTCGAAAGCCAAAAGCCGATCATCATCCATCAAAATCTACAAGTACAATGGGATTTTCAATCAAATTTCAAATGCTTACATTGACGGCTTGCACATTTCATTATTCGGGTTCGATTTCCTTCAATTCAAACCACTTTCTTGGGTCCTTTAATTAGCTTGTTTAATTTTCAGTTTCTTTTTTGAAATCTTTCTGTGCGATGCAATTAACAATCTCCATTATTTTGTGCAGTTATTAATGAAAAACTTTCAAGATAAGAGGAAAAAAGGGCTCCGTCGTCTTCGAAAGAAAGGCAAGCAATACCTCCAGCGAATATGGTAATGACTATTTCGATCTCTAAGGATGACATTGATCATGCAAGGAGTAGCAGCAGTATTAATGTTGGATCATAATTCATATTCATACATATATATATATATAGAGAGAGAGAGGGAGAGAGAGCAAGGATCTGAAGCGGACGTCCGTACTTTAGCGAAAGTACGGACGTCGACGCAGCAGGCAGTTCCAGGAGGCGCGGGGCTGGCCGGAGGGAGGCCGGAGGCGTCCCAGACCTCTTCTGGGCTGCGATCGAGGTCGGGGTTGCCGGTTTCTGGGCAGCCACCTCACCTGTAGTTGCAAGTTCTGTGTAGCCATGCAGAACGCTCGCCGGCGACTCCACTGGACCGCAGACCCCTGGCGTCCCTCCGGTAAGCTGCGCCGCGCCGCCGACGCTCGATCGTGACCGGAGGAGCAACGTCTGTACTTTTTCTGGGTTGCGGATGTCCTCTTCAGAACATTTTCGTGTATATATATATATATATATATATATATTTGTGCCCTAAAACATGAAAATTACTTGTTTGAAAAGTTCAATTTAATGTTGACTAATCTAATTCCATGGTTTGTAGAAAATTTTGACAAGAGGAGAAAAAAATGAAATTCTGGTGAATTTTGCATGCACCACTTCTTTTGGTGGCACAAGTATTTCGTGAAGAAATTTCAGAAAAATAGAAGCTTAAATTACGAGGGATGCTAAGGCTGCAGTTTGATCATTTCTTTAACCGAAAATTACGAGGGAAGCTCACAGAAATTGTTGTGCAAAACCGTTGCTGCAAAGCAAAAAAGTGCAGTTCAGAATCAACTTATTGGGAACAGTTTTTGAGAACTTTTCTTGCAACCTTCCAAGTGAACTCTTGCAAAAAGAGCTAGCATTCCTTAAATTTCAAAGTGAGGCCTCGCTATGGATAAATACTCTAAATATATATATGTATGTATGTATGTATGTATAAGCAGAGATATCCCACATAACACAGTAGCAAATATCATCCAACAAATAAACCTTATAAAATCCCAAGGAGTCTAAATATTGAGATCATAATATAGATTAAATGGTCATCATTACTTAGACATCCTAATATAAAAGTGGTCGAAGCATACTACAAAAGAGAATTACAGCAAGTCATGCCTTTAACTGATAGTAATAATTAAGTGGAGTCAATGCAGCTCAGGCGGTCTATCAATTCCTGCTCCTCCTGATCAGCTGGTGGTGCGAATACGTAGAGTGGCGGTCGAGCATTCACAGGCATTGGTGGTGGTGGTGGTGTTGTTGTTGTTGGGTAGAATGGTTGAAATGCCGGTGGTGTGTGACTCGGTGTGGTAGAATCATGATTGTTTGCCTCTATCTCATGCTTGACAAAGAAAACGAGCAATGCCACAAGAGCCACTATCAGGACCGCTGCACCAAAAACTCTGATTTTGGCCATTGATCGATCTGCAACAATAAACTACACAAACACTACACAATATTATAAATCGTTACTCTCAAATTAAATGAAAGCTATAATGTGGAGATATTGCCAGTTCAGTGCCTGAACAAAGTGTAGCTCTCTATATCTCTCCTGCTCATTTGTAGGATTAGAATAACAGCCTCTAAACTTCTTTATTCATTCTGCTCAAAACACACTGCTCTCATAAATAGTATAAACATCTCACTTCTGTGCAAGGTAACAAATAAGTGGACTTGAACATTTTTTTTTCCAGAACCCAGTAGGATTTTATCTTTTTGTAAAACCTTTAGCATCAGCAAAATCAATTGAAATGGAAATGGGTTCTTTACTTCTTTGTGAAGAGTAACTTAAGAACATAACAATTTATAGTGAGATGAAAGCAAGTCATTAACAAATCTATCTCTACTCCATTTCTAGTGCTATCTAAAGCCTTTTTTTTTTTTTTTTGAATTAGGGATTAGGCGATATTAGCTTCTCGGAGGCAAACGATATAGGGAACAAGTCCCACGCTCTATCCCGAAGGAGAGGGGTTTGCCACACTCTGGGAACCCACTGCCCGTCCCCCTATTTTTATTTTATAAATAACAAAAAAAAAAAAATACAACCCAAAAAAGGGGGGACATAAACCTTACCCCAAAAGCTAGAAAGAGAGACAAAAGGAAGTAAAAAAATTGAAGCAGAACCTTGTTGTAAATGATAATGACTATTCATGCAATAGGTATTGCTTAATGTATGCGATTGACAAACTCGTAATGTATGCGATTGATTAGTAGAGCTATTATGTATTACCTTTTGTATACATGATGTAACCCTATATAAACCTCATGGTGAGATGAATACAATACAATTATGCAATTCTCTACAACACGTTATCAGCACGATACTCTAACCCAAGCCCTAGCTAGAAAAAAAAACCCTAACACCCGAAATTTCTGTCACCAAAAACTGCCGCAAGCTCCTAGCCCTTGCTAGCCATACCGTGCGCTGCTCCTGCAGCCCTTGAGCACCCCTGTGCCTCCTACTGCTCCTGCAGCATCGTCGCACGCTTGCTGCCCCTGCAGCACAGCAGCATGCTCATTCCTGTGCAGATCAGTCTGTTTTCACGCCCCAAAAAGTCTTGATAGGGACCTCAGATCAAAATCCTTCCTTCATCAAAGTTGTTCATCTCTGCCTCTTCTATCTGACCTCAAAATTTCAGCCCTATTGGAGTCGTTTTGAGATCTGTACACCATTTGAAGTGGGAGCTGTTCAGAAGCGAATCTGCTCGGAATTTCAACAAGTTTCAAAGATTAAAGTTCCTGCTTTCTTGTCTTTTAAATTCCTTAATTTTCTGTATGATTTTCAATATACAAACATGGGTTCGATTATTTAATAAAGCGGAATTGTGGGGATTCACGCTTAACGAACTAAGAGTATTCGTATGAACTAAGAGTGTTCATAATGCTCGGACTAAGAGCGTCCGTAAGCATCAAATTGTGACCATATTAAAACATTATTGTTTGATCTAATCCAAAAGAGATTCTTGGAAATTGTTTTCTTGGTAGCATAGCTCGGAAATCTTATTATTTTAGTTTTCGTGGAAGTTTAGCTCCGAAACTAATATATCTTCTCTTCTTATTTTCAGGATGTCGAATGAACCTAGACTCGACTTTCCCATACTTGACTCAACAGGCTCGGATTACCACAGTTGGGTAACCGATGTTGAGAACCACCTCACTTCAAAGGGAATATTACCCATAATCCAGGCACCTAACCTAGTTCGTGTGTTCGTGCGAACACCTATAAAGCATGCTCAAGCAGTTATCTTGATGCGACGCCATATGGACAAGACACTCAGATTGGAGTATATGTCGATCAAGGATGCAAGAGAGCTATGGGTAGCGCTAGAAGAGCGCTTTGGCAATGTCCAAGATTCCCTCCTCCCTGACTTGAAGGTTCAATGGAACAATCTGTGCTTTGCTAATTTCAAGTCTGTTGCTGAATATAATTCAGAAGCTCTTCGCCTACAGTCCATGTTGAGGTTTTGTGGACAACCTATCACAAAGCAAGAGCTAATTGAGAAAACTCTCTCCACCTTCCCCGTTTCAGCCATTGTGGTATCAAATCAATACTGCACTGAAGTCAATGCTGGACGGATCACGAGGTTTCATCAGCTTATCAATCTCATATATGTAGCTGAGAAACATGATAACATACTCTATAGGAATTATAATTCAAGGCCCATTGGAACTAAAAGCGTTCATGAGGCGAATTATAATGCACCCAAAAGAGGGCGCAAGGAGCGGAACCCTAAGAATAACGGATATGAGGGACGTATGGGTCCATATAACCGCCCTAACAAGGAAGGAAACCACAGGTTTGGTGCGGTTACACGTGGTGGCAATGCCACATGTGGGAGAGGTGGTCGTGGTATCCCTGGTCGTGGTGGTGGTAGGGGTCGTCAACGGGCCGGGCCGGGCCGGGCCGGGCCTTGCTATATTTTTAAATAATTGCGGGCCGGGCCGGGCCGGGCTTTATTAAAAATCAAAGGATCCAAGCCCGTCCATATAAAGCGGGCCTTGCGGGCTTTTTCGGGCCGGGCCGGGCTTAGCCTTGCGGGCTTTTTTGGGCCGGGCCTTGCGGGCTTTATTTATAAATAAATATTTAAAGACACAAGTATTTTTTTTTTTTAATCAAGCTTTGGAAATTCAATGGATAATGATCAAATACAACCAAAGATAACAATCTATATAACTAAATTGTACCCAAAAAAATCTATATTTATATATAGATACTAATTTGTTGATAAATAAATTTTTAAAGACACTAATTTTTTATAAATCTATATTTATACATCATACACTCCAAAGAGCTACATATAGCAATTCAAAGAAAATGAGAAACCGACCGTTGGATGAGTTTATTACAATAAATTATGAGTGTGGTAAAAAATTTAGCCAATTTCACCATATTTTTGAATCCGATCGGATTGGTCAACCATAGTCACTTATATGTTTTATTGGTTGACCGATGCCGTGACAACCGCGAAACGTGCTTATTTTTTCACATCACGTTTGTATATATTCCATCAATGGATGTGCGTGGACATAACATAAAAAAAAATTAATTTTAATTACAAACACATTGGTCTATACCAATTTTATTCCTAAAGTTGTATGACTTATACATTGCATTTAAATTGTTTAGGTTCATTCTAAAGCAACCATGAAGTAGAAAATGAATTCGGAGAAACCAACCGCTCGATGGAGAGATTGTAATGTTTTATGGTGATTGTAGAAAATCCAGCCAATTTGGTTATCATTTCGAATTCGATCAACTAGATCAAACGTAGTTACTCATATAAATCTATATTTATATATCATACACTCCAAAGAGCAACCCTTATCAATTCAAAGAAAATGGAAAAACCGACCGTTGGATGAGTTTATTACAATAAATTATGAGTGTGGTAAAAAATTTAGCCAATTTCACCATATTTTCGAATCCGATCGGATTGGTCAACCGTAGTCACTTATATGTTTTACTGGTTGACCGATGCCGTGACAACTGCGAAACGTGCTTATTTTTTCACATCACGTTTGTATATATTCCATCAATGGATATGCGTGGATATAAGATAAAAAAAAATTAATTTTAATTACAAACACATTGGTCTATACCAATTTTATTCCTATAGTTGTATGACTTATACATTGCATTTAAATTGTTTAGGTTCATTCTAAAGCAACCATGAAGTAGAAAATGAATTCAGAGAAACCAACCGCTCGATGGAGAGATTGTAATGTTTTATGGTGGTTGTAGAAAATTCAGCCAATTTGGTTCTCGTTTCGAATTCGATCAACTAGGTCAAACGTAGTTACTTTTATAAACCTATATTTATATATCATACACTCCAAAGAGCAACCCCTATCAATTCAAAGAAAATGGAAAAACCGACCGTTGGATGAGTTTATTACAATAAATTATGAGTGTGGTAAAAAATTTAGCCAATTTCACCATATTTTTGAATCCGATCGGATTGGTCAACCGATATGTAGAATATACATATGCACATATTTTATATAGAAGTATAATAGTATAAAAACTTCCACACACACACACACACACATATATATATATATATATATATATCTCTCTATATATATATATATATATATATATATATCTCTCTCTATATATATATACACACACATATATATTAATATATATATATATATATATATATAAACACACACACACATATATATATATATAAACACACACACACATATATGATATATTGATATATATATATATTATATTGATATATATATATATATATATCTATATCTCTCTCTCTATATATATATATATAAACACACACACACACACACATATATATATATATATATCTCTATATATATATATATATATAAACACACACACACATATATGATATATTGATATATATATAGATATATATATATATATATCTATATGACTATATATATATATATATATATATCTATATAAACACACACAAATATATATCTATATGTGTCTATATATATATATATATATATTTATAAACACACACACACATATAGATATATCTATATATATAACACACACACACACACACACATATATATATATATTAATATATATATATATATATAAACACACACACACACACACACATATATATATATATAATATTTTGCGGGCTTTTACGGGCCGGGCCTAGTGGGCTTTTGGCGGGCCGGGCCTATGGGCCGGGCCGGGTTTTTGTGGGCTTTTTTGCGGGCCTCCATCGGCCCACCAAGGCTGGCTTTTGCGGGTTTTTTGACGGGCCGGGCCGGGCCAAAAGCCCTGCGGGCCGGCGGGCCTCCATCGGCCCACTTGATCCGCGGGCTTTTTGATGAGGCCTAGGTGGTGGTGCCATGGCTAGTGGTGGAGGCGTCATGGGTCGTGGTGGTGGCACCAACCCTCCTAGGGAACGTCCACATCGTGCACCTCAGTTAAAGGGAGGCAACCACAATGACATGTGTCATCGATGTGGATCAAGTGAGCATTGGTTCAAGCAATGCAAGGCAAGCGAGCAACTAGCTTCAAGATACAGGGCATACAGGGACCTGAGGGAGCAAGAAGTGTACCTTGTAGAAGAAGAAGAAAATGGTGGAGACATCCATCTCACCATAGAGGACTTCAAAGCTGACGATGAAGTGCACAAGGATGCCGCAGACTTTGATTAGATTAGTCCTTTTATTTTTCAAGAATTTTTGTAATGGCAATATGCCTTAGTCAATAAATGACAATTGTATTAAACTCTTTCTTATGTGGTGCACCCAATGAAATATGATGTCTAGGAAAGTCATTGAGATTAATGGTACTTAAGAGAGCCTCGTTCCACCAACATCTCTCTTTACTTTCCTGGTCATATTTGATTGGAGTTACCAAACGGATAGAGTGACTACAATGTGTCTTAGTTTGATTTTATTTTGGATTAGACTTTTTGGGACCTTTGATGTAATCATTAGCTATCTTTATTAATAAATTATCATATTATTATTCGATGTCATGGACATGTTTTAAATCCTAACTTTATTATTTTTCAGTATGTTTCCTGGAGAGTTGGAATGCCTTGTTGATAGTGGCACCACACATACTATATTGTGACATAGGCAACTATTTCTATGGAAGACGCCTAGTCGATCTTCTATGACTACGATGGCTGGACCATCACAATTGATTCATGGTCAAGGACCAGCTCAATTTATGTTGCCAAATGGCACAAGTATTAATGTCACCGAAGCTCTATATGCTCCTAGGGCTGGAAGGACCCTATTGAGTTTTAAAGATATAAGAGCCAATAGTTTTCATGTGGAAATACATTGTGAGAATAGACAAGAGTTCCTTTGCATCACCTCTAATGATTACGGACATAAACCAGTATTAGAGAAACTTATGTGTTGATCTAGTGGGCTGTATGCAACCACTATTCGAATTATTGAATCCAACCATGTCATGAGAGATGACTTATGGGATTCTGACACATATAGGCTTTGTCATGACCGTTTGGGACACCCAGGTCGTGATATGATAATCCGTATATTAAAGACTTCACACAGACATCCATTTTTCAAAACGAAAAGAATTCAAAACCAAAATTCGATCCAAGGTAGGACTGGCGCCGCCTACCCCCTGCGGCCCAAAAGTTGTATTGATGCCACCAATACCTCGTTGGTTCCTTTTTCTACTTCTAAAGTCAATTATGACTTCGTGGCTCAACTGGATACTTCCCTGGTTGCTTTTAAAGCCCATCTTTCGTTTTGCAAAGCCTGCTCTTTAGCAAAATTAGGATCGAGACCATCCTGTGCAAAGGACACTAAACAAAATATTTCATTCTTACAAAGAATCTAAGGTGATATTTGTGGACCTGTTCAACCAACTTGCGGACCATATAGATATTTAATGGTGTTGGTTGATGCATCGACACGACGGTCACATGTCATGCTATTGTCCACAAGAAATGCTGCATTTGCTAAACTCCTAGCACAAATCATTAAATTAAGGGCTCACCACCCTGATCATCCCATTAAGGCTATGTTTGGGGGGCTTTTTAGCTCCCCTGCTTATAAGCACAAGAGGACTATGCGTTTGGTTAGCTGACTTATGCTCAGCTTATTCGAAAAGCCACTGCAGCTTCTCGTGAAAAGGAGAAGCTGCCTGACCCCAGCTTTCAGAAGCCAGAAGCCAGCAGCTACTGTAGCGGTACTTACTGTAGCTAAATAAATGTTTCAAAATGACAGATTCTATCCTCCCTTGGGAGAGGCAATTACGGATTGCCATCAAGCCTTCGAGATGAGATCCAAGGCCGCACAGCATTTTCATCTCTATCCCATCTCCGCTCTCCCTCTGACGCCGTCGGGCTCTCATCACAGACGCCGCCTCACCCTTTGACGCTGTTTAAACCAGAAATCGACCCCAATTGACCCAAACTCAGTTCCAAGAACTCACTGCCGAGACTGGAATGGTGACGAACGGATGATCTTCACGCCAGCAACTCAACCAGCTTCTTGGTTGTTGGCCTGTAGGTGCAGCCGAGCAAGAAACGAAGCCCAAAAAGGCCGAGGAAGTCGCCGGCGTCGGTGACGGCATCGAAGCCGAGAGGAACCCAGAAACAAAATTGTCAAAACTCGATCAAATTCAAAATCTAATTGTATAGGCTTGCAGAGTATGACGAGGAGATGAGATTTCATACCAAATGTAGCCCAGAAGGTGGCCGGAGTCGCCGGAACTCGCGGAAATCGCCGAAGAAGTCTCGGAGCTTCCAGTGGTCGATTCTCCGTTAACGGGTTGGGTAAGGGTTTGGGTGGTGGCAGAGACGCAGAGGCGTCGGCGGAGAGAGAGACGGAGCTTGGGCATGGGATTGGGAATGGGATTGAGCTTGAGGGAGGGACATGGAGCAAATAAGGATTTGATTTTGGGGTTGGTCTGTAGCTTTACTCTAAATATTCTTCCATGCTTTTCGATCATCTTCTTCAGCTCAAAATCGATAGACTGGATTGCAGTAGGGATTCTAGTACCACCATGTGGAGCCTCATTATTTGATGCTCGTCTATTGGATTTCCAAGTCTGCTCATACTCTCCCTGAAAGCACTACACACCGGCTCAAAATTGGTGCTTTTGTAATCAATCAAAGCAGAGAGGTATACCCTATAGATAGTTGCATTCATAATACTAACTTTAATATCAATATTAGTATGTAGTATCTTTCTTCTTTATCATCCAAACAGGCATTTAATTATTCTTGCCATGTCTGCTTCGTAATTGTGTTCCACATAAACTAATAGTAAAGCAAACCATCAGTTTGTAGTCTTGAACAATTCAAAATGTTAGGAATTACATGTTAATGTTGCCTTTTGGTTTGGTTAATGAGTGAGGAATCTATCCTAAGGAATGCTCTGATTCTGCGCAAAATAAGTGTTTGTACCTATTGTTAGGAATAATTTTAAGCAAAAAGGAGGTAAGGCATATGTTAGATAGGTGCTTTGTGTAGTTTTTTTAAGTCATGGAGTTGCGATGAATTCATTTAGGAGTTGGTTCTGGTTTTGTTTCTATTTGGATATGCTGCTGAATGACAAAGTTGAAAGTCTGGAGAACGTTATTTTAGCTCTCGGTGATGACATTATAGTTTCTAGTGCTGCATTGACACTCAACTTTAGCTATCGTGTTAAATCCCCACTCAATTTCATGTCTTGCATTGACATTGTAGTCTCAAGTGGTATGGTTGCATGTGTTCTGGACTTTCATGGTCATTTAAAAAGCTTGCTCACACTGTCCAATTCTGAAACTAGTGTATAAATCTAGGTATCATTATATTTTTACATGTTCAAGGGCTAATTGGAATTATTTTTTAATTCATGCATTCTGTTTCATCATATTAGGCACTTGAGACTAAAAGATGTTTACTTTTAATGATAATTGATTTTCTTTTTATAACTTA
Source organism: Rosa chinensis (assembly GCF_002994745.2). NCBI lineage: Eukaryota > Viridiplantae > Streptophyta > Magnoliopsida > Rosales > Rosaceae > Rosa > Rosa chinensis. The sequence goes on from NC_037088.1 coordinate 29,583,608, forward strand.
CATTGCTAAACTCTTATCCATGTTCTTAATATAGTCATTTCTTTTTTTAGGTGAAGTGGGGATGTGATTTGCAGAGTGAGCGTGAGCGTTATTTAACTGAAGAGGAATTTAGTGGATGCCTAGTAATTGTCAGGGACTATCCGAAGGCATGAACTCTCCTCTCTCTTTTCCCATTTTATGGAATTACAGTAGAAGGGGAAAACAAATTTTGACGTTTAATTCCAGTTCTGAAACTAGTGTCCTGAACCTTTTCATACACCTTACCATTACCAAAGCATGAAAATGCATGTTTTGGGTCAATCAAATTGCAAAATAGTAGGGATACAGAGGAAGAGCATTCTAAAACCCCAAGGTTGTCTGTGGTTTAGCAATCTAATATGTTGACAGTAAAGTCCAGGTTCAGTATATCATGCCACTTTCAAGCTAATTTCATGTCATATATGGCATTATATGTTCCCATGTTAGGTCCAGCATGGTCTATATTTTCCTATGGTTATACTTGACGTCGTATTGTATATATGTCTATATGTAATGGGAAAGGTCGTGAATGAGCTTTAGACGAGTCTCATGTTTATTGATACTGTTATATAATATGTTGTGGTTGTGCTTTTGTCAGGTTGGAGAGCTTATCGGTGGAAGCCAGAGAGAAGAGAGGCTTGAATATTTTAGAAAACTGGTTGGATGAATTAAAGGCTGAATAAGGAGGCATACTGGTGGTATCTTGATTTGCATCGTTATGTTCAATTGAATAAGGAGGCATACTGGTGGTATCTTGATTTGAATAAGGAGGCTGAATAACAGCTGAAGAATACGTAGGCGCGTAATAACATGAACATTTGAATATGTTATGATATTTTTTGTGGTTACTTGATGCGAACCAGAAACCAATTGTTATTAGTGTTACTAATATATTTGTATAAGTTATTTTTAAAATTGTCCAATATTAATCATATAGTCACCATGATTTATAAAAATTGAAAGTTAACAAAAATTAATAAGGACATAATAAAGATTAAAAATAATAACAAGAGCATTTGAACAACATTGTTTTGTATACAATTAAGGCAAAATAATCTCTCATGTCCAATTTGGTCATTCCACAAACAAAAAGCACAAGCCAGTTTGATTTACCAAACACTTTGCCATTGCTTCTGCCACTCATAGCTCTTATAAAAAGCTAGTTTACCAAACACTCAGCAGCTTTGCTTTTCAGCCACTTATTCTCAGAAATAAGCAGAAGCCAGCTTTTCTGAAAAGCCCAGCCCTACCAAACATAGCCTAAGTCAATTCGTCTTGACAATGCTGGAGAGTTTACATCAAAAACATTTAATGACTATTGCATGTCCATTGGGATTGAGGTTGAACACCATGTTCCTCATGTTCACACCCAAAATGGTCTCACAGAAGCTGCCATTAAAAGACTTTAAATGGTTACTAGAGCATTGGTTATGCGCACCAATCTCCCTGTTTCTGCTTGGGGCTATCCAATATTGCATGCAGCTGTGCTCATTCATCTGAGGCCTACTACCACTCAACCCTTTTCTGCGTCCTAGATGGTTACTGGATATGAGCCTGATTTCTCACACTTACGCATATTTGGGTGTACAGTTTATGTGCCAATTGCGCCGCCACAATGCACCAAAATGGGTCCTTAAAGACGATTAGGCATTTATGTTGGATATGACTCTCCAACCATTATCCGCTACTTAGAACCCTTGACAGGCGATCTATTTAATGCTAGATTTACGGATTGTCACTTTGATGAGACAGTCTTCCCGTCATTAGGGGGAGATAGGAACAATAATGTTCAACAGGAACGACAGGAATTGTCGTGGTCTGTCCCCACTTTGTCTCATCTTGATCCCCGAACCGCATAGTCTGAAATTGAAGTGTGGAGAATTCTCGATCTTCAAAACGTAGCAGACTCTATGCCTGATGCGTTTTCTGATATCACTAAAGTGACAAGATCACATATACCTGCTGCAAACGTGCCTACAAGGATTGATGTCCCTAAAAATCATGGACATGGCGCCACCCATAGGGGTATTGGGCATGGCGCCTCCACCACTAATAGTGATGGTAATGTGGCTCAGGCCGGGCTCTTAGCAAGGAAACGTGGGAGGCCCAAAGGTTCGATGGATTCTCGCCCGAGAAAGAAAGCGAGTTTGGCACAGAAAGATCCATTAATCATCGACATAAATAACCCGTCTCATGAAGATATTCCGGATTATGGTTATGTCTAAGAGACATCATTGGGGGACGCTTCAATGTTAGAACTAATTCCAAGGAATAGGGTGTTCTCCATGAATTACACTAGTGTACATGAGACGTTGAATTGAGATTCTATTATCCTTGATGATGTGTTTGCATATTCTATTGCTCAAGGAATTATAGAACACGATGATATCAAACCTCGCTCCGTTGAGGAATGTCAACGAAGAGCAGACTGGCCTAAATGGAAAGATGCAATCCAGGTTGAATTGGATTCACTAACAAAGACACAGGTATTTGGGCCTATAACGCTGACACCCCTAAGTATAAAGCCTGTTGGCCATAAATGGGTCTTTGTTAGAAAGCGTAATGAGAAAAATGAGGTTGTTAGATACAAAGCCCGCTTTGTGATGCAAGGTTTCTCACAACGCCCTAGAATCGACTACGAGGAGACATATTCTCCCGTAATGGATGTTATAATGTTCCATTACCTTGTTAGTTTGGTAGTTTCTGAAAAACTTGACATGCAGCTTATGGATGTGGTTACAGCATATCTCTATGGGGATCTAGATTTAGAGATATATATGAAGGTTTTAGATGGACTTCAATTATCCAAGTCAAGTGGCTCTAAACCACGGAGTGCGTTTTCAATAAGATTGAGAAGCTCACTATATGGATTGAAACAATCCGGATAGATGTGGTATAACCGTCTAAGTAACTACTTGATTGGGAAGGGATATGTCAACAATGAAATATGCCCATGCGTGTTTATAAAGAGGACAAGTTCCGGATTTGCAATTATAGCAATTTATGTCAATGACATGAACTTAATTGGAACTCTAGATGAGTTAAAGGAAACTGGTAAGTACTTGAAATCCGAATTTGAGATGAAAGATCTTGGGAAAATACGGTTTTGCCTTGGACTAGAACTCGAGCACCGTAGTGATGGGATTATGATCCATCAGTTAGCATATACTCAAAAATTATTAAGGCGCTTTAATGAAGATAAAGCAAAGCCTACGAGTACTCCCATGATCGGTCGTAGTCTTGAGCCTGAAAAAGATCCGTTTCGTCCAAGGGATGAGGACGAAGATTTATTAGAGGCTGAAGTGCCCTATCTAAGTGCAATAGGCGCATTATTGTACTTAGCTCAATGCACAAGACCGGACATCTCATTCTCAGTGAACTTGTTAGCTCGACACAGTTATGCGCCAACACGCTGCCATTGGATTGACATAAAGACAATCTTTCGATACTTGAGAGGTACGATTGATATGGGCTTGTTCTATCCCTACAGAGAGAAAACAAATAACAAAAGTGTGGGATCGGACTCCACAAGGCAAAACGCCACCTTCCGTGCTCCTCCTCCCTTCCATCAAAATGACAACGATGTCTTGATGGGTTTTACTGATGCAGGGTATCTCTCTGACCCTCACAAAGGTCACTCCCAAACGGGTTATGTCTTTACTATAGGAACCACTGCGATATCTTGGAGGTCTACAAAGCAGACCCTTGTTGCTACTTCCTCAAATCATGTAGAGATTATCGCTCGACATGAAGCCGTGCGAGAATGCATATGGCTAAGGTCTGTAGTTAGATACATTCGAGGAACTTGTGGTTTGAAGTCTACCACAGATGAACCTACATGCATTTATGAAGATAATGCAGCTTGTATTGAGAAAATGAAGTTAGGTTTCATCAAGGGCGACAACACCAAGCATATATCACCTAAGTTCTTTTACAATCAGCAACAACAAACACTTCTAAATATTGAAGTGAATCAAATCCGTTCAGAGGATAATGTAGCGGACTTGTTTACCAAGTCGTTACCTAAATCCACCTTCGAGAAACATGTGAAGAGCATCGGATTAAGAAAGTTATCCGAACTCCCATAATTGTAGAAATCAGGGGGAGACCTTGACATCAGGGGGAGGTATGATGTCTACATGTTCGATCTCGAAGAGTGAAGGACGTGTTGTTCTCTTTTTTCCCTTCGACCAGGGTTATTTTTGTCGCACAGGGTTTTTGTTACCTAGCAAGGTTTTTAGTGAGGCAACGATCAAAACGTCATCACCGAGTTTGAGCGGCACAAGGGGGAGTGTGGAAGGATGTCGACTACTCCACATTCACGCATGTTGTGCTCTTTTTCTCCTTCGACCAAGGTTGTTTTTTCCCACAAGGTTTTTATTACTTCGCAAGGTTTTTTACGAGGCAACTTAGAAGCGCATAGCAGAGGCAACACTATTGACATGAAATATCCAAAGGGGAGTGTTGTAAATGATAATGACTATTCATGCAATAGGTATTGCTTAATGTATGCGATTGACAGACTCGTAATGTATGCGATTGATTAGTATAGCTATTATGTATTGCCTTTTATATACATGATGTAACCCTATATAAACCTCATGGTGAGATGAATACAATACAATTATCCAATTCTCTACAACAAACCTGATACGCTCAAAGCAAGCATATAATTTAACCCTAGAAATATCATTAGTAGTATAAGCAAGTAGGGATCGTTCTATTCCGGGGATTGAGGGTACACCTGTCAATGTAAGAAAATTTAAACAATTAAAATAAAAACAAAGTATAATATTCACACATAGACACTATTCACGAATTTAAGGAGGTTTTAGGTTTTTGGTTTTTCGAAAATTAAAAACAAGAATTAAAACTAAGTACAAACAAAAACACAAATACAAGAATGAAATGCAAGAAACAAAGATTAAAACCAAGTTCATGATTAAATTCGAATTAACCTTATAGTTGTTCTTCCAAGTCATGTGAAAGGAGTTGATCATGTGAAACATTAGAAAGCAAACGATTTCCCATATTTTACTTTCAACGCTAATTAATCTAAGTGAAAGCACAAAGACTAATCCTATTAAAATGCATTCAAGCTCTAGAAAGCTAGACAATCATACATATTCAACGCAATAAACACATAGAAAGGCTATCAACTCAAGTGTACAACTTAATATGAATAAGTTCATCTAATTGCAATCCTTTTCAATTGAATTCGATCTTTATCCAAAACCTTTACTACTTTCGATTTAAGTTCATAACACAAAAAGTTGAATCATGTTCTTATATCTAGCACCACTCATACATAAACCCTAAAAGTTTCGAACCAATTAAGATTAACATACAAGAGATATCAATTAAGCAAATTCAATCGAACAATCACACATAAGCAACTTTGGAATCACAACATAGGAATCGAAATTCTTTATTCAATCATAAAATTTCAGAATATAAACCTTGTTCAAACATCAATGTTAACTAGAACAATCTCTAACGAAATCAAACAAGGAGAATCAAAAGTGATTACAAGAAAGAAGGTTGAATTACACCGTGAATGGAGATGGTGATGAAGAACTCGAATGATGAACTAATGAAACTCGAAAGCAAGCTTCAAAGGAGCACGGCTTCAAGGTGGAATGATGGAGATGAGCACGGCTTGGTCTTGCTTCTTCCTTCCTTGCTTGAAAACGCAGAAGATGAACTAGAGAATGGAGAGAGCTTTCGCGTATGAAGTAATTTCTGAATTAGGGGGTTATATGAGACGTCTAGGGTAGAGAGTATATATAGGGAACGGCCAAACTTGGTCTCCAAGCCGTGGATTTTCTGTTTATTTTCCAAGGAATTAAATTAATAATTCCACATAGCTTCCACCAATGAGAAATTGCCAAATAAGCCCTAGTGTGTCATCCAACCAATCACAAAACTCCAAGATGATTCCCTAATATATTCTTGCCAAAATTCCTTGAATATATTTCTGATTTTCTTCTTGTAATTCGGCCAAAATACCATTAGGGTTTCTAGGAATGAATCTAGACGCCATTTGGTCCTTTTCTTGATTTCTTTCCTTAAACTCCACCCTAGAAAATCTCTTGGCGTAATCTTTTAATTTCCTCTTGATTTTCACGCCATCTTTCTCTTCTCCCTTTGGTTTTCACGGAAAAGCATCCCTAGGGTTTAGGTTTTGCATCACAAACCCTAATTCCATGGGCTTTCATGGGCCTTGATCCATTTTGCCGAAAATCCAACTCAAATCCATAGAGTTCTTGGGCCTTGTTGCTTCAACTTCAAGCCTTTTCATCCTCCAACGTCAAGACACTTTATTTTTCCATTTCTTTTTCATGGTTGCGTCGGAAACTTGCTTGGTAGGCCTTCCTCCATTTCGCAAGGTTTCCTGGTTGAAACAGGAAAGCCTATTTCTTCATTTTTGCTCATTTCTGTGACCCATTTCGTCTCATATTCGCTCGTCTTGATGTTCGCAAGCTCCTCTTTCCATTCGTGAGTTCATTTCCACTTTTTAGCTCGGAGGTCCTGAAAATAGAAACTACCATTAAAAATAGAAACTTTCCTAAAACGAAAATAGAAACTTTCTAAAAATGAAAATTAGAAACTTACAAAAAGTGAGAAATAGAAACTTTCCTAAACTAAGAATGGAAACTTGCCAGAAATGAGAAATGGAAACTTTCTACAATAAGGAACTTTCCCAATCAAAGAATGGAAACTTTCCCAAACAGGGATTTTCCAAGGAAATGGCGCAGAAAATGTAGGGAAATGCAGTTAAAACGTCGCATTAAAATGCTCCTATCAAAACCTCAAATTTTCCCAACTTCCAGATAATTAAACAGCTTGCAAAGCAAAATAATGGAAGAAAAAACAAAAAATGCGCTATCTGCCAAGAGAAGCCATCAGCACCCAGCTTCATAATTAAACCAAATAACCCCTATAACATCATGTCCAAGTAATAGCGACCAGCGTTTGCATAATAAGGAATGCATCAACCCATGCAAGAAAGGGAGTTAAACATGATGAAGGTAAGGGAATCCCAGATCATCCATACGAAGATAAGGAGATATATTAGGCAAAGGAGAAGCATGTCATACTAGGGATAGAGAAAGTAAGACCATGTTTACCATTCTATCAGCCACTGTATTTCCTTCCCGAAGAATATGGGAACAATGAAAGGTCATTGCTCTAATTCGTGCTAAGCAAGTGAGCCATGCAATTCGAAGCGGCCAAGGTGGAACAAAAGATGAGGATTTGATGCATGCAATTACACTAGTCGAATCACATTCAAGCCAGAGGCATCGCCAACCATACTAGAAGGCATATTCAATCCCAATGATCACACCCATAAGCTCTGAGTAGAAGGCAGATTTATGTCCCAAACCATGACAGTAACCGCCAATGTAATGACCATGGGTGTCACGAAACACACCACCATAAGCTGCAGGTCCTAGATTACCCTTTGCAAGACCATCAGTATTCAACTTAATCCAAGGAAAAATTAGAAGGTGCCAGAGAACTAACCGAGGCGCTACTCGATTTTTAGGAATAAGCTGATTACCCAACCCAACCAACAACTGGGTGTCAACCAAACCATTCGAATAACCTGGCATGTAAGGAGCAGCAAAGAGAAGTCGAGCCTTGAGAGAGCTGAAAATTCGCATGAGGGAAGGGCGCTTGTCCTCAAATCTGAGCTTATTGCGAGCTTTCCATATAGCTATAAGAGTGTAGAGACAACTAGCAAGCCAAATATTTTTTAGTTGGGGAGAGAAAGACTTGCCAATAATGGAGGTAAATAACCCAGCAATAGTGCCAACAGTTGGTAAGATAGTCCCAAAACAGCATGCTAGCCATTACCAAACATGTTGCGCAAACGAGCAAGTGACAAATAAGTGAGTAGAATCCTTGACATAGCCAAAGGTACAAACCTGGAAAACAGACACTGTTGGGATACCCCATTTTTGAAGCTGCACATCTGTAGGTAGTTATCATAGGAAAGGTGGCATGCTAGTAAAGATAACCGTGGTGGAATGAAAGAATGCCATACCTTAGAAACCTACTCATCTTCTGAAAATGATTGTCGGACTAGATGGTATCCATTAGAAAAAGAGAAAGAACCTGAGCTTGAAGGCTCCCAAATTAATACATCAGTTTCAGGTTCAATTGGTAGTGTAATTGAAGAATTTCAGCCTCCAAAACCGGAAACAAAATTGAAAATTCACTGGGCAAGGTCTATTGTTGATTAGTAATAAAAATTTTCCACCTTACTCATCAAACGTTTGGAAAAATTCGGAGCCTGTAATTTTACAATTAAGGGGGCATCCAAAGCCTTCTCTCTGTTTCAAAACAGAGTATTGGTGGCCCTTTTCTCCTCTGTCATTGAAGGCAGACTGATAGAACAGCCTTCAAGTCTTTCAACATTTTACAAAAGCACACTCTTTTAATAAGATTTAAACCCTGAATAAAGCCCTCAACCTCCCCACATTATGTTCATGAGAATATTAAAGAAAAAGTTTCCACAAAAATTTGGCTCTACATTTAACATTGTCCAACCATTTGCAAAAGAAACTAACAGGTATTATAGCTCCCTCTTAAACACTACCTAAGAAATCTGATAACTATAGATAGCATTTTCATGCTCTACTCCACTATAAATCAGAGTAATGATAATAACAATATACAGGTTACACAAATTTTACAAGAAGAAGAAGAAGAAGGTTCTTACATGTATGTGAAGCTTTCTCAGAGAAGAGAGAACAAAGGAGAGTAAAACCCAGATGAGAGAAAGCTGGAAAGACTTGACCTTTGAAGAGAGCAACAAATAATGTGAGATAGTGAGAGTAGAAGCAAGTACAGAGTGATTAAGTAGTGAGACCTTTAGGTCAACTGCAATAATTATGATCAGTTCTTATAGGAATCCAAAGTACAATGCAGATCAATGAATTAAAAAGCGCACCTCCTGAGGCTTAAAAAAAGAAAATTTGGCCTGAAATTGAGTGTGTTTCAGTGGTTAGGCGACGAGGCTACTGAGGCGTCCTCCAAGGAGCTAAAGGCATACGCGCATAAAAAATAAAAATAAATAAAAAAGTGACGTCATTTTGAAACAGATTGGGTTTAAAGCCTTTCTAGGTTGCGACCCCAGAGTAATTGAGTGTTGGAGAGCCGATTTCAGCCCTCTCTGTTCCAAAAGGTAGCAAATTTGATCCCTAACCCAGAGTTTAAGTTAGGAGTTCGATTTCGATTCGCAGCAGTCAATTTGAGCTAGATTGGAGCTCGATTCACAGCAGGCATTTGAAGGTATTGGAGTTGGATTCACAACAGGCCATTTGAAGGTATGATTCCGATCTATATTTATCTGGGTTTGAGTTGTTCCTGTCTAGACAATCATATATGTATCTGGGTCTAAGTAAATGTCTTACTTTTGGGCATCATTTGTTGATGGGTTGATTGCATAGTAAGGGACTTTTAAGTTGTGTGACGTTATGAACTATGTAATCTGGTGATTTAAGTTGTATGTAATCCGGTGCCTTTGTCAAATATAATCTGCTGAAGCTCTATCCAGCAACCCCACTAATTTGGTTGCAATAGTTTGTGGGTTACTGTCAATTATGCAAATTTTGATCTTTTAGATATTCTTTGTGGGTTACTGTCAATTTTGCAGATTTTGTGATTCCATTGGAATTGATTTAGATTTTGTTGGATTCAGTTTGAGTTTTGAGTAAAGACTTCATCTTTTTTTTATTGGGTGATCTGATATTGTCTAGCTATCCAACCGTGAAGGCTCCGGGAGTGGCTTGAAAATGGGGTTTAAAGGATCCTCTTCAGGTTCTTCTCCATCAGCCTTTTTGTGTGCTATGTTCTCGATCCTTCTCTTTTGAAGTAGTAGTTGGAAGATATTGAGATGGATTGACTTTTTATTATTCTTTGCCGTAGTAGATGAAAGTTGATGCTCTCATAGAGAGTCAGTGATGATTATGAATGGGAGCTGAACTAGGTTTACTATATTGAGGCCAAGTAGCTAGTATATGATTGTCTCTTATGTATGATACCAATTATATAATACCAGTAGAGTCTAGTACCATATTCAACAGTAATTGAGTGTTAATTTATATGCTGCCTGAAATAGTCATGTTTTGATTTTTGGCAGATTGCATGATTTTGTGTAATAGCAATCGTATATTATATGTAATTGATAGGACGCTATGTTATAGTGAAGGTAACAATGAGTTCTAGTACTACTACTAGTGGGACAACAAAGAAATATCATGCTTGGAAATGGACTAAACCAATGTGGGATATATAAGAGTAATAATTACATCAATAAAGGTCTTTTATACGTAAGACTTACGCCTTACCCCTCAAGGCGAACGCTTTCTTGAGGCTCATCAAAAAACGCCTCGGCCTATGCCTCAACATTTTAAAACATTGATGCAGATTACAGCAAGACGCTGGCTCTGGTTGTTGGTGTCGAAAAATTCCGTTGAGGAGTTTGACTCACCAATTAATGCGGACTGGAGCAGGAGCTGACTGGGAACAATCGAGAAGCTTCCTTCGAGCGTTGACTTGGAGTTTGACCGTCGGCTCGAGGAGAAAGGGGGGTACCTGCAGAAAACCCTCCGATGCCTAAGTCAGTACATTTCTCAGTAGTGGAGTAGAAATAGTCGGAATTCGATGGATTACCTGGACGTCGAGCCTCCTTTATATAGGCGATGACTTACTTCGGGAACAAGCCACCATTATTTCTTCTTTGATGGCTGCATTTATTTACACACTTATAATTACAATTATTGCTGCACTAATAACAGTTAATCATTGCGTACTTATGACCGTCATTCATTGCGTATTTATCATAGTCATTCATTGTGCACTTCTAATCATAATCATTGTGCGTAGTTAGTGTCGTAATAATTGCCGCATTCATGACTTAAATTTAACGTCATACTAATTGCAGAGTTAATCGCCTTAATTGCAGGCCCAACAGAATTTGCCTACTCCCACACTGGTCGTATGCCATTTTTGAAGCCATGCAGTTCTCTTCCCATTTTCCTTTTTCGGCAATTCCTTCCCTGTATTTTTATTTTTCTATATAAACTTTATAGCCAATTTGTCTTTTTATATCCAGTGTCAACTGCTGAATTATTTTGCTTGCTTTCTCCTGATAAACTTGAGGCTTGCAAATTGGTGGAAAGATGACAGCTTAATTTTCTTTACCAACATGCCAATGAAAGTCTCACGGGGCATTGCCTACTTTTGTTGAAATTAATCTCAGCATAATCGTTTGAACGAATTATTCGTATAATGTGATGGTGCATTGTAGTAATCAGAAACGTTTCGTGAATTAACCTTATAGACTATTGTTGCTCAGTATCAATCAAGTCGTACATCGTTTATTCATCTAATAGTATCAAATAAAGAGAGATTATTCAGAGCACCGCCGTGCACTTGCACCAACATAAATGAATGGTTAGATTGCATTAAATACACTTTTTGTTTATTAAAAATAAAGTTGATAATAAATATCAAGAGTTGAGATTATTTTATAAGTGTTGGGTCACTTACACCGTCGGTGCATAGAATAATTTCCATCAAATAAATGATTGATTAACATTAATGTTCACTGTAAACCAAATGATAAATCATTTGAGTGGATTTTCCAATAGTGATTTCGAAAACAAACAATGTTAATCCAAACACGTACACTTTATTAACTTCATTAATTTGAACATAATGAATTTTTTTTTTTCATCATGCACGGGCTAGTCACTCGTCACAAAAAAAAAAAAAAATAAATAAAGCTCCTCATGCTTATAAGCATCTGTATTAGGAGGAGGTTTTTGTAATTTAATCTTCACCAAGCTTGTAAAAAATGTTGTTGGTCAAAGTGTCGTATGGCAATTATGAAAATGATCATTTTGCTTTTCATGCGTAGAAGCTGCAGACTACTGGTGATGCTAGGGATCGTCCCTGGTAAAAGCTTGCTGTAATCTAATTTTAAGTTGGGCTAAATACAAATTACTACCCTGTAGTTTGGGTCCAAAATCATTTCAGTCTCTGAACTTCTAATTTCATCAAAAACACCCCTGCACTTTCAATTTTGATCTAATAGGTTCAATTTGTTAGTTTTCCGACAATTGAGTTATTTAACTTGTTAACGTGGCTCATATATGGCCTATGTTTTACAATGTGGTGTTGAGGTGGCCTGCATGGTCAATTTAGGAGTGAGTCCTACTATTAAAAATAAATAGTTTTTTCAACAAATAATTCAACCATAACTTGAATCCATAACAAAATATTGACGAATTGGACCTATTAGATCAAAATTGAAAGTGCAGGGATGTTTTTGATGAAATTAGAAGTCTAGAGACTGAATTGATTTTGGACCTAAACCACATGGTATTAACCAGTATTTAGCCCTTTTAAGTTTTTAATCTTTTGTTTAGTTTTCTCGGCATTTTTACAACACCGCTTCCATTAATTCATTAGGGTAAATTATTTCCTGAAAAAAATAAAAATAAAAAAGAGGTAGACAAGGAGATGAGCAACACTACTAAAAAGAATTGCTTTTGCAACGCCTATTTTGAGACGGCAAATTGGGCTTTTGCGACGGAAAAAACTTTTCGCGACGGAAAATTGAGCCTTTTGCGACGGAAATGTTGGCGTTGCAATAGTTGGCGTCACAAAATCCATTTGCGACGGTAAATTTCCGTTGCAAAAAGTATTTGCGACGGCAAACTGCTGCCGTCGCAATGGCTAAACTATTTGCGACGGTTACTTTGCCGTCGCAAAAAGATGTCATTTAAAAAAAAAAAAAGTGGGGTGAATTCGTTGCGACCGATACTTTGCCGTCGCAAAAGAATATTCCATTTATAAAAAAAAAATTTAAAAAAAAAAAAGGTGTGGATTGCACACCAAAGCTAGTATAACCCACCAAATATCATAAATTGAAAAATATTATGAAACCCATCATCTATAACCAACCAACAATCACAATTCTAAGACCAGCCAAAGATTGTTTAAAAACAAAGATGAGCCATGCCAACACTGCAACACCTTCATTAGAAGTAAAAAAAATGGCCAGATTATCAACCACAGCTGCTACTAAGCATACTTTCAAATTTTTATTAGAATCCACGCCAAAACACTTCTAGCTGGAGCAGCCCCATTCTTATCGAGTACCTATAAGGATGAGAATTTTGATCAGTTAGCTAAAATAAACTAGTGGATCATGAACAATCTATTCTCGATCAGCTGATATCATTGAAAGAATCATGAATTATATAATTCTGCACTTTTGAGAGAGCAAAGTACTTGTATATCTGAGATTCTGAAACCACTGATTCTTATCTGCAGTTTGCATTAAACCCCAATCCTATAATTTCAACTTAGAAAGAAAAACTTAAGCTCATCTATATACCAGTAATATGTTCATCAATTTCCAAAATTTCAATCAAGGCTCATGTATACATATACGACTTGAGTATTTGTTCATCATCCAAAAAGGACTTATTTGTAAGAATTTTCCTCTATTCATTTTGAATTCGTAAGTAATCATATATGGAACAACATAGCTAGATACACTAACAGATAAATGAATCTCCTAAGTATGAAAACATCTATACAGATAATGTCAGTAATTTCCATGTTCTAGGCTTCTAGCAATATCCCAAAGTAATTTTCACAAAACACCTAATCAACTACAAAATACCTTATTTAACACTTGGCAGTGTTTCAGGACTTCTATTTGTGGGTCGACCAAATCAAAGACCATTTGAATACATAATGTACTTAGCAGGTTCCAAATTCTCAGCCTCAACTTCTTCTTAGTCACTGTACTGCAGCAAAAATGGGCTCAAAGAATAAAGTGAATTAGTACCAAATAATACAATCAAGCATGACATAAAATCAAGAAGGGGGGAGCTTAATACGTTGCCTGCAAGAAAACACAATAAGGGAGAAACTCATTTTTTCCTTGCTAGGATGCTGCAGACAATTGCTTCACGGCAATTACTCTTCCATCATTAAGAGTACCCTATGAACAAAGAATCTAGGTATTATAAAAGGTATAACAGTACTTCATCCAAAACCAACTTATGACACGTATATGCTGTAATATTTGGTTTTTATTTCAGGCTAAGAGATACCATTTCGGTCATTTATATTTATAGGTGCTTGCGCTGACTAGTCAGCGTTTCCCTTATACGATCACATAGACGAATAGACGCGGATTGATTCACACTCGTACCAAAGTCAAGATCACAAAAGACAGTATTCAAATAAACACTTTACAGAACACTAAGTCACCTGCTCAGCAAGTTTGTAGCTGTGGGTTCGCATGTACTCCTTTCCAATGTACAAAGTTGGTAAATGACACCTGGAACAGAGAATATCAAGATCTTTGAAATGACAATACATCAACAATACGTTAAGTATGGATTACTTGAGAGACCCATGAATAATAAGATACTATGTACGTTTGCAGCCACAGTAAAGACCATATATTGTAAATAAATGTTGTCCAACTTTGGCACAGGTAAAAATTACAGTATGTCAGAGAATTACAGCCAAGGTCAATGCTAAGATTTTTCTTTTCTTCTCTTATGACAATCAAAGTTAAATTGTGTTCAATTCTGAATGACAAAAGCAAAGTGTACTTAAGGCTATCATGACTGATGCTAGCCTCTGAGAGAGAGAGCCAAACATGAAACAACATTATATGTTTATAGTAGAACTAACAAAAAAAGAAAAAGAAATCAGACATATCTTCTTTGCTCTACCATATAACCTCAGAGCAACCAAAGGGACATATCAAGCAAAGTCAATTAATCATACAACAATTTTCACTCAAATAGCTGTCTTCCCATATAATTTGACGAATGACTCCAATAATTTCCTTACATATTTTCTCAAAGGAGTCATAATTTCCTTACATAATTTTCTTACAAAAATTTTCACATATTTCCTTACATAATTTCCTTAATACTGCAAAGAGAGCTGATTAGTCATCCAGATTAATTATATATTCTACTGAAACTTCAATTTCAACCTAAAATCTGGATCTTGCAAAGCGATTCTAGAAGAAGATATGGTGGGAAAGTGTAGAGAAAGCATTCAACAATTAGCCGACAATGGAAATGTTGAAAAATACATATAAACAATAAAAGCATTGATGACATATTTTAAATGAAATGAATATAGAAATTTCACCAACCAACAGAAAATTTCTCAATTTAACAAAAAGGCAATTAACAACCATAAAGAAAGCACCGAGAGTTACAATAACTTACCCTGGAAACAAACGAGCAGCAGTGCGATAAATTGACATAGCTTGATCTCCCTCATCTTGAGCAGAATAAGCATTCCCATATCCTATCCATACAGGTGGAAAGTTTCCATCGACATTGGTAGCCTTACTATAGTGTATAATAGATACAAGAGAAATTAGAAATCAGAAATATATTTCAAACCCAAATAAATCAAAACTTCACAAACAGTAAACGTATAAAATTTCAAGTGCTCAAAACTATCTTCAACCATGCAGGGGCAACCCAGAATATAGGACTAATAATCATGATGACATTACCTGAAATAACGGCGTGACTGATCATACTTTTTTATACAATAGTAGTAACAGCCAACAGAAAACCATGACAAAGCCCTACACAAATTACAAACCTGATTAGTAATAAACTAAATGAATAACAAGAACAGCACAACAGAGAAATCCTAACGAAAATCCAAAATCCTTCCTTCGAGTGGCATCTCAATGGGGTTTACTGCATTCCCCAAACCCCCAAGAAACCACAATCCCGGTTGCACATCCTGTCTCATGCGCATTACCAGCGAACCACAATATACATGTCTATGCACTTAAGGTTCAAGCAGTAAGTGTTTCAACCACTCACTTTTGAAGATAGTCCTTCACTAAATTGCATGCCATAAGATAGAGCTCATTTGAATTCCCAAGTTCCATCGCAGCTGCTAGATGCACTAATGTACTTTTGAGATGTAAAGTGTCTTTTTCAAGTAGGCTGTTAAGAAAAATGACAAAACAGAATAATTATTTGCAGGAGCATTTCATAAGTAGAATGTTGAAGTTTGTTCCAAACCAGTTGCCAACTTACAAAGAGGTTAGTTCAAAGCATTTTTGATATTCACCACACTGATGGTAGTATTCTGCTTTGCACACCAGAAGGTCAGTGTTGGTTTTCAGAGTGTGAATGAACGAAAGATCGGAAGTGTTACTGTTACATCTCTCTTTTTCAAGTTCTCCAAAGTTTGCTTCTACAACATTTTCTTTGTCATACTGGAAAACACAGCAAGTAAATGCTTTAAAGTAAATCTTTATTAAGTAAAAAGAAGGCCCTAAAAAGTATAAAGATATAGAGATCTTTGATAACTTTCCACTTAAACTGCGGCATATTGGAGTTTCACTTATGTTTACCTTTTTTATCAAGCATGAGTAAAATGACGAAAGCCATCCATCTTGAGGACCAAATTGTATCGATGAAAGTAGACTTGCCTCTGAAATTCAGCAGCAAATCAAAAGGTATAAGTAGAGGATACCATCATCCTCAACCATATTATCGTTTGAGGAAATAAGGCCCAACTCATAAGCATCCTACCGATTACTAAAAATAATATCACAAAAGACTTAAAATAAATTTAAGCTAGTAGACAGAAGAAGAGAACAATGAGACACTCTGGAAAGCGGAATTTAAGAATCAAAATCAATCCAGGATGTTACTTCCATCTATGAAAAGTAAATCTTATTAAAAGAAAAAGATTGTTTTGATGACCCCTACCTTCCTCACATGTCAGCATGTGATTGTCAACAAGACATTCCAATGGTAAAATTCAAATCTGTGAAAGTCCTCAAAAAATCAAGCGATACAAATTTCATGTATTTTAATCATGTTAGATAGGACAAAGCAAATTATCCAGTTGGATTTCAATACTTGTGTAGGCAATGCTACTTCAAAACGGTATATTGCAACAACCAAGGCAAATGAAATTGTATCAACTGGGCAAACCATATTTAACATATACAACACTATGGTAACCTAACATCTAATACAGTGATGAGCTAACAAGGGCAAACCTGTCTTGACGGAAGAAGTCTAGCCGTCCAGCCTTCAATCTCCTTGACACCAACATCAAAGCGAGGACTGATAACCCCACACTTGTTCAGCCTCCCATTGAGTTCAACCACAATCTTTCCAGATCTGTGGTCATCAACATACTCAAACTCTCCAATATAACCTACAGAATTTCAGACCCAATAATCATACAACCAAACAATTCCAGACCCATTAATCACATAATAGCCAGCTTCAGAACCCATAATCAGATAAGTAGCTAATCTCAGACCCAGTATATCATCTAACCAAACAATTTCAGACCCAGTAATCAGATAACTAAGCAATTCCAGACCCAATAATCACATAGTTCGATCAGCACAACACACAACTCCAAAAGTACACATGATATAAAGATTCAAGCTTTATTTTTCAAAATTCAAAAAGGAGTGAAGAAATTACGAACCGTGCTTCTGCATAACGATAAGGAACTTGATGATGACCTTGGACGAAGGCCTGATCATGAACTGTCTCTTGCCCCTCTTCTCTGCGTTGTACATGCTCTTCAGAGCATCGTTCAAAACGCTGACACTCGTACCATTTTTCCGCTTCTTTTAGATCTGAAAGCACAAGAGAATCAAATTCAGAGTCAGAAATCGTGATGGGTCAGCTGTTATTAATCGATTCATTTTGTGGAGATAGGTGGAAAATGAAATCCAAACACTCAGAAAAGTATCCATCAGATTGATGGTGTAAACTTTATGATCAAAATTGCAAATCTGACGTCAAATCAAAGAATCAAAATCTCAAATTTTAATCAAATCTGGGAGATGAGATTTGAAAACCAAATTTTAATCAAATCTGGGAGATGAGATTTAGCCGAAAGGAGAAAGAGAGACAACAGAGAGATGGAGAAAGACAGAGTGAAAAAAAAAAAAAGGATAAATTAGAGCAAACCTAATGAGCGCCAGATTCGGTTCAGGCCGGCCTTGGAGGACCCGGCCGAGGGTGCGTTCGGGTCGGGATTCATGCAGTGCTGATCGATGAAGAAGACCGGGTAGAGGAAATTGGAGGCCTTGGAGGCATGCTTGAGAGCTGGGTTGTCGTGGATCCTCAGGCCCTTGGAACCTGAGTTTGGACAAAGACAGAAACCCAAGTTCTGAAGAGAGAGAGAGAGAGAGAGAGAGAGAGAGAGAGCTAGGGTGAGCTTGGGCGAGAAGAGAGAGAGAGAGAGAGCGCTTGGGCGAGATAGAGACAGAGAGAGCTTGGGTTAATTAGGCTACGGATCGATCGAGATGTTAGCGGGGAAATAGAAATAAGTTATGCGACGGCAAGAGAAAAAGGCGTAGCAATTGATTACAAAGTTACTACGGCAAAGATTTTCTGTCGCAAATGATAAGACTTAATTGCGACGGAACATTTTCCGTAGCAATAGAGTCTCAATTGCTACGGAAATTAATGCCGTCGCAAATTTCCGAAGCGAATGCAATTGTTTTTAGTAGTGCAAAACCTTGTGCCTCAATTCAAAATATTTCACCTTTATTCCAGAATCTGAAACCATTATTGTCAATCAAAGTAGACAAGAAACTAAGTTAACCAACCATACATTTCCATCACACCTCACAAAAAGCTCAATATGCTCATCATTTCAACTGCAATCCCTAAATAACATGATTCCTAATTAGGGCTGTCAATTCCGACACGACCCGATAACACGACTCGAAACCCGCACGAAATAAAGCGGGTTGAACCCGCACGACTAAAAAGAAGGTCAGCCATGGGTCAACCCGCCATGACCCATTTAATAAATGGGTCGGCCACGGGTCAACCCACCAACACGAAGTAAACTCGTATAACCCGATTATGCTATACTTCATCCTGAAATTTTAGACGTTGAGAGTATTTGATCATAGGATTAGACAATTTGAAATATTTTGCTTTATAATTATTGGATTTAATTATTTATGAATTATATATAATTATTTATATTATTCGTCTTGTAGAGTTTTTAGTGAATTTAATAAATTTATGCATTTTTTTAGTTAAATGGGTCGCATTATTAACCCTTAAATGAGTTATTTTGTCAAACACGACACAACCTATTTATTAAATGGGTTAGGCAGGTTGGAAACGGGTAATCCGTTTAATAAATAGGTTGGGTTTGGGTTTAAATTTTTGACACGATTATTAAATGGGTTGGGTTTGGGTTTGTATCTTGCGACACGATAAATACCTTGACCCGACACGAACCCAACCCAACACGACCCATTGACAGCCCTATTCCTAATACAACAACAAGGTCTCACTATTCAGATTTGGCCTGCCATGCATCAAGTGGTAAAGAGGCATAATTTAGTATCTGGAATATACGTTGAACCAAAAGCTTTCACTTACCAAATGATCAAAGGGTTTTCCCTTAGTTGGCACAAAGGCCACACACAAGCTCCTCATAATCTCAACAAATTGCTTGTATATACCTTGGTAACTTGTATCAATCCTCTTCTCCTTTTCAGTTTTAGGCCTAATTTGTTGTTTTGCTCTCTCAAAATTGTCAACCATGGGCAAAAGGCTCTCAATTACTTCTCCTTGAGCATCAGTCCTCACGGTAAGTCTCTCTTTCTCAAATCAGCCACTCCAACTATCAAAATCTGCTTGTAAGCGGATAAGCTTTTCCTTTAGATGATACTTTCTAGACTTATTCATTCTGCTTATTTCAATTACTTCTATCCTTGCCTCAATTTCGGATACAGTCTTTTCATCTTCAATCAAAATAGCATCCTAACCAGAACACATACCTAATACCAAGCAACACCAATCAAGAAACAGATACACATGCATATCCAATACACAAGCTAACTCTAACTAGAACACAATATTTTAATCCCAATTTCTATAGAAACCCAACTTTCAGTTCTAGATCTGTTTCAAGTCTAGAAACCCAACTTTCAATTTCTACAAAATTGCTAATGTAAGGAAATTTAGTTACCGAAATTGAATCAGAAGGCAGAGAGTAGGCGGACGAAATGGGTGGAGGACCTTACGCAGTCGTTTCGCTCCTCCTTTTCCCAACCTAATCTTCTTGCTTGAGCGCCACCGTTTTGATCTCATCGAATCTCTTGGATGTCTCAGCCACGAACCCGCGAGATTTGTTAGAGTTTTGAAGACCCAGCCTTCATTTCCCTTGATGAGCTTCTTCTTCCCACTGCGCAGAACCTGCAGAGCAAATAACCTCCTCTTTCAGTACATAGCCCTCCTCTTACATATCAAACCTGAAATCCTCCTTTACAAATGGAACCCAATCTTAAGTTGAGAGAGTAGAAAGAGGAGAATCTCATGCATCTTGAAAACCGAAAATCGGAGATCGAAGAAAAGAGAGGTTGGGGTTTGCGACTCAGAGAGAGAGAAGTGAAATGAGAGAGGGGAAGTGTGAATTTTATTATCTTTTTTTTGTCTGAGTGGATCGAACCCTAATCGGGTGTTTTGAGAATATGGGTTTCTGGAAGAAGATGGGCTTCCAAAAGAAGATGGATTCGATTCTTTAAGAGAAGAAGATGGGTTCTGCTTTTAGAATCTAGAAGAAGATGGGTTTTGCAGTTTTTTTGGAAGACTAGCCAAGTCTTGAAAACGGCTAAGTGGGAGACAATGTGCATAGGCACAGGCGCATTAAATGTAGTTTTTTACTTTGTATAATCAATTCGGACAACGCATAAATGAATTTTGGTTGTCTGATAGTCTACACTTGAAATTTAGGGACCCAGGCTAACAAGCAAATCTCTCGCCTAGTGCAAATCACAAACACAATTCTCCTGCCTAGGATTGCCATCTCACATTCACACAACAAAAATGGCTCATTCTGTTGAAGGAGCCTACAAGCATTTCACGCAAAAATTGGCTGTTTTGGGGGTAGTGACTCTCATTTTAAGGGACATCTATTTGTCTTCCAAACTTGCACAACACAAACAAAAAATGTGTTGTATGATATTTTGTAATTTACTCTCATACAACAATACTGTTGTACAAGTTTAGTCAAAATTTCGACCTAAATTTGGCAAAAGGTGGGAGGGAAATTTTTTTCATTCAAACAACACACAAATCCTTGTACATGTTGTACAACAATCTTGAACAAAAGAAAATCTGATTTCTGACATCCTTATACAACTGAATCTCATTAAACCCGTTGTGTGAAGCAGTTTTGATCAACACACAACGGAAGTTTTTTTTTCGTTGTCTAAAAAGTGTATTCTGATAAGGTTTTTGCCATAGTGTAGGTTGAATTTGACGTGAATGACTATTTGTTCTTGAGGGTCTCACCCATGGAGGGTGTGGTGAGATTTGGCAAGAAAGGAAGGTTATCACCAAGGTTGTTGAACCTTTTGAGATTCCTATAAAAAGGTGTGGAGATTCGGTGTTTAGGTCAACTTTATCTCCAAGATTTTCTGTGATGTGACATATTTTCTTATGTCTTTGCCGATGATGAAGTCTACAATGGATCTGGTGTGGTTGATCATAATAGTGTTGAAGTAAAAGAAGTGGTGAACATTGTTAATGTTGGATTGCTTTCTATATCGACTACAGAGGAACCTTGATCAAGGATGATTGACTAGTTCAATATCCTGTGGAGGCTTCGGAGGGAGAGCTTTTCTTACTGGGGAGGAAGAACTGGATTTTGAAGATGAATTTATCCGTACTTGTTGGTGTGTAGTACGTTTAAATTTCGGGACGAAATTTCTTTAAGGAGGGTAAAATATAATACCTCAGAAATTCGTTATTATTTTTCGAGGATTTTCCAGAATTAATTCAGTGGTTGTTGGTATGAGTACGTGGTTCAGGAATGCAGTGGAATTATTTTCAGATGAATAATTATTCTAATTTCACAGTTTTAAGGGGAGGCACGAAGTTTGACTTTTTATACGTTGGGTTTCTCTGAAAACTTCCTTCATGAAACTTGTAGAGCACGTCGATACGAATTTGTGGATATGTGGATTATGGAAATTAGATTTCATATGAGAAATTTACTGGCGATTGAAAATTTTCTATAAATAGGAAAAATTCTGAGATTTTTTCATAAATCCCAAAATTTTCCATTTTCCCATTTTCTTCTCCAGAATTCTCTCTAGTCTCTCTCCTCCGCGTAGCCCTAGACCTGACCCAACTCAATCTCTCTCCTCCGACCACCTCCGGTGACGGGACAAGCGAAGGACCACTCAGACCGACCTCGCGCTCCTCCCCGTGGTGGTGGCTTGTGACGGAGAGCACCGTACAAGATGGATCGAAGCCGCAAAGCTAGGAGCTTCGGGACCCGGTAGGATTTTGCCTATTCCGGCGTCACACAGACCAATTCTTCCCAATTCTGGAATCTCCTTCTCCTCTAGATCATCCCCCTTTGAAGGACGATTTTGCGTGTGGAGTGAAAGATCAAGGTTTGAGGAACAACGGTGCACAACGAATCTAGAGCTTGGTCAAACGGCAGAGATTGATTGATCTTGCAAGCTTTTTCTAGGACGATCTAGACCGATCCAGACTTAGCTCCAGGTATGAAAGTTTCTCAACTCTTCATGATGAACATGTTTGATGGCCTTGATTTTCAGTTGCCGAACTTGACCCGGTGGCGGCACCACTGCCTGTGGCAACGCTTTGGCAGTGTTTCGGCCATGTAAAGGATAGTTTTTGGTTTTATATATCATCTACACGTTGATATGAGTGTTTTGATATATAATACGTAATTTTTGGAGATCGTATGAATATGCTATGATTTTTACGGTTTCGAACCGTTCGAGTATTCGATCTGTGAGGATTTGACCGTTCGATCGACTTGTGGTTTTGACATATCAATCGGAGTAATGTTCTGAAGACTTTGGGTGGTCTCGGATGTGGTTTCGCCTCGATTGGAGTTACTTTTGGGGATTTTAGTTCAAAACGGGGGTTTCGGACTTAAATCGCTTGTGATTCTTATACTAAGTCAAGACCGTATGTGATTAGGTACATAACGAAGAACTCTTGGACGGATATTTTGTGGTTGTGCTGCTTTGTTCTGTATAGAAGACGCAACAAGAATTTCGAGGTGAGTAATTTCACAATGTTCATTTACGAACAAAGTTACCTTTATTGTTTTGGAAGTTATTTAGTTAACTGCAAACTATAGTTGGTATTAGTGATATTCCTGAGTGAATGACTATGTATATATATATATTTACGTGAAATATATATGTTCTTGTGATATGTGATGAAAGCAATATGCTTGATTTTGTTGACATTATTGTTTTGAGATGTGACTTTTCCGGAAACAATATATTTTGGAAATGATTATTTCTATTGTTTTGAAAAGTATTGAGATTGGTGTAACATTTTGGGTCCAGTGCGACTCGCTTAATGTTGTAATCTTGTCATAGATGGTGAGCAAGATTGGAAAATCTTTGAGAGATTTGTGGAATATTTTGGGTCCAATGTGACTCGCTTAATGTTTTCATCTTTGTCACAGATGGTGATCGAGATTGAGTCACAGATGATGACTGAAATTAGATCACAAATGGTGATCGTAATCTGTGTAACATTTTTAAGTCCAGCGCGACTTCTTTAAAATGTTTTAATCTATGGAGATCGGGGTCTGAAGACTAGATGGGTCTGTTCAGATGTCACAATTGGTGACAGTCACAGATGGTGACAATGGCATGTTATAGGGAACCACACCTTTGGCCGGGTGAGTGGTTACGATCAGTTAGAGTCTAGTCTGTCTGCCAGGATACTTCATGGGGGTAACTACGGGTTACCGAAGATCATGAGTACATGTTTTAATAGAGAGTCTCGAGAGTAGTCTTTCTCTTTATTGTCCATGAGGGACTTTGACTTCATATTTAAATTGTTGAGACTTCAATTAATATGATTTGTCACGGAGTGACACGTGTTTTCTTCGAGAAAAGGGTGTTGAGTTTTGGAAAAGAAAACAATGAGTGATCGAGTTGCTTCCTCAAGTAGATTTGAGTGGATTTATCATGGATTATGTGATTTTGTGATTCCTCTCAAGCATGAACTTGATTTCAAACATTACTTGAAGTGGTTTTGTTGTGAACTATGATCATGAAATTGAATGTTGATTGGACGTTGAGCATATAGATTTTGTCACGAGCAGACTTGTTGATACATGCTATTGAATTGTGAGAAATTGATAGTTGATGCTGTGATATATGCTTATTGACTATTAGGTTGAGAGAACTTAAGCATGTGTTTTTATTTCTGGTAATTGAGTTTACTCATACAAGCTTGCAAAAGCTTACTGAGTTTGTGCTTGCAACCCGGTGCACTATTCCATGATGTAGGGGTTTATCCTGCAGGTTAGGGTGAGCATGGTTGAAGCCGTAGAACTTCCTTATTGTTGCAGTGGTAGGTTTACTACCTAATTGTGCTACGCACTTCCACTGTGTAATGAGTGTAGTATGTGCAGTTACTTATTGAATTGATGTTTCAGTTTAATTTGTAAACTTTACTTAATGTAATATATGACTCTAAAGAACGAGTCTGTATTCACATTGTGGGTTCCGAACGTCGTTGGTGGCCTTGTTTAAAGGAAAAAATTTCACAGCTATTTAATATTAGTGTCCGAACCATCACGCCCGGTGCTTTGTATTTGATGTAATTGTATTATTATTTATGTCTGAAATTCGGGGTTTGACAAACATTACACAAAATTATAAGGGTTATTATCACAAATGGTACCTGATGAACTTATCCTTAATCTTATCAATGGTACCTAAACTTCAATTTTGATCACAACCAGTACCTGAATTTTTCGATTTCATTTCAAATGGTACCTATCACTAACTTCTATTAATGTTCGGTTAAAAACTAACATGTGCAAAACACATGACCTATATTCAAGAGTAGTTTGACGAAAATACCCATTTAAATAATTTTGTTTACTAGATATTTTGATCAATTAATATGTTAATAAAAAATAGAAGTTCAATTAAAAATAGAATTAAAAATGTATCTTTACCTCTTATGAAAATAAAATTTAAAAGCAAGATCTCAACAAAAATTAATTTGTTTTATAGATACAGACAAAACATTGCAAATAAAACTATAAAAAAAAATTTTTTGGACAAACTATAAAACATTTAAAACCAAAAACTTATCAAAACTTTCATAATTCTTTTTTTTTTCCTGTCATTCATATTTTTAATTGAAGTTGAAATTTTTCCTTTTGATAGTCTCATTTTTTATAGCCACAATATAAGTGAAAATAAGTGATATTACAAAAAACAAGAAGGTAATTTTACAAATTTATCCTTGAAAAATGAGTCACATGTTTGGCACATGTCAGTTTTTAACGGAAGTTAGTGATAGGTACCATTTGAAATAAAATCGAAAAGTTCAGGTACTGGTTGTGATCAAAATTGAAGTTCAGGTACCATCAATAAGATATATGATAAGTTCATGTACCATTTGTGATAATTACCCAAATTATAAATCATTACTCTCAAATTAAAGGGAAAATTTCACAAACAGTACACCAAGTAAAGACCACTAATAATTCTTATACACAAAGTTTCAAACCAAACATTTCGGTACACGAAATCTGAAACTCGACCCACTATTAGTACACGACGTCAATTTTTGACATCAAAATGTCCATTATGCCCTCAGTTCTTTTTAAAAAAAAAAAATTTCCTGTTATTATTATTTTTTCCTTCGTTTTTATCTCTTTCTGCTTCCTTCTTCCGGGCTCACTCCCTCACTCGATCTTTCGCCGTCGGGGACGGCTTTGTTCCCGGCAAGGCCTTCGGCTCCAGGACCTCAATCTGGCTGAGTGGGGGCCCACGAGCTTCAGTTCAACAACTGCGAGAGAGCCAAAGAGGCCCAAATCCACGGGATCGAGACCTTGATCTGCATCCCAACTTCCGACGGTGTTCTTGAAATGGGTTCCTCCGGTTTGATCAGAGAGAACTGGGGGTTGATCCAGCAAGCCAAGTCGTTGTTCTGGTCGGATCAGCCCGACTCAGAAACAAGACCGCTCGAGTTCATCAACCGGAACTTCTCCATTTTTGACATCGACATCATTGCCGGCGTGCAGGAAGAGGATCACAGCTCATACAATGACGACAAGAAACATGTTTTTGGTTCTAGCAAGAAGAAGCAAGGAGCTCCGAACCCAAACCCAGACTTCGCAGATTCCGACTGCCAGATTAAAACATCGCCGAAGAAAAGGGGTCGGAAACCCGGGCTGGGCAGAGGCACTCCGCTCAACCACGTGGAGGCGGAGCGGCAGCGGCGGGAGAAGCTCACCTCGCAAGGGTGACATTGGAAGCGAGGGAGTGAGTGTGGAGGTGAGGAAGGCGGCGTTGGAAGCGAGAGAGTGAGCCCGGAAGAAGGAAGAAGAAAGAGATAAAAAAGAAGGAAAAAAAATAACAGAAAAAAAAAATTTATTAAAAAAAAAAAGAATTGAGGGCATAATGGACATTTTGGTGTCAAAAATTGACGTCGTGTGCTGATAGTGGGTCGAGTTGTAGATTTCGTGTACCGAAATGTTTGGTTTGAAACTTTGTGTATAAGAATTATTAGTGACCTTTACTTGGTGTATTGTTTGCGAAATTTTCCCCAAATTAAATGAAAGTTATAATGTGGAGATATTGCCAATTCAGTTCCTGAATACAGTATAGCTCTGTATATCTCTCCTGCTCATTTGTGGCCTTAGAAGAACAACCTCTAACTTCTTTATTCATTCTGCTCAAAACATACTGGTTTCATTAATAGTACAAACATCTCGCTTCTGTACAAGGAAACAAATAAGTGGACTTGAGCTTTTTTTTTCAGAACCTGCTAGTAGGATTTTATTTTTTGTAAAACTTGATTGAAAACAATAATTGATACAAAGTGAGTTCGTTGTGAAGGGTAACTTGAGAACATAAGAATTCCTAGTGGAATGAAAGCAAGTGATTAACAAATTTATCTTTACTCCATTTCTAGTGCTATCTGAAGCCTTCTCTCTGTTTCAAAACAGAGTATTGGTGTCCCTTTTTCTCTTCTGTCATTGAAGGCAGAGCGATAGCACAACCACCAAGTGTTGCAATATTTTACCCTGAATAAAGCCCTCAACCTCCCCACATTAAGTTCATGAGAATATTAAAAGAAAAAGTTCCCACAAATATTTGGCTCTACATTTAACATTGTCCAACCTTTTGCAAAAGAAACTAACAGGTAAAATAGCTCCTTAAACGGTACCTAAGAAATCTGATAACTATAAGTAGCATTTTCACGCTCTGCTTCACTATAAATCAGAGTAATGCTAATAACAATATACAGATTACATCGATTTTTCAAGAAGAAGATTCTTACCTGTGTTTGTGTGTGGCTTTCTCAGAGAAGAGAGAACAAAGGAGAGAAACGGATGAGAGAAAGCTGGAAAGACTTGACCTTTGAAGCGAGCAAGAAATAATTTGAGATGGTGAGAGTAGCAGCGGGTACAGAGTGATTAGGTAGTGAGACTTTTAGGTCAACTACAATAATTATGATCACTTTGGAGCTCTGATACGAATCAAAAGTACAATGCAGATTACAGCCAGACGTTGGCTCTGGTCGTATGCCATTTTTGAAACCATGCACTTCTCGTTCCATTTTCCTTTTTCGGCGATTCCTACCCTTTACTATTATGTTTATATAGACTTTATAGCTAATTTGTCTTTTTATATCTAGTGTCAGCAGCTGAATTATTTTGCTTGCGTTCTTTCTAATAAACTTGACGCTTGAAAATTGGTGGAAAGAATTTGAAAACAGGTTTTTTTTTTTTTTTACAAACATGTAAATGAAAGTTTCATGGGACTCTGCCTACTTTTGCCGAAATTAATCTCAACACACTCATTTGAATGAATTATTCGTATGTGTTGTGCTGCATTGTTTGACTACGTTTCGTGAATTGACCTTATAGTCTTATAGACTATTGTTGCTCAATATCAATCAAGTCATACATCATTTATTTATCCAATTGTATCAAATAAATGATTGATTAACATTTTTATGAGGAAATTAATGTTCACTATAAACCAAATGATTCATTTGATTGGACTTTACAATAGTGATTTCGAAAATAAACAATGTTCATCCGGACACTCTTTATTAACTTCATTAATTTGAACATAATGATTTTTTTTTTCAATCATGCACGGGCTAGTCACTCGTCCCAAAAAAAAAAAAGCTACTCATGCCGATAAGCATTTGTATTGGGAGGAGGTTTGGGTAATTTAATCTTCACCAAGCTTCTAAGTTTGTTTGTTTTTTTTTTTCCCTTTTTTATCCCTAATAAACTTGTACAAAAGGGAAAAAGTCAAAAATGGCATTTCCAAGTAAAAAAAGTTGTTGGTCAAAGTGTCGTATGGTAATTATGAAAATGACCATTTTGTTTTTCATGCGTAGAAGCTGCAGACTACTGGTGATGCTAGGCATAGTCCCTGGTAAAATCTTGCTGGAGTCCAATTTTAAGTTTTTAATCTTTTCTTTTGTTTTCTCGGCATACATCACTTTCATTACTTCATTATGGTAAATTATTTCCTGAAAAAAAAATTAATAATAAAAAGAGGTAGACAAGGAGATGAGCAAAACCTTGTGCCCCAATTATTAAACTATCTTGCTGAGTGCAAGAGCAAATCCAGGATTTACACCAAGCTAAATGTACGTATATATACGTAATATTTTTTTTTTTTGGTACTTCAGCAAGAATGAAAAATTGTTAAAGGAAATGACAAGAAATATAGAGGATTGTTTAAGGAATAGAAAGAAAAATTGGAATGGACGTCAGAAAGCTTTATTTTGTTCTGTAGTAAGTTGAACACTATTCAAGGTAAGCTGAAGCTGAAAGACATCAGGGTTAATTTTTTAGTTTTAATGACCAAAGGTTTCATTTTGGTATGCACAAGTAGGTTAACCAAATTTTTTTTTTCCTCTTGAGTTAGTATATATTAATTATACTAGGCCTATACTTACATTTTATTTCTTACCATTAAATTGAGAAGGCCAGCAGCCCAGCCTTATACATAGATGCGCCATTGGTTGAGTGACACTAGAAGAAAATGTCACAAAAAATCCTGTATACACACAGCTTTTTTATCAGTACAGTACTAATATATAGGAATAAAAATAATCAACCCCTATACCAGTTTTCTTATCAGTGCTCATCTTTTCTTTTCACAACATGCATGTTAAGGAAAAACAATATCTTAGTCGATGATTTTGCATTTCCACTTGAGCTTTCTAAAGCACCTAATAACTTTTCATGTATTTTACTCTTGTCGTTTTGTGGTCCCAATTCCCCCTCATTGTTTTTGGGTCAATGAAGTTTTATTTTTTTATTTTTGAAAATTATTCACATACACATTCTATTTACCGGTTTTTTTTTTAATTTCTTTTTTTGGTAGTTTAGCATACCTCAATTTGTCTGAAAACGTGACCAAAAAAATCAAATTTGTCTGAGAAAGAAAAAGGAAAGGAGAAAAGGAAAAAAAAAATAGAAAATTACATAGTTGCACATGACCAAAATGTAAACACAAAAAACTCACTTTCAAAAAGATTTGTATAAATAAGGACACAAGTCTAGGCCCAAAAGCCAAATGATGCAAGCCTGATTGGCAATTTTAAACACGAAAGTAAAAGATCAAATAATTCTAAACACATTGATTTGAAGTATTACAGTGTTAGAGAAAGAGTAAAGCATGGTGAGATAGCTATTTTGAGTATTAACACAAATTCACAGCTAGCAAATCCTTTCACCAAGGCATTGTCAGTGGCTGCATTCCAGAAGCATACAGCAAGCATTGGAGTTTTAGCTAATCTAGATGTTTAGGTTCAGTAGAGAGTTAGTCCAGTTGGAGCAATTAATTTAAAGTTTTAAGGTTCCTGAGTTCTTGTATCTTTTGAGTTGTGATTTTCCAACTTATTTATCATAACTTGTTGGTAATGACAGATTTTATTATCAATAAATTTTGAGGTATTTCTAGTTATGATTTTGCTGCAGCTTTATTGTTTTTGTGTTGGAAATTATCATCTTGTTTTGAATATCATACTTGCAATCAGATGGCCTTGAATCATGTTTAAGCATGATGGTTCAGTTCAAGTAATAAGCAGTAAGGCCATCAGTGTTTAGTAAACTGCTTGAGTTTCTGGTTTAAGAGACATAAAGTAGGACCTGGTATGTGCCTTCTTGTTGATACACATTAGCATATATCGTATCACTTCTGGTTTGACATATGTGGATCGCAGGAGCTTGTGTTTGTAGTATTGAAACTCTTGATTTTTGTTAAAATGTATACTGTTTCTTGCTCTGCATAAGTGACTGTGATCTGACCATGTTGGAATGGATCTCTGGTTTGATTTTGTTGTCTGGCGTGCACTACAGTAAGTTGAGTAGTTTCTAACATTTTCTGGTGCAAATTATCACGCTTAATGCATGTCAGTCCAAGGGGGAGAATGTTAGAATCATTATGGACTTGTCACACATTAACATAAAGTGATTTGACAATTAGCTTAATGTCAAAACTAGTTCAACATGGACACAAACTATAAATCAATATTGTAACTTAATGAAAGAGTGTATCAATTCATTAAGATTAATAATCCTCTTCTTGGTCTGCAAGAAAGACTACAATGAAGTGTTACATGAAGGATCTAACTAGGAAACCTAATCCGATATAGACTGCTTTAATGGGAAGCTTCTTGAGGTTTAAGTCTCATATATATATGGATGAATTGGTCCCTGTTGCCACCATGATTATTGCATTAGTCCTGTCCATTGAGAAGCAAGTTGGTAAGCAACAGAAGGCCATATTTAGTGATCGAGTTTTGCAGCTGCATAAGATGGAATCCATGCCTGTGATTGCTGAAGGTAAGTTTTGGTCTTGTTGTGATTGTTGTCAAGTTGTTTTGCATATGATTGTGCGATGAATATATGGTTTTACATGGTCTCCAATGTAGAACATTTTTGTGAAGAAAAAATATACATCTTTGAGCCTACTACAGAAACCCTTTTGTTTGTGCTAATGCTAGCTTGGAATGAATATTTTGGTAAAAGCAAAACAGGTGAATTTGTAAGAACTAACTCCTTTGGTTTTAGCTTAATTTCTACCATTAGCTATAGGTTGGATATTATGAGTGCCACTTGGTCAATTGCTTAATTGTAGATTGTTTCAGCTTGAGTGCAGCCTATTGAGGAATGCTAATTATTTTAACCTTAACTTGGTAGTAGTTGATGTTGTTAGTTTACGAATGAGAGATTTGCTGGTGATCAATTGAGAAGTTAGGAACTGTGACATATCTAACATGGGTTGTTGTGGAATTTTAAAGTAGTATTATAAGTATGAATCTTAAAGACTGGTTAGGAACTCTTAATAAAGCTTGGGAAGAGTCCTTCATAAGTTTTTATTGATCTTCCTTGACTACTTGGGGCCTTGTGAATCCCATGTCGGGAAAGTTTGTGAATGTTCTTAGTTTCTACAAATCTTTCATAGGATTGCCTTGGTTTATGTCTATATACTTAATTTGTACTCAGAAGAGTGTTATTGCATTTGATTAAATTCAGCTGGCTAATCTTAAATAGTTGGATATGTGTGTATGTTATCCATGTCGATCTCAGTTGCAATCACTTGCTTAAAGTTGTTTGGAAAGTAAAAGAGCCAACAATAATTTATATGTTATAATGCATTCAAGCATCGAGAGGCTTCATTCTCTACCTTAATACTGCTATTGCTCAGATTGGTTGGAACTTTTAGTCACAACATCAGCCTAGTTGATTGCTCACATAATAATTACTTGTCTAACAGTGTCAATACAAAAAGGATGTAGCTAATTAAATCAGAGTTCAATTTATCATTGTTATCCTTCATCACCTGTTTTTTGTTCAATCACATTATAGACTTCTTCTACATGTTCCCATTCCAAAAGTTTCAATCTTTCTAACTATGATAAAAGCTATTATTGATATGCTACTATTCAAATTGAATTGATATGCTACTATATAGTTTATAGTTTATGTCAATGATATGCTCTGCTACTGTTCAGTGATATGATCTACTATTTGGTCTAATGATATGATCAGCTACTGTCAATGATATGATCTACTACTATTCAAATTGAATTGATCTAATTGCTCGTGCTCCTACTACTACTATTTCTCCTGCTTCTGCTACTACTCCTACTCCTGCTACTACTACTGCTCCTGATACTGCTACTGCTACTGTTACTGCTCCTACTCTTATTCTTGCTCCTACTCATGCTACTACTACTGCTACTGTTACTGCTCCTGCTACTGCAGATGAAGGTACTATTGAACCAAGGACATGTTTAGCAATAAAGAAGAAAAAGAAGTTTGACGCAGAGCTCTGAGATTCTCTCTCTTAGCAATGTGTAAAAGGAAGAGATTTTTTGTTTTTGAGAAGTAACATAAAGGGCTTTTGACTTCTAATAAGTAGTTAAGGGTAAAAAAATTAAATTAACTCATGACATGTGGCAAGTGGAGAGCAGATTATCCTTATTTATAAGATTTAGTCCTTATAAAAGGATTAAAAGTCAAAAGAAGCAGTTAAGGGTAAAATAGTAAATTAACTCATGACATGTGGCAAGTGGAGAGTATATTGTCCTTATTTGTAAGATTTAATTCTTATATGTTTAATTCAATCTTTAAAGGATGTATTTGTTGAGTCATCTTTTGTCAATAACTTATATGTAATTTGTTAAAAAAAAAAAAAAAAGATCTTCAACTAGACGTTGTGATGCATAAGTCCCAGCTATCCAGGAATTCATTTCCAAATCCCACAAGGAAAATGAAAACATGGAAAAACTTGCCTATAAATTATCCACCACTTACCCAAATGGAAAATCTTACTCACTGCAAATCCAATCTCATTCGGAAATATAATAGCAACTGAGTAATGGATCAAGCTAACATCAATGATCAGAAGGGAAAGGCTCTATCTTTTGTCGACGTCAGTATGGCCATAGATAATCGGATGTTTCTCGGCGATGTGAGCGACATGGACTTGGATCTTCTCGAGCAGATCTTACCTCATAGTTTCAAGACGCATTTGATCCAGATAGAGAAGTCCACAAAAGACAGAGATCTGAGTCTAGTGACTAATAAGTTGTGGAAGAGTTTCTATGAGAAGATCGAATCAACCGATTCAGTTTCGGAGATAATGAAGGAGTGGAATCTCAAATTTAAGTGGTCGGAGTTGTACCAGGAGAAATCAAAAAGAGTGAAAGAGGCTGAGAAGAAAGAAGATGACAGGAAACTGAGCCAGCAAGTTAGGGTTTGCAAGAAGGTTCCACCATCTTCAAGCGATACAAGAAACAGGCCAAAGAGCAAGTTGATGAAGAAAATTGTTAAGGAGTATTTACATGAAATGTCTAGAGATGCGAAACATACGAGCTATGGAAAAGGAAGAAGGAAGTTGATGAGCTATGAATATTCGAGATGCCAAGGGTGCTTTCAGTGAAAGTGTCTTGAAGCCTCTTGTTAGGATTCTTATTCTTGCCATAGGCTATTTTTGTCTCATGGGCTTTGTTGGGCCGTGTTACATTTTATCATGTTGGGCCATGGTGCATATAGAGGGTTCTAGGTAATTTCTACACCCAGTTGCTTAAATAGTAGGGATGCATTTCTACAAGGATTATTAAAGAATATTGAAGTTTAGTCCTCTTGTTTATTTCCTTTACCTTTCTCTTATTTTCTTTCCTTTACAATGTCATTTCTAGACTTGGATCCCAGGGTTCCTAACAACTTACTCTTGTTGGGTGGCTTTTCTCAATTAGTAAAGATCAATCTTGTGTTGTTCTTTTAATTTTTTACGTAAATGCTAAATAGCTACTTGTTATGAGTTTTTGTAGTCCAAATTAATGAGATCAGAGAAATTAATGAACTATACAGTGTTTGAATTTGATGTTATATAATGATATATTTTCTTGGTGTATGACCTAGCTATGTTGTGTTGTACTTGTAGATACATTAATACCTACATATAATCATATCAAAGAGACAAGGTAGCTAGAAGAAGAAGGGGAAAAAAAGGGGAAAAAAAAGAGGGTACGTAATATACTTT
This sequence comes from Rosa chinensis, assembly GCF_002994745.2. NCBI lineage: Eukaryota > Viridiplantae > Streptophyta > Magnoliopsida > Rosales > Rosaceae > Rosa > Rosa chinensis. The sequence goes on from NC_037088.1 coordinate 29,617,776, forward strand.
TTTTTTTTTTTTGAGTAGAAGGAGGTCAGCCATTTTTATTCAATATGAAAAAAGCAATATTACACAGTGACCGCCCTTATGTGGCAGTCAGAAAGAGACACCGCTAAACGCAATATCACTCCACCTATTGAGTGAATCTCAGGGGAGAGTAAACTAATAAGAAACTAACAATAAATTTTTTCCTCAGAATCCATCAGTAGACTCACTGACAACCTCAGACCAATAATCCCTACAGTTCCTCGTGGGCATTGATCCCAATAAAAAATTAGGTACCGACACGTAAATTATCCTTGATCCCAAATTTTTATAGAAAATTCACCAGGATCCCAAATCTGGATCCATAACAAAGAGAGCCCACATGTTACGACCCTAGTCAGCCCAATTGGGCCCAAGCCCAAATCTGGAAAGCATCGCAAAGCCCAAATGCAATTGGATTTTGCTCTTATAGCCAACTTCACGGAGCTTGTGATCTTGCCGCCGCCGCACCAACCCCCCTCCAGGCCTCCGGTAGTCTGGCAAAGTGGAACCAGTGAAACTTCCCTGACTCCTGTACCAACAAACTACCCAGATGGAGAGATGCGGCGACAGCAAACACCTAGGGAAGCCACATAGCCCTCGAAGAAGTAAGACTCTGACAGACCTGCAGCTTCCCCACAACTCCAACAACCTTACTTCTTCTCCATAGCATGGTTTCTTTGAATGCACCCACGTTGCCATTCGTGGAGGGCGGACTTCAGCTGAACCCGATCCAATCCCGGCTCAGTCGAAACCATGAAATGCCCTGGATCCCAAATCTTCCAACCACCAGCAACCACTAGATCAGTTGGCAGCCGAACGAAGCTCAGCCTCAAACCCTGATGCGAACCATATTGAGAAGGAGAGAAAGCCCTCGATCTCGACTTAAAGGAGAAAACTGGGAGGGTGGACTGAAAGTACTCGATAGCTGCGACACCAAGGGAAGGGCCGGAATTTTTCTCCATCAGAGATGGAGGCAAGTACAGAGGCGATTAGCCATAGCCGGCGCTCTCTCAAACCCTAGCAGAGAGGGTTTTGTTTTGGTTAACCCTAGGTTTGCATCAAAATAGCTGGTTTGAGTTATTGTTGTCATATTTTCTATTTTTGTCACAAGTTGTTCTACTTGTTGTCTTGGTTTAGGGTATGTAATATACATAGTTAATAGGTTTTTGTAGCCATTGATTTTGTTATTTAAAATATATACTGCATAATTTCTACAATATAACTAGCTATAATAGCTATTACATATGCAAGGCAAACAGTTGATTGGAGAAGTCATCCAAAGAGTTCTTACAGTAATACAGTATCAGTACAAAAAATGTTTTAAAAGGCTGATGCGGAGCCAAGATGTTTTCGGGAGAGCCTCAGCAAGACATTCACCTTGAGGCGTAAGGCGGAAGCCTTATGTATAAATGAGCTATATTTATGTAATTATTAGTCTTATATATAGAACATGTATTGTAACCAAAATAACATTATAAATTGTCATCCATTCATAATCAGCAAATACTAAAACCATATGATTCAACAAAATCACCAAACACCAAGCATCTTCTTCTTCTAGACTTTCCAATCCCCTTATCCCCCGACACACAGCAATTCTTGCTCGTTTCTCTTCTTCATTTGTTTTAAGTGCTATAGTGCACCTATCTTTCATATTTGGTGGAACGACTTTGTTACAAGGTTTGATTCATTTATGAGTGCCAACTAAATGTTGCTTGAACATGAAAATGCCACCAGTATTTCTTTGATCACAAAATGCACACAAGAAGTACTTCAACTCCCCAGGAATTGGTTTAATCCATCGCCAAACATGATCTTTTTTTGTTGTCCCACTAGTAATAGAACTCATTGTGCCTACACTACACAATTTCAAAACTTATATAAATTTAAAGTGGGAGCAAGACAACTAAATACACAATGCCAATTATAAACAGAACAACATGTCATGAATGAAATGTCAAAAAAAAAAAAAAAAAAAACAATGCCATAAAAACAAAACACAATGCCTTAAACCATGTTCAAAATATACAAAAGTTAATTAAAACAAATGGACAGCCATGAATATAATTGACAAAATAACCAACAATCATTTCTATGGTGACAAAATTATTAGGACACTCTATTTCTGAACCTTCAGAAAGAACTCTTTCCCAAATGTGATCTCTTCAGCTCCATTTTTATTTCTTCATGATTTCTGCTTGAAACTTCAATATTCTATACCAAGACATCTGCAAAAAGAAATACAGCAGGTAAAAGTACATGGCAATCCTTCTCATTTTTGGACATAAACATTTTGCATGTTCATTGATTAACTGTAAGGCAAATCTCGAACAGGACCAGTAAGAGACTCATCAAGCCAAGAACCAACAAAGCCAACTAAAAGCACAACTAAGACTCCGCAAGCTAATCCCTAGACCAGCAATTAGTTGTTATTTGCTAATTTCACACTAAAGATTTTGTCATGTGATGGTGAACTCCTAAAGATATAACCCACTCATAACCAATTCTATAAAAGTCTAAATGAGAGAAAGTTCATGTGATCATTCGGCTAAAGAAAGAAACCTAAATTTGTAACCGAAGTTTTTTGATTAGGAACCCTATTTCATATGATCGAGGAGTGAAAGGAAGGAAAAAAAAGTGAATGAAAAGGAACCCTGTTTCATAATATTGCAGGGTAGTGAATCAAACATCGCATTACAAATCCAAATTCCAATTGCACATAACAAAGAAACACGAAACTATACAAAGAAAACAAGGAAAGTTGATCGAAGCATGATCATACCTTAATCTCTTCTCTTCAAATTTAACAACAACTCTCTGACTCTCTTCAAATCAAATGTATTTCTTGCTCTAATTCTGCAAAAAGCCTCCTTTAGAACCAAATTCTTGAGAAAACTTATAGGCTCTTCATGATTTTATCAAATTTTTGAGTAAGCTATTGAGAATTTGGGATGGGCTGCTTTGAGAGTGAAGGAATCGGGAAAGAGACAGCTTCCAAATGATTTGCTGCTTGGTAAGTCTTCAGAACATGACCTAATTGACTCTCTCTCTCTCTCTCTCTCTCTCTCTCTCTCTCTCTCAAAACACCAAAATGACGTCGTTTTGGTGTTAAAAAAAAAATAAAAACTAAAAAAAAAAAAAAAATATATATATATATATATATATGGGCGTTCGCCTATTCTGCCTTGCTCAGCGCCTTTCACACCTCCACGCCTCAGCAGCGAAACACACTCACTTTCTTACCCTCCTCACGCTTTTAGAGTGAGGCGTGCCTTTTAATTCATTAGTACAAATCATTTACCAAAAAAAATTTCTTTTACGTACTTTTATCTTAAAACTCAATGGTATCATGATCAACTAGTCTATTATTATAAATTTTCCTTTATAAATTGTGGGTTCTGTGTTCGACTCATAACTATATAATTCAATTGTATAATAAAAATAAATATAAAAACTGTCTGGTTCTTGCATAATTTCAATTACTTGGAAAAAGGAAAAAAAAAGTTTAGCTTTCCAGCGTAGCATTGATATCATTATTCCTTAAGTAATGTTTACTTTTTTTATGATCTTTCTCCTCATTTTCTTAAGTTCGTCATTCCTCGTAAGGTCATATTTTCATAAGTTTTCATCATTCCTTATAGGGTCATAGGACCCATGTTTTCATCATTCCTCGTAGGGTCATAGGACCCATGTTAACATGAAGTGAAATCTTTGGTTGTTATGAGGAGTCATGAAAACAGAGCAACCTTGTGAAACAGAGGCACTGCCTCGGCAATCAAAAACGCAATTAATCCTGTTCAGATCGGTAAGTTAATAGGCCTCATCAAAAAGCCCGCAGATCAAGTGGGCCGATGGAGGCCCGCAGGCTTGGAGGGCTAAAAGCCCGGCCCGGCCAGTCAAAAAGCCCGGCCCGATGGGTAGAGGGTCGGGCTTGGTTTAGGGATTTGAAACCCGGCCAGTAAAAGCCCGTTAGGCCCGGCCCATAAAAGCCCGCAAACAAAAAATATTATATAAATAACACAGAAACTCTTGTGCAGAACACCTAACTTCTCTGAATTACTGGGAGCTGCTCAGATGAAATTAGGATCTGTACCCTACATGCACGGAATGCCCCGTGTGTCTAGTTTCTGAGCAATTTTACGGTTTGTGATTCCGACTTTTATAGAAGGAGTTATGGCAATTTAAGTGAAGGCAGTTCAGCTTGAACAAGAATCTGCAACACAGAAACTGTTGTGCAGAACACCCAACTTCGCTGAATTACTGGGAACTGCTCGGATGGAATTAAGAGTTGTACCCTATATGCACCGAAATCCCCATGTTTCTAGTTTCTGAAGAATTTATGGTTTTATGATTCTGACTTTTCTAGAAGGAGTTATGGCAGTTTAAGTGAAGGCAGTTCAGCTTAAAAGAGAACTGCAATACAGAAACTGTTGTGCATAACACCTAACTTCACTGAATTACTGGGAACTACTCGGATGGAATTAGGAGCTGTACCCTATATTCACAGAAAGCCCCATGTGTCTAGTTTCTGAGAAATTTTACTGTTTGCAATTCTGACTTTTCTAGAAGGAGTTATAGCAATTCAAGTGAAGGCAGTTCTGCTTGGACGGGAATCTGCAACATCTTTTACAAGTTCATGTCTAGAACCGAACTTCGCTGAATTACTGAGAACTTCTAGGATAGAATTAGGAGCTGTACCCTATATGCACAGAATGCCCCATGTGTCTAGTTTCTAAAGAATTTTACGGTTTGCGATTCCGACTTTTCTAGAAAAAGTTATGGCAATTTAAGTGAAGACCGTTCAGCTTTGACGGGAATCTAGAAGGCCCAACACATATATTTGGAAATCTTCAGTGTGCCGCATCATCATTATATGTGTGTGTGAGTGTGAATATTTTGTAATTTGGCTTATGGTGAAATTGGACGTTCTCATACTTCTATATAGAATATGTGCATATATATATATATATATATATATATATATATATATTCTACATGTCATGACAACGGTTGACCGATTCGATCGGATTAGAAAATATGGTGAAATTAGCTAAATTTTTTACCACACTTATAATTTATTATAATAATCTCATCCAACGGTCGGTTTTTTCATTTTATTTGAATTGATAGAGGTTGTCCTTTGGAGTGTATGATATATAAATATAGGTTTATAAGAGTAACTAAGTTTGACATAGTTGATCGAATTTGAAACGAGAACTAAATTGGCTGAAATTTTTACAACCACCATAAAACATTACAATCTCTCCATCGAGCGGTTGGTTTCTCCAAATTCATTTTTCACTTCATGTCTGTTTTAGAATGAACCTCAACAATTTCAATGCAATGTGTAAGTTATACAACTTTAGGAGGCAAATTGGTATAAGCCAACGTCTTTGTAATTGAAGTTTTTATCTTATGTTCACACACATCCACCTATGGAATATTTACAGACGTGATGTGAAAAAATAAGCACGTTTCGCGGTCGTTGTGCCATCGGTCAACTAAGAAAACATACAAGTGATAACGGTTGACCAATTCGATCGGATTCGAAAATATGGTGAAATTGGCTAAATTTTTTACCACTCATAATTTATTGTAATAATCATATCCAACGGTTGGTTTTTCCATTTTCTTTGAATTGATAGAGGTTGCTCTTTAGAGTGTATGATATATAAATATATGTTTATAAGAGTAACTAAGTTTGACCTAGTTGATCGAATTCGAAACGAGAACCAAATTGGCTGAAATTTTTACAACCACCATAAAACATTACAATCTCTCCATCGAGCGGTTGGTTTCTCCAAATTCATTTTCCACTTCATGTTTGCTTTAGAATGAACTTCAACAATTTAAATGCAATGTATAAGTCATACAACTTTAGGAGGCAAATTGGTATAGACCAATGTATTTGTAATTAAAATTGAAATTTTTATCTTATGTCCACGCACATCTATCGATGAAATATTTACAAACGTGATGTAAAAAAATAAACACGTTTCGCGGTCGTTATGTCATCGGTCAAGCAAGAAAACATACAAATGACTACGGTTGACCAATCTGATCGGATTCGAAACTATGGTGAAATTGACTAAATTTTTAACCACACGCATAATTTATTGTAATAATCACATCCAACGGTTGGTTTTCCCATTTTCTTTGAATTGATAGAGGTTGCTCTTTGGAATGTATGATATATAAATATAGATTTATAAAAAAAATTGTGTCTTTAAATATTTTATTATAAATAAAGCCCAAAAGGCCCGTCCCAAAAAAGCCCGCAAGGCCCGCTTTATATAGACGAGCTTGGATCCTTCGATTTACAATAAAGCCCGGGCCGGCCCGACCCGCCATTATTTAAAAATATAATAAGGCCCGACCCAGCATAAGCCCGTTTTGAATGGGCCGGGCCAGGCCCGTTGACGAGCCCTATGCACCTCTAAGCAAAGACCAAAAATTGAATCAGTTTCGTCCGTTTTAATTTCCAAATTAAAGCGCAAATATCACTAGACCAATCATTTTTATCTAGTCTCCTTTACAATAGCACCTTGATTTCTGCTCTATCTTCTTTCTTTTGTTCAAAATGAGGATAAGGACTCCGTTAAAACGTCCAAGAGAGGGTATCACATGGGTCGTGAGATGCCGAGGGAGTGAAGAAGATGCAAATAAATAAAGACAAAATATTTGAGGAATTGCTTCAAAATATTCAAGGCTTTTTGTATGAAGCTCTTACCGGATTCGCAAAAATCTAGAAGTACTTGACTTTGGAGTCTCTACTTCATAGTGCCCGAGTCTTTACTTCATAGTGCCCGAGTATTTGTGGAAACAGTCAAATTCGTTCGATGCGTTGATTTCCCTTGCTGCCCCGGTGTGTTTTGGACTTTGCTGCACGGTTTCGGGAAGAATGCTTTTGTTGGCTAATTTGCCTAAAACGAAAAAAGAGGATCGCACGGACTACTCACTGTCGAACCTTTTAATTCAACTTCAAACTATATACCACGCGAGTGGTTCATTGAAGAGGAATACTGTGACGTTTGCATGGGCCCGATAAGGTTATAGCAACCTGCTGATTGTTCTTACAATGGTTGATGGGACGGTGAAAATTCTTGATCGTTGAATGTTTAGACAAGTCACCTTTGTCCCCAATTTACGCAAGGAAATTCACAAGCTTCAAAATGTGCGCCTACTACGATATTGACAGAAGTTTGAGAACAATTGAACTTGGACTTGAGCACTATATATAAGAGTAGCATTTAATGTTGATTACTGTTTGAAATCCTATTGGGATGCCCATGGACATTAGAACCAGAAGCGTTTGTGCTTTATTAAATGGCTCCATGTTCTTCTTCCTTTTCATCTTCTTATTCAGCTTGCTTCCATCACATTATCATTGTGCTGAAGTTGATCAGATAACTCTTTTGCAACCGTTAGCGCAGGGACAAATTCTAGTTTCCCCTGGCCACATTTTTGAGTTGGGCTTCTTCAGTCCCAATAACTCTGCTAAGAAGTATGTGGGGATATGGCACAAAGATATATCTCCGCGTAAAGTTGTATGGGTGGCCAACAGAGAAAAGCCTCTTGCAGTTGCAGACACCTCAGCGAGTTTGACAGTTACTAGCAATGGGAATCTGAAGCTTGTAGATGGGAAACAAAAGTCTATATGGTCTACTAATATTGCTTCTTTGGTGTCATCATCGAATACTAGTTCAGTTGCTGCAGTTCTCTTAGATAATGGAAACTTTGTTGTCAATGATCATCTGGGAGCTGAGTTATGGAAGAGCTTTGATTATCCTGGTGACACAATCCTACCGAACATGGTGTTGCGAGACAGTAAGTCTGGAAAGGGGCACTTCTTGAGCTCTTGGAAAGCAGAGAATGATCCATCACCAGGGAAATTCTTACTTGGATTGCCCCCACAGGCGCCATCACAAGTGTTCATTTGGATCAATAATGGATCAAATGATTCACATTCAATTCCCTACTGGAGAAGTGGTCCATGGGATAAGTCGAGTTTCATTGGTGTACCAGAAATGGATCGTCGATATATAAATGGCTTTAGTGTGGATGATAACTTAAAGCAGGGCACAGTGGATTTCTCTTATAGTTTATATGACAAACCTGTGTCATATATATACATCTCTCCAGAAGGAATAGTGAGGATTAGATTTTCGAAGAATGATGGGAAGTGGTATGATCATTGGCAGACTCCGAAGAATCCATGTGACATCTATGGAGCTTGTGGACCTTTTGGAGTTTGCAAAGCTTCTGCACCTCCAATCTGTAAGTGTTTGAAAGGTTTTGTACCGAAGTCAAGTGCGGAATGGAGCAAAGGAAACTGGACAGGAGGGTGTATGAGGCAGACGAAATTGTTTTGTGAGAGACAAACAAACAAGTCAGTCTCATCAAGAGGAAAAAAAGTTGATGATGATGGGTTTTGGAAGATGGTGGGGTTGAAAATACCAGATTCTCATGAGTTCATTACTGCTCTCAATGCTGAAGAAACGTCCAACGATTGCAAATTACGCTGCCTAAACAACTGTTCTTGCCTTGCTTATGCATTTGTTAATAATATAGGGTGTTTGGTGTGGTCCAAAGATCTTATTGATATACAGCAGTTTTCGGCGTCTGTCGGAGTAGATCTTTATATTCGCCTAGCACGCTCTGAACTAGGTAACTAATAGTAGTGCTTGCACAACTCTTACAACAATATATTTTCTTAATTTTCTCTTTCATGCTTGTGTTTGTATAATAAGTTCACTTTTTCTTGTCTTTTCTCAGTTGAAGGAAAGCCAATAAAGTTAATTAGCAGCCTTACAGCTATTGTTTTTGTGAGTATCTTGGCAGCCATAGTATTCGGTTTTTACAGGAGGCGAGCTAACCAGAAGAGTAAGAGATGAACCAATTCATGCATTGGCACATTATCTCTTCATGTATAACTTCATTAAAGGATTATTATTGTTTTTTTGTTTTATTGATTGGTATCCGGATGTTGCTTGTTGTTTCGCTCAAACTCACTGTTTGATGTTATATATGCAAACAGGACAGACTCAGAACTTTGAATCGAGTGGTATGATTAAGAGTTCAAGAGATGGTCTCCTAGAATATATAGGAAAGCATGATCCCTTAGAGCTACAGATATATGATTTTGATAGCATACTAATTGCTACAAACAATTTCAGTGTCGCAAACAAACTCGGGCAAGGAGGATTTGGACCAGTTTATAAGGTGCTTTCTTTCATACATTTCATCAAGTACAAGAAACAAACATGACTTCAGTTAATAAATTGTAGAGCTCGTGGTTTACAGGGTATGCTACAAGACGGGAAAGAAGTAGCAGTAAAGAGACTATCTAGTAGCTCAGGACAAGGCATTGAAGAGTTCAAGAACGAGATGTTGTTGATCTACAATCTTCAACATAAAAATCTTGTTAGGATCATGGGTTGCTGTGTTAAAGAGGATGAGAAGTTACTGATTTACGAGTTCATGCCAAACAAAAGCTTGGATACTTTTCTATTCGGTTAGTTTCATTAGTGTTTTATGTTCAATATATTGCGGTGCAAAAAGTCATCTTCACCTATTTCAATGAAAGTATCTTTGCTGTTTGTAAATGTCGAACTTGGGGAAACAATTAAAATTTCTTTGAAAAGAAAGATCTCACCTGTCTTTTTCTTATTTAACAAGAAAAGGAATAGAAAAGTCTGAAGAATTCAACCTTATAATTAGCATAATTTGGGTTTTGGAATCACAACTGCATACTAACATAAAGCGATGAATAGATTCACACGAAATAGATTACCAAGAGACAAACAATCCATCATTAATTGACTACTTTCTAGATCCATACTGTCAGATATTGAATATGTCTATACAGTATAATCTCTGCTGTCTATTCAGTTCAGATCCCTATGTTGCATTCACTACTACTTGTCATACAACTGTTTTTGCATTTCCTAGCAATTAAAGAAGGCTACAAACAGTTTTGAAAGGGTAGCATTCTTATGACATTTCATTGTAACATGCATGGAAGTCATGATTTATGAACAACCATTAATGATTAGACTCTAACTTGGTGCATTAATTATTTTCAGATACGAGGAAGAGAGTAGTACTTGACTGGGCGACTCGCTTTAATATTATTCATGGTGTTGCTAGAGGGCTTCTCTATCTCCATTATGATTCGTATGTGAAGGTGATACATAGGGATCTGAAAGTCAGCAACATTCTCTTGGATGAAAAAATGAATCCAAAAATTTCAGATTTTGGATTAGCACGAATAGTTGAAGGAACACAAAATCTAGAAAATACTCAGAAAGTTGTTGGAACACGGTAAGATTAATCATTACCTTACTAATCCCCAACATGGTCAATTGGTTACCTACTAATTAATAATTAGTTTTGCCATGCAGTGGCTATATGTCTCCAGAGTATGCCATGGGGGGGATATTTTCTGAAAAATCCGATGTCTACAGCTTCGGAGTCTTGGTCTTGGAGATTATTAGCAGTAAGAAGAATACCAGATTCTGTTTATATGACCAACAGCTAGGCTTTCTAACTTATGTAAGTTCATACTTTAAATTCTACTGTAAAATGTGAACTCATGAGCAGTTTCTTTCATATAGCTTAAACCTTATTTTTTATCAATCCTTATAGGCATGGAACTTGTGGAATGAAGGTAGAGGGTTGGAGTTGGTAGATGCAATTTTGGGCGATTCATATTCCTCAACGGAAGTACTAAAATGCATGCATATCGGGCTTCTGTGTGTACAAGACAATGCTGTGGATAGGCCAACTATGGCAGATATAGCTTTGATGTTAAGTAGTGAGAAAGATGGTCCACAACCCAAGCTGCCTCTATTCACTATCCAAATTTCAGCTTTTCATCATCAACCACATTCTGAGAATACTAATTCCTCCAAAAAAGAAGCTACCATTACAATGATTGAAGGACGATAATTAAGGGGCAGCAAATTGTTACATCACAATGCAATTCCTTTTCGTCATTTTGAAGGGCTCTCGTAGTCTCGTACATATTGAAGCTTTTCTATTTGGTGTAAAAAAAATAAAAAATAAAAAATGTTTCTCTTGTGGTAGGTAGTATACGAATGTCTTTTCATAATGACGCAGTCGGAAGTAATGAGATTTACAAGCGATAAACCCTAACAGACATAATTCTGGAATCCACCAGAGAAAGAGAAAAATCTCTAATTTTTATTAATTTGATATGATAAACTGCTCTAGTACAAAGTATAATGGTGCTTATATAGGTATCCAAAACCCTAAATCATAATCTAACAAGAAATCCTAAAGAATCCAAATTAAAATGAAACTAAAAACCTAAAATAAAAGAATTCTAAAAAAAATGTAAGACTAGCCTAAAAATATTAAATCCCGAATCGGATGATTAAAACGACATATTTAGGCCAAAATCCGTTAGGGCTCACTAAAGTGAGTCTTGAAGATCTCGTCGTTCCCATTCTAAAAAGGTATCATGCGTCTCAAATGGACATTCTAGCCAAAAGTTGATCCCAATCTGCTTTGCAATTAAGACCTGACTTTTGTACAAGTAACTCGAAAGGTCCAAAACCAAGTCTTCTTGAATATTCCAGTAGGAGATTACACGTGAGTTACCTATTTTTCAATCACTCTTCTTGATTCTACGCCGCTTCTTTGCTTTTATAGTTTTCTGACTAAACCAAGCTCATTCTCGTCCTACATCACATAAAGAAGATGCACCTTGATTGGTGTGACTACACTTTGTATTGACAATTTTTTATACAAGAATAAAGTTTTCACCACGTGATATTTTTTCATGGTTATAATTTCAACCTTTGAAATCGATTCTTCTAGATTCATCGTGACAAAATTTGCAAGAATTCTACCATGGACCAAGACCATAGCCAAAATGAGGGGTAAAATGGGGCATTTGGGTGCAAAAAATGCTGATTTTTTGCCAGGGCCGGTCCTGACATTTTGGAGGCCTGAGACGAACATTCATATGATTTTTTATTTTCCTATAATAAATGAACTCCAATACACTAGTAGCAATGAAAAAAAATGAAACAAAAAAAAGCTATATTGTATTCTTAAATTAGAAAGAACATTGGTAGAAATGAAAAAAAAAAGTGTTTAATACCAAAAGAAACCAGAGAGAGAGAGAGTATAAAATGAAATTATTTTGTAGCAATGAGAAAAGGAAAGTGCTCAATACAAAAGAAACCAGAAAAAGAAAAAGAATGAAAAAAAGAAAAGAAGACAGAACATAAAATGCAGCAGTTTTGCCTCGAACCTGGTGGCATTCTAAGCCACACTACACAATTACCACTGAACCGCTAGGCATTTTGTTTGAAAAACTTTTGTTTAAGCACAGCGAAAACTACAAATATTTTTTAGGTGAAAAACTTGAGCTGCTGAAATCTATTTCATTTGTCCAGAACTTGAATAAAGGCTAACACGAGGTACAAATCCCAATGAAGAAGAATTCAACTCAATTTGACTCGAGACCAAATAGCAATAAGTTCTTAAACACGAAGTATGAGAAATAAGATTTAGCACATACTCCAAACAAGAGTTTACCGAACTTATTCTACACACCCAAAAACATGCTTAAACCACATATTTAAAGGAACAACAAACTTTAATGTTTTTCAACTTGAAAAGCGATGCATGATGCTTAAATACGGCGCCAAATCCAAGCATTACCTGATGGCCTATCTCATAGACTCACTACACGACCTTACCTCAAATTAATTTATCACCAGGTAAGCATAGTGAGAGCGCCCACTACCTAGCTACACACACGTACAGAGTCCGTGATTGCGGATACTCGGACAACCGGCATAGCTAACCCTCCGAAGGTTTAGGGAATCGAAACCAAGGAAGTCAGTGCCCCTTTCGCTCTCAAGCCATCACATTTCTCACAATTTGGTTAGTGTGAATTGCATTTTAACATAACCAAACCATAACACCAATCATGCATCATTTTAACACAATATATAAGAAAACATCTAACTGAGGAGAGTCCTGAATTCCTATCTGGATTCTGATGCTTTCTCTCACGTATTCCTAGAGTCATGAACCTTCCGTTCCTCAGGTAACTGGAGTCCTAGATTCCAACATTTCGATTGTTAATATCTCATTGAACAACTAAATAAAATTTCGACGACTAATAAATCGTCCAAACCAACCTTTCATGGTTTGACTAAGAGTTGACCGAGGTTTGCCTACCCTTCCTTGATTTGACCAGAATTGACCATTTTGACCAACATTGACCAATTTGACCACGTTTGACCAAATATATATATGTTGAGTGCACCCAATTTACTAAGGCCGCCCTTCTTTACTTACAATCAATCTAACATATGTACAAGCAAAGATCATGTTTCCAATTTCGTCAACGATTTATCTCAATTTGTTCAACACTCAACCTTACTTCTATTTCAAGTTCCGTCGTGTAGCAATTCCGATAGAATTACTATGGACACCCGAGCTTTCCAATTTCTACACAAGGTGGTCCAAAACTACCAAGGACACCCAAGCTTGACCATTTTTCAATTATTCCACAATCATTTCAAATAACCTGCCTTAGCAACACCAACAAAGCAATAACTTGCAAAACCAGAACAAATTTAAATCACCAAACTACACAACCTCATCAATTCAAATCAAGTTACAACCAACCCACTCTGCACATGCAAACAACATCGGATAGCCCGCACAATTTCTCAACTTTCAGGGATTAACAAATTTGACAGAACCATCGAATTTACCTTCGTTCTGTCTAGTTTACCCACTGGAATTCAAACTTCCTTGCAGCGGCTTCCTAATTGAAACTCGACGGTGAGTTGATCCTTCTTTCTCGTCAGTTTTCGAATTTGACGAACTCTGGGTTTATAGACAAGACTAGGAATTAGTTTCTAACTCACAACACCAAATCGAAGAGAAGTGGTTACCGGAAAAAGCGAAACTGCCACCATGGATGGTGGCCACGTTCTACAGAACGTACCCGACACTGTCAACGTAGCCCGACCACCTATTTCAGCTCAACCTTCCACGTTTTCGGGTTCCAGGACGATGATGACCGTCGGAGAATGAGTTGAGGGCACCCTGACGCGTCGGAGAAGTCGCCGGTGTCCAAGAACACGGCTGCCTGAGACCAAACCCAGAAACCAAGTCAATAAAACCCGATCAATATTCAAAAAATAATTGGGCGGGCTTGTAGAGCATGATGAGGAGATGATGTTTCATACCATAGGTAGCCAAAATGGTGGTCGGAATCGCCGGGAATTGAGAGCTCGCCGAAGAGGTCCCGGAGCTTCCAGTCGTCGAATCTCCTTCTCCGTTCAGTGCATGGATGATCAGAGGCTACAGGGAGGTAGGCGACAGAGAGACAAAGACATGGGTGCCCGCGAGCCGTCGTGGGGTGGCCGGAAGTGAAAGTTCCGGCCGGGTCGCGCTGCGTCCCGGGTCAGAGCTCCCAGCTCTCGCTCTCTCTATCTCCCTCGATCCTTCTGGCGTTCCCACATTCTCATTATCTCATATATATATTGATCCAATTAACGACGGAAGGCTAGGATCAAGCGGTGGAGATGGTGGATGGCTAGGATCGCTCCACTTGTTTTCTGTTTCTTGAATTAATTTTCAAAATCCCAAAACTTCGGACAGCCATGATAAATAGCTCAGGTATCCGAAAAATCTTGTGAAAATTTTCACGACCTTGTCGTATTGTATACTTTATTATCCAACTCTCAAATTGAGGTTTCACTTTATGAAAATTTCTGAAAATATTCTTGAGCAACTTAACGTTTATTGAGATCGTTGAACAATTTGTCACATGATCCCCCCTTAACCTCTATACATTTTTCCGGGGCTCACATAAATAAAGTCTATAGTGGATGAATGATTCAAAGTTTAGTTGAAATATTATTTCTTTAACATATAAGTTATCAAACCTTTGATTTAAAATTCCTCATATAATCCTTACTTTAAAAGTCCTCATGTGCCACCCTCCGTAATCTGACAATTACACACACACACACACACATGCAGTACTGCTTCTCTGCTAATGACCTCCACATATTTTAAAATATGCAAATTTCTTTGAATACACTCACTTTTCGATCGCATATCCACATCTCGACGGTTCAATTTTTGGGTCTTAGTGTATAGATCTTTCTACAAATTTTCAGCCAAATTAATTATCGTTAAGGTATCGAACAAGATTAAATCAATGAACAAAATTTTGTCCAACCTGAACCGTTCGTGTTCATAATTGTATATCGCTGTTTTGAATGCCTTAATGATTATCAATTTAGCTAAAAATTTGCAGATTATATATACCTAAAAACTCAACTGTAAAGATGTGAATATGTGATCGAAAAGTGGATTTGTCAAGGAAATCCAAATATTTTAAAATATGCAGAGGTCCTTAACAGAGAAGAACTGTGTGTATAATGGTAGATATGTTTAATTTCTTCAAACCAGTCATTGTTTATAAATTGTGGTAGTGGGGAAAAACAATTAAAAAACTAAAAAAGTAGATGGAAATGTTTGTGGTCAAGTCATCAAGATAGTGATACATCACAGTTTACATGAGTCCAAAAGGATACTGGGCTCGGAGTAGTGCTGGAAACACCATCTCTGCTTCCAATTCTGGTGATTTCTTATAAAGCTTGAGATGTGGATTTTCCCTCTTCCCCTATCTATCTAAAATATTACGGATCTGTTTACGTAAAGGCAAATACATGCAGTGTAACGCTTCTCTTTGCTGAAATTGTTGGTGAGGATAATCATTTTAGAAGTACAGATAAACGCTTATTTGATGTTTATATTCAGGAAATGTTTTCTTAGTTTTGTCACCAATACTCATCACCCACCCATTTGCATTAGTACTATCGCAGGCATTGTCATTTGAACCAATTAATAAATATAAATGGTGATTGATTGCTGCAAGGTCAGACGAAACTAAAGGATTTCAACATTGTACGTAGACAAGGCAGGGGATTCAAATAAAGTACATAAAGAAAATTTCTCAGGTGTTAATGTATTTAATAGTGCATTAGAGATCCACTTCTACTTGTCTGGAAAAGGGTCAACTCTTGATCTGGGACCTCTTATAGTCTCGTATCTGCTATATCTGTAACTCCAGGTCAGTATATGCTTATTGTTTTCCTTCTGTTACATGCCTATATATATTTTGGACAATCCGGTTCTAAGGGCGACTCCAACCATTAGTCTCATATTTATGTTATAAGTTTTATTATGAGGTTCCAAGTCTCGACACCAATATATCCATCTCCAACCATTATACATTAGTCCTGTATGAAGGTCCTATATTTTTTTTATATATTTATTTCAGTTTAGAATTAACTATATATAATATGAATTGAAATTTATGAACAATATCATATAGTCATTAATTAAAAATGAAAAATAAATTTAACTTCTTTTAAATTTTTTTTTTTTCCGTTAAAGGGTCGTTAGTTGAATATCATCCATTGAATTTAATCCTAAGAATTTCTGTGCATTCATGGTGACGACTTATGCATGGAAAATTGGTGCATAGTTAAGTGTATGCATTGGGTATAAATGCATGGTTAAGTTGATGCATTGGGAATAAATGCATGGTTAAATTAATGATGGACATGAATGGGCATTGATGAAGTGACTCTAAACAGGGGCAGAACTATCTTCCGGTTTGACGGGGTGAGGACCACTTCTACTTGTCTGGAAAAGGGTCAACTCTTGATTTGGGACCTCTTATAGTCTCGTATCTGCTATATCTGTAACTCCAGGTCAGTATATGCTTATTGTTTTCCTTCTGCTACATGCCTATATATATTTGGACAATCCGGTTCTAAGGGCGACTCCAACCATTAGTCTCATATTTATGTTATAAGTTTTATTATGAGGTTCCAAGTCTCGACACCAATATATCCATCTCCAACCATTATACATTAGTCCTGTATGAAGGTCCTATATTTTTTATATATTTATTTCAGTTAAGAATTAACTATATATAATATGAATTGAAATTTATGAACAATATCATACAGTCATTAATTAAAAATGAAAAATAAATTTAACTTCTTTTAAATTTTTTTTTTTTTTCCATTAAAGGGTCATGTAGTTGAATATCATCCATTGAATTTAATCCTAAGAATTTCTGTACATTCAAACTTTTCACTTATTTTTAATTTTTAATTTTTTTAGAATGAATATTTGGATTGTTCATCATGTGGACCGTTCATTTTGAACGAAATCAATTTTAGCCGCAAGGTTATCGTTTGCCAAACAAGCAATGATTTTCTACACATGTGAGCTTCACATGTTATTGTTAGGTTTGGCACCTATCTCTCCTTGGTGGAGATATTTTACATGGCATGAAGGCATGATGTTTATAGTTTGTGCATTCATGGTAATGACTTATGCATGGAACATTGGTGCATAGTTAAGTTCATTTTGAATGAAATCAATTTTAGCCGCAAGGTTATCGTTTGCCAAACAAGCAATGATTTTCTGCACCTGTGAGCTCCACATGTTGTTATTGTTAGGTTTGGCGCCTATCTCTCCTTGGTGGAGATATTTTACATGGCATGAACACATGATATTTATAGTTTGTGCATTCATGGTGACGACTTATGCATGGAAAATTGGTGCATAGTTAAGTGTATGCATTGGGTATAAATGCATGGTTAAGTTGATGCATTGGGAATAAATGCATGGTTAAATTCATGATGGACATGAATGGGCATTGATGAAGTGACTCTAGACAGGGGCAGAACTATATTCCGGTTTGATGGGGTCAGGACACCCCCCCCCCACAAAACCAAGGTGATTGATATATATATTAGTGTATTAAAATAATCAATAACAATAAGAATACACTAATACAAATCAGATTAATTAAAGGTGTTTTTTGAATTGATTCTATTTTTTTGAATGGGCAGTTATGTATGTGTTTTTTTTTTTTCAAATTTATTGTTGAGTTATGAATTATATTAAAATGATTTTAAATTTATATTTAGAGTAATTGGTTTTTTTTTACACTATGTCTCAAACCCCCCCCCCCCCCCCCCCCCCCCCCCCCTCTAGAGACTTCTATCAATGGTATAGAAGATAGGGGGAGCTGTGTGGAGGCAAGCAAGAGGACAAGGAGCAACTCCAAGGGTCTTCAAGACGTAGAAGACAAGGGGAGTTGTGTTCAAGGACGTGTATATATAGCTCTTGGGGTAGAGTGATCTTCTAGAATAATAGAGGGTGTACAAGGGGTATCCTATTGGATACAAGGGCTTGGGTTGGGCATAAACTTGAGCGGTGTAATCTTGTACTATGTAATTCTCTCATAATGAAGATGAAAGCTCTCCGAGGACTTAGGCATGGATTTTGGCCGAACCTCATTAAAACTTGTTTTCTTAGTTTGGTTTTTGCTTCTTTCCATCTCTACTACTAATACTTGCATGGCGGGGGATTAATTTCCTAATAGTTACTCTCCCTTTTCTCTTCTCCAACCTCATAAGAAAAGTGTCTGTGTTTTTTCCTTCCCCTCTGCCAATCAGTGGGCTGCGTCCCGTGTCTCAATTTGAGACGGATAATTAGCTCTTCAGTGTTTGAGACGAATTATGAGCCTTGATAAGAAAACTTGAAGTTGAATCCCTTAACAGAATTGAAGAATTACAGAAGTCAAAGATACAATCGGAGAGAGTGAAAAAATGAAGCCTGAAATGAAGAATGCAGAGAGCCTTATATATCTCGCAAGCCAGCTCAGCTACACATTTCTTCTAACAACCTTGCTAACTGAACCTCCAGATTTGTGACACATAGCATTGCAATCTGATGAGAAAACTTGGTAAACGAACCTTGCTGACTTATAGTATTGAGTCTCAACATCTCCCCTCAAACGCAGCTGGGTTTTCCCAGTCTGAGTTTGCCAAAGTGAGAGTTGAACTAAGGACCATGAAGTCCCTTTGTCATAATATCTGCAGTTTGTTCCTTGGTTGGGATGTATCGTAACTCAAGTCCACCTTTCAGACCCTTTCTCTAACAAAGTGATAATCAGTTTCCAGGCTTTTGATTTTGTTGAGAATATATACACATCCCACATGGGAAAAATGGGACCTTGCCTATGAGTTTATAAGGGTTTGGGCTACTTCATCCATTGCCAATTGGTTTTGGATGTCAACGCTAGATTACTTTATCATAGTATCCGAGCGGGTTACCCACGTGTGCATGCCTAAAGGCCATATGGGGCTCCACGTCACCCAAAAGTTGTCCACGTGTATGGCTTGAAAATTCGCCACACGTGCGGGGGCGTGTTGAGAATATATACACATCCCACATGGGAAAAATAGGACCTTACCTATGGGTTTATAAATGTTTGGGCTACTCCATCCATTGCCAATTGGTTTTGGATGTGAACCCCAGATTACTTTATAGAAAATTACTCATAAGTGTCACTTTGAAACTTTAATTAGCTATAAGGCCACATAAATTTTTTTATACACAAAAGGCCACTTCTATTTCCAAATTATTTCGTCTATGACAATTATGCCCTTCCACTGTTTCTAACCTCTCAAATAATATCTCTCTCTGGTTAAAAAAAAAAATCCTCTCTCTCTCTCTCTCTCTCTAACCGAGATGCCGTTGTATACCTCAGGAGTTCGCCGGAGACGACCTAGAGGCGTGGCACGACTCTCCCTCACAAACCAAATTAATGTCGTTGCAGACCTCACGAGCTCGCCGGCGACGACCTAGAGGCATGGTGCAACCGGCACAAACCGAAACGATGTTGTTACAGACCTCACAAGCTTGCCGGTGACCACTTGGAGGCATGGCGCGATCTACACGACAAAGTCGTCATGGTCTCCGGCTCTTCAACGAGGCCTCCACAGCCACCATTGCCTCTTCCTCCACCTCACCTCCATCGGAACCTTAAACGAGGCTTCTTCTCCGGCAACGATGACAAGGTCCGCAGCCTCTTCAACTCGAATCAAAATCCCCGACCGGTGGCTTTCTCTTCACATTCAATCTCAACCACCACCAGGTACACTGTACGGCACCTCTAATCCTAGATCTCCACCTCTTTTCTCTGATTTGTGTTTCAGCATTTTAATCGCTGGGTTCTGGTTTCAATTTCGTTCTTGTAATCGATTTCGATGTGCCTGATTTGATGCATTGTTGGCTTTGGTGTGTTTGCTCGAGTGGTAGTAATATTTTGTCTGTGGCATAACTTCGAACACCTGGTGTGCAGTTTAATACAACTTGTTTGTAAGCAAATTTCTGTAAAATCTTGTGAAATTATTACTGTGGGTCATGTTGTATTATGTTATTGGAACTTTTATTTTTGATCTTCTGCCTATCACAAGATGGAAACTTGTTGCATGGAATGGAATCAAATTGTTCCTTTTAATAAAATGGAGAAATCCTCCAAATTTTCTTTGTTGTTCTGATGTGATTTGTTGGTAGTAGCTTTTGGTTTTTGTGAGAGTAGGTTTTGGTGTTGGTTAGTGTAGCTCAGGACTTGAATACCGTATTATTTTCACTCAAACTTGCGATTGTTGTGTCAATGAAGCTGAAACATATTATCACAACTATGATAGTAGGTTTTTAAAACTATAGAAGTGGCTTTTTATTTTCATAGTTTTGTTAGACTTTGAGAATAGCTTTCTCAGTTTATGGGAGTAGTTTTTTTTCTACTTGGTAGTAGCTTTTGGTTTTTGTGAGAGTAGGTTTTGGTGTTGGTTAGTGTAGTTTTTGTTTTGCTTGATAATAGCTTTTGGTGATGGTGAAAGTAGCTTTTGTTACTGGTGATGGTGACAGTAGTCATTTGTTGCTGGTGAGAGTATCTTTTTGTGTCCGTGACAGTAGTTTTTGTTAATGGTGTTAGTAGTTTTTGATTTTTGGGAGCGTATCTTTTATTGGTAACAGTAGCTTTTGTTGTTTGTGACAGTAGCTTTTGTGACCTCGCCGGAGGTTGCCGGAAATTTCATCAGAGTAGCTTTTATTGCTAGCTACAATAGCTTTTTGTGTTAGTGACAGTAGCTTTTGTGGTCGCCGGAATTGACCGGAGATCCGCCGGAGGTTGACCGGAGTTCGGCAGAGATAGGCCTGAGACCCGCCGGAGTTGACTGGAGACCTCGCCGGAGAGGAGAGAGAGAGAATGAATGTTGATTTTGTACTCTAGTGGCATTTATGTAAATATATTTATGTAGTGGCATTTATGTAAATATATTGGTTTTTAATATCCAAAATATAACATCTTTTTTAATGTAGTGGCCTTAAGAAGGAAAAAAATTAGTTGGTGGCCTTATGGCTAAAAAAATATTCTAAGATGCACTTATATGTAATTAACCCATTACTTTATCAAGCCTAAGCTCATTATGAGATTGCTGTTTGTCGTGGTTGGAGTCTTGGAAAAAAGTCTCATTTTGAGACTTAAGACATGGTTAGAGACTTGGAGATCCCGTGAGGTAACTTCGGGCTCAATATATTGTCGATCAAATTACAATATAATTTTATGCATATCTAATGTACAGTCTTTAATTAACTTTCTTCTCGGTGTTGGCCTGATCGTTCATCATTGAATTGAGATATCAGAGTACAAACTAGGCAAATCACTGTCTCCATGTCAACTGTTACATGATGATAGCATGGCAAAGTCTTTGTTGACCAATGATATGGTTTCCAGCTGTCATCCATGTACTAGCTTTCTAGATATTTTCCTTTATTTCCAGCGTGTAATAAGTGTTAGGTTTTTCCTAACTATAAATAGGGTATGCTTGTATGATTTGCGGTGTGTTGCATTAATTGAAGAAACTCAGAAGAAATGGTTCCAGCTTTTTTCCTTCTTCTCTCTTTCTTCTCCTCCATTGTTGATAGCTTGAGATCGTCAAGGTTTAGCTATGGCTCCCATGTTATCATGGTATCAGAGCTACGGCTCATGATCCTGTGGCCTATCATCATGTTGTAGTTGTAATTCATCCACTTCCTGCTTCCGCAATCAAAGTCTCTGTGATTCATATGAGCTGAAGTCCTAGATTTACTTTTGTAGCTTAGATCTCGACTGTGCTTGTAGTGGTGCTCTAGATCTGTGAATTTGTGTGCATCTGAGCTCGTTTCTACTGAAATCTAGCTGTGATTCTTGTTTTGGCTACTCTAATTTGAATTCTGGAAAATCAAGGTGTGATTCTAGATTCTATTCTACAAATCAAGCTTACTCTTCGTCTCAAGCTTACTCCAAGCAATGGCTTCATCTGGTGAGCTTTATTCACTCTCTGTTCTCTCAATTTCATTGTAGCCGTGCTCATATGTTCATTGTGATGCATCTGACTCGTACAACCTTCATATGAGGAGATCTATAAGTTGTTGATAAAGCTTTTCATAGTCCTTTGTGAACTTTGTGATAATATAACAGTTGATAACAAAACTTGTGTGTTGAGGAGAAAAAAAAAAGTTTCTGATAATTGCTATAACTTGTTGATTTGTGATAAAATGAATATCATTGCTATGTCACAATCTGAGATTCGCTCACTGCTGAGCATGATCACTGTTCGACTTGGAGAGAACAACTTTGTGAAATGGAGTTTTCAGTTTCAGTCTGTCCTAGAGGGAATTGACTTGTTTGGCTACTTTGATGGCACATTTCTCTGTCCACCTGGCTTTGTTCTTACTGAACAAGGTGAAGTTACAAGGGAAATCACTAGTGCTTACAAGATTTGGAAGAAGACTGATAAAGCCCTACTTGGCCTTCTAATGGCTACTCTGGATGATGACACTATGGAGGTTATTGTTGGCAGCAAATCCTCTCATGATGCCTGGCTTGCTTTGCTTGAGAGGTTCTCTTCCTGCTCAAGAGCCAATATTATACAGTTGAAGACTGATTTACAGACTATCAAGAAAGGTGCTGATTCTGTGGATGAGTATCTGCTGCGAATCAAACATGCAAGAGATCAATTAAGCTCAGTTGGAGTTACTCTCATTGATGAAGATATTGCTGTTGTCACACTGAATGGTCTGCCTGATGAATACTCTATGATCAAGACAGTAATTCGTGCAAGAGATACACCTATTTTTTTGAAAGATCTTAGGGTTCAGCTTCTTGCCGTAGAAAGGGACATTGAGGGACAACTCCATCTATAGAACTCCATGACTGCTATGGCAGCTAGAAGTAATACATACAGGCCTAACAATATTCCTCACTACTCTTGCAGTGAGAATAAGTCTTACTCAAGCACATATGGAACTGACAAGGGCAAAGGTCTCTGGACAGGTAATAAACTGACTTCCTGGAATAATAATGGGAAATTCAATCAAACTGTCAGCCAAGGAGGTAGTACCTTCAGGAGTCATGCTGGTGTTGAGAGCCAAATCTGCAACAAGAAAGGTCATACTGCCAGGAATTGCTATCAAAACACAGAATGTCAAATTTGTCATAAGAAGGGTCATATTGCTAGCAAGTGCTTCCAGAATCCACTCAATAACAACAATGGTGAATATAGGAACAACAGTGGGATATCACCTAAGTGTCAAATTTGCAGTAAGAAAGGACACACTGCTGTTCATTGTTTCTATAGAACTGATGTTCCTGCTTATCATCCTGCTCATTCTGTGATTGTCTGCCAAATCTGTGGACTTAAGGGCCATGCTGCTCTTGATTGCCACCACAGGAATAACTATGCATATCAGGGTGTTGAACCATCATCAACACTCACTGCCATGACTGCTCAGTCCCAATGCAATGTTTCTAGCTCTACCTCGGTACACCACTCACAAGTTCCTGTGTCAGACTCTTTTGCTATCAGTTCCTCATCTAGTTCTTCTTCTTCTGATACTGCTCCTCATAGGCTACCTGTTTTATCTTCTGATCAATTGCATGCGTTACTACCGTTTGATGTTGACTCTCAGCCTCCTCCTGATACCTCAGTTTGGGCTAAAGGGGGGATAGGTAATGATGCTGCTGTTACTGATAATATTGCTGTTAATGAGATTGGAGGTGTTGAAAACATCAACAACAACAAGGCTTGCTCTAATGCAGTTCCTAGTATTGGTCATGAGGCTGAATCTTCTGCAACAAGTTTGTCTTCAAGTCCTAGTCAAAATCATAAGATGTCTGCTATGAGAATTAAGAAGAATGTGTCTCAGAGGTGTTTAAATGGCAATAGGAATAACATTGGCAACATGTCTGAAAATGGTGGAGGCTACAGGAATAATTTTGGGTTGTCTCCAGAGTGTCAAATCTGTAGGAAGAAAGGCCACACTGCTGAAAATTGCTTCTACAGGGTTGACATCCCTCCTAATCATATCTCTAACTCTGTGATCATTTGTCAAATCTATGGTCTGAAGGGACATGCAGCCTTGGACTGCCATCACAGGTCAAACTATGCATTTCAAGGAGCTGAACCTCCTTCTACTCTTGCTGCAATGACTGTGCATAATATCAATGGAGCTAGTTCTTCTAGTGTTTCTATTACTGCACAGGGTTTTCCATATGTAGGTACTAGTTCTCCTCGTCCTTCTTTTAGTCCGGATCAGTCACAAGTTATTCTTCCTCTCTGTTCTGCTCTGGATAACTCTCTTGACACCCACATTGGTGTTTCTCCTGCTGTGGTTGATGGGGGAGATCAGAATGTGATAAATAATGATCAAGCTGATGCACAGTTGGTGGAGTGTGATTCTAGTGCAGAGCTGCTGAACCAGAAGTTGAAGATTGGTGTCGTGTTATCTGGAGGCCATGCACCTGGAGGTCACAATGTGATTTCTGGAATTTTCAATTACTTGCAAGATCACGCCAAAGGGAGCACGATGTATGGTTTCAGAGGTGGACCTGCTGGTTTCATGAAATGCAAATACGTTGAGCTTACACCGGAGTATGTTTATCCATATAGAAATCAAGGTGGTTTTGATATGATTTGTAGTGGAAGAGACAAGATTGAAACTCCAGAGCAGTTTAAGCAAGCACATGAGACAGCTGTGAAGCTTGATTTGGATGGTCTTGTTGTGATTGGAGGAGATGACTCAAACGGTGTTATACTTATTCCTGAAGGTCTTATTGACTTCATTCCTGAGGTACAGGGGCTTATTGCTGAATTGAATGAAATTCTGCCCCATGATGTTGTAGATGGAGATGGGTTGTGGAAAAAGAAACTCACAAGTCAGTCTCTACAGCTTTTTGACTTACCTTGTGAACAATTTGATCCAAGAAGAAGTCCGATTTATGAGAATTTCATGCTTACCAAAGCCAAATGTTTGAGTATCAAGAAGAAGACATTTCAAGATTTTTGTGCCTTAATTCATAGAACTAGTGTTGATACATCAAGAACTGGTACGCAAAACTTTTTCATGTTGTTAGAGAGTGAGTGTAATGGTATGATCTGTTACTTCATTATGTTCCTTCTTCTGAGCATACTCCAGCTTTTGAGTATACTGCATATGGTCTTACGAAGGGGTTACACTAGCTCAGTTGTCACGTGTCAGTACACATTGCTCCAATCTCAGTTTGGTTAACCCCAACTGAGATTGAGGGGAGGTGTCAACTGTTACGTGATGATAGCATGGCAAAGTCTTTGTTGACCAATGATATGGTTTCCAGCTGTCATCCATGTACTAGCTTTCTAGATATTTTCCTTTATTTCCAGCGTGTAATAAGTGTTAGGTTTTTCCTAACTATAAATAGGGTATGCTTGTATGATTTGCGGTGTGTTGCATTAATTGAAGAAACTCAGAAGAAATGGTTCCAGCTTTTTTCCTTCTTCTCTCTTTCTTCTCCTCCATTGTTGATAGCTTGAGATCGTCAAGGTTTAGCTATGGCTCCCATGTTATCACTTTGTACATTGCGCTGATTACTGTGGCTAGCTTCAACCATTGTTTTCGTGTTGTTTTTATTGGTTTTCGCCTGGATGATGGGATGGCCGGGGAATACAGATCACTCAAGGTAACTAGCTACTAGCTAGCAATATTTGAAAAAGTATCCACTCTTTCAAGAATTCATACTGAACTTGAGATGAATTGTTCGTGGAACAGAGACAAACATAGGTCTAGAAAAAGCTGTCACCCTCAAACAATTAAAAGATGCTACTCGAAATTTTGGCCACGAAAATGAGATTGGTCGAGGGGGTTTTGGGACAGTATACAAGGTAAATGATTTTATCTGCTCTTTCTTGTGTATATTATGGAGTTTCATCTGAAATTTTAGACCTTTTTTTTTTTTTTTGAAATAAATCTGAAATTTTAGATCTAGAACTTTCAAGTTCAGTTTTAATAAGTAATGGACATTGATTAACGTATTGAACTTGTTTGGTTGCAATTGCATGCAGGCCGAATTGGAAGGTCGAACTGTAGCTGTGAAGAGACTTTCCTCTCATTCAGAGGAAAGGATTAGTGAATGGAAAAATGAATTTTATACCTTAAAATTAATGGATCATCAGAACATTGTTCAATTGATGGCCGTTTATAACCGAAAAGGCTTGCAAATGATTATATATGCAAAATAACTCCCTTGCGCACGCCTAATTTGGTAAGTCCTTTTTGTCTTTCAGTTCTATCGATCAGTTCCCTTTCTTTTTTATCTCTGTTATATTTGTGTTTCTGTTGTAACATACTAATTTAGGAGAATATATATTGATGTTGTGACTGTTGATTGCAGACTCAAAGCTCAGATTGCAACTTGATTGGAAAGCAATTGCAAGGTGTAAAATTTGCTTGGGAATAGCAAGGGGCTTGCAGTATCTACACAAGCATAGGCTGCAGACGATTCATAGGGATATTAAAGCTGCTAATATTCTTCTTGATGGAAAACTTGAAGCTAAAATTTCAGACTTCGGATTGGCAAGCCTTTACACTGAAGATAATCAATTCGAGTTCATCAAAGTAGAAGTGTCACAGTAAGTAAAGCTGTAAAGTTGTAGCACCCTACTACCTAACTGCAATGCTACAGTCAATTTGGTCATAAGTAACCTCTTGTTTTTCGCAGGGGATATATAGCACCAGAGAATGTTCGAGGAATTGTCACATTTAAAACTGATGTCTACAGTTTCGGGTTAGTTCTACATGAAACTGTTAGTGGAAAGACAAATGCAGGAACCAAGCGAGATAGCCTAGAAAGTGGATTCTCTTATACGGTAAAAGAAAAGGAAGCTAGATCAGCATTGCTATGTTTTTTGCCTTCTTTTGTTCTACTTCTGTATGAAAGTATGTTGTAATGAGAAAAAATGTGTATATTGTGGAAATGCAGGCTTATCATTTACATGGAAAAGAAGGCTGTTGGACTTGGTTGACAGAAACTTGTCGGGCAGTTATGACGCAAAAGAAGCCGTTATCATCTTGAACTTAGCAGTTAAGTGCACCAGTATAGCTCCAGCCGTGAGGCCTACTATGTCTGATGTTGTTAGTGTACTTGTTGGTGACAAAAGAATCGATCAGATTTGACCTTCTGCCCCAAATGATAATCCCATTACTCAAGATGGAACAGAACACATTTCTGAAACTAAACCCTAGAGAATTCCAAATGAAACAGAGCAATCTATGCTGCATCTATTCCCTATTTTCTTCTCCTCGTTTTCGGAACTTCTAAACTCTACTGCCACGATTGTATTTAACTTGCATGAGATTGATTCTTGGCCTTAAGTGGCTTGCCTTGTCATATTGGATATTAGGTATCACCAATGCATGATCACAAAATTTGAAATTCTGTTAACCCAAAACCCTGACCCAAAAGGGATGCTAATTAAACTTATTCACTGCAATTAATTAACTTTGAGCCTCAAACAACTTGTTTAACAATTTTGAATACCACCTTATGCAGTAACTGACGTTACTTGACATATTAACTAATTTGGGTTATCTCATTTATTACAGCCAAAGAGCTGGTTTTTTATTGACCCAATGCTCAATGCATGTCCTGGTCTGCCCGCAATATTAGGACTTTAATATATTTGAACTTGAAACTATAACGAAGTCTCACCTAATCCAATGCCTGAGCTTCTTAAAAGTTTAGCTGTTTGTTATATATTGTAATTGTTGGTGCCAATTTCGGCATCAACGAGTCAACGGAGGTTCCGTTGAAATCCAAGTGTAAAGTGGTGGGGTTGTTTTCTTCAAGTGGGCCTATCTTTTCTTTCGATTAGTTTGACTACGTGAGTAGCCCTGGTCGTCCACTTGTGACTGAAGGTATGCTCTGGTAGTCCTGTGCCTAGCCTTGGTCGTTCACCTCTTGTGACTGAAGGTATGGCCCCAGGCTTCCTTCACCTGATCCTGGGCCTCCAAGCTACCTTGTTTGGTGAAACTGATAGTCTCGTCTCGGACTTCCTTCACCTGATGTTGGGCTTCCTCCACCTAATGTTGGGCTTCCAAGCTCCTTGTTGGGTGAAACTGATAGTCTCGTCTATGACTTCCTTCACCTAATGCTGGGCCTCCAAGCTCCTTGTTGGGTGAAACTGATAATCTCGTCTCGGACTTCCTTCACCTGATGCTGGGCCTCCAAGCTCCTTTCTTGGGTGAAACTGATAGGCTTGCCTCGGGCTTCCTCCACCTGATGTTGGGCTTCCAAGATCCTTTCTTGGGTGGAACTGATGATCTTGCCTTGGGCGTGCCATATCCTCTACTTGACGCTGGGCATCCAACTCCTCAAGTTGGCGGAGCCCCATGGAAAGGACTTGCAAATGTGAAGAGATGGAAGGTTATCGGAGGACCAGCCTAAGGCCGGCCAAACACACTCCGATGCCTAAGTTAGATAGGTGTGTTTGAACATTTATGGAGATTGGAGAAGAAAGAATGATGCTTAAGCATTTTGATATAAGAATGAAGTTGACATGTCAATGGAGAAAGAGAGAGAAGAGATTATGCATTTTGGCATAGCTTTGGGAGAGAAGAGAGAGTTGAAGTCCTCTCCTCAGCCTTGTGAAGGCTGGGTATTTATAGGAGAAGAGAGTTGACGTGGAGAGGGAAAGGCATGGCTCAATCCCATAAAATCGGGGTGTCAGCCCCCCACTCTCTGCCTACTGACACTCCAGGACGGGCTGACAGAGTTGGTACGTGACAGGTGTCACCACGATGTGGTCTGGTTTGGTTTAGATGGAAAGGACAAAGTATGGGTTCCTCCCTAAAATCTGAGTGTCAGCCCATACCTTCTGCTTGCTGACACTCCAAGGGATGGCTTTGACAGAGTTGGTGACAGGTGTCACCACCATGTGGTCCGATATGGTTGGTGAAGGGTCAGAGACAGGTGTCGCCTATCCAAGCTTCCCTTTTCCTAGAATTACTCTTAGGCCATGCCTTATGTCGGAACTTGACACGTGGCAGGGTTGGTGAGATTTTGCTTTGATTGGTGCTCCATGTCTCTTCATGACGATTACATGTGCGTGACGTTGGAGGTCGAGGCTTTAGCCTTGGAGCTCGTGGTCATGATCCTTAGAGGTCGAGGCTTCTAAGCTTGGGGGTCGAACTCTTGGTCTTGGGGGTTGAGACTCTTGGTTCCTTTGGACTGTGCTATTCTAGTAGTGAAGTCGAGATATTCTTTTGCATTGCCATCCAAGATGGTGAGTCAATGACATGGTGACTGTCCAAGACTTAAGAGGTGGAGATCCAAGGTTGAAGACTTGGAGTACCAAAGTGAGGCATCTCACTAGTCATGATTATTTCCATCTTAAGGTTATCTTTTCTTTCTCGATGAAAGGTTTAAGTGCGTTGAAAGGTCAGAGTCCTACATGGACTCTTTGACATTCAACGTGTACCACGTGGAATGGGTTGAAAAAGTCAAAAGTATTTGTCGAACCAAATTATGACATCAACAATAATCTTTCTTCTTCTTCTTTTTTCTTTCTTTTTCACAAACCTAGCAAGATTGAGTTCAAAAGAACTACCATGCATCTTGGATTCTTGGTCTTTGATATATATCATGCCTCTGGTCCTGTGATCACTGATCACATCTTTTGAAGAAATAACCCATTCCAATGGATTCAAGGGCTGTCTTCTGTCTTCTGTTGATTATGCAGTAGTTAAGCTCTCAGTCAAAATGTAGAGGCCATGCAAAAAATGGAAAATGAAAATGGATTTGATTATTGTAATCAACGTTGCACTCTTCCATGAACAGCTAATAGAGACTGAAATTCCTTCGGTGAGACGAAAGTCAAAGGCCTTATAACTGCAGGCTTGATGATGGGATTGTATTCAGTAGCAAGATATAGCATTCAGAGCCAAAATGATGATAGCATCCTTAGCAATGTGTAATCAAACTCTTGATGCACTAAGAGTATTGGAGTGTGGACTTCAGAGTTGAGTGTCTAAGAAACTGTGCTCCAAAATTGTCCACACAAAGTTTACCACTTTACCTCTTGCCAGTTAAACTTTGTGATTGAAATTTGCAAGAGCTAAGTAGCTAGCTAGCTAGAACTAATAAGCAGGGATTTGGGAAAAGATGTGTAGACCTATGGCTAGAGTTTTTATCATATATTGTCTTTGATTGTTCTTCAAGTTGGCTTTTATGAACGAGGAACACCTTTTAATTAATTATAGAAAAGCTCTACTCTTAGAATTTGTGGCTTTGATACCACTATTGGAATTTGGTGTGGGAGCGTTTGGTAATAGTGGGCTAGAACAATGTCTTTATGAGCTAGAAGTTGGGAGAAGATGTTATTAGAACAACTATGTTAGGAGGTTATGATTTGGAGGAGAAGCAGAGGAGGCTAGGGAAAGAGAGCAATACTTTGAAACTCTTAATTGTATTGCTTCTTCTTCTTACTTTCATTGCTTGCTTGATTACATTACATACTTACCATGATGGATCATTCTAGACCTTGCTAGATTTGTTCAGTAGTTCTAGATCCTAGTTACAATTCCATGACCAATCCAGAACCTTACCACAATTACATGATAATTCTAGAGAATTCCTACACCAACATAATCATTCTAGATCATATTCTAGATTATTATAGCCTGCCAACCCTTGAACTTCTCTTGATTTCTCTAGACTTCTCTGAATTGATGTAGACTATTTCAAATGTTTCAATGTGCGTTAACTTTCAACACTCCTCCTTAATGCACATTGATGATACACCAAGAAATCTCATAGTAATTCAAATCACGATCTTGGAATTGCCTTGGAGAATGTATCCGTTCTCGTCTTCTTTGTCTATTGCGTTCCTTTGTTTTTTTTCCCCTTCATTGCAACTTCACAACTTTTAGGTTGTGGAGTATTGAAATTTCCTTCTTCATTTATTTGAATTGGTGAATTCTTCGACTGCTTTGCTTAATGTGGTGGATTCCTCAGCTACTTTTTCTTTAGGACAATAGTTTTGTTCTTGATTTCTGCTTTTATGGCCATATGTTGTCAATGAATTGGAAAATTTCTATTTTTCATCCTTATTTTGAACATTTTCCTTCTTTTTCTATCCTATATTTTGTGGACGTCCCCATGAAATAATAGAGCATATCCATTTTCCATCATTTGTCCGGACACTTAGGAGATTATGTTCCAAGCTACGAACTAATAGAACATCATTAATATATTTAGTTCCTAAATTTGTTGGATGCAGATCATATATTTTCCTTTTGTCTCGACCATTTCTCCCTTTCCCAATTTCACTTGAAACTTGTACGTGGTTGTTGCAGCCATTGTTGACGTACCACTTCTTCTTTTCTCAGTGAGCTATACTCCAGAACAAAATGGAGTCTCCAAAAGAAAAAAATAGAACTGCAAAGGTACGTTCCGTCAAATCACAAACTATAGAGAAGAGATTTAGAAAATTTGAAAATGAAAGATTAAGAGATCATTAAAAATTACTATACCAAACTAGAGGAAAAAGTAAATCAATTAAGAGCCTATGGTGAAAAAATTAGTAAGACTAGAGTAGTAGAAAAAATACTCATTAGTCTTACTGAAATATATGATCCAATAGTAACTGCCATTGAACATCCGAAAGACATATCGACTCTTACGGTGACAGAATTGATATGCTATCTAGAAGCTTATGAAAAAATATTGAGTAGTCGGAATGAAGATCCTACAGAAAGTGCATTCCGATCTAAACTCTAACATGTATAGAAGAACTGCTTATCTTATTGATTTTCTTCTTAAAAGTATGGTCAGTGATTTTTTTAGTAAACAATTTTCCTTTATATATATGACCAAAATTATCAAAGTTTCGGCATTTTGGTTTTCCTTGAAATCAACAATCTATTTCTAGATGATTATTCTTTTTGCAAATCCCACATGGAGGATAATTTCTTTTTTTCTTATAATCTTTTTAATTTTCCCAATATTTGGGTCTATCTCCTCTAGAAAATTCTTAAAACTTTTTTTTTTTTTTTCATATTTCTTAGATCACATATTGAGGTTAGATCAGAATGCACTTTCTGTAGGATCTTCATTTCGACTACTCAATATTTTTCATAAGCTTCTAAAGAGCCTATCAATTCTGTCACCGAAAGAGTTGATATGTCTTTCAGATGTTCGATGGCAGTTACTATTGGATTATATTTTTCAGTAAGGCTAATGAGTATTTTTTCTACTACTCTAGTCTTACTAATTTTTTCACCATAGGCACTGAATTGATTTACTATTTCCTTTAGTATGGTATAGTAATCTTTAACAATCTCATCATCTTTCATTTTCAAATTTTTTAAATTTCTATTCATAGTTCTTCTTTTTCTTTCAGAGACTCCATTTTGTTCTGGAGTATAGCTCACTGAGAAAAGAAGAAGTGGTACGTCAACAACGGCTACAACAACCACGTACAAATCAGGAGAGAAAACCATCTTCTCCAATCTAGATACTTCGAAAAAGTTTCAAGTGAAATTGGGAAAGGGAGAAATGGTCGAGACAAAAGGAAAATGTACAATTTCCATCCCGACAAATTTATGAACTAAATATATTAATGATATTCTATTAGTTCCTAGCTTGAAGCATAATCTGCCAAGTGTCGAACAAATGATGGAAAATGGATATGCTCTACTATTTCATGGGGACTTTTGCAAAATATATGATAAGAAAAGAAGGCTAATATTCAAAATAAGGATGAAAAATAAAAGGTGGCTTTGATACCACTGTTCGAATTTGGTGCGGAAGCGTTTAGTAATAGTGGGCTAGGACAATGTGTTTAGGAGCTAGAAGTTGAGACAAGATATTATTAGGACAATTATGTTAGGAGGAGACGAGAATAGGAAAACAGAGCAATACTTTGAAAGTCTTAATTGTATTGCTCAACTTGTTTATTCTTCTTACTTTCATTGTTTGCTTGATTATATTACATATTTATAGACCTTGATGGATCATTCTAGACCCTGCTAGACTTGTTAGATAGTTCTAGATCTTAGTTATAATTCCATGGCCAATGTAGAGCCTTACCACAATTACATGATAATTCTAGAGACTTCCTACACTAACATGATCATTCTAGATCATATTCTAGATTATTCTAGCATCTGATCTTAGACTTCTCTTGAGCTCTACACCTCTCTAGATTGATGTAGACTATTTTTTATGTTTCAATGTACATCAACTTTCAACACCTACTATCGAATCAGAAACCTCTTGAATATTTTGAAAGAGTAGTCTTCTGCCATGCCTGCATGTGTCACATTGAGCAGGATTGCCCATCTCTCCTTCAGATTTAGCCTAGCTGTGATGAAAGTCGTCAGGGCCTTGTTATTCTTTTTCCATTCTTTGTATTCCCCAGTGACTTCTATAGTGATTCCATCTTCTCTGGTAATCAGAAACTGGGGAAGTACATTTTCTTCACTGTGAAGTGTGAAGTATAGCTCAAAATAGTTTTATCAGAACCATACCCATCAAGTCCAACAGGAAACTCGACAATTTTATCAATGGTTTCTGAATCATAGAAACCTTGGAGAAAATCTAAGTTGACATAGCATGAGCACTGACACCATCAATCAAAGCCCCATTCCAGCCATTTATCTGTCCAAAGTTTATGGACTTGCCATCACTAATTCTCCAAATCATACCAGCCCTCAGAAGCTGCTCAGCTCCTAACATCGAACCCCTCCATTTGCTTGAACACTGAGCAGGGCTTCTATAATCAAGATTAATACTAGAATCCCCTCCAAGATATTTAAGTTGAAGAACGCAACTCCATAGACCACCCTCATTTTGTTGCAACCTTCAACGAACCTTGTCAATAATGGCTTGGTAAATTTGTCTACTGATTCAGAACTGTACATTTCAAACATAAATTTGATCGGTCTATATTTCCAAATTTGCATATTTACCGGAAACTCTTGATAATTATTTTTCCCGTTAAAAACGCCTGACAATCTGGTGCAATGTTAGGACGCATTTTCGGGATATTTGAGAGCAACCTTTTTTCACCCACCAAGGGGTTGTCTCCCGGTGCATAAAGGTCTTCGAATATGATCATCGATAGAATGAGGTTGAAACTAACAATAAAGCTTTACTGTTCCTAAATACAAACAAATTTGGCCTCCGAAACATACATATTCCAAAGGTCTGCAGAAGTGAATAGCTTATAAACAGTTGAGAAGTTCACAAATATGCATTTATCACACACATTGTGATAATACATGATGACTTGCATACATATGTGCCCAGCTTTCTTCATTATTTGGTACTTTATTGTAAGCATCTGGCAGTTCGGGGTTCCTGGGGAAATGGGTACCAGAACCAATTACATGCAGATTCCTCTTTAAAGAGCTGGTTTTTCACTTGAGTCTTGAGGCAATATCATACGAAGCTCAATGAATCCTACTTCTCTAGAAGTCGAGGAACTGGACGAGCTAATCATCCAAATACAACCATTCGAAAGGCCTCAATGCATCAAATAAAGAGTTTAAGAGAGGGCACTGGACTTTCATGAGCGGCCACCTAACAAACATCAATAAGCAACTTGTGTGCGTTCATGGTTGTTCCATGATTGTGGAAGTCACAGCATCTGTTCATACATCTTTTACTGGAACTTTTATCCATAGTTCTACATTCAGGTCAGTTGCCACTACATGTTTCTAACTATTCATTCTAATCCGAACTCGTACGAAGTGCCAAACTTTCGTCATAACAGTTTGAACAAAATAAAGAGAATAGCTGTCATTTAAGGGTCAAAGCTTTTTTTTTTTTTTTTCCTCTTGAACAAGAGAAAACTTTCATTTATAGAAAAGAGGAAGTACAACAGATGCCCAGAAATGAGCAACTAAAATCACAACAGATGCCCAGAACTCGGCAACAACCAACAACATAGGAAATATGTAAATAGTTCGCACAAGAAGAAGAGCAATTACTTCCCTGTAACATCGATCTTCTCCAAGAACCAACCAATTCAGATAGCAACCAAACCAAATAATGACAATAGTCAGAAAAAAAAATTCACGCCAAGTATATTACTACATGACAGCACAATCAGCACAATATTGGATCAGTCAAGTAATTAAACCAGTTTCTGTTGCAATGATAACTCAAATTTCATGCAACACAAATCAGGGAAAAACGCAGCATCTTCTCAAGCTGCAGCTACTCAAATTTGGTTCTGTGGTTACAAACAGTGCAAAAAACACCATAAAACCTCCTGTTCTTCTATGCTTGCTGTTATCTTGAAAACTCTATATATATATATATATATATATATATATATATATATATATATATATCTTGTTAAATAGTAACTGACACTTAAACCTACCATTTGGAGGTATTTGAACTAATCTTTTGAAGTGGGCTCAACTCCCAAAGGCTTTATCTTCACAGATATTAGACGCTGCTCATGTCCACTCGGCTTCTATGGAGCTGGAAGGCGGGGGTGATCCAGCTCCCGCAACTGCATTGGATGCCTGACCAGTTGAAGTAACCCAGACGAGCTTCACAATGTGCACAGGACAACTTGCCTTCCATTGCACCTTCTTCCACTGGGTGATAGAGAACAACCACAACAGATTATATTATTTCCTAGGCTAAATCACAAAGAACAGAAACTCAAAAAAAAAAAAAAAATGTTCTGCTTTATTAAGTTTCAAAATAGAAAGAAAAAAGATGAACAAGAAAAGCCGTTAAATTTGTCAACAACAATTGACAATTTGGCTGCAACTAAACAGATTAATCTCAAGCGACAAAAGAACCAAGGAATCACTTTTCAAGAGGCTAGGTAGTTCAGTTAAAACTTAAGAAACAGTACTCGTCAAAAAAATAGACCAGCAAAAAGTCTAGAAATAAGGATTGATAGACCTAATTACCTGCTGTCATCCATTTTAGAGGCTCAACAAATATGGATGAACATTCAGAGTTGTTATAGTTGCTACTTTTCTGCTTGCGCCATTCAAAAGATGTCTCACCCTGACCTGGAATGTGGTCCACAACATTATCCTGTACTGCAACAAGTCTTCGGCATTTTTTGCAGCGAAATGCAGATGTCCCATTTTTTCCTCCGATTGGAGATGATTCCACTTGAGAGGTAACTTCACTGGGCAAACCAGGATCAGCACCAAATTTAGAGCTGTCTATTTTATCTCCGCGATAATAAGATTCACCTGAAAGGGGCAAAAATTCTTCAATCGAAAGGGAAATTCACACTAGCCACTGATATTCGAGAGTTCCATCAAAATGGTTGAAGAGTAAGTAAGCAGAACTAAATATGTCTTGTGAGCAAAACAAAATCGGACATGGTAAACATAAAGGAACAGTCGCATGCAATTACCATTCTTTCCAAAATTGTTACTGCTGTTATGGGAGGTATTTCTTTTGGCTTTTCACCACCACACCCCACTATTCAATTACCAAGGTAGAGGAGCAGCCAAATATAATAAAGATAATATTCAAGTTACAGTAGATCACAGTTAGGATATGTAGATATTTCTCAAGTTAGTTTCCTTAAAGACTCAGATTCTTTTTTGGCAAAGGCTGATTCAAATTTATCAGGTCATTGTATGGGTTATGTCACTTTAAGCTAGAGGTTAAGAAAGTAACTGGTAGAGAAACTTGTTTATGGTACTTTTATACCATAACCTTTGACTGTTTTCACTTCCTTTTGGAACCTTAAAGTATCCCCAACTAGCCTCCAAAAAACACAGTTTTGTCATCAGAAATATAGACCGCAGCCTCCAAACATGTTTCTCCCCTCCCCCAAACATTGAGCTGCAGATAAGGTGAAATGTACCGTAAGGCCAGAGCGTCGAAGAATTGTATTAAGATAAAATGGAACAAAGATTATAAGCAATAGCTGCCTCAATTTCTTTAAACTGGTATATACAATACCAACTGGTACCAGAAACTAAAAAGGAAATGAAAGTATCCCACACCTCCAGTATTTATCAGCTGAAAAGTCTCACACCCGCTTCTCTTTAACTTATTTTCTCCAAGCTAGATGGGACAAGGCATATATTTGGATAGATTACACCTCTGATGCTCGAAAAACATCTCGTGGGTCTTGTACAGTATAGTTTCAATTGGTCAAACTACTTGGGTTGAATTTTGAGGGGAAAAAAAGTTACTTGGATTGAAACACTGATTACTGCTAGCCTTACTTCCAAGGACACACAACCCGTTAGGTAGGTCAGTGCTCCTCAATACCTATGTAATAAGGATTTTTAAATAAGAATATCACAATACTCAAGACCATGATACATTTATCAATTAATAGCATATGCATTAGAGCCTACTCTATGTGTCCATGGAACATTTCGCTCGCACAATGTTGGAAAACTAAAATTATGTAGACATGAAGGCATAACATATAGATCAATATCCTTGATTGAGGCAGACCAACCGGAAAATAGGCGAAACAGAAAAAAGGTTGCGTACCCAATATTTTGAGGCGAAAAGACTTATATATGGGGCTGGCATGATCAACCTTGAAGCCCATATCTTCGTACATTTTTAGCTGAAAAATAATAAAAGAGAAGATAAATGGAAAATTCATGATGGGTTATATACAGTGAAATCAGCATGCAGTAGTATTATCCTTGTAAATAATGCCGTATAGAAGAGCCTTGCATCACCTGATTTAGAAAACCATCATTGGGGCAAACAAACTCACAGCTCTGTCGCAGGGATCCTAGTGCATCTACAGGCATGCATGCATAAGTAAGAAAAAGAACCAAAAAATACCAGGTACATGCTGAAGCAACAAAGGATTGCCCAATCTCCTATCCTTTCAGTTGACTTGAATTACTCATATATATTATTCATTTTATTTTACTTGGGACATTATACAAGCTACTCAAAAGCTCTTGTTTTTCTAGACCTTATAAAAGTTATTCCAAAGAAAGAAAGAAAGAAAAGCAAATACTTGAGCAACTGAGCATGTATAGTCCAGTTTCTGCTCTCCGTTTTGTAATCCCAATGGCTTAAAAGCTTTTCTATCTTCAACTGTTTAGAGATAATCTACTCAAGCATGCCAAAAACTACTATTTACCTAAGTCTTCGAAACAGTTATTTTGGATTTCCAAAATATATCATTTATGATGATGATAAAGATATATAGACTGACAGCACTAAGCAATGATCTTGCGATAACTGTTCTGTTCTCATAAGATATGCTGTAATGATAGCTGCACTGCAACAAACACATGCAAACAAGGGTGTAAACCCTTTTAAGCTTAACAAATCAGAAAACTGAAAAAGCTATTTAACCCTTTTATGACATACATGATGACCTTGTGATTAAAGTAAAACGAGCACACATACAAACCAGAAAACGTCCATAGTTCTGCCCCAAAAAAAGTGCAGGCATCAGCCACATTTTTCCTCTTTCCCATAGAATTTGAAAAAAAAGAGCCAATTATATATGCAGAATATATAATATAAGATTCTACTTTATTGTAAGAGCCTCTTATGTAGGTCAATTTGTTTCACTTTTTCGGTCCATCCATCAAACTGTTAACCTGGTTTATCAGGCCATTATCAAGCAACAATTGTATGTTCCTAACGCCGTCATTTTCTACATGGATGGATTTGAGGAAGTCCCTTTCAATTTATGGTGCTGTGCTCGCAAGGATCAATTTTAACCCAGCACTATCATTGCTTTTCAACTGAAACACTGTGCAAATTTCCCCTAATTTCATCTATTTATTACAGTTGTCATACACTAGTATCGTCTAGCTTTAGTCTAGAACTTCTCCAATGAAAAATCTCTACTTCTTTGCTCCCATCCCAATAGCAACATAGCATTGAAAGATAAATGGGAACTGGGGTTGTTCCAATTGAGCTGAAACACGGTATTCCGAAGAAAGGTACCTTCTTTACTTGAGCTAACTACACTGAACTTAACTCATTTCGTAACGAAAATCAAACAAAACTAAAATACGAGAAAAGGAAAGAGAGAATTGAGATATCAATATGTACCTTCTAGACACACCAGCAAAGCAATGCACCAAAACAGACCCCTCTTTTCTACTCTTATCAATAAAATCCAAACACACCTCCAAATAATCCAGCAAATTCTCACTCTCCATATCCCTAACAGGAACCCCCATTCTCACCAGCTTCAAATCCTTCCCCGCATATTCCAACAAGTACAGCAGCTTACCCCCGGAGCCATCATCCTCGGAGGCGGAGGCGCCGCCGCCGGCGTAGACCTTGGTTATCTCCTTGGTGGGGATGGTGAGACCCTTCTTGTATTCGGAGAAGAAGGAAATCGAGGCGGATCCGAGAACGGAGAGAATATGAGTGACGGTGGCGCTGCCGTTCTGGAGTACGTCGACGGCGTCGGTGATGTTGCCGATGAAGAGATTCTCGCGAACAAGGTGCGGCATGATCGCCGGTGAACTGTTTTGACTGAGAGGCTTGCTCGCTCTGGGTGGTGCTGTTCAACTTTCTTAGAGAGGCTTTATTATCTCTCTCGCACACAAAAACCGACCTGTATATTGCTTGAATAAGACTGGTGGCATTCCCTGCATTCGAAAACCGACCTGTATATTGCTTGCCTACAATTACAGAACAAAACAGTAACTGAATTCACAAGTTGACACAAAGCCTTTGCCTTTGTCAACAATCAAAACACTGGTCCATTTTGGACAAATGGGTTCACCAATTTAGACAAAAAGTTTCAAGCTTTGAGTACAATGTACTAGAAAAAAACCACATCAAAAAGCTATTCTAAAAAGAATGCTTCGAACTTCCGAGTTGAATCTACTAAAAAGAAAATCATAAGCATAAAGCCATTGCCTTTTTCAGCAAGTATTGACAACTGAGTTGAGTACTCACAAGTTGAGACCAGTTGGGCCTTTTCGAATTAGCGGTTCATAGCATACCGGGCATGATAACAGGTCCATTTCCAAGCTCTCGCTTTTCTCAGTGGCCATGAAAATTGATCGAGTCTCTTCTGGGTTTCTGGATTGAATGTTGTTTATGTTCTTCCTATTTTCTTTGCATTTTTCAAGCGTGAGAGAGAGAGAGAGAGCAATGCGACTGTGTGATAATTCCAAGTGTTATAATAATAATGGCCGTCTTCAACCAACAACAAACCCATTAAGTGTGACGACGGAGTAGAGTAGCAGACTCCACAACCACCACCCCCACCACAACCAAGACATGTCGGATTTCCATGAAACACCTTGGGAGATTGGACCCTCTAAATCTTCAGAGAGTCTTTCCTTTTACGGCTCACTTTGAAACTCGAGGACGAGCTCTCTGTCTGCACCAAAAAAGCTTCCAATGGAAAATTAAGTAAAAGTGAGCTATGCTCTGTTTCGTACATATCTCACTCACATTTACTACAGCTTCCTTGAAACAGTGTTTGTGCAGAACAAAGTCGAGCACATAGAATTCAAAACTTACGCTCATGCTCTGCCTGGGTTTGGGGCTTTCCATTGGGCATGTTTTGACTTCTAAAAAATGTATAAGCATATCATATTTATCTCAACTATGCTTCAATGGGCATTTAGAGAAACAATAATCAGAGAGAGATAATGCTAGCTTGAAAATAATACAAGTACTAATCTATCTCACTGAGTTCTGACTTTATCACCGCGAGGGATAATGCTAGCTCCACAATACTAATACTATGTCTCATTGAGTTCAGACTCCTGAGTAAGCACAAGCAATCAAACAATTCAAACTCAAACCTACAGATAACTGGCATAATGTACAGAAAACTCTTTGGGTCAAGTCACTGAGTAATGGAAATCTCTAAGCACCCTTGTCTTGGACTCGGAATCCCCCTGTTCCTCCACCTCCAGCCATAAACTGCTTGGTGTACACGCGGTGCCTTCGTTCCCTTGCGTAGATTACCCAAAAGATCAACGATAACATGACTGCTGCAGATACCATTACCAGCCCAATGTAGATCCAGCTGCTATGTTTTCGAAGGCCAGGACAATTCCTATTACTTATGTCGGTGAATGTGTCCCTGACAAATGTGCAGTCTTGCAGATCAACCAAGAATGGACCATAAGTATACAGACCATAACTCACATTTACTGCAGCTTCCATTTGGCCGTAGAAGATGGGAGTCAACCGTCCAGGAGTTATACAGATGCCTGCCGTATTAACCTTACATAACTCTTCCACACCTGCTCAAGACAAAGTTCAAAGTGTTACTCCTTACAATGCTGACATAAATATTACCAAACCTGAAGAAACTGAAGGAAGCATGTAAATACTTCATTAACATTACCTGTGTGGCATTCTGCAGTCCCACCTCACCAGAGGCACACTTGTGATCAGTGAGATCGGTGTTGTATGGGTTGCAAAGAACAGGTAATAGAGGGCCAGACTGATTGAAATATAACGGTCCAAGTTGGGGTGGTGGATTGTTAAGATTTGAGATATTGTTGATGACCTTGTCTACCATGCTCACAAGTTTGTAGGTTGTATCCTTGGTGCGTGATGAAGTCTCTTGAGCAGTAGCATTGTCCACACAAGGGAGTAGATCATCTAAAGCAGTACGGGCAGTGGGGTGCTGGACCCATTCATCCATGGAAACACATGCATCTGCAACCACACTATGCACATACGAAAACAAGTTAGATGATATGAAATTGTAAGTCATGAGTTCCACAAGTTATTTCATCCATTCAAAGTTCAAAGACAATTACTGTTCATCTCTAGTACCAACTATGTGAACAACCCACTTCAGGATCAATTTTCCCCCAAATGTATGCATGTATAGCACAAAATGATCTAGGAAAGAGTTATTAAAGCACATACAGAAGGGCGTAGCTTAAACAAAATGACTTTATTTTGTTATTTTCCTTGGGAAACTAGGGCAGTTTTCCAGGTGGACAGAATATCTAAGAGCAGCCTTTCTATTCAACCAAACACGATCGAAAGACTTGAAATGCTTCTGTTTTCTTTTCTTTCTTTAAAAGAGACGTATTTAATTGAGCTTCAAGCATAAGTGATAAACCCTTGATATGTTTACATAAAAAAATTTTGACGAAATTTTATATCCGTATTTCAGACTGTATCCAAATGAGGGAGTATCTAAGAATCACAAGTCTCTGTTAGAACTTAGAAGATACAGCTTCCTCACATAAATATCTCTTGCATACATCACGACCGTCAAATAAATTGGATACTTCAGTTTGCTTACACGTGCAAGGAAATGAAGCTATCCAACTTCAAACGTTTATCATGTCCATATTCAAACACGATCAATATGCATGAAGATGCATCTAAGCAACCAAACTTTAGGGCACTAATATACTCTGTTGGAGTCTATAACATTAGCCTCTAAAAGAACAGGGATAAGAAAAACAGAAATAAATTATCTCCCAGAATCATTTAAGTTGTATCAAAATTTTTACCTAATAGGTCCGGCGACTACAATCATATGACTATCTAGAATATAGAGAATATAAAACCATAATAAAGTCCATTAGTTAGTTTACATCTGACAGGCTAAAATTAACATCTAAAGGTCACATTGAAGGGTAAGATGAAAATCCAATATAGGTGTAAACTGTAAAGTGGAAATAATGTGATGTAATCATAACAAACAGTACTTATGGAGGAGAAGAAATACACCACACAAAATGAATGCCCGCAACAAGAATCCACCCAATAATCACCAAGCTGCATAAAGTATGTAAGTGTTTGTTTAATAAATGTTTAGGAGCTTTTTATGAGAAAGGAAAAAGAAAAAGAAAAAGAAAAAAAGATAAAAAAGGAAAGGTTTCAAGGGGTTCACTTACAAGTATACACAAGCCTGCATCCCCAGAATGGAGAATACCGCAACAAGTATTGACGGAAAAAATAATTTAATGCTAATAGTCAGATCTTCAAAATCTCTGCCTCTAATCAAAAGAATAGAAAGACTTACAAAATCCAAGAAAGGCCAAACAGAGCATAACAGCAGCAAGGACAAGGAGAGCCAGTCTTCTGTGAAACATAGCAAAAGATAAATTTTATCCAATGCGTTGTGGTCAAAGTTCAAGGCTCAAGAACTTTTAGATTTTACTTACACGCTATCCAATCCATCATCTATACGATTTGAATTCTTTTCAGTTGTATTAGAAAGTTTAGAGGCAGCAGAGTTGAGTTTCGTTATAGTCGTGTCAATGTTACTCTGAACATCTGATGGCAGAAAGACGGAGTCAACTCCAGTCCGCTTAGCTGCACCAAGATAACCTGACAAATTCCGGAGGCTTTCAATAGTTGAATCCGCCTGACTCACGACATAATCGAGTGTCCTTGTTGTACTGCTGTGAAACTTTGCCTGACCAGTGTACAGAACAACGCATCCAACACTAGAATGGCCAGAAAAGTATTGAAGGAAACCATCAGTTCATATGAATTATAGGCTGTACTTCTGTGTGTATGTGTATTGAGAGAGAGAGCGAGAGAAGTGTTACATTGCCGCGACAGTGAAGAAGATAAGGAAGATGAGAGAGAGAGCACAGGCTGTTCTCGAATAACCATAAGGCTGTCTTGGGCAACAGCAGTAACAGAAACAAATAAGTGTCAAGCTTAGCCCAAAGATCACGAACCACAGACCAGCAATGAGAAAGAAGGGAACCGCAGTCCAAGCAACAGACTAAATCACAAATTAAACATCACCATTAAAATACGCACTGAGAAACAAAATCAACGCATATATTTCAAACAATCACAAACATAACAACAGGATTTGAGAAACAAAAGACCCCACACAATATCAGCAAAACCCACAAAATCAATAACAGATAAAAAGTCCATGTTTTTCTATCTGGGCCCTGCTTTATCTTTCTACTCTTCATCCAATTTTGGTCTTAAGCAACATCAGTATAACTTGACCATCCCCAATTACTCATAAATTGAACGAAAACCCGAATGTCAAAAAAGTAAACAAGCAAATGACCCAGAAATGATTGGTTTTAAACATCCACAACATATCTAAGGAAAACAACCAATCAATTACATATGTAAAGTCCCAGTCTTTCTTTCTGGGCCCTGTTTTATCTTTCCACTCAATTATTCATAAATTGAACTAAAACCCAAATGACAAAAACAAAACCAGCAAACAACCCAGAAACGAAAACAAATTGTAGGTTGCAAGAACTCACAGCCCAGTAATGATCATTGCTGATATTCCATCCACCAGTGTACTTATGAAAATCATCAAGAGGGTCCTTCCTGCGAGTCCTCTCCTTCGCCAGAACCAGAGACGAGTTCTGCAGATTCTCATCCGCAAGAGACCTTCTTGTATCCATTGTCATCACATCTCTCTCAACATCACCACCAACACCAAAACCAAATCAACAAAATTCAAAACCAAACCATAAAGCACCAATTTTTTTCATCAGAATTACATTCCGGACAAGAACAGAACCAAAACCCTTCAACAGAGTACCTC
Organism: Rosa chinensis; assembly: GCF_002994745.2. Lineage (NCBI taxonomy): Eukaryota > Viridiplantae > Streptophyta > Magnoliopsida > Rosales > Rosaceae > Rosa > Rosa chinensis. Next base: position 29,662,508 of record NC_037088.1, read on the forward strand.
TGCCTCGAAATGTGTGAGAAATGTGAGTGTTTCCGGAGGGGAGAGCGATGAAGAGGAAAAGAAGCAGTTTTTTTTAGTTAAAGATTGACATTTTGGGTTCTGGGTTTTGGGTTGAAGAAAGTGAGACTCTAGAAGAAGACCAAAATGTGCAGAAGCTAAAGCGAACAGAGGAGAGCCGCGTAGAGGGTTTTGTTGTTTATAGAAGAAGAAGCGTCTGTTTGTGTTTAAGCGAGTGCTAGAGATACACAGAGAGACAGAGACAGAGAGATGGGGGAGAGATTGAGAGTGGCGTGACTGCCACCTATATTCTGTGTCGGTATTTCAGTGGACTGAAAATAATGCCCCTCTTCGTTTTTCTCCGATTCTTTTTTTCAAATTTTAGATTTTTTTTTTTTTTTAAATCGGAAGTGAGGTAGAAAATCACGTCGGTTACGTTAAAGAGACAGTAATACGCTCACTCAGTCACTGTTGGGACCAAAGTCCTCAAGAGTATCCTAACAAAGCCAAACTAATCTCTCATCGTAAGCGCATTAAATTTCATATTTCAATCCACCATTTACTATTTTTATATTTTATTTGAAGTTAATTTTAGATTTTTTTGAGATATTATATCTTTTGTTTTAGGGAAATGGGAATTGAGAGAAAATCGCTGTGTATTCTCATTAATAATAGGGGTCTCTTTATATAGAAGATTACAATGCATAGAATCTGAATCATACAAGGAATTATAATCATACATTGAATAAGAATCTCTAGATTCTTCTAATCAAACCCTATTACCACTAGGTCAAGTAACCTAGAGTTTGGGCTAGACATAAAATAAGGTTTTACTTGAATACACTCCCCCTTGTGTCGCCCAAATGCGGTGCTTCTCTCGTTGCCTCATTAAAAACCTTGCCGAGTAACAAAAACCCAGTGGGACAAAAATAACCTCGGTCGAAGGGGAAAAAGAGCACAACACACCCTTCACGCTTCAAGATGAACATGTGGATATCTCCCCCTGATGTCTGCGCCTCCTCCTGATGACTACAATCATGGGAGTTCAGATAATTCCGCAAGCCAATTCTTGTCACATGCTTCTCGAACGTGGATTTAGGCAATGACTTGGTAATCAAGTCTGCCACATTGTCCTCATATCGAACCTGGTTTACTTTGATCTTGAGAAGCTTCTGTTGTTGCTGATTGTAGAAAAATTTGGGCAATATGTACTTGGTGTTATCGCCTTTGATGTAGCCTTGCTTCATTTGTTCAATGCAAGCAACATTATCCTCATAAATGCTCGTTGGCTCATCTATGGTAGACTTTAGACCACAATTGCTTCGAACATGTGTAACTATGGATCGAAGCCATATACATTCACGAACTGCTTCGTGGAGAGCAATAATCTCTGCATGATTCGAAGGGGGTAGCGACTAAGGTCTGCTTTGTAGACCTCTAAGATATCGCAGTCTTTGCCATGGTGAATACATAACCAGTTTGGGAGCGACCTTTGTGTGTGTCAGAGAGGTACCCAACATCAGCAAAACCTTCCAAAACACTTATATCGTTTTGGGATGGGGAGAGGGAACACAGTCCACCATGTGTGGCGTCCCAGGCATTGGATGGGTTTGAATCCATCGTCTCTCTATAGGGATAGAACAAGCCCAGATCAATTGTACCACTTAGGTATTGAAAGATATTTTTAACATTAGTCCAATGACGTCGTGTTGCCTCAGAGCTATATCTAGCTAGCAAGTTCACAGCGAATGAGATGTCCAGTCTTGTACATTGTGCTAAGTACAATAATGCTCTTATTGCACTTAGATAAGGCACTTCTGCCTTTAGCACTTCTTCATCGTCATCTTTTGGACGAAATGGATCCTTCTTTAGATCAAGACTACGGACGACCATTGGGGTGCTTGAAGGCTTAATCTTGTCAGTGTCGAAAAGCCTAAGCATTTTTTGGGTTTAAGCTGATTGATGAATCAGGATACCATCTTTGCGGTGCTCAAGTTCCAAACCGAGGCGAAACCGTGTTTTCCCAAGATCTTTCATCTCAAACTCGGATTTTAACTGTTCAGCAGTTTCCCTTAACTCTTTAAGGGTGCCAATTATATTCATGTCGTCGACATAAACAGCTACTATTGCAAATCCGGAACTTGTCCTTTTTATGGACACACATGGGCATAGTTCATTATTGACATATCCCTTACAAATCAAGTAGTCATTTAGACGGTTATACCACATCCGTCCGGATTGTTTCAATCCATATAGTGAGCGTTTAATCTTATAGCAAACACGCTCCGTGGTTTAGAGCCACTTGATTTGGGTAACTGAAGTCCATCTGGAACCTTCATGTATATCTCTGTATCTAGATCCCCATATAGATACGCAGTAACCACATCCATAAGCTGTATGTTCAGTTTTTCAGAAACTACCAAACTGACAAGGTAGCAGAACGTTATGACGTCCATTACGGGAGAATAGGTCTCTTCGTAGTCGATTCTAGGGCGTTGTGAGAAGCCTTGCGCCACAAGGCGAGTTTTGTACCTTACAATCTCGTTTCTTTCTAATGAATACACATTTATGACCAATTGGTTTGGTGTTGGGCGGTATTGGTATAACTTTTCCAAATACCTTTCTTTTCGCTAGAGAATCAAGTTCTGCCTAGATCGCATCTTTCCATTTTGGCCAATCGGCTCTACGTTGGCATTCATCAACGGAGCGTGGTTTGATGTCATCGATCTCAATAATCTCACGCGCTACGGAGTACGCGAATACATCATCAACGATGATGGAGCTTCTTTCCCACGTCCCATGTACACTAGTGTAATTTACAGAGATCTCTACGTTCTCAAGTATAGGTTCTGATATTGAGGCGTCCCCCAATGATGTCTCTTGGACATAACCATAATCCGGAACATTCTCATGCGACGGATGTTGAGCATCAATGATCAAAGGATTTGTTTGTGCCTCATTCGCTCTCTTTCTAGGGCGAGTATCCTTCGAACCAATTGGTCTACCGCACTTCCTTGCGGGACCTGCGGCCATAAACGCCACATTATTGCCATTTTGGGCAATGGCATCATCTCCTGGTGTCACAGGAGTGGCGTTATGTCCAGTATTCAGGACATCGATCCTTACAGGCACGTTTACAGTAGGTATGTGTGATCTCGTCACTTTGGCAACAGCAGAAAACGCATCAGGTAAAGTATCTGCTACGTTCTAAAGCTCGATTATTCATCGCACTTCAAGTTTGGACTGTGCGGTACGGGGATTGAGATGAGACATAGTGGGGACAGACCACGATAATTCATGTTCCTATTGAACATCTGTGTTCTTATCTCCCCCTAACGATGGGAAGACAGTCTCATCAAAGTGACAATCAGCAAATCTAGCGGTAAAGAGATCGCCTGTCAAGGGTTCAAGATAGTGGACGATAATTGGAAATTCATAGCCAACATAGATGTCCATTCGTCGTTGTAGACCCATCTTAGTACGCTGTGGCAGCGTAATAGGCACATAAATGACACACCCAAAAATACGTAAGTGCGAGACATCAGGCTCGTACCCAGTCACTAGCTGTAACGCAGAGTAAGTTTGGGTTGCAGTGGGTCGTAGACTAATTAGTGTCGCTGCATGCAATATTGCATATCCCCAAGCAAAAACAAGGAGACTGGTGTGCATAACCAATGTCTGTGCTATCATCTGTAGTCGTTTGATAGCGGCTTCTGCGAGACCATTTTGCGTATGAACATGGGGAACTGGATGCTCTACATCAATCCTTAGTGACGTGCAATAGTCATCAAAAGTTTTCTATGTAAACTCCCCAGCATTATCAAGTCGAATTGACTTAATAGGATGGTCAGGGTAGTGAGCCCGTAGACGAATAATCTGAGCGAGGAGTTTAGCATAAGTAGCATTTCTAGTGGACAACAGTGCAACATGTGACCAGCGTGTCAACGCATCAACCAATACCATAAAGTATTTAAAAGGTCCACATGATGGTTGAATTGGTCCACAGATATCCCCTTTGATTCTCTATAAGAACGGAATGAGTATTTTGGGATCTTTTGCATAGGACGGTCTCGGTCCTAATTTCCCAAAGGAACAGGCTTTGCAAAATGAGCGAGGGGCCTTAGAAGCAACCAATGAGGATTTTGGTTGGGCTTGAGCGCCTGTAGCGCTATTAGAAGCAAAATGTGTGACTACATAACCCATCATGGCGTTGGAACCATGGTAAGTGGCATCCATGGCGTCATGGCCATGGGTGGCGCCATTTATGGTGTCGTCACAAGGGATGTGGGCGGCCCTATGAATGCTCAAGAGCGCAGCAGCGCCAGAGGTAGCGGTTGTTGCGATCTTGCTAAGTGCGGGAATCAATTTTCGATTCTTGCTTCTTCTCACTCTGAAGAATGGATGTCCGTGTGAAGTCTTTAGTATACGGAGCATCATATCACGACCAAGGTGTCCTAGTCAGTCATGTCAAAACCAGTATGTGTCTAAATCCAAGAGATCTTCTCTTATGACATTATTGGATTCAATTGGTCGAATTGTAGTGACATAAAGTCCACTATATTGACACATAAGCTTCTCTAAGATGCGCTTCTATCCGCAATCATTAGAGGTAATGCAAAAGAACCCTTTTCCGTTCTCAGTATGCGTTTCTGCATGGAATCCGTTGGCTCTTATATCTTTAAAGCTCAATAATGTTCAATTTGCCTTAGGAGCGTAGAATGCTTCTGCAACTTTAATCAAGGTGCCATTTGGCAATAGGAATTGGGCCATTCCATGTCCTTGAACTAAACCTGATGGCCCAACCATCGTAGTCACAGAGGAATATGTAGGCAACATCTCTAAGAATAATTGCCTATGGCGTAGAATGGTGTGCGTAGTCGCATTATCCGCAAGACATTGTAATTCTCCAGAATCCATTCCTAAAAGAAAAGCTCGTAATTAAAAAGGAGTCATAAAGAAAAAAACTCAACTTTTATTAATAAGCCTAACGGAATTACATCATTGTTTCTTAACCAAAGGAAATCTAATCCAATAAACTAGCTAAAACAAAATAATGGCAGTCGTCTAATTTCTTTCGGTAATTCCAATGTAAATGTGACCAGGTGAGTAGAGAGATGTCGGTGGAGCGATGCTCACTTAAATACCACTAATCTCAAAACCTTCCTAGATATCACACTTACATTGAGTACGCCTACTTTGAAGAAAGACTAATACCATTGGCATCTACTACAAAAATAATATAGCAATTGCCTCCATCTCTTGGAAAATAAAATGACTTAATCAAAATCGCCAGTTTCTTGGCCCTTGAAGTCGTCCACCCTAAGAGCAACGTCATCCTCTTGATCTTATTGCTCCATGTAGTGCGCCTCCCTTGCTTCATGATACACCTTGTATGCGTCTGCAACATTATGGGATACCCTACATGCTTTGGCCCAATGTCCAGTTGATCCACATCGAAGACATGCAAACATCACTATGGTTAGGCTCCCTTGACAGAGGTGCCTTTGGGGCGCGATTTGGACGACCATTGCTCTTGGTGGCCGGAGGCTCCGCCTCTCTCTCTCTTCACACGTTAACCTCCATGGTTCCGTGCACACCTCTCTTGGCGGTTTCCTTCCTCTTTAAGGCGAGAGTATAGACCAGAACGTCCAGAATTGTCTCTACTCTTAGGGCTGCGTCCTCCCTTGGGGGCGCGACTATAGTTAGACTCTGGAATAGACTTGGTTCCCATGGGTCTAGCATTATAGTTCTTCACAAGAATATTATCGTGCTTCTCAGCTACGTTCATAGCGCCAATGAGCTCATGAAAACTTGTGATACGTCCTGCATTCACATCAATCCGATAATTCTTTGAAATCATCAGGGCAGAGGCCGGGAAGGTAGAGAGAGTTTTCTCGATCAACATCGTATCAGTTATAGTTTTGCCACAAAACTCCATCAACGTTTTGATACGAAGAGCTTCCGAGTTATAATCAAGCACAGACTTGAAATCACAGAAGCGGAGGCTATGCCATCTCACTTCTAAATCAGGAAGCAGGGAGTCACGAACGTTGCCAAATCGCTGCTCAAGTTCCACCCATATTTTTCTGGGGTCTTCCTCATTGAGCACTTTGGAGCGCGTCATTCATGTGCCTTGTCATGAGAATTATGGCTTTAGCTTGATTTGCTTCAAAAGTAGTAGCTTGCTCAACAGTGAGCACGTTTTGACTAAGCTCTTGGACTTAAGATGTTGGCGTACATCTCGGACTCACCTATGGTATCCTGCGCCAGTTGTCTCCAGTGGAACAAAGTTCAACTCTTTCAGGTTACTCATCCTGAAAAATAACACAAGATTAGGGTTAGTTTCGGAGCGAAGAAAGGCTACCACGAAAAATTATAAAATTTCTGAGCTTAGTCGCTTCCAAGAAATTAGAGATTTCTGAGCGTTGTCGCTTCCAAGAAAATCCGATTCCAAGAGGGGTTTTGGATTAGATCGAAACAATGATGTATGTGGTCGATCATTATCTTCTCAACAAACTCTAAGTTTGGAGGACTCTACAAGTTCCAAGCTTGGAGTAAGCACGAACCCCCACAGTTCAGCTTTTGGTCTCACCTATGAAGAAGAAAGGGGGGTAGAAGAAGGAAGGTTGCAAGTCCCTAAGAAAAGAAGAAAAGAATGAAAAACTTCAAAAACAGAAACTTTTAGAAAAGTTTACCTTGAAAAGTTGCAAGAAATCTTGACCGGAAAAGTAGTTGAAGATGGCCGGAAAAGTCGCTGGAGGTCACCGGAAAAGTGGCAGGAAGTAGGTGGCCGGAGCTAGGCTGGGTTGTGCAGGGCTGTTGCGGAGGCTGTGCAGGGCTCATGCAGGGGTTGTCGGCAGATGTCGGTAGCAGATGCGGAGGGGTTCGGTAGGTCTCGGCAGCAGGCGCGCATGGGCTCGGCATGTGTCTCGGCAGGGGCAGGCATAGGGGTGCGTAGGACTCGATAGCTTCTTGATAGATGCGCAGGGGCAGGCACAAGGCAAGGGCCGGTTCAGATTTTCCGACGGCCGGTTCAGGTCGATTCAAGCCGGTTCCTCCACCGGTTCTGGGCTCCTTAGGATTAGGGCTTCGATATGTGAGACGGTGATGCTGGAATTTTAGGGCTACGAAATTAGGGTTTTCAGGGTTAGGGCTTCGTGCTGATAACGTGTTTTAGGGAAACGAGAATTGAGAGAAAATCGTTGTGTATTCTTATTGATAATAGGGGCCTCTTTATATAGAGGATTACAATGCAAAGAATCTGAATCATACAAGGAAAGATAATCATACATTGAATAGGAATCTCTAGATTCTTCTAATCAAACCCTATTACCACTAGGTCAATAGTAACCTAGAGTTTGGGCTAGGCACAAAATAAGGTTTTACTTGAACATCTTCCAGCTTTTCTTTTAAGTCACATAATTGAGCTGTCTATTTCTGTGCAAAAATTTCTATTTGAATCATTTGACTGTTACGATGTTACACTTTTACATTCGAGAACTGCACGTATGTATTTTGATTCTGTCCGTGGAATAACTTTTATGATAAATCTATTACCTCAAGAAATGAGACTAGCCGAATCAACCAAATTGGCATTAACATTGGGTGAAGGTAAATATTGTTCATAGTTGGATCTTAAACCCTTTTTGAATGTATTTTATTGAAAAAAATATATATGTATAATAAAAATAAAAAGGAACAAATTGAAATTTCAAACGTAATTTTGAGAAAACACGAATCTTGGATTATAGTATCTATTTTCCATCGAGACTATTTTCCTACTAAACATCTGCATAGGGTAAAAATGGATACAATGCCATTTGGCCTTTGAAAATATCTTGCTGCATTAGCATCAATGTACATTTATAGATAGTTGTTGGGAAATACATGATTATTTGTGGTATGAGAATTTACATTAATTGAGTAGTAGTGCTAATTAAGATAGGGCGGTCAACATTAGTTGAAATCATGATTTTTTTGATGCTATATCTAGACTACTATCTTAATGAAGAAGAAATTTGAAATGCGTGACAATCCTCTTGACCTTCTACTTGATTACGAGTATTAATGATTTGTAGATTAAAGTAGCAAGGTTTTCGATTTATATGGTAAAACAAGAAAGGTAGAATGAAAGAAAATGTATTGTGGTCACGAAATGATGAAGATTTATACTTATTGTGTTGTAGGGTTTCTTCTTGATTCGACCATTCATATTACAAACTAGAAGATGTTGAAATTGCTACATTTGGGAGTCAGGACCATATATAGTCCATTTCGTCTATATTTATGTATGGCTTGCACTACACCAAAAAATGAAACAGACAACGGGTAAAATTCGTTGTCTAATTTGGACGCCCACCGTTGTGTATCGGAGCGTTGTGTGTTTAAAATTTGCACAACGGTGCAACACCGTTGTATAATATGCAATCAGTCGACAGATTTTCGTTATCACCGTTGTGTCTTCTCTCGGCAGATGGTAGGCAGAGCTGCTGCACAGCATGGCAGATGCATCATTCATACAACAGAACTTGTTTTCAAACTGTTGTTGGAAAGCCTAGTTAGACAACGTGTTCTTTAATGTCATCGTCGTCTGATATACCATCACACTTCAGTTGTATTGTATGTTTGTTGTGTGAATTGGTTTTGGACAACATTAGTTCATTTTTATCGTTGTGTGATTGTAAATGAGAAGACATTTTTTCTTTAAAACCATTGTGTGATATGTAAAGAATGCATTGAGTGAATGGGCAGTTTTGTGTATTCAGACAACGTTGGATTGCCACACTATAAAACTGTTGTACAATCAATTTCATTTGCTATATTTTGAGCATAGCTCCATTTTACCTAATGAACAGTGATAAATTGGAAACAAAACACACTGCAAATCATCAAATGGATCCACCAAGATGCATTCATATTAGTCATTGTTCCACAAAATCATGAAACCTAATAAGCCAAAGTGGCATATGTTCACTAAACAACCCAAAAGTAAAATGATCGACCTAGTACTTTGATAATGAATTGGTACATAATACTTGAGAGAAATCAGGACTTTTAGCTTCACATTGGGTGAAATGGTTGGAAGAAGTGGTGGGATGTGGGATCAAATCTAGCTCTCCACCTGCCTTCCCAGCACCAACTATGCACCATCCTTTATTTGAACAATATGATCTGCAAATGAACCTAGCAAAAACATGTGCCAATGAGTTGAGAACTAGTTTATCACCGCCATGCTTACTGCCCCAGATCAAAACAACTGTCCCTTCTTATGAAGGTTAAGCAACATCTTCTCCTCGAGTTCATTCTGCCTGTAATTGATTGCTATAGAGTAATAATGCTGGTTTAACCCATGGATCAAAGCTTGAAGAGAAAATTGCATTAAAGATCAGAAAGTTGCTATTGCAAATAATGGGGTTCAAACTGACTCATTGGGAACTTACTTGAATAGATGGTTTATTAAGATGGCCCAGATTGGATGTGGTCTGCCGAGGTTCTTGACCGAGCATCATAATCTGTGGGTTGATAAGGCGGAAGGCTTCAATGACCACCTTCCTCTTCACACTCTGAATTGGATCCACTACCACAGCAACAGCATGTTGATTCAAAGCTCTAGAAAAGATTAAACGACGTTTCAAAAAAAAAAAAAAAGATTAAACATACAAGTGTGGTGGGAAATAGACCTGCTTGAGTTCCAGAAAAGTCAATCCAATAATAAAAAAAAATCCCAGCACAATATACACCCAGACGAACTACCATTGTATTTCACAAGCAATAATCGCCACTCACCTAAAATAAAAACTGAAAAAAAAAAATTAAGAACCCAGAAATGAAAACTATTTCTTTAGAAAACCAAAAAAAAAAAAAAAATCATTACCATGCCTCCCAACTTATAGACAAAACTAAAGTAAGGGACTGGATGTGTGAGGTGTTAGTACGAATGGCTAAATTCTTTCTTGCCACAAACTCACATGCATGTATGAAGTTATGAAAACATATATAAAGTGAACTCTGAGCAGAACACAATGCTAGAAAAAACATATTAAGGTAACCCAGAAATACAGACCCCTATACTTTTTGAAATTGTTAAAATATTTTCTACAAGTAATCAAATTTAATTAGAGCTTGACTTGTTCAAATAGCAGAGCTCCCTTGTTCAAAGGTGGGAAATAGATATGCTTGAGTTCCAGAAAAGTCAATCCAATAATATAAAAAAATCCCAGTACAATATACACCCAGATAAAATGATGAACTACCATTGTATTTCACAAGCAATAATCGCCACTCACCTAAAATAAAAACTGAAAAAAATTAAGACAGTTTCAAAGTCGATTAATCTGAGAAACTAGAAATGAAATCAAAGTCAATTAATTAGTGAGACAAATGTGGCAAGACAGTTTCACCCAGTGTACATGCCTTCTCAAATCTCCGTAAGCACATGCCTTCAAAGAGATCAAATGTGGAGGAGAAAAAAAAATTTGTAAACGACAACAGAATCCCAATAGAAGTTAAAGACATGAGTATGTTTGAACAGACAAAAATTCAAACGTGCAGTTCATCTTTCCTTGAAGCTCAAAGAGGGCATGAACAGGACAATAGGAAAGACTTGATCCCATATATTATCTCATAAGCAACATAACTTTAAGCGTTTTGGCATTTGTGTGACTGTGCATGGAAAGAAAACAAAAAAGTACAATTCAAAGAAAACAAAAAAGTATAATTCATATCGAGAGATAGCCAGACTTGATACATAATCATTACATATAAACAGAGATAATAAAAATAGGAGGTTGAACTATTGGTTATTTGGTCAGAGGACAGCTCATTCGTGTGTGGAGAAAAAAAAAGAGAGGGAGATTTCCTAGATAATTGTCAAGCATTACTACCGGTGTTAAAGGCATCCTGTTTAATGTTGGTCCTTCTTTGCAATAGAGAACCAGTTCACATATTAGTGTGGGGAAAAAATTAATCCAACCACTCAGATGCCAAAGTGAGAAGGACATGAAAAATTAGCTACCAATGTAAACTCACCTATAATGCATCTACACATGACAAGGTTTGGAACAACTTTATCCTTTTCAGCTTGAGAAAGGAGCAGCAGGCCAGCTTCTAGATCATCCTTCCTACAATCAGGGTGCACGGGAAAGAGGTTGAGTTTTCACTTTGACAAGAAACAGAGAGATATAAACCAAATATAAGTGCAAGATCAACTCTAGTCTAAACGACTTACTTTTCACTTGCCACTACAAGTATGGAGTATGTTATACTGTTTGGACGCAGTCCTATACTCTTCATTTCCGACAGAACTTCCATAGCCTTCTGTAGTTGATCCCCATCACCTGACATGGTAATTATGTGATATCTCAATTAAGTTTTGCTAACATATAGACCCATATATTTTATATATATGGCATGGAAAAGGTGACCACTTCAGATTTCAAAAGCAGAATTGCATTGTCATCACACCATTTGTTAGGGCAGTAACATTTGGACACTTACATAGGGCAGTAATCAAAGCATTGACAGTTGAAACAGTCTGCTCAATTTTAGCTGACTTAAGATCCTCATAGAGCTCCAGTGCTTTCTGCCAATTTTTGGCCTGAAGCATGAAATATGCAACTTATTAATTATTATGAAATTTCTAGCAGCATAAGAGAGGTCGCATCAAAAGGAAATAAGTTGAGAAGTTAATCAGAGTTACTCTCTCAATTGGAGAGCAAAAAAAGCTTCTGAATTACTTCTCCATCACAGGACTACACAATTAATTTGCTTGTATGGTTGAACCAGAATTTGTAAGAAAATTTAGTATTCCAAGCCACACACACACACACACACACACATTTATATAGGAACATTACTTTTGTTACAAAAAATGAAAAACCTATAACACTCACCTGCTCAAGTTTGTGTTAATATAGGATGTTATAAGATATTTCTGATGGGCTATTCATTCTCAGTTTGCATGTAGGACTACAACTAATCACAGTTATTTCTTTTTCTTTCTTCTTTCCAAAAACAAAAGAATGTTTACCACAGAAGTGTCTATCTGAGACATACATTGCTACATGCGCCCGTCAATGAGCTATATGATACAGTTCCAACTTGTATTCCTCGATTTCTGGCTTCCTGTATGCTTTCAAAGGCTGCTCTAGCTTTCCAGCATGCCCAGCAACATCTATTATTAATGCACTAAGGAACATCTGCATTTAAGGCAAAAAGCATATGTAAGTAATCTTAAGATTGTATCAGAAGAGTGATCTTAATGATGATTGATCACTGAATGCACCGCTGACATGAATACAAGATTGTTTCCTTCATCCTCAACATACGAGGAACAACATATTAATAAATAAGTAAATAACCCACTGTATTTTCCACTTCTTCTATAAATCCTTCTAACTCCCCAGTCCCCAACTTATCTAAACCAGCTAACATTATTCAAGACTATCTTGTCAGGAGTCACGGCTAGCTAGTGTTGGTAAAACCTGAGCACAAAGCAAGCATTGTGGTATAAACAGCTATAATTGCATACCAGAATCAAACCAAACAGATCGATCAAGATACTAAACCAGAACATGAGTTAGAAATAACGAAAAGCAAGAAAGCAAAAAGAAGAAGTGAGCAACGCACCTAAGTAGATCTCTCCAAAGGATCCACTACTGTTCTTCCGGCCGACTCGGAATCGTCCCCCTACGCGAGGCTCCATAGCCCAAAAAAGCTGCTTCTCTTCGCTGCTCGGAGAACAAGAATTGAAATCTGAGAAACTAGAAATGAAATCAAAGTCGATTAATTAGTAGTACCTTCGGCTTTGGCGATAGAAATAGTGGAGAGTCTGAATCTATCTCTGAAAGGTCACTCACTGAATTGGAGTGAACGAAGTCGAAGGCTAGGCCAGATAGGTGGGCTGTCGCGACACCAGGTCAGAGACAAGCTTCAAAGTGCGGTGGAGTATGAGGGGTCGCGAATGAGTTGGAGAGAGCGAGTTAGCTAGGGTTTCAATGATTGAAGAAACCCGAGAAACCACCCCCCTCCCTCCTCCTTCAAATCCCCAAATTGAAAACCCTAATTGAGTATATCGAACCCCAATAAAGTGTTTTCAGAAGATGGGTTCGATTCTTTAAGAGAAGAAGAAAGATCAATGGTTTTTGATGGTGTTGAGAAGAGAGCTGCTCGAAGAAAGCGAGTTGAGGAATCGGCTGATTTGACAAAGTGTTGAAGTTTTGTAGCTAAAAACTCTCTAAGGCCAAAGTGGGAGTGAGAGATGGAAGGCTTGGCCGCTCGGGATTTTGCTCGAAGTGAAGAAAGGCTCTCTGGATTTTGCTCTCAGGGCAACTCCAACCATAGGCACCATTTGGGGGTGCTATTCTCATTTTAGCACCCCCTTGTTGCACTATTCATATAGGACTCAATTCTCATCTCCAACCATTAAACCTATATGGGGGTGTTATTTTCACTATTCTTGACTAAAATATAATATAAGTATAATTTTGATGAATATTATATTAAAAATATGTTAATTTAATTTGATGAATATCATAATATTTAAAAATTATTCTTATTATTTAATGAATTTAAAAAAAGATTTTTAATTTTTTTTTTGTCGGCATATACGACAAAAGTGTCGGCACATACGAGTAAGAATCTAACTATTTAGATCATAATTTTTAAAAATTATTCTTATTATTTAATGAATTTAAAAAAGGTTTTGAAATTTTTTTTTTTTTGGTCGGCATATACGACAAAAGTGTCGGCATATACGACAAAAGTGTCGGCACATACGACAAAGAATCTAACTATTTAGAAGATATTTTGATGTTTTGTGTCGGCATATATGCCAAACATACGAATTTCGATGTGATATCAGCGCCACGTGTCAATCTCTAATTGGTTGTCCTAATTACGGTCGAGTCTTCGTCCGCCACGTGTCATACATTATCTAATCAAAATAAACTCAAACCGTCCATAAATATGGGGTCATTATCATCCTCATCTCTCACAAATTCACAAACACTTCTCATATCCAAATCATACAAATCTTTCTTTCTTTTCCGTTTTGATTTTGTCAAACCATTTCTGCAATGAATTGTTTGACGAAATGGTTGCAGAAAGATCAAGAAGAGGCCGTCACGAGAAGCCGTCGACGAGCCTTGATGATGTCTACTGCTGCCTTGCAAATCCAAACTCTGGAAGATGAGGATTCACAATGGGGTGGTTCTTCAGAAGGTCGTACCTATAAGGCCAGGGATCGAGAGCTGATGGATCTTCGACTCAAAGCTCAATACTTCACGGATCCGTGCAGGTATGAACCAAACATATTTCGCAGGCGATATAGAATGCAACCTTGGGTCTTTGACAAGATGATGCGCGATGTGGCCAACTACGACCCATATTTTGTTCAAACAAGAGATGCTTGTGGGATACTCAGCTTATCCACTGAACAAAAGCTGACATGCGCCATGAGAATGCTCGCGTATGGCATCACAGCTGATTTCTGTGATGATTACCTAGATATTGCGAAGACCACTGCCATTGAGATTTTTGAGCACTTCACAAAAGCAATCTGGAATGTATACCATGAGACTTACCTCCGCCGACCAACACCGGCAGATTTGCGACGGCTGCTTAACAAAGCTGCAGAACGGGGATTCCCGGGGATGATCGGTAGCCTTGATTGTACGCATTGGCAGTGGAAAAATTGTCCCACCGGATGGGCAGGGTAGTATACTGGCTACAAGGGGAAACCCACAATCATCTTAGAAGTGGTGGCCTCCTACGATACTTGGATTTGGCATGCCTTCTTCGGCCTTCCAGGTTCCCTAAATGATATTAACGTCCTTGGATGTTCACCTTTATTCAATGACGTATGCACCGGTGAAACCCCTGAAGTGAACTACCAGGTACATAATAAGCATTATCGTCAATGTTATTACCTAGTTGATGGCATATACCCTAAGTGGGGGTCATTTGTACAAGCAATCCGAAACCCGAGGTCGGCGCAGACACAACATTTCACAAGGATGCAGGAAGCATACAGAAAAGACGTGGAGAGAGCATTTGGTATTCTCCAAGCTCGTTGGGCAATCATAAGAGGACCAGCTCGTGGTGGAGTAAGGAGAACCTTCAATACATCATGATGACGTGCATTATCTTGCACAATATGATTGTTGAAGATGAGCATGATGAATATGCAGCGCAGCCATTTGATCCGGATGATATCCCAACCAGACCAAGGAAAGCAGAGATATATAAGAGACCAGTAATGGACACCGATGTTGATCGCAATCCGCAACAACTAAATCAATTCTTGCGTCGTTATAGGGAGGTTAGATGTCCAGTGATGAATAAAAACCTCCAAGACGATCTAGTCGATCACCTATGGACCATGAAGTTACAAGCTGATCAGAACCACTAGTGAGTTTTTTTTTTTTTTTTTTTGTGCTTTCAATAAGTGGCCATGTTGTCATGATAAGTGGTCATGGCCTACTTTGGTTGTATTGTTGTGTGGTATGCTTTTACTTTGTGTTGTGTGCTTTTAATTTGTGTGGTGTGCTTTATTATGAAAATAAAAGTTCAATGCTTTTTTACGAAGATGATCTACTAAACAAAATAATTTTTATTATCATAAATTAAAACACAAACCATTCAAAGCAACTAACAATATTCATTACATCCAAGATGTCTCGCCAAGTGGATCATAAGTGGTCAAGGCTGTGTTGTCTCCTTCAGGGGGTGTAGGATCTTGAGATTGTTCCGGGATGCTTGAAGTTTCTGCCTCGTTATCAATTATTTGTTGTTGCTTCCTCTCCCAATAACTCCTCTTTCTTGGGGTGAAAAGTGATGGATCCACCTGCATCGTGCGAGCATCCTCAGCGCGTTGCTCAATTAGTTGACCTTCCTCAAACTGTCTTTGCCTTTGTTGGTACTCGCGTTCGGTTTGTTCATAACATTTCTGCATTTGAACTCGTAGGCCATCCGCATCCTGCTTATTGCCTTTTTTCTTAGCTAGCTTCTGTGCTTTTTGTCCTTGAGGACGTGCCTTTCTTGATGACGGAAGCTCATCCTCGGTAATGGTTGTTCCACCGTCATCCAAGTTGACATGATTAGGAACACTAAAGTGGGTGTTTTCCATTGATGGTGTTTTCCCAAACTTTTCCGTATTTTTCAAGTACTGCCAACAATGCTCAAACACAAAATCGCAACCTTCCGAGTCGTAGTACGTTGATTTAATATTCATGAGCTACATATAATATTAAGTAAATAAAATATTAAAAAAAATATTGGCTTAGTATAAATCGATGAATAAACTATATATTGGACATTATTGAACTACATGATAAATAAATCAATAATCATTATTGAACATATTTCAATATAATTACCTCATCCTCCATATTTTCGCCGCTTCTTCGTTGAAAGTGTTCGACTTTGTTAAGAGCTTGGCGCCACTTCATACATGCCGGACTTATTTTCTTCCAACGAGCGTGGCAACTAGAATGTGTTCTATCCATGCAACCGGCCGGTTTGTGAGCATTGTACTCCTCCGCCACACGACTCCACAATAAGTCCGACTTTTGATCTTTTCCAACGCAACCATCACCCCCAACGGTGATCCAAGCTTGGCAAAGAATAACTTCTTCATTGTGCCTCCAAGAATCCCCTCTTGGTGCCTTTTTTTCCAAGACAAAAAAAATAAAAGGAAGATATATTTAAGAACAAGAAGATGTAACAATGAATGGAAAATTGTGAAGGAGATGGAGGATATTTGGTGTGAGGAAATAGAAAAGAATGGGTAGGTATTTATAGAATTTCCTATAATTCACTGTTCCAACGGGTATATTTTTTCCCCCAATTTTCTGGTAATTTTTTTTATTTTTTGGAACAAAAATGAAATAATAACTCTTCAATTAATAAGAGCCGTTCATCACTTTTTTCCAAATAATCTGAACCATTGGATCTTGAATAGATCCGTTACAGTCAAAAAAAAAAAAAAAAAAAAAAAAAGAGGTAACATCGGACCGTCCAAATTGATCAGTGCAACATCTGGACCATGCATTTCATGACCGTTGGGGGTTCCAACGGTCACTAGGGGACAGCTGCGCAGGCGAGGGGCCCACGGCTGCAGACGGAAAGCTCCGAATTTTCTCTCTCTAGTGCGCGTTCCGCGCGTCCTGTCTCTTCCTTCTCCCTTTGGCGCGCGTTTCCTTCAATTTCTTCGTTCCGCGCGTTGGTTCGGCATGTGGGCTGAGACAGCAACTGGGCTGGCCCCCATGCACAGTAATAAGTTCTGGTCTTGGAAAAGTCTCATATTTGAGACTACAAATGAGTCCAAGTCCTATATTTATAGGACCAGACCCCCCAAAAACAAAAGGTTGGAGATCCAAAGTCTCAAAATGGCCCAAAAATAGGTTTGGCACCCCAAGGTTGGAGTTGCCCTCAGACTTGAAAAACGGCTAATATGGTTAAGTGTGTGTAATGGTGCCCTCGAGTTGTATAAGGCACCACGCATTAATTTTTTTTTTTTAATTACTCAGACAACATATAGAGTTCTATATGTTGTATGAAGTGTAGCAAAGCTGAGGGAACAAATATGGAAATTTCCCGCTTGGGCAATCAAAATTTCAGTTTTGGCACTGAGGTTAGGCATTTCTCAATCACACAACAGAGATAGTTATTATGTTGTAGGAACTTGCAAGCATGACAAACCATTGAAGCCAAATCTGCTCGTTTTGGGGGGGGAGAATGAATGCCATTTTGGAGACTTCTCCAAATTTTGCCACTCACTTGCACAACGGCACATTAAAAACCATTATATGATCATTTGCAAGTATACTCCTACAACACAAGTAACTAAACTGTTGTACAATTTAGTGGCATCTAGGGTAGAATTTGGAGCCAAATTTGAGTCCATCTAGGAGGGAAATCTGCCGCAATTTTTTTTTTATTCACACAACAGATTATTCTTGTAACCATCGTGCAATGACATTCTAGATAAAGACTTCAGGATTTTAACCACCTTATACAACGTAAGTTTACTAAACATGATGTCTAATTCACTTTTCTTCATCACACAACACATTTTTTTTTTCGTTGTGCAAAAAGTGTTGTCTGTTAACGTTTTTGGTGTAGTGTTGGGTGGCATGGAATGCATGTGGATCGTTGCGTCAAATGAATAACATCACATCACATGCAATATGGCATATGAGAATTGCTCTGAAAATATAGTAGTGGAGTTGGGTGAAAGACAAATAATCTTATCAACAAGTGTAATTTCCGATCTGGTCCATTAAATCTTTCAATTCTTTTTGTCCAGGCCTACTCACGAATCGAACTGAGATTCAATCCGTTTAACTTTGTAATAGCTCATTAATTAAAATTGGAGTTCAATTTGCACCGATATAATCATCCGAGTGAATCAAATTCGAGTCACTGCAACATTTCTTTCCCCTCTGTAAAGAGGTGCCTTTTGCAAAACATAGTTACTATATAAAGAGAAAGCAAGCAACCAATCTATCAATATGTGAATATGTAACCATATCAACCAATCTATCAACATTGTCATAAAAAAAAAAAAAAGAAGCCAATCTATCAACATAGTTACTACATAAAGAGAAAGCAAGCAATTGTAGCTCTTAAATCTGTCTTTTGCTAAAGTTTCTAGCCTTTGGCTGATAAGACTGATGTGATTCCATCAATATTGACATAATTTGGAAGAGACAGCTACTCATAGCAAAGGATGCTCGACGTGTTGATGTACTCTGAGGGTGGTTACTGCTTTAGCAACTTGTGGAGGTGTTTCAACAGGTGGGCTTATCCCTTCTAGCTGAATGCCAAGAACTAGCTCTTTCAAATCAGCAACTGTGTCACTGAGAAGTTTCAGATTGCTGCTCACTCTTTCCACAGAGTCAACCGAGGGCAAAGTTGATGAGGTGAGCAGCAATCTGAAACTTCTCACTCTTTCCGCAGAGTCAACCGAGGGCAAAGTTGATGAGGTGAGCCTGCGGAAAGAGTGAGCGGCAATCTGAACTTTGCCCTTGGTTGACTCTGCGGAAAGAGTAAGAAGTTTCAGATTGCTGCTTACCTCATCAACTTTGCCCTCAGTTGACTCTGCGGAAAGAGTGAGAAGTTTCAGATCGCTGCTCACCTCATCAACTTTGCCCTCAGTTGACTCTGCGGAAAGAGTGAGCCGGCCAAGTAGTGACAGATTCTCCAACTCAATGATTTTTAGAAGCCTTTCCAGCCCTATGATTAAATCCTCCTGCTGATCTGCATATCTAGGCTTTAGTCAGGAACCCCAAACGTGCACATTAAAATTGCTAATACTTCCTAATTTTTCGAGGAGCATTAAACCGTCTTCAATTTTCAGCCGGAGCTCTTTTATGTGTAGGGTTGAAAGGTGAAGCTGCACATTGTTTTGTCTTATCTGCTCAAGAATTTGAGGCTGGAGAATTTTGAGTATGTTTTCCAGCTGCCTAAGTTGAGACCTGAATAACTTCGTATTCCGGAGCGCTACCTTAACCATGTCGTACATGAGCTGAAACGGTGCTCCTGCCAAAAATTCAAGGGCCATATCTGGTGCAACCTGAAAGAAGACATATTAGTAGAATTTGGAAGACATGAATACGTAACCGTGTTTTACGTGCCTCCCAATCAGATGTTTTCAACAAATTAGTCCATTGGTAATTATAACAATGGACATTGGTAATTATAACCGGGTCATTCTGATTTGCCATCGTCCCAACCGTTCGATAAGGAATGAAAAAGAAATTGTTGAGAATATATACATCCCACATGGGAAAAATGGGACCTTGCCTATGAGTTTATAAGGGTTTGGGCCACTCCATCCATTGCCAATTGGTTTTGGATGTGAACCCCAGATTACTTTATCATGGTATCAGAGCGGGTTACCCACGTGTGCGTGCCTAACGGCCACACGGGCTCTACGTCACCCAAGTTGTCCACGTGTATGGCTTGAAAATTCGCCACACGTGCGGGGGCGTGTTGAGAATATATACATCCCACATGGGAAAAATGGGACATTGCCTATGGGTTTATAAGGGTTTGGGCCACTCCATCCAGTGCCAATTGGTTTTGGATGTGAACCCCAGATTACTTTATCAGAAATGTCACCAAAAAAGACTAAAAGCAGAACAAGAATATTTCACTTAGCTTTATGCACAACAAATAGAATTATTAAAAGTAAGATCAAATCATAAACTACTCAATTATTGGCATGTAATGCTACTTAATTTGATCCAAATCTTTAAAGTACTTGGGTCATGAACAATATTTAATCGCCAATCTGTGTATATGATCACCCACTTTCATATAAATTTGTGATTGCATTGTTCTACAATCCCTAATTTCATTGTAGCAAGTAATGAGGCTTTGTTTAGCAATTACTAATCATTGTTGGATTCTCTTCTCAATTTGTGAAGAGACACAAATTCAAACTGGGTCTAATTTGTCACACTGAGTCATTGATCCCGTACATATTCAAATTTAAAACCAAGAGCTTTCTAAAAGAGCTTTTTCCTTGTTTGCTACACACAAGAAAGTCCATTACTACTTTAACAAACATATTCTTGAATACTAATTAGTTTAAAGTAGGATGCTCAAGTGAATCATACCCAAACACAATTTTTGGGATCGACCTTCCACTTTTTTAATTAACTTGTACTTTTTATGGTTATCAAAAAATTGAATAGTCATGCTTGAGTAAAAAGATGTTCATATCCATACATGTTAGCTTCTCATTTCTACATGGTAATGTTATTAGAGCAAAACGGAAGATAATGCATTAACTATGAGTCGGAAATAGACATAAGAATTATCCTAAAATGAAATAGACATAAGAATTATCCTAAACCCTAAACCGCAAACCCATTAAAGACAGAAAAACAAAACGATGGAAAACCCAGAAATCATATCTCCAAAATCGAAACATAAACCCAATCAAATGAGATACCCAGTAAAGTGATTAAATCCCTTTCCACAGCACTCAAACACAAATATAGTTCCAATTAACAACATAAACAGACCCTATCACAGTACAAATAAATAAATAAATAAATAAGCCAGCCCTATAAACCGACCTCAGAAAGAAGCCGATTCTTTGCAAGTAGCTTTAACACTTCCGCTGGAAGAACCACACGCCTGCATTGCAAACATTTTAGGTTAATCCAAACATATAAAAAAAAAATGAGAAAGAAGAAAGAATGGAAAGGAACAAACGAAGATGGTTCAAAATTGAGACAGGCAATGCTTTAATCACAAATTGGATCGTTCTTCAAAGATCGATAGCAAGATTTGGACCCGATCCAAATCTTGCTATCGATCCCTACCTCGCTCTTTGTTGAAATGAAAAAAATCACAAGTTCATCTTGAATGAGGACTCTTCAACAATATGAGTGTTTTCGGCAAAACCAAAACATGAAAAGAATAATAAGAAAAAAAGGCATGGTACTTCTAGGATTCTACAATTTATCTGCCGAGTTACTTCTACCTTTACCAAAACTCTACAACAAAGTAATAAAAAAAGAGTTCAAGGCAGATGTAATTTGAGAGAAGAGGACGAGTCCAAGTACAATTAAAAAAGGTGAGAACAGTTCAACCTCAACAACTCTTGGGTCTCATATAAAACGAGCCTAGGAGGTCAAAAAGACGGGGGAGGACGCAACAGAGCACAGAGCGTGGAAAAACAAAAGGAGAAAGCAGCAAAGCAGCTTGGAAGACAAAAGGTTTCGACCTCATTCCATCGCTCTCCACCACCTTTTCTTTTCTGTTGCAGGCCTTCCTCACAATGGCACCTTCGGGTGTCAATGATGTCAAAGTCAACGTGCCGGAGCAGCATCTCCGATGACCATGCAGGGCAGCGTCCCGATGAACCTTGTCGGGCAGCGTCCTGATGAACCATGCCGGGCAGCGTCCCGATGAACATGTCAGAGCAGCGTCTCTGGTGTAGGCCTTGCGCTCTCCAATCACAGCAGCTGGCCTTCCCATATTGTAACAGTGACAAGTTTTGCCGCTCTCTCAACTCCTGGCAGTAGAGTCTCTGTAGTAGTTTCAAACTCATAAAGGAAATCAAAGCTACGGGAGCTACAAGCTTCACTGAATCTTCTGTCAAACAACAACAAAACCATAATTCATTCCTTGACAACCACAATAGCCAAAAAGCCTTCCCCGAGGCCATACTTTATTTCCAGAAGCACCAATCCAAAAAAAAAAAAAACATAATAAGTGCAAAGAAACTAAGAGAAGTAAACAAAGAATCTCACCCTCAAAATAAAGCTTCGAGACGTTGAAACTACTGTGACTACAATCACCTGTCCTGATTGAACCTGCACAACAAACAAATTTGTTAAAATGGAATACAAGCTTTGAAGCATCCAATTAAGAACAAATTTGGTGCACAAGTCTTTATATGTTGCAGAAGGCCAAAATAATCAGAGGAGGCAGTCTGAGGCCTTTAACACCAAAAGATGACAAGCAAGAAAGAAAGCTGTGTAGTCGAATTGCAAGGCGAGTCTCAAGTTGTCAAAATTAAACACACACTTTGTCACAGCCAATTCCAAGACAAATCTGATGCACAGGTTCTTATATTTGTAAAAGGTCAAGACAATCAAATGAAACAGTCTAGACTTGATTTCAAGAGGTGACAAGTATGTGTTCGTGGGTGCAGCGTGTCAAGGGAAGAAAGAAAGATGAGAATTTGCAGCGAAAGTGACTAAGCAAACTTCAAAGTTCAATTATGTGCAGCAGCTTTGAAATATTTGTGTCCCAAAAAGCTTCGAAGCGGTGCCAATATAAAAGCCAAATGAGAAAAGTCTTGGCGGTGGCACTTTTATCTGGGCATGGACCTTTAATTTAAGTATGGTCAATGTGATCCAAACCATCCCAGAACTTGACAAAGCATAAAGCAATATATATATATATATATATATATATATATATATATATATATATATAAAGAAAAAACAAAGAACGAGTGCTCTGGTGATGTGCAGGCGATGAGATAGATTAATTAAGCTATGCAGAAAACAAAAGAGCTTAATTAACAAAGTGTCCAACACAATTGCAGAAGCTGACAAAGTGGCATTGCAGGCCATCAATTCATGCACAAGACAAAAGCTCTTAATTAAGCTATGCATAAGATAAGAGGTTTAATTAAGTGCAACAATAAGATTGATGTAGAGCTGGGCTTGTGAACACAAAGGAAGAAGACCCAAACAATCACAATTTTCAATTCACAATTGATTTGGCTGGTGATAAAAGGGAATTTGGCCTCACCTACCACTCACCCAGAATACAACGGAGTCTTTGAATTGAGTGCCTACCCAATGCACGCTAAGGCTAAGCTCTAGCTAATACTTCTGTCACAACCATTGTCAAATGCAATACAAAGGGGAGATTAGCACCTGGGTCCTTGAATCACGAAGCTGGAAGAACTGAGTGGGGAGTATTCTTACCCAATTTCTCACAGGGAAGCACAACAGCAAATTTCAAGCTTCTAAGTGTTGAGAGATATCCTCTAGTCGAACATCCATGCGTGCTTCCATCTCCAAATCACATTCCATCTTCGGACCCATCTCCAATTCGACTTGGCAGTAGCGCCGAGCTCAGGTTCTATCTGGTTTTGGGTAAAGACAGTGGAAAGAAAGAAAGAAATATAAAAAGTGAAAAAAGGAGGTGAAAAAGGAAATTGGGAAAATATAGCAGCTGGGCCTCCGTATCACTTTGGGCCTCCATGGAGCTTCTGATGGTGACCCATAATAAATCCGGGTGTCCAAAAGAGAAAAAGAAAAGCTTGATGGGTGCCTCCGATCTTCAGGCAAAAATTTAAAAGTGCGACTCGGAGTTTACTCGACGCTATGGGTTCCATTTCCAAATACCCAGGCTTGGGTTTCGTAAAAAAATGCTCCGGAACCTAAAAAATATCCTTTTGGTACAAAACCAAGAAAAATCTCAAATTCCCAAAGATTCAGAACTACAATGGTTTGATCCCTTCACAGGGTATGTAGGCAATCTAGCGACCCACCTGATGCAACCACAAATTCAAATCGAATCCCTGACTCCACCAGTCAAATTCAGCAAATCCGAATCTCTGACTCCACCAGTCAAATTCACCCAAACACCAGAAAAATCAAATCATTCCCAAATCACCCAAAAGCAAATTCAAGTGCTCTAAACCCTCACAAATATCTCAAACACAAATCCAAAAATAAATGGGTCATCTACCCATTTAAATCCCAAGTGCTGGAACTACATGTGGTTTGATCCCGCAAGGGTATGTAGGCAATCTGGAATCAAATAATCTAGATGCAACCGCATCCCAAACACTATTCCTACTCCAAAAACCCAAGGCTTCCAATGGGTCATCCACTCATTAGAACTCTTGAACTACGAGTGGCTTGATCCCTTCCCGGGTACGTAGGCAACCCATTTCAAAATTCGGGTGCAGCCGCAAAAACAAACAAGAACACACTGGTTTCTTTATAAATGGAATCAAATGGTGTTTCTCTTGTAATAAGGGATTGTAATTAAGAGACACATTCTGTCTTGAATGGGTCGAACCCGAAATAATTAAAACTCTATTCTGTTAATGAATACGAGTGAAATTACGTTGGGTGACATTTTACACTTTGTGAAATTTTTAACCTAACATAATTTTTGGCACGCTCGGTGGGATCCATTTTCCTTTTCATCTTCATTTATTAAGAGACTAATCAATTTTGTTACTTGTTTGTCTAAGGGAAATAAAATGGCACCACAAGTAACAATCTACTTCCATGAGCTCAAGGGTATTCAATCAAAAGATGGACATGCAAGATGAGCTGGTTATTGCAAATCATTCATCATTGATCAAGCTTTAATTTCAAGAAATTTATTGAAGTCCAACCATGATGTCAAAGTGAACAAGACTTCTTTGACGATTGACAAGACCCAATTGAAGAAAGCACCTTCAAAGAATGCCCTCAGAAATGCAAGGAAGAGGGTTGTAAGAACTCTACGGAGAAACGCCACTCAGGCTCAATCAAAGGAAGCTGCTCAAGCTGTCCAATCAACATTAGTTACTCAAAATACATCAACAACTTTGGAAATCATACATGCATCAACTATTGAGACATATCATGCCCCTGTCATCACTCAAATTCTGATTGGCTCAATTCCAATCAATTTGATCACTACACCATCAGTACACGTGGATACCCAAACCAGTATATTTTCCACAAAAAATGTAGTGGTGGCATCCATCAAGAAAGAAGATGAGGTTCTAATAAGGCCTGAAGCCCAAACCCTCAAGTCCTCACAACAAACACTACAACAACCGACATTGATGTTCATCAAAGAGTCCGCAACTTCCAAACGATCTCAAACTGTTAGGTTCATTTCAACCTCTGATAGTTCGTCCAAGGAAGAGAAAAGTGTTGTAATATCACAGGGGGCATTCCAAGCCCGAAAAATGGTGGGGGCACTTCAATGTAATATATCACAGGGGGCATTTCCCTAGTTTCAAGTCAAAATAAGACCTCATACTCGGTCAACAGAGACCTCTAAATGGTCCAAGAAAAATATAGACATAAAGTCTGAGACTGTGTCAGTTATGATGACTAATACATTAACACTTGAGGAGCAAATGAAACAATTACAAGCAAGACTAACTCAAGCTGAAGCGGAAGTAGCTCGAAGGCAAGCTGACAAAGAACTGGAAGCCAAGAAACGTGCTGATGTAGAGGCCGAAGTAGTTAGACAGTTAGCCGCTAAAGATGCTGAAATTGCTGACCTAGTGGCAAAGTGTGCTCTCCTTATGAATGAAAAGGACAAAAAGAAAAAGAACGACGAGAAATCTTGTCATTCTGATTCAAATGAGTTCACGCTACAACATGTCAAGACTATGATAGCTGAAGGGAATACGCTGCAGATGGGCCATCACTCGAGGAGTATTGATTGTCACCAAATATGCACCTTATGCTCTGATACCAAACTGTCACGCCCCTGATTTTTAACAAATAAAAATCGATATATAATCCCATAATTATACATGCGTGAACGTTCATTCATCAATAACAAATACCTGGAAACTTTTTCCCTTTAATTTACGCACATATTGATGCCCTGAACCTACTATATCAATATTGACCCGCTCCACAGAGTCATATATTACATAAACTTACGAATTAAATTGTCAACAACAAGATAAAACGTAAATGCTTCTCAGAGTTTAACTACAACGGAAAACCTTATCAATGGTAAAGTCATAAAAATGGCTTCCTACTGTAAAGCTGCAAAGGCGCTACCTTAGCTTGAGCCCCGATTATTCCAACCTGCAGGATTAACCCCTACACTGTTTGAATAGTGTATCGGGTTGTCACACAACAAACCTGGTAAGCTTTTGCAAGCCCGTATGAGTAACTCAAAATAGTTAACACAACTCACACCAGAAATAAGGAAAACAACTCATGCTTTGATTCCTTAAAACACGAAATAAAGGAGAATAATTCACACTTTAATTTCCTTTCAAATCGAAACATAGAAAACAACTCACACCTTGAATTCTATCAAATGTACCATAATCGTACCATAGAAAACAACCCACACTTGAATTCTATCAATATAACATAGAAAGCAACTCACCCCTTGATTTCTATCAGTAAAACATAGAAAACAACTCACACCTTGAATTCTATCAATATAACATAGAAAGCAACTCACACCTTGATTTCTATTAGTAAAACATAGAAAAACAACTCACACCTTAAATTCTATCAAATGTACCATAATCGTACCATATAAAGCAACTCACACCTTGATTTCTATCAGTAAAACATAGAAAACAACTCACACCTTGAATTCTATCAAATGTACCATAATCGTACCATAGAAAGCAACTCACACCTTAATTTCTATCAAATCGTTAATAAGGAAAAACAACTTGCACATTGACCCCTTAAAAACCACGTAATGCCATGAGTTATCTATAACCAGTTCCCGTTACCCCATGAATTACCTATATGGCAGACAGATTAGAGCTCTAACTGAAAACGTAACCACTGGTCCGGCCAAAGACGTGATCACCATATATTCTGCCCAAGGTCATAGACCTTCAGTCCTCGGGCCTCACAGTCCCTTGGAGTAAAACATTAAACGAGTCGCACTGGACCCAAAATGTTACACAAATCTCAACGCTTTTGAAAACAATCGAAATCAACATTTCCATAATCATTGTTTTCCGAAAAAGCCATAACACAAAACAATAAAAAGCATCATTTCATGCATATTGTTTTCATACCCAAATCTCAACGCTTTTCAAAACAAATCGAAATCAACATTTCCACAATCATTTGTTTTCCAAAAGCCACAACCCAAAACAATAAAAAGCATCATTTCATGCATATTGTTTTCATAAGTCCACAAACCACCAAAACATATATATTTCACGTAAATATATATATGTAGTCATTCGCTCAGGAATGCCTACTAATACCAACTATAGTTTGTAGTTACTAAATAACTCTCAAAACGATATAGTAAGCCCGTTCGTGAATGAACTTCGTGAGATTACTCACCTCGAAACTCCCGCTGCGTCTTCAATACAAAACAAGGCAGCCAATCCACAAAATAGCTGTCCAAGGAGTACTACGTGTACCTAAGGAATTACAGCTCTGATTCAGTCAACGAATCACAAGGAATAACGTTTCGAAACCCTAAATCAAACCAAAATTCCCAAAGTGACGCCAAATGAGGAGAAACGACATCCTAGACAACCCAATGTCTCCTGAATACTTATATGATCGATATGTCAAAATCACAAGTCGATTAGATGCTTAAATCCCCATGGATCGAATCATCAAACGGTCCGAAACTGTAAAAATCACAACTTAATCATACGATCTCCAAAAATTGCATATTATATATCGAAATGCTCGTATCGACGAGTAGAAAATATATAATACAAAAAACTGTCCCTTACATGGAATGCCACCGGGTCAAACTTGACCATTGGAAAATCAAGGCCAACAAACATGATCATCATGAAGAGTAGAGCAACTTTCATACTTGAAGCTAAGCCTAGATAGTTCTAGATCATCCTAAATCAAGCTCACAAGATCGACCAATCGCTGCCGTCTGATCAAGCTCCAGATTCACTGTGCACTGCTAATCTTCAACCCTTGTTCTTCCACTCCACACACAAAATCGTCCTTCAAGGCGGGTATGAGGATGATCAGAAGGAGGAGGAGATTCCAAAACCAAGAAGGATCGGCCGAGACCTCACCAGAAAAGTGAATTTCTGGTCAGGTCTCGATCGCGTCGACTGTAGCTGCTCCGATCTCCACCTTCCGGTGAACCATCGTGCAAACCAACACCACAGGGAGGAGCGCACGGAGGAGGCGAACTGATCTGGGCACGTCTGGTGGTCTGCCGTCGCCGGAGCTCGCTGGAAAATCTGGGTCGGATCCACCGGGTCTAGGTCGGGTCAGTCGAAAATCAGGAGAGAGAACGGAGAGAAAAGAGAGTTTCCGAAAATGGAAACTTGGAAATTATGAAAATAATTTTGGAAAATTCCTATTTATACCAAAATGGAAACTTCTTCCGAAAGCCATAAGTTCCCCATACGAACTCCGATTGATGCGTTCTACATGTCCACGAACTCGTATCGATGTTCTCTACAACTTTCATGAAGGAAGTTTTTGGAGAATCCCAATGGATAAAAAGTCAACCTTTGCAACCCCCCTAAAACCATATTCTTCAAATAATTATTCTCCCGAAACACTTCCGCTCCATCCACGAGCCACGAAACCGTCCAATAACCATAATTTAAATTCTGGAAAATAATTACAAATTTCCGGGGCATCACATTCCACCCCCCTTAAAGAAATTTCGTCCCGAAATTTAAACGTACAAAACCAACAAGTACGAATAAACTCATCTCCAAAAAATCCAATTCTGATTCTACTGCAAGAAAACACTCATTCTGAAGCCTCCACAGGGTATTGAACTAGTCAATTATCCCCGATCAAAGTTTCTTTGCAACCCATACAGAAAGAAATCCAAACACTAACACTGATCGCCACATCTTCTATTTCAACAACACTACGATCAATCACACTGGATCCATTGTAAACTTCATCATCGGCATAGAAACAATAAAATATACCGCACCACAAAACACCTTGGAGATAAGGCTGACCTAACATCAAATCTCCACACCTCAAGGTACAATATGCGCCTAGCTCAGCAATCGATATAGGTACCTTACCTAATATCACAATTCAAATGCACCCTACCATCCCACTTGGAGATAATCTAAACATCTCACCTGTTTCAATCACGTACCAATGCAACAACAATTCTGCAAAACTACAGCACTATGCACAACTGCCTAAGAGTCTAGAGTCCTGTCCTCACAGTATCTGCATCACTCATCGATAATGTAACCCTTGCGTTACAAGAATTGAAAATGAAACCGTCATTCAATTCAAATCAACCAATGCCTATGCATCAAAGCTCAATAAGTATCTACCCATCTTGGGACACAAAATCAATCTAAGGTTTAGCCCCACCTGCCCCACACATAAATCATCACCTGTCATTGCAATCAAAATCAAAGTGGTATAGATCCCCTACTACCACAACAATGAAGGATGCATTGCACAACATGCCATTGCAGTTACTAAATAACTCTCAAAACGATATAGTAAGCCCGTTTGTGTAGGAACTTCGTGAGATTACTCACCTTGAAACTCCCGCTGCGTCTTCAATACAAAACAAGGCAGCCAATTCACAAAATAGCCGTCCAAGGAGTACTACGTCACGTACCTAAGGAATTACAGCTCTGATTTAGTCAACGAATCACAAGGAATAACGTTTCGAAACCCTAAATCGAACCAAAATTCCCAAAGTGAAGCCAAATGAGGTGAAAC
This sequence comes from Rosa chinensis, assembly GCF_002994745.2. NCBI lineage: Eukaryota > Viridiplantae > Streptophyta > Magnoliopsida > Rosales > Rosaceae > Rosa > Rosa chinensis. The sequence continues at coordinate 29,692,420 of NC_037088.1, forward strand.
CACATCCGAGACCACCCAATGTCTCCGGAATACTTATACGATCGACATGTCAAAATCACAAGTCAATCGGATGCTCAAATCCTCACGGATCGAATCATCAAACGGTCCGAAACTGTAAAAATCACAACTTAATCATACGATCTCCAAAAATTGCATATTATATATCGAAACGCTCGTATCGACGAGTAGAAGATATATAACACCAGAAACTATCCCTTACATGGCCGGAACGCCGCCACCGGCGCTGCAGGGTCAAACTTGACCATTGGAAAATCAAGGCCAACAAACATGATCATCATGAAGAGTAGAGCAACTTTCATACTTGAAGCTAAGCCTAGATAGTTCTAGATCATCCTAAATCAAGCTCACAAGATCGACCAATCGCTGCCGTCTGATCAAGCTCCAGATTCACTGTGCACTGCTAATCTTCAACCCTTGTTCTTCCACTCCACACACAAAATCGTCCTTCAAGGCGGGTATGAGGATGATCAGAAGGAGGAGGAGATTCCAAAACCAAGAAGGATCGGCCGAGACCTCACCAGAAAAGTGAATTTCTGGTCAGGTCTCGATCGCGTCGACTGTAGCTGCTCCGATCTCCACCTTCCGGTGAACCATCGTGCAAACCAACACCACAGGGAGGAGCGCACGGAGGAGGCGAACTGATCTGGGCACGTCTGGTGGTCTGCCGTCGCCGGAGCTCGCTGGAAAATCTGGGTCGGATCCACCGGGTCTAGGTCGGGTCAGTCGAAAATCAGGAGAGAGAACGGAGAGAAAAGAGAGTTTCCGAAAATTGAAACTTGGAAATTATGAAAATAATTTCGGAAAATTCCTATTTATACCTAAATGGAAACTTCTTCCGAAAGCCATAAGTTCCCCATACAAACTCCGATTGATACGTTCTACATGTCCACGAACTCGTATCAACGCTCTCCACAACTTTCGTGAAAGAAGTTTTCGGAGAATCCCAATGGATAAAAAGTCAACCTTTGCAACCCCCCTAAAACCATATTCATCAAATAATTATTTTCCCGAAACACTTCCTCTCCATCCACGAGTCACAAAACCGTCCAATAACCACAATTTAAATTCCAAAAAATAATTACGAATTTCCGGGGCATCATATTAACTAGGTTATTGCATTGTGAGTACTTTGTGCCACGTGAGTTGGGTTGTTGATTAAATTATTGGGGTTGTTGTGTGTGTTCAGATTGTTGGATTGTTTTACTTGAATTAAAAGAATTGTGATTTAATAAATCAACCGTTCATTTCTTATTTACTCACGAGCTTTACAAAAAGTTTTTCGGGTTTTGTGTTTGCAATCCCGATACACTATTCAAACGGTGTAGTGGATAACCCTGCAGGTCAGGAGTATCAGGGTGGAGATCGAGCGGAGTAGGGCATCAGTGATAAGTGCTGCACTTAACCTATTTGGTGTGGTTGTGGACTCTTTCGGATTTAACATTTTATTTATGTTGGTTTGTGAGACGTTGGTTAAGAAAAAAATTCATGATGTTATTTGTATTGGTTATTATTCATGTTTCGGATTTGAATTTGTTATTCAAAATTTGGGGCATGACAGTTATTCTTTAACTAATATCTTTTTCTATAATTTGAGCAAATGAAATTGGTTCTACTCTTATCATATCAAGTAAGATTCATTAAGAACATCATGGTTTTATTGGTCACCTATGTGATCGACACACCATATCTAATATACATGGTGCATGTATTTGATTACATACATGATTAAAGCTTGCAACAATCAGGGGGAGCATTCAAAATTATGCTACCTAGGACATATGCGCGTTGCACTCTTTTTCTCCTTCGACCAAGGTTGTTTTTATCCCACTGGGTTTTTGTTACCTGGCAAGGTTTTTGATGAGACAACATTAAGCGCGTCCAACACCATATCATTTAGTGGTGGACATCCAAGGGGAAGTGTTATAAATATTATATAAATGTGGTTGTCCACTGTAAATATTCATTAATTATGTCCTTATGATATAAACATTACTCCTATATAAAGGGGTCTAATGAAAATAAAATACACACTTCTACCTCCTCCTACATTTTGTTTCTCTATTCTATCTCTCTCATATTCTCTAGTTTATAACAGTTAATATGAATTAGAACCAAAAAAAAAAAAAACATTAATGTGGCTCGAACCTGGGTTGCCACCCTTAGTGCCTCCTGCCAACGCACCACTGTTGCAGACACGTTGTTGATGTCTTAAGTTTTCTATCTAAGCTTGTTTCTTCAGATTCCAAATCAACCACTGTCATCGTCTTCATCAAAGACTCTTGAGCTTTGAGAGTTTCAGAGGAGACTCAACCTTCATCTTCGTCCTCGAGTCTCAACCTTTAACCTCCAAACCTCTGTCTCCTATCCAATCTTCTGCCAAAGTGCCAAACACAAGATCAAATTTGGCCAATCCATTCCCAATCCAAGCTGTTCTTGTCAGATTTCTTTACTGTGACTGGTTTTGCACCCTCTCTTTGAAATTCAAAGGGTTTGTGTCGTTGCCTTTCTGCCCTTCCTCTTCAATTTCGGTGAGGATCCTTTCAACAGTTCGGCAACAGTACCATTGGAAGTTGAGAAGATGGCGCTGCAATAGAGTACTAAATGACCGATTCGCCCCTCCGTTGAGAGGGATGGGGCCGACAGTAAAGGGTTCTTTTACCTACTACATCGAGCTTGTCATTTGTGAGATCCTAAATGACTATGCAACGCCCGGCGTAGCCAAGAATGTGCCAAAATTTGGCTCTATATATAACATTGTCCAACCTTTTGCAAAAGAAACTAACAGGTAAAATAGCTCCTTAAACGGTACCAAAGAAATATGATAACTATAAGTAGCATTTTCAGGCTCTGCTTCACTATAAATCAGAGTAATGCTAATAACAATATACAGATTACATAGATTTTTCAAGAAGCTAGAAGATTCTTACCTGTGTTTGTGTGTAGCTTTCTCAGAGAAGAGAGAACAAAGGAGAGTAAAACCCGGATGAGAGAAAGCTGGAAAGACTTGACCTTTGAAGGAAGCAAGAAATAATTTGAGATGGTGAGAGTAGCAACGAGTACAGAGTGATTAGGTAGTGAGACTTTTAGGTCAACTACAATAATTATGATCACTTTGGAGCGCTCTAATATGAATCAAAAGTACAATGCAGATTACAGCCAGACGTTGGCTCTGGTCGTATGCCATTTTTGAAACCATGCACTTCTCGTCCCATTTTCCTTTTTCGGCGATTCCTTCCCTTTACTTTTATCAGGTTTTTATTTTTTTATTTTTTTTATACAAACATGAAAATGAAAGTTTCATGGGACTTTGCCTATTTTTGCCAAAATTAATCTCAACACACTCATTTGAACGAATTATTCGTACATGTTGTGCTGCATTGTTTGACTACGTTTCGTGAATTGACCTTATAGTCTTATAGACTATTGTTGCTCAATATCAATCAAGTCATACATCATTTATTCATCCAATTGTATCAAATAAATGATTGATTAACATTTTTATGAGGAAATTAATGTTCACTATAAACCAAATGATTCATTTGATTGGACTTTACAATAGTGATTTCGAAAATAAACAATGTTCATCCAGACACTCTTTATTAACTTCATTAATTTGAACATAATGAATTTTTTTTTTCCAATCATGCACGGGCTAGTGTTAAGTATATTGCTTAGAATTCAATGTTGTGTTTTATGGGTTTGTCATGGGCTTCCCATAGAATTGGTCTGTTAGAATCATTATGGACTTATCACACATTAACATAAACTGATTTGATAGTATCAAATATGTCAAAACTAGTTCAACATGGACACAAACTATAAACCAATATTGTAACTTAATGAAAGAGTGTATCAATTCATTAAGGTTAATAATCCTATTCTTGGTCTGCAAGAAAGACTACAATGAAGTGTTACATTAAGGATCTAACTAGGAAACCTAATCCGATATGGACTGCTTTAATGGGAAGCTTCTTGAGGTTTAAGTCTCGTATATATATATGGATAAAATTGGTCCCTGTTGCCACTATGATTATTGCATTAGTTCTGTCCATTGATAAGCAAGTCGGTAAGTAACAGAAGGCCATATTCATTGATCGAGTTTTGTAGTTGCATAAGATGGAATCCATGCTTGTGATTGCTGAAGGTAAGTTTTGGTCTTATTGTGATTGTTGTCGAGTTGTTTTGCATATAATTGTGAGCATGAATATATGGTTTTACAATTGGTATAAGAGCATAGGCTCACAAATATGAATTTAGTTTTGCTTGACATAAAAATCGTTTTAAGGTTTTGCAAAACAAACAAAAAAAAATTTGCTTTACGGGGTTCAGCCTGTTAACTACTCTAGGCCCAGCCACAGTACGTAAACTATCCAAGCCCAAACTCGACCAAAACATCAAGAACAAGTGACCATTGTATCACAACGGTTAGTTTTGATCAAGACAAAGGTCTGGGAGTGGATTTAGAAACGATCTAGATGCTTTCATCTCGAGAAGGGATTCAAAATCCCGATTGCTGTGATTCAAGAAGGCAATAGAGTTGATCGCTACATCTAGATATCAAGTTCATGCTTCCGCTGAGTTTTTTGCAGCAAATTGGGGAAAAAGCAAAATCATTTTCTATGAAAATTGGTTTCGATTCATAGCATGATAATTGATTTTTTGATTGTGCTCAAGAACCCTAGTTGCATTCCTTGCATGCATTAGGCTAGAGTAGATGGTGACCGGATGAAACTTACAATTTCTTGACTGTTCTGTGGTTTCTTGGAATTGAAACAATTTTGGTTGTGCTTGAATATGCATGATGAATTGATGGCTTATATGGTATTATATTTGTGATTGTGTGACAATGTATGAAGAATTAGAATCTCCTAAAAGCTTTACACATTGTAGAAATTGACAGATGCAAGAGCTTAATTTTCTTATAAAGACAATGATCTGGGTAGAATATAAAGTTAAAAGCTCATGAGTTTCGTGGTTTTCTGTTGGCATAAGTGAACTTGGTGCATAAAGTATCCTTCATTGATGTTGGCAGAAAACATATGGTACAACAAAACTAAAATTGTGTCTTGTGTTTTAAGATTATGCTTATGTTTATCTTCCAAAGAAGTGGTCAAGTATGGTCTTAGAATGCAAGACAATAGTATGCATGCTTAATGGAAATATATTTGGATACTTGGAAATTTTTCTTCTGTCCAAATATGTGGATGAGTCTCCTTGGATAACATATTTTGATTAAGCATGGCATAAGAACTACATGATATTAGGCTTCTGCTCACAAGTGATGCTTAATGTTGTTTTATATATGGACTGACACGAATGCAAGTATGGATTGATTAGGTTTTCTATATGATTGATCTTGTATTGGATTGTTCTTGTTTTGGTTGCTTAAAGCTTAATAAAATACATAAAACTTAAAGTTATTTTCTTTACAAATTGAGAACTCACATGAATTTTGTTTGCTCCTTAGGTAACTCCTACATGAATTTGAACAGTGTCTTGATACTAACTGGAACCAACTATAGAGCTTCGCTAGACTGTGTAGAGAATTATAGGGGAATGCATGAAAATATAGACTATTGTTTTACTAAGGATAATCCTGCAGAGTTGAATGAAAAGAGCACCAAGAAAGAAATTGATCTTTACAAGAAGTAGCATAGATCCAATAGAATGGCTAAGAACCTCATCCGTACCTCTATGTCTAAGACTGTCAAAGGAAGTATAGAAGAGCCTGAGCTAGCATCAGATTTTTTGGAACTTATAGCTGCTAAGTTTAAAGAAAGTGAAAAAGCAGAAGCAGCTAAACTAACTAAGGAGTTTCATGATTTGAAGTACACGGGTTCAGGGGGAGTTAGAGAGCATATTATGAAGATTATCAATATAAATGGCAGACTCAGGGAGCTCTTGATGGGGGTTAGGGATGAGCAGGTAGTGCATTATGCACTGCATTCCCTACCTAATAGTTTTAGTTATCTTAGAACCAGTTACAATTCTCAAAAGGGAAACTGGACTCTAGATGAACTTATATCCATCTGTGTGGATGAGGAAGCTAGGATCAAGGAAGAAAAGGAACCTGTTACAGCCATAAATCTCATAGAGAAGCCTAAGAAGAAAAATCCACAGAACAAGCTGAAGCCTACCAAAGCCATCACTAAGAGTTCAACAGCTGCAATGGCTAAGGAAAATAAGCCATTTAGGTTCAAGTGCTACTTTTGAAAAAGAGTAGGACACATGAAAAAGGACTGCACTAGCTATAAGAACTGGTTAGCCAAGCAGGGTAAGATTTTTTTCTAATACAGTGTTTTCTTTAGAAATTAATCTTATAAATGTTGAACCGCAGTCTTGGTGGATAGATTCAGGCTCACCTATTCATATTACTAATTCTTTGCAGGGATTCATAAGGAGGAGAATCCCAAAAAGTGATGAAGTGAACCTGTGTGTGGGCAATGGCATGAGAGTGGTAATCAAGGCTATTGGCACCTTAAAGCTTGATCTAGGATTAGGAAAATTGATAGTTTTGGACAATGTTTTTTATGTACGTACCTTCCATGAGAAGGAATTTGGTTTCAGTTTCTCTTTTAGTCAAATCTGGTTGTAGACTTGTTATTGATAGTAATGGAATTCTTATTTCTAAAAATTCTATTCAAATTGGTTCTGGTGTTATTAGAGCATGTTTAGCAATGCTAGCTATTTTTGAGTCAAATTTTAGCCAAAGTAGCTAAAAAGTCATTTTAGCTAGCCACTTTAGAAATACGTCTACATCAATGCTCTCTATTTTAGCTAATTTTGAATTTATATTATTTTTTAAATGAAGATTAAATAGTTTAAATGTATTTATAAATTACAAAAAATAACTTAAAAGGAATGTTTTAAATTATAGAGAGCCTAATCTCATTCTCTATATTTAGGAGCAAGATAACTAAAAATTATAATGGAGAGTCACTAAGGAGTCTGGTGCAGCTGCTAAAATAGATAAAAAGCTAAACATGCTATCCAAAATAGCTAAGGAGCCCAAATAGAGAGTCTGCTAAAGATGCTCTTATGAATGATTATTTACAGTTAAATTGTTCAATGGCTCAATAAGAAATTTTACTTGTTGAAAATAACACAAACAGTACTAGCACTTTAACAGGTGTTAAAAGAACCAAACTAAATGAAAAGTCTGCATTTTTGTGGCATAGAAGATTCGGCCATGTTTCAAAAGAGAGACTGAAAATTTTGGTGAAAAACAAAATCCTAAATGAACTTAATTTTTCTGATCTAACAGACTATGTGGAATGCTTTAAGGGAAAAATAACAAATACAAGAAAGAAGACTGCATATAGAAGCCAAAATTTACTAGAACTCATACACGTACACTGATATATGTGGTCCTTTTAGTCATCAAACTATCTGTGGGAATGTGTATCTTATCACATTCATTGATGATTTTTCTAGATACAGTTATGTTTATCTACTTTCAGAAAAGGCACAAGCATTGAAAGCCTTTCAAAATCTTTAAGTCTGAGGTAGAAAATCAACTAGAAAAGAAAATCAAAACAGTGAGATCAGATAGAGGTGGTGAGTTCTATGGCAAGGACACTGAATCTGGTCAACAAAAGGGTCCATTTGCCTTATTTTTGCAAGACAATGGAATTAAAGCACAGTACACAACACCTTATAATCCACAACAGAATGGTGTTGCAGAAAGAAAGAATAGAACCCTTTGGAACATGGTTAGGTGCATGATGTGTACAGCTAGTTTGCTTAAATTTCTGTGGGGTGAGGCTTTAAAACTGCAAATTATATTTGCAACAGGACACCTAGCAAAGCCATAGAAAAGACTGTTTTTGAGCTTTGGTGTGGCAGGAAACCTAGTCTTCATTACTACCATGATTGGGGATGCCATGGAGAAGCTAGGATTTATAATCCAAGCTTGAATAAACTCGACCCCAAAACTGTTAGTTGCTATTTTATAGGTTATCCAGATAAATTTAAAGGCTATAAATTATATTCTGCACATCATTCACCTAGAATTTTTGAAACACATCAAGTAAAGTTTATAAGTGAAAAAGTTCACAATGCAAATTTTGAGGATTTAACCTCAGATGTTGAGGAAATTGTGTCAGATGAGAATATAAGTATAGCATTGCCTTTAGAATAAGAACCATTAGCAACAGAAACTGTTACAGAAAATCAAGATGCACAAGATTAAGTACCTGATCAGGAAATGCATCTTGATGATCATCAAGCTGAACTAGAAATTTTACCTGAACCAATCCCTGATGCAGAACCTCAAAATCCTCAAGTAGCCCCTAATCCTGAAAATCCTCAGCCTAGAAGATCACAGAGAGCAAGAAAACCAACTTATGGGAGGGGAAGTGAGTGACGACATTGTTTATTTGCAAGAGGCAGAAATCGAAATGGACTGTGCAGAAGACAATGATCCAACTACATTTAATCAGGCCATTGAAAGTAGTGAATCTCATTAATGGCAGCTAGCAATGGAAGCAGAAATTGATTCTATGAGCCAAAATGCAGTTTGGGAGTTAGTTGAACCTGACCCCAAACAAAGCCTATGGGTTGTAAATGGGTTTTCAAAACCAAAAGAAATGCAAATGGCAATGTAGAGAGACACAAGGTAAAGTTACTTGCCAAAGGTTTCACACAGAAGAAGGGCATTGACTTTACAGAGATATTTTCTCCAGTTTCTACAAAGACTTGTTTAAGATAATCATGGCTTTAGTTGCTCATTTTGATATGGAGCTGCACCAGATGGATGTTAAAACAGCTAGCAATGGAAGCATAAATTGATTCTATGAGCCAAAATGCAGTTTGGGAGTTAGTTGAACCTGACCCCAAACAAAGCCTATGGGTTGTAAATGGGTTTTAAAAACCAAAAGAAATGCAAATGACAATGTAGAGAGACACAAGGTAAAGTTACTTGCCAAAGGTTTCACACAGAAGAAGGGCATTGACTTTACAGAGATATTTTCTCCAGTTTCTACAAAGACTCGTTTAGGATAATCATGGATTTAGTTGCTCATTTTGATATGGAGCTGCACCAGATGGATGTTAAAACAGCTTTTTTGAATGGTGAACTAGATGAAGTGATTCATATGAGGCAGCCAGAAGGTTCTGTACAAGTTGGAAGCGAAAACTTGGTGTGCAAGTTAAGAAAATCAATTTACGGCCTAAAACAAGCTTCTAGACAGTGGTACAAGAAATTTGATTCTGTGATTTCTACTTTTGGATTTACAGAAAACGTTGTTGATGAGTGTGTTTATTTGAAGACAGTTGGGAAAAATTTATTTTCCTAGTTCTCTATGTGGATGATATACTTTTGGCTAGCAGTAACCTAAAACTGCTTAAAGATACCAATAGCTTTCTGTCAAAAAATTTTGACACGAAAGACTTAGGAGAAGCATCCTATGTACTACGTATTGAGATTAAAAGAGATAGGGCACAGAGATTACTTGGTTTGTCTCAACATAATTATGTTACCAAAATTTTAAAGAGATTTGGTATGGAGAAGTGTACAGCTGGAGAAGTTCCCATGTCCAAAGGAGATAAGCTAACCAAGAAGCAAAGTCCCAAAAGAGATGTTGAGAAAGAGAATATGGAGTCAAAACCTTATGCCATACTTGTAGGAAGTCTCATGTATGCACAAGTCTGCACTAGGCTAGACTTGTCTTTTGTAGTAGGGATTGTATCAAGGTTTCAATCCAATCCAGGACATGAGCATTGAGTAGCTGGGAAGAAAGTGTTGAGATACCTGTAGAGAACCAAGAATTACATGCTAGTTTATAGACAAGTGAAGGATCTGAAACTTGTTGGATTCTCAGATTCTGATTTTGCAGGGAATTATCCAGACTCCAAGAAGTCAACTTGTGGATATGTATTCATGCTTGCAGGAGGTGCCATTGCTTTGAAAACCATAAAGCAAACTCTTGTCTCAACCTCCACCATGCAAGCTGAATTTATTGCAGTGTATAAGACTGTGTGTGAAAAGACTTTGGATCATGAATTTTTTGATGCAGACCAAAGTGTTGAGTCACATTATGGCTGGAACACTTGTGATTTATTGTGATAATGAAGCTTCTGTTTTCTTTAGCAAAAAAGTAAAAGATCAAATAATTCTAAACACATTGATTTGAAGTATTACAGTGTTAGAGAAAGAGTAAAGCATGGTGAGATAGCTGTTTTGAGTATCAACACAAATTCACAGCTAGCAGATCCTTTCACCAAGGCATTGTTAGTGGCTCCATTCCAGAAGCATACAGCAAGCATTAGAGTTTTAGCTAATCTAGATGTTTAGGTTTAGTAGAGAGTTAGTCCAGTTGGAGCAATTTAAAGTTTTAAGGTTCCTGGGTTCTTGTATCTTTTGAGTTGTGATTTTTCAACTTATTTATCATAACTTGTTGGTAATGACAGATTTTACTATCAATAAATTTTGAGGTATTTCTAGTTATGATTTTGCTGTAGGTTTATTGTTTTTGTGTTGGAAATTATCATCTTGTTTTGAATATCATACTTGCAATCAGATGGCCTTGAATCATGTTTAAGCATGATGGTTCAGTTCAAGTAATAAGCAGTAAGGCCATCAGTGTTTAGTAAACTGCTTGTGTTTTTGGTTTAAGAGACATAAAGTAGGTCCTGGTATGTGCCTTCTTGTTGATACACATTAGCATATATCGTATCACTTCTGGTTTGACATATGCGGATTGCAGGAGCTTGTGTTTGTAGTATTGAAACTCTGGATTTTTGTTAAAATGTATACTGTTTCTTGCTCTGCATAAGTGACTGTGATATGACCATGTTGGAATGGATCTCTGGTTTGATTTTGTTGTCTGGCATGTACTACAGTAAGTTGAGTAGTTTCTGACATTTTCTAGTGTAAATTATCAAACTTAATGCATGTCAGTCCAAGGGGGAGAATGTTAGAATCATTATGGACTCATCACACATTAACATAAAGTGATTTGATAATTAGCTTAATGTCAAAACTAGTTCAACATGGACACAAACTATAAATCCTATTCTTGGTCTGCAAGAAAGACTACAATGAATGTTACATAAAGGATCTAACTAGGAAACCTAATCCAATATGGACTGCTTTAATGGGAAACTTCTTGAGGTTTAAGTCTCATATATATATATATATATATATATGGATGAATTGGTCCCTATTGCCACCACGATTATTGTATTAGTTCTGTCCATTGAGAAACAAGTTGGTAAGCAACAGAAGGCCATATTCAGTGATCGAGTTTTGCAGCTGCATAAGATGGAATCCATGTCTGTGATTGCTGAAGGTAAGTTTTGGTCTTGTTGTGATTGTTGTCAAGTTGTTTTGCATATGATTGTGAGCATGAATATATGGTTTTACATGGTCTCCAATGTAGAACATTTTTGTGAAGAAAAAATATGCATCTTTGAGCCTACTACAGAAACCCTTTTGTTTGTGCTAATGCTAGCTTGGAATGAATATTTTGGTAAAAGAAAAACAGGTGAATTTGTAAGAACTAATTCCTTTGGTTTTAGCTTAATTTCTACCATTAGCTATAGGTTGGATATTATGAGTGCCACTTGGTCAATTGCTTAATTGTAGATTGTTTCAGCTTGAGTGCAACCTATTGAGGAATGCTAATTATCTTAACCTTAACTTGGTAGTAGTTGATGTTGTTAGTTTACAAATGAGAGATTTGCTGGTCAATTGAGAAGTTAGGAACTGTGACATATCTAACATGGGTTGTTGTGGAATTTTAAAGTAGTATTATAAGTATGAATCTTAAAGACTGGTTAGGAACTCTTAATAAAGCTTGGGAAGAGTCCTTCATAAGTTTCTATTGATCTTCCTTAACTACTTGGGACCTTGTGAATTCCATGTCCGGAAAGTTTGTGAATGTTCTTATCTCTACAAATCTTTCTGAGGATTGCCTTGGTTTATGTCTATATACTTAATTTGTACTCAGAAGAGTGTTATTGCATTTGATTAAATTCAGTTGGCTAATCTTAAATAGTTGGATGTGTGTGTATGTTATCCAGTCAATCTCAGTTGCAATCTGTTAATGTCTAAAAGTCTAGCGGTAGCAGGACTTTAGCTAACGCTGATCCGATGGGCGGATCGATACTTGTGTTGTTGTAGTTCCCGTTACCTGTCAAGCAAAATACAAAGGGGCGTCAGAGGGAGACCGCGCTGGGCGGTCTTCAGCTCTCCGATGCCTAAGTTAGTCGATGTATTTATGTTGACAAAGTAACCGTAAGCAAGTATTGAATGCGTAATAAATGAGGAGAGAGGAGAGGACCTTTTATAGGTGAGGAAGAGGATGATCTTCTCCTTGTTTTCGATGTGGGACTGATGTGCTTCAGTTCCCAGTTTCAGTAGCTTCTGATGCTAACTTGACACGGCGCGTGGCGGCGCGTCTGCGGTGCTTTGGGGTTGCTCCGGGGCTCAGGCGGTAACCTGGCTAGCTGTCTTTACGCCAGTCACTTATATGGTGGGCGTTGGTACCCCTGGCGGTACAATGAGCGTGGCTCATTATAGCTAATTATGCTTGCAAATGCACATGTATGTACAAGTCCCCCAAATCCCCAGTCAAGGAGGGCAATCTTGGTTGGGGAGTTGATCGGCGGTTTGAATCGTTTCTCCCGCTAGACTTTGCAGAAGCATAATTAGCGTCAGTGCGTCGTCAACCATGGATTTACTGAGCAAACGCTTTGTGCCCTTTCGGGTGGGCCCCTGCTAGGCCCCCAGGGAGTCCCCCACTCCCCGGCTAAGATGGACCTCCGGATGGTCGTTATTATTGTTTGTTGAGGGGGAGCTGCATGGAGCAGTGCTGCACGGAGCAGAGGGTGTTGGGTTGCGAGCCCAATCTTAGCACCCAAGTGACGGGGGTCAACGTACCTGATCAGGGCTGTCGTAGACTGTTGACTAGTCCCCGTGTCCCGTAGGGACATTCTGACCGTAACTCCGCGTGGCGGCGTTGTCAGAGAGGCGTGGCCTCGGGATCCGCCGCTGGCGGAAGTCCCCCTGCTAGATGTAGCAGGAAGCAGCGTCAAGTAGACGTGCTTGGTGGTATTTTATTGAGTGGTATTGCGCTGAATAAAGTACGCAGCTTGTCAGATGAGAAAGGGGGTCCGCTAGCGGTGTGCTGTGTAGCGGAGGACGCCCCGTTTACCGAATGACGAAGGAAGTTCCGGTGGAGACTTCGATGGTGACAAGAAAAGTTTCGCTGGCGGGGTGTCGCTCAGCGGACTGTCACCTGAGATGACAAGTGAGAAAATCCTCTGGCGGGGTTTCGCTCAGCAGAGACTCCGTCACTTGGAGAATGGCAAGTGAAGGTCCGCTGGCGGGGTTTCGCTCAGCGGAGACACCGTCACTTGGAGAATGGCAAGTGAAGGTCCGCTGGCGGGGTTTCGCTCAGCGGAGACTCCGTCACTTGGAGAATGGCAAGTGAAGGTCCGCTGGCGGAGTTCCGCTCAGCGGAGACTCCATCACTTGGGGTTTCTTCTCAAGTGGTGACTTCCCTTGGAAGCTGAAGAAGACGACGGTTGACACGTGGCCAACTCCTAGAGGGTTAGCGTGTGGAGGTTTGTCTGCTAAGCCTAGCCGTCTTCTCGTCATTAATGTGAGTAATGATGGATTTCGTAACTGAGGCGACACCTCGGCTAATCCAGGGAGTTAGTGAAGACGTGGGACACGTGTACGGTTGCTACGTGATGTCATTTTGTAGCGGACGGCTCAGGATTACTTGATGTTGACATAAAAAGGGGGGAACTGAGCGAGTTTCGACACTTCTGGAAAATCTTCAAATCTGAGTTGCCTCCTTCGAGCCTTGTTCGTTTGCGAATTGCGAAGGAGATCCCCGGGTTTGCGTGGAGTAGTCGGACTGGAGAGGACGAAATCTGTCAGTGAAGACGAGCTGCACTCCAAAGTCTTCGACGTGAGGTTGGTATTTCGGATCCTTTTCCTGTTTCATTGAATCTGCAATGGTGGTTTCTGGGTTTTGGTATTTCTGTTAATGGTATGATATTGCTTCTGTGTTATTCTCGGAGGGTGTAGGGAGAGATTTGAGGGAGGTTACGGTGTTTGACAGAAAGTTGGGGTTTTGGGTTTTGCTAGACGGTCCAATCTGGGTTGAGTGTGTGGTTGTTTTTGTTTTGGTATTTTTGTGGGTAATTGTTCTTGACATCTTTGGCTACATCTGATGTGAGAGTAGGTTAGATCTGTATTTGTGCTGACTGATGTGGGTTTTAGGGTTTGGGATGGCCAACGTCATAGAGATTTCGAGCAGTGAGGATTCCGGGTCTGACGTGTCGTTCAGCGTGGCGGATATGACTTTTATTGACTCGTTGCGTCCGTCTGCCCGTGCAGGAACCTCACTGCCAGAACCGCTTGAAGTTGAGCCACTTCAGACCATCCCCTGGGAAGTAGCTATGGATCGTGGTTCGCGTCCAGAGAGCTCTAGGGCGGGTGAGGTTGCTGGGCGCGACGAGCGTTTGGCGAGCAATAGTGCTGCTAGCGGCTCCGCTGGCGAAGGGGAAGTGCCGGGCCAAAATGTCGAGTCGGCGTGGTACCTCTCAGACGGCACCGCCGTCGACGAGGCAGGTGGGCGGATGGATGCCGCCGCTGTTAACCGGATGAAGCGGACGTTCCGGTTGCCGGGCTCGGTGAAGCTGCGCCCGCCGACAGCGGATGAGAAGGCCTCGATGCTCTCAGCGGGATGTGCTGCCGTGCACGAGGCCATATTCCGCCAAGGAGTGACATTCCCGCTGGTGCCCAATCTCCAAATTCTTGTGTGCGAGTTTGGCCTTGCCTTTGGTCAGATCTGTCCCAACATGTGGCGGTTGATGTTGGCGATGAACTCCTTGTGGCGCTTGTCGGGGTGCGAGGGGCCTACCGTGGCGGAAGTGCTTCATTTCTACGAGCTAGTGTATGTGAAGCGCCGAGGTTGCAGAGGGTGTGTGAACCTGAGCCGCCGCCAGGGAGCGCCCAAGTTGATTGAGAATCTAAGGGACTCAATGTCCTACTGGCGGGGGACCTTCTGCGTCGCCACAGATGGCTGGGAATACCACACCAGGTCGAATGTGGAGGGGCCGACGTTTAAGACTAAGTCGGAATTCCAGCCCATCCGAGGTTGGCAACTGGTTTCCGCTAAAAATAACTGGCGGGTTCAAACTTTTGCAAACCTGCGCTTTTTGTTAATGACTATTGTGTTTGTGCAGCGGGACTGAGGTACATTTTGACGCGCGAAGAGGAGTGTCGCGTGGCGAGGATCCGTGGCTGCTGGCGGAACCGCAATTTGCTTGACTTCCGTCTTCTGACCGGTTGGGAATTGCTGGTCGACCTGCGGCTAACTCGTTCTATTGGTGAGAACATTTCCGCCACACCTCTCTTTTTTTTGCAAGTGATCCGGACTGACGGGTGTTTGTGTTTTTCTTTGCAGAAACCCCGCCCGGTAACAAATCTAGTCGCGACGCTTTCGAAAAAGCAATGGATCGTGCCGAGATAGAAAATTTTCTGGAGGCTATGTATGCCGAGGGGCTGGCGGCCCAGCAGACGGTGGTGAACCCGGAGACGCTGGTGCTGAGCCAGTCCGAGGTTGCGGTGGAGCTGCCGATGCCGCACCACTCCCATCTGGGTGAGGATGGTCTGCCGGTAGTACAGGCGGATACTCAAGCGGGCGGCGGGGATAGGGGGATTGTTGCTACCGGGCCGCGGGAGCGGATGCCTACCACCCGGCGCGGTCCTCAAAAGAAGACGGTGCAGCCGACGGAGACTGCCACCGAGTCCAGGGGTGAGCCGCCGGTGCGGGTGACGAGGACCGCTGCTGGGACACAAAGGGCGCTGGAGAAAAAACGCCGGCAGCCTGACTCCCCCGTCGAGGAAGAGGAAGAAGGGGTGGTGATCGGAGTCCGCCAACAAAAGAAGGCCCGGCAAGCTGCGTCGAAGGTTGCAGTGGCGGAGGGAGAGGCGGCAGCCGCCAGTGATCTGGACTCCTTCGCCGAGTATGCGCCATTCATGACAGAAGGGGAGCGGGCGTTCCTTTTCCATTTGTGCGAGCGGCTGGGGTTCGGGGGTCTGGCGGGCCTATCGCGCCCGACGGCAATTGACCAATCGCCCTTCAGCTCGGCGTTTGGTCAAATATCTGCGGGATTACATGGTATGTTCGAGGCGGCGTCTAAGCAGCCCCGGATTGAGGAAGAACTCAAGGGAGAAATCGGAGGTCTCCAGAGGGAGTTGGCGGAGGCCAAGGAGAGACTGGCGGAGGTCGAGCGGGGACTGGTCAAGGCGGAGTGTGATTATGCGGACGCTCGTGGCAAGCTTAATGCGGCCATCCGGCGGGATCTGGAGAGGAATGAGCGTGTCTCCAAGTTGGAGCAGGAGATCGCGCTGCTGCAGGAGCGGATAGCCGCTAAAGATAAGAAGCTCATTATTGTGCAGCGGGAGTCTGCCGCCAGACTGGATGAGGTGCAGCGGCTGGACGGGGAGGTTAACCGCCTGAAAAATGAACAGAGTTCCTCTGCGGCCGCCGCCGTTGAAGCGTTCAAGCTGTCGGCGGAGTATAAAAAGACATTGACCGAAGCGGCGAAGTCTGGGGCCCGGGCCAATATAGACATGTTGACGCGGAAGGGCGCCATTGACTTTGCAAAGGCGTCACAGCCCGACGTGCCGGTGGTCGAGAGTGTCCCGCCGGAGACAGAAGTCGTGCCTGACCCTGCGGCGGGTACTCATTCGGGCAGCGGGGAAAATGGCTCCCATCCGCCGGAAAGGTCCCGGCAGACTCCCCAGCAGACCCCGTCGGAGGTGTCACGTGCCGGATTTCTGGAGGCACACACCCGGGCGGATGGTACTATAGAGACTCCCAGTCTGACAGCTCGAGGGTCCGATCAGGCGAGCCGATCGGTCGTGCCGCCGCCTGTTGAAGCCGTAGAAGCTGAAGACAACCGCTGAAGCTAGCTGAGACTTCCATAGTTTTTTTTTTTTTTGACACTTTGTAATAATGAACTACTTTGGGTGGGGAGTCCCAGCCCTGAAATGAAATTTCAGAGTTTGACGTTTGTCATGATGTGCTTGTACCGCTAGAGTTTTGACGTAGAGATTTTCTTTTGCCAAGCAATGAAACATTAAAGGAATTAAAATTGGTCCAAGTGCACCACGTAGCGGAAGTGGTCCGCTGACGATTCCTGGCGTTGCCAGTTGCCCTCAGTGCTAGACTTGGTAACAATGGTTTGAATAATTCCTCGTTTCATTGATAGCTGACTGATCAGCGTTTACAAAAGAGGGGTAGTACCCGTTGGGTAGCTTCCCTTAGCTAAATATTGAACAAAAATTTAGCTAAGTCAAGATGCTCTTGGGTAGCGGCATGACTATTTGTAATAATATCGAAGGTGTTCGGTATTCCAAGGGTGGGTCGTTGTGACGCCATCCTTGTCCATTAAGTAGAAGGTGCCTGGGCTAACGACTTCCACAATTTTGTATGGACCTTCCCAAGTTGGGCGAAGCTTTGTTGGCGGTGGAATGACTTCCTTCATTACCCAGTCCCCCAGTTGGAGGTTCCGGGCCTTGACTCTGGCGTTGTAGAAACGCGATACCCGCTGCTTGTTTTGCAGGTTGCATAGGTGGGCCTTGTGTCGCTTTTCCTCCAGGAGGTCCTTGTCCAGGTTGATGCAGTCAGTGTTGGTCTCTGGGCGGTAGCCCTCGACTCTGGCGGTAGGTTGAGAGACCTCAATAGGCAGGACAGCCTCCGTTCCGAACATCATGCAAAAAGGAGTTTCACCAGTTGCGGAAGTTGGGGTTGTTCTGATGGCCCATAGAACTTCCGGGAGTTTCTCCGCCCATAGACCCTTTGCTTTGTCGAGTTTTTTCTTCAGCAGCTTTTTGATTATCTTGTTTGCTGCTTCGACCTGACCGTTGGTCTGGGGGTGGGCGACAGATGCAAAACTCATCTTAGTACCCAAGTTGGCGGTGAAAGAGATGAGCTCCTTGTTGTTGAATTGTGTGCCATTGTCGGTGATTATCGTGTGTGGGACACCGTAACGGCAGTAGATGTTCTTCCAGAGGAAGTGAATTACCTTGGCGGTAGTTATTGCTGTTAGTGGTTCCGCCTCTATCCACTTGCTGTCGTAGTCGATAGCCACTATGATGTACTTGAACTGGCCCTTGGCGGTTTGAAATTTTCCCATCAGATCCAGGCCCCAAGTTGAGTGGATCCATGGAGCGACGATGACTGATAGTGGCTCCGCCGGTGCATGCGGGATGTCAGCAAATTGTTGGCACTTGTGGCATGATCTTGATACCTGGCGGGCATCGTCGCCGAGAGTAGGCCAAAAATAGCCTTGTCGCATTGTGCGATTGGCTAAGGATCTGGCGCCTGAGTGGTTTCCGCATTCTCCGCTATGAATTGCTGTCAGAACGACCTTTCCCTCCTCTGGGGTTAGGCAGCGGAGGTTGGGATGGGTGAATCCCTGACGGTACAGCTTGCCGTTCTGGATGTTGTAGCGGGTTGCCCTCCGCTGGAGTTGTCGCGCCTTAACTTTGTCTTCCGGCAATGTGCCGTTGCGCTTGTACTCAATGACTTCGTCCATCCAGCTGGTATTGACCTCAATGTTGAAGATCTCCGCCAGGGTTTTTGTGATACTTGGCTTGTCAAGACACTCCACTCTTGTGTCCGCTGGACTCTGATGTGGCTGGGCGGTTGCCAGTCGAGTATGGCCTGTACCTTGTCCGGGTTAGCCTCGATTCCTCGTTCACTGACAATATAACCCAGAAATTTGCTGGCGGTGACGCCAAAGAAGCATTTTTCTGGGTTGAGGCGCATGCCATAGGCCAGGAGGATGGTAACTATGATCTTGAGATTTGCCACATGTCCGCTGGCCTTTATACTTTTGACTAACATGTCGTCCACGTAGACCTCGATTATCTTGCCCAAATGTTCAGCGAACATAGCATTCATCAGCCGCTGATAAGTTGCACCGGCGTTCTTCAGACCGAAAGGCATGACATTGTAGCAGTACAGCCCTTTGTCGGTGGTGAAGGTGGTACACTCCTGATCGCTGGGATGCATCTTGATATGATTGTAGCCGGAGAAGGCGTCCATCATGCTGAGGAGTTCATGCCCGGCGGTCGCGTCGACCAGCTGGTCAATGCGTGGCAGAGGGAAACTGTCCTTTGGACATGCCTTGTTGAGATTTTTGAAGTCGACACACATCCGCCACTTGCCGCTAGGCTTCTTGACCATGACCAGGTTGGAGATCCACTGGGGATAGACTACCTGGCGGATGAATCCAATGCCCTGGAGTTTGGCGACCTCTTCTCCTATGGCGCGGTATTTCTCCTCGTCGAAGGCCCTTCGCCTCTGCTTGATGGGATGGAACGATGGCTTGATGGTTAGTTTGTGTGTGATGATTTCGGGAGAGATACCTGGCATGTCCGCATATGACCATGCGAAAACGGCGGCGTTGTCCCGCAGGAATTGAGTGAGTTCTGCGGCCACCTCTGGGTCTAGCTGAGCTCCTATGCGGACTGTCCGCTCTGGGTGCTCGTCAGAGATGCTGATGACCTTCAACGATGTTTCCGGATTGACCGGTTCCTTCCTTACATATTTCTCCTCCTCATCCCTAGGATCCTCGAAGATATCTGGTGGCGTTGCCCGATTTCCTACCGTTAGGATTTCGTGGCGGCGGGTTGACCGCGCAATGGTGGTTGAGTAGCACTCTCGTGCTAATTGCTGACTTCCCTTGACACAGCCCGTGCCGTTGGGTGTGGGGAACTTCATGAGAAGCATGTATCCGGCGATGATGCATTTGAGCTTGTTGAGTGCCGGCCGTCCTATGATGGCATTATACGAACTGAAACAATCCACAACTATAAATTCAGTATGCACCTGTGCCATACATGGACTGGAACCGACGGTTAACCGCATGTAATCAGAACCTAGCGGTTGAGTGATATCGCCGGAGAAGCTAAGCAATGGCTCATGGGCTTGTAGTAGTTTCTTGTTCCGCCTAAGGTTGTTGTAACAACCGCTGAATATGACATTGACAGCAGATCCGCTGTCCACCAGGATTCTTCCCACTGACCATCTGTCGAGAATGGCATCGATCAGAAATGGGTCGTCATGGGGTAGATGTACTCCGCGCTCCTCCTCCTCTGAGAAGGTGATGGGCTCCCAACCAGACTTTGGGAGTTTGGCAGATCTCTCGTAGTGGATGTTGCAGACTTCCTTTGGGTGACTTGCGCGTGCATACCGCTTTCTTGCCCTGTGAGACATGTTGGTGATTGGAGCCCCGCCATCGATGGTGTTGATGCGGTCCAGTGGCTCAATGTTGGCAATCACAGGTGGCGGTTGGCGCACCTTAAACTGATCCATCTTGCCGTCACGGTACATGGTCTCAATGGCCGTTTTGAGAGCGTTGCAACTGTTGGTATTGTGACCGCTGTCCTCGTGGTATTTGCACCACATGCCGGTGTTTTTTGGCTTACCCTTTTTGGGGAATTTCGGTGAGGGTGGCGGTGGTATCTGATCCTTACATTGATTGTAAATTTCCTCGTACGAGGCTGTGAGGACGGTGAATACTGCATACCGCTGAGAGGATTCCGTCTGCTTGTTGCGATTGTCCCCATGGGATGGGCGGTTGCCCTTGTAGTGGTTGTCTTTCTGCCTCTTGCTTTGATAACTGCCCTGCTGCCATTCCCTCTTCTTGTCAGCTGGCGGTGCAGTGGGGGCTTTGCTGGCGGTCTCCTGATGGCTGGAGGAGGGTTCAGATGACTTTGTTGGTGTTGCTGGTGGCGGTGGGGTTTCTCCATATGTGATAAATTCCGCCTAGGCATGAATGACCGCCTCACTCATAAGGTGATCATACGCCGCATTGGGATGATTGTAGTTGAGGTGATAGAGGAATGGTCCCTTGAGGAGTCCCTGCCTGAAAGCCGCCGAAGCCATCATTTTGTCGAGATCGCGGCACTGAGATGCTGCCGCTCGCCATCTTGTGACGAATGCCTTCAACGATTCGTCCCCTCCCTGCCTGACGCCAAACAACTGGCTCGTGTTGTGATGACCGGCGGACAATAAGATGAATCGAGAGAGGAAAGCATGAGATAATGCGTGGAATGAGTCGATGGACCCTGGCGGACACTCCAAAAACCAACTCATTGCCTCACTATCCAGCGTTTCGCTGAACAAGTGGCACAGGGTGGCGTCATCGAACCCCTTGTTGTTGGTGACCTTCTTGAACGTGTCCATGTGGACGAAGGGATCGGTCTTACCGCTATAATGTGACATTTTTGGGGTCTTTGCAAACGCTGGTCTGACGGCTTGCAAAATTGTAGCGGTGAATGGGCCTGGTCTGGACGCGAAGAGTGGGTTTGGGGCTGGCGCCGGGGTGCCTGCCTCTGCCAGGATTAGTCTCCGTTCTAATTGCTGCATCCTCTCCAAAATTTGGGTGGTTGCGTCGCCGGCGGGGCCCGCTCGGGCGCTCCGCGGAACTAACCCCCGCCCGGGAATGGGTAGATTGCCCTCAGTCCTTGCTCTAGTCCTCGAGCGGTGGGTGCGCAGCGATGACTCCGCCTCCTGCTCCAACAGTTGTGGGACAGGGGGTGGTCCCATTCCCGCCAGCTCAGGTGGGTTTGGCGGTACCTGCATTTGCACGATGGGTCCTATACCAGCGGTAGGCCGGCTGTGTCTGGTGCTGTGTGAATGCTCACTTCGTGCGGGGTTGGCGTTTGCGTCCAGCGTCCGCCTTAGCTCGTCGAAACGTGTCATCAGTGTGGCCACCTGGTGTTGGGCTTCCGCCTTCTCCTTGCGTTCCTGCTCGCGTTCCCTGTTTGCTTTGTGGAGGTCCGCGAGCGCCAGCTCATACAAGGCGGTGAGGTCCTGACCTGGGGGACGGCTGCTGCTTGGATTTGTTTCACCGCCTGGGTTGACCGGGGTGTTGAATAGTGCGCGGTTGATGTTTACCGCTGGGTGGGCGGGTTGGGGAACGGCGGACTGGTCTGCCTGCTCTTCGACATTTCCCCGCTACCGTTAGTCATGGTAATTGTGATGGGATGACCTTCTGTTCAAGGATTCCCACAGACGGCGCCAATGTTAATGTCTAAAAGTCTAGCGGTAGCAGGACTTTAGCTAACGCTGATCCGATGGGCGGATCGATACTTGTGTTGTTGTAGTTCCCGTTACCTGTCAAGCGAAATACAAAGGGGCGTCAGAGGGAGACCGCGCTGGGCGGTCTTCAGCTCTCCGATGCCTAAGTTAGTCGATGTATTTATGTTGACAAAGTAACCGTAAGCAAGTATTGAATGCGTAATAAATGAGGAGAGAGGAGAGGACCTTTTATAGGTGAGGAAGAGGATGATCTTCTCCTTGTTTTCGATGTGGGACTGATGTGCTTCAGTTCCCAGTTTCAGTAGCTTCTGATGCTAACTTGACACGGCGCGTGGCGGCGCGTCTGCGGTGCTTTGGGGTTGCTCCGGGGCTCAGGCGGTAACCTGGCTAGCTGTCTTTACGCCAGTCACTTATATGGTGGGCGTTGGTACCCCTGGCGGTACAATGAGCGTGGCTCATTATAGCTAATTATGCTTGCAAATGCACATGTATGTACACAATCACTTACTTAAAGTTGTTTGGAAAGTAAAAGAGCCAACAATAATTTATATGTTATAATGCATTCAAGCATCAAGAGGCTTCATTCTCTACCTTAATACTGCTATTGCTGAGATTGGTTGGAACTTTTAGTCACAACATCAGCCTAGTTGATTGCTCACATAATAATTACTTGTCTAACAGTGTCGGTACAAAAAGGATGTAGCTAATTAAATCAGAGTTCAATTTATCATTGTTATCCTTCATCACCTGTTTTTTGTTCAATCACATTATAGACTACATCTACATGTTCCCATTCCAAAAGTTTCAATCTTTCTAACTATGATAAAAGCTATTATTGATATGCTACTATATAGTTTATAGTTTATGTCAATGATATCTCTGCTACTGTTCAGTGATATGATCTGCTATTTGGTTCAATGATATGATCAGCTACTGTCAATGATATGAT
Source organism: Rosa chinensis (assembly GCF_002994745.2). Classification (NCBI taxonomy): domain Eukaryota; kingdom Viridiplantae; phylum Streptophyta; class Magnoliopsida; order Rosales; family Rosaceae; genus Rosa; species Rosa chinensis. Next base: position 29,715,472 of record NC_037088.1, read on the forward strand.
CTACTACTATTCAAATTGAATTGATCTAATTGCTCCTGCTACTGCTACTGCTACTGCTACTGCTCCTGTTCTTGCTCCTGCTTCTGCTACTACTCCTACTCCTGCTACTACTACTGCTCCTGATACTGCTACTGCTCCTGCTCCTGCTCCTATTCATGCTCCTACTCCTGCTACTGCAAATGACGCTGCTACTGAACCAAGGACACGTTTAGCAATAAAGAAGAAAAAGAAGTTTGACAAAGAGCTCTGAGATTCTCTCTCTTAGCAATGTGTAAAAGGAAGAGATTTTTTGTTTTTGTTTTTTGTTTTTGGCTTTTGACTTCTAATAAGTAGTTAAGGGTAAAAAAAAATTAAATTAACTCATGACATGTGGCAAGTGGAGAGCAGATTATCCTTATTTGTAAGATTTAGTCCTTATAAAAGGATTAAAAGTCAAAAGAAGCAGTTAAGGGTAAAATAGTAAATTAACTCATGACATGTGGCAAGTGGAGAGCATTGTTTGGACCCAAAATGAGCATTTTGGCCTGACAAGGCACGTCTTGGAGAAATTGAGCCAATGTCAGTGGCTCAAGCTATATATTGTCGACAAGTTCGAAATATATATTTAGAGGCTAAATAAAGCCTACTGTGGAAGCATGGAAATGGAAAGTCAACTTTAGCACATTTTCCTACTTCGGCTAGGAGAAACCGAGCTAAACAGAAGGAGCGGCCGCCTGACCAAACTCTACAGATCCATTCTAGACATCCTAAGAAACATTTCTTATGAAGAGTAAAAGATCCAGATAGAAGTGGAAGGCCTTCAAAATATCAGTCCATTGTTCTGCAGAAGCAAAATTGGAAAACTGGACCTGTAAGGGGTCCAACAGCATTTCCGGCCCAACCAGTATACTAAAAGCTCTAAAATTTTACCAGCATGATCTACACTCATAGTGGAACATTTGTTATGAAGACGTCACGGCCAAAATATGAATTCCTGATGGAGATATACATGAAGGAATAAAGGAGCCGAAAGTGCTTCCTTATCTCCCAAATTCATCATTCCTTATCTCCTTATCTCCGAAATTCATCATTTCTATCTCCATTAATGCTCCATCTCCACCTCCCTTATCTCCAATTAGTGCTCCACTTTCATTTGTTTAATGCCAAAGTAGTTGGCATGGTAGCCTATAAATAGAGGTTACAAATTCATCACAAAACACACATTCACAACAACAACATCTCTAAGATGATCTAAGTTCTCTCTAGAGCAACCTCTCTAAGAGCAACTCCTCTCCTTCTCTTTCTCTTACCGGTGATCACACTCCTAGTCCTAGTCTTCCCAGAAGCCGACTTTCAGTGCCACCAAACCCTCTGTCAACGTACTTCGGTCTTAGTCTCCTCGGGAGCCGACGGTAGTGCCGCAACCACAACGGTTACAGAACCAGCCAAGCAAGGGTAATGCCCTAGCAACCCAGCCAAGCTAAAGTCACGCTTTAGCAAGTTCTCCTCACTTCTTAGTAGTTCTCACTCTGCTTGATCTACAACATTGAGTATCGATTGTGATTTTGAAGAAGCTCAGCAAAAGTCCTCACCACGAGGCACAAAGAATCCCAAGACGAGGTTGGTGCTCTCTTCGTCCACAATCGCTTGAAAGAAGTCAGGTTAAGGGACACGCCCGTGCAGAAAAGAGACTGTTGACCAGCTGCAACAAAATTGGAGCCAAACATTTTGGCACGCCCAGTGGGACATACTGGGAGTTGTAAATCACACCACTATTAAGAAATTGAGGTTAGTAAGGGGTTGTGAATCATAACGGAATAGGTGAAGTCTCTTTTGTTAATATTGACCTAAACTCCTTATTGGTGCCTAGCTCAGGTCCCTTAAGGTTAAAGGCAGTTTTTATTAACACTTGTTGAACTGTCTTCACACTTTGATCTTTCTCATCTTAGTAAGTATAGCCTATGTGAAATGGTGTCTAGAAATGGGACAACATTCATAACAGGTTATTGAATCCAGAAGTGCGTACAAATGGGCCTAAACCACTATGTGGGAGTAGTTCATGCCAAAATGGATTCTGCCTCTTTTGTTCGCCCTCCCCCACCAGGCCATTTCAGTAAGGTTGCCCAAAGGAGTTGAAAGAAAGTTTGTGTCTAGGCGACTATACTTGGACCGCAAGTCTAAACCTTGATTCACAAAGTCTTATTGAATTCAGCTACTTATACAATACAGCATACTACCAGATATTCACCATTGTGAAGTCAGACGATAACCCTTACCAAAAGGTTTACGTCAACTGCTTGAAACATAAGACCCCCAGTTATAGACCACACACGCGTGCAGACTGTCGTGGTCTTTCAGAAGAATTAGTAATTCAAAGATTTTCTCTCCACACGCCATCAACAGAGATGACGACCGAACGAGGAGAAGGTCAACAGCCCGATACTGAGGGCGAGGCAGTTCTCACCGTCCAGCCTAATGAGGCCGGAAGAGCGTTTGATACCACCAGGGTGGCTGAGGACGAGGTGAGAGCGGATATTTTTGTACCCATCCCTATCCCAGAAAACGCCAGCCTGGAAGCACAACTTAACATCATGCGAAAAAATAATAGTACATTCTGGGCAAAGACGGCTAAAAGATTCGAGGAGCAGCGACGGATGTCCAACAATCTGATAACGAAAGTCAGGCTAGAGATGGAGCGCAATACGGAGCTATTGCACAACAAGCCCAGGAGCAACATGAACAGCTCATGACCGTGATAAATGCCCAAGCTGCGCAGACTAAGGTCGTTCTCACAGAAGTCGCGGCTATTCGCAGTGAGGGATCCAATACCGCAATCCAAGTTGCCATGCAAAAAACTGAGATGGATCAGGCAAGAGATGTCCTGAATAAGGTGTTAGGGGACCCCAATGCTATTCTAGGGTCCCTCGGCCAGCCTACAGGGTCAGGTAAGTACATACCACCAAATGCTCGAGAAAAAGCAAGCGGCAGCAGTACAGCCACATCCGTTCTTGCTGGATCAGTCAGAGGTAAAGAGACTACTGTGGCAACGGGTGGGAAGAACAACGCCGCGTCATCAGTCACGCAAGGGACCAGGACTTTGAAAATCAATGAAGGGGCCTCTGTTGGTCATAGCCTGTTTCCCCAATATGACAGCGACGGAGTTGAATACTTGCACCACGATCCACCTCCAGCAAGTCATTATGTTATCGACCGGGTTGAAAGTCCAGCGAAGGTCACCGCAGCCACAAAGGGTCAGCCAGCAGTGGATTTTATGTCGCAGACGTCAACCCGACACAAAATGACCCATGGAGGCGGCATATCTTTGGTTAATCAGGCTTCACAGGCGCCACCGCTGATCTGGCCAGTTGATGATACAGTGGTTCACCCACCTCCTCCTGATCCGAGATATATAAGGAGAGAGGAGGTAGAAGCAATGATCAGGGCCGCGAACCAGAGGCCTAACCTGGAGGAGGCATACCAAGGTCCCTTCCCACCGCATATTACACAGACACCTTATCCTAAGGGATATAAGAACATTACGTTCTCTACTTTCTCAGGAGAGGAAGTCGAAAATGCCGCGGCCCATTTGGTTAGGTTTCGAGTACAGTGTGGCCAGTACTAGAACGACAACAATCTGAAGTGTAACATCTTCGCTACTTCTTTATCGGGGTCTGCCTTCACCTGGTTCACTAAGCTGCAACCGGGATCAGTTGAGAGTTGGCCCGCGATGGAGAAGCTGTTCAAGGAAACCTTCAGGACTATCGAGCCAGAAGTAGATCCGGTTTCACTCACTCAGATGGCTCAGCAGCCAACTGAATCCGCTGTCATGTACCTTCAGCGCTTTCAGATCCAGAAAGGAAAGTTGAACGTGATTCTGCTGGAGAAAGAACTGGTGAAATTGGCAATCAAAGGCTTAGAGCCCCGCCAACGCAAAAAACAGCATGGAAGCATGTTCAATTCCATGGGGGAACTGATCACAGAAGTAGGAAGTTTCGAGCACTTGCTCAGGGAGATGGACGCTATGAAAAACGCTTCGAAGGGGACATACATCCCAGGAAAACGCCGAATAGTGGCTGCATTCAGCCATCAATCCAGTTCCTTTGATCCTTACTACAAGAGTGAGGAATCTAGTACAGCAGAGGCTGATGAGTCTGAAGAAGATGAGATAGCTGCCCTGGAGCTCACCGGGAAAAAGGCTTCAACGTTAAAGCAACTGAAGCTGTGCAAAGAACCGGTGAAGCTCAAGTCGGTGGTTTTCACCAAACCAGAATTCGCAAGTTATACTTACGATGTGCACAAAGCGCATGAAATCTTGGATGAAATGATCGCCGCGAAGATGGTGAAAACCGACTTCGGCCCATTTCCCAAACCAGAGCAGCTAAGGGGGAAGAAATACTGCAAACTCCATAATATGTGGAATCATAATACAACAGATTGTGTTAAGCTGAAGGATCAGATCCAAATCTGGTTAAATAACGGTAGTTTGCAAGTAGAGGCACCGACAACAGCAGCAGCGTTGGTGGACCTAGATCGCTTCCCAGATACCGGCGTCAACATGGTGGACGTGGCATGAGGTGAAAAAGATCAGCAGAATCAAAGTCCAGACTATGCGGCTAAGGATTTGAAAAGGGTTGGAGACAAAGTCATGAAGCGGGAATCCAAGACTCGTTTACCCATCGTCCTATGCTCGCGGTGCAAGGAAGAATGTGACACTCAAGCCCTAGATGAGGAAACATCCCAGACTGTCCGCTTTGGATCTCTGCCGCCAATATGGTTAGCATTATCCTCTAGAAACTTCCAACCATGCAGCCCAAGAGTATACAGTGGTTTAGAAACTCTTTCTCCAAGGGACTCAAACTTATTCAAAAAGTTGAAGACCGCGAGGGAAGAAGAGCAAGTAGATAAGCGGCAAGGGGTTTTAACCAGACCTTACATTCCACCAGTGTCGACGTCCTCCATCAAAGAAGGGAGATGGTATACACAGAAGAAGGGCAAGGCGGTGGAGATGAGCTCTTCAAGGAAGAGAAAACTCCAGCGGAGGTTTGGAGAAGCAAAGCGAACCTTGGAAGCACTAGATCAAGGACTGATCAAACCATCGCAATTACTGAAACCTCCAGAAGAGTATCAAAGACAATTGGAGACACTGGCCTCCAAGAGATTCGTTTCCCCGCAAGTTCAGAAACAGCAGCCCAAGGTAGCACACAAAGAGCAAAAGCCACGTGCCCCTAAAAGCAGCGCTCAGGAGAAGTCCCTAGTTCCCGCGAGGCAAGAACCGCCGCTAGCTCGTAAAGTCAATGTTTGGCGGAGAGTATCTCGCGAAGAAAGAAATAGTGAGCCTTCCATCTTTGACAGGTTGGGGGGCAAAGATAATCGTTCCGCAATTGTGAAGAAAGTTCAAAGCTTGGTGGTCGCTCTCCCAGAGGAAGTGCCAGCGGCAAAACAAATTTTTTGAATCACTGAACCAGGTTTCTATGGTACCGGAGCACGAACAAGCCAAGGTGGTGATCCCCGCAGAGGAATCATTGGTTGCTTTCATGGTTAAACGGTTCAACGCCGATATCCCAACAGATGAACCCAAGCTCAATCTTGATGATGACATGGACGAAACAGAAATGGTGGATACCTTTTGCAATATGGTTTATGTGCTCCCTGCTAAGTATGCCTTACCAGTCGCTGCGCAGGAATGTGTAGAAGCTGACGCGATTGGAGAACAGCAGTTACAGATCACTTCAGCCGCAACACCGCAGGTGAAAGAAGCAGTGTTCCTTGAGACTGAAGATGCTAACAAAAAGGGTTTCTTCATGAGCTTCACAAGACCCACACCCGCCATGGTGCAACACATGCGACCTTTGTATATCACAGCAGAAATTAATGGGACTAAGGTCAGCAAGATAATGGTTGATACCGGCGCGGCTGTGAATGTCATTACTACCAGAACCATGCATCTACTAGGGATTAAGAAAGAGAAGATCCAATCCACTTCCCTTACGCTAAAGAACTTCACGGGGACTGTGACCAAAACATTGGGTTTGATTTTCTTACGAGTCAAGGTGGGTCCAGCAGAAGGGGTTTACACTTTCTTTGTTACAGATTGCTATGCGGCATATAGCGCGATTATGGGCCGCGACTGGATCCACAGGAGTTATTGTGTCCCATCCACCCTTCATCAGGAGTTGATCATATGGGACAGAGTCGCGGACAAGGCATAAATTATTAAAGCAGACCCCCGACCTTTTTTAGTGTCTGCCAACTACTTGGACGCAAGGTATTACCTAGAACCAATCTCTCCTTTACAAGTCATTAGTATTGATGATAAGGGCCACCCCACAGGGGTGACGACCTCTGAATTGGCACAATGGGGGCTCGCGGTCCCAAAAAACGACCTCGAAAGGCCTGGATATGCGGTGCCATCTCCAAGTGCTAATTAATGGATCACGAACTCATGGAGGAAGAGGTAGAGGCCGTCCATTCCTTGTACGAGAGGCTATCCTCATACTTGGTGGAAAAAGAGGCCTATGATCGAGTCGCGACCTTAGAAATTGTCAATGAAGAGTTCACGGACCAAGAAGAGGAGGAAGAAGAGATTCAGCTTGCTCCAGCAGCATTGGATGACACACCTCCGAAGGTTACGGACCCTACTGAAAAGGTCAATCTGGGAACAACTGATGAGCCTATAGAAGTGGCTATCAGCACTTACTTAGAGCCTAGCGAGAAACAGAGGCTCGTCGAATTATTGTTGGAATTCAAGGACTGCTTTGCGGAAAAATATGAGGACCTGCCAGGCCTATCATCAGACTTGGTATGCCACCAACTACCAACGTTTCCTGATAAGAGGCCTGTGAAGCAAGAACCGCGAAGAATGAACTCGGAAACCCAAGTTCTGGTCAAAGAGGAAGTTGAAAAGATGCACAAGTCAGGCATTATCAAAGTAGCCAAGTACAATCAATGGCTATCCAATATAGTGCCTGTTCGCAAGAAGAATGGCAAGATGAGGGTTTGTGTAGATTACAGAGACCTTAATTTGGCTACACCTAAAGACGTCAACCCCATGCCGGTTGCGGATATGTTGGTAGACGCAGTTGCAGGGCACGAATTGTTGTCTTTCATGGATGGCACAGCGGGATATCACCAGATTCCGGTCGCGGAGGAAGATAGACACAAGACCGCATTCCGCTGCCCTGGGTTTGCAGGAGTTTTCGAATATGTGGTCATGCCTTTTGGACTAAAGAATGCCGGGGCAACATATCAGAGAGCCATGAACCTGATCTTCCACGACAAACTTGGGAAGATCTTAGAGGTTTACATTGATGACGTCGTCGTGAAGTCTAAGAAGAGTGGAGATCACTTCACGGATCTCAGAAAAGTTTTCGAGCGCATGCAGCTACACAAGCTTAAGATGAATCCCGCCAAGTGTGTTTTTGGAGTTCAGGCAGGAGATTTCCTGGGATTCATTGTCCATCAAAGAGGCATTGAGGTCCCTGAGGATAAAGCAAACGTGGTCATCAATGCATCTCCCCCGCGAACGAAGAAAGAATTACAGCGACTATTGGGTAGGATCAACTTTTTGCGACGATTCATTTCTAACTCTTCAGGCAAAATCCATCTGTTTTCCCCACTGTTGAAGTTGCAAGGACAAAACGAGTTTGTGTGGGAACCTAAACACCAAGAGGCTTTCGAAAAAATCAAGGCCTATCTGGCAAGCCCGCCAGTGCTTGTTCCTCCTAGAGCGGGATTTCCATTAAAGTTGTATGTTTCAGCAGCTGAGGCTTCCATTGGCAGCCTCCTCGCTCAGGATGATGAAAATGGTGTTGAACATGCCATCTTTTACCTCAGTAGGACACTCACAGATTGCGAAACAAGGTACACTCCAATGGAAAAGCTGTGTCTTACATTATACTTCTCAGCATGCAACTTGCGGCATTACATGTTGTCCTTTACTACTTGCATCATTGCTCAAACCGATCTAGTCAAATATATGCTATCACGACCTATCTTGAGAGGCCGTATTGGCAAGTGGGTGCTCGCCCTATCAGAATTTTCACTACATTATGTGCCACAGAAAGCAGTAAAGGGGCAAGCCATCGCAAACTTTCTGGCACATCACCCTATGCTGGATGTCCCCAGGTTAGAGATTCAGAGGTCGCTGCCACAACTTTAGATCGCCCGAATTTAGTGTGCTTGCCAGAGTACACCACGCTTTGTCAAGCCGTAGTCTCACTCCAGCCTTGGGTGTTATATTTTGACGGGTCAAGAACAGATACGCTAGCAGGAGCACAGGTTGTCTTGGAAAACCCGGCCAGCGATCAATTTTCCTACTCTTTCCAGTTGGAGTTCCGGTGTACCAATAACCAAGCAGAGTATGAGGCCCTCATTATAGGCCTAGAGGTACTACTGGAAATGGGAATCAGAGATGTACAAATACTTGGCGATTCTCTCTTGGTTATCAATCAGTTGTGCAACGAGTTCAGATGCAATAGCTTCACGTTGGTTCCTTATTGGAATAGGGCATTAGACTTGTTGCACCAGTTTGATAACATGCATCTTGAGCACATTCCTCGGGAGCGAAATTTTGCAGCGAACGAGTTGGCCCAGCTGGCAACAGGGGTAACATTAAGATATGGCGTGCGGGAGAGAATCCTTAAAGTCGAGCGTCGCACACTTCCTTCATGGATGGCGAGAAGAGATCCTTCAGATGATACCTCAGTCGCGACCTTGGAACCCATTGACGTAGATTGGCGCATCCCTTTGATCGCTTATCTCAAGCAACCATTTCCCACTGCCGACAGGAAGATTCGTTTTCTTGCACTAAATTACTTTCTTAGAGGTGACGAGCTGCGACGATGCGGCGAAGATGGCATAGACTTCAGATTTGTTTATGGCTGCGAAGCGAAACAACTCATGCGCGAAGTTCATTCCGGCATTTGCGGTGCTCACCAAGTATGTCCAAAGATGAGATGGTTGCTCAGACGACATGGATATTTTTGGCCCAGTATCTTGAAGGATTGCATCGCATTCGCTAAAGGTTGTTTGGACTGCCAAGCTCATGGGCCGGTCCAGTATGTCCCTAATGTTCCAATGCAACCCATTATTAAGCCTTGGCCCGCAAGAGGATGGGCGCTAGATTTAATTGGGATGATTCACCCACATTCATCACTTCAGCACAAGTTCATTATCGTCGCGACCGATTTCTTTACAAAATGGGTCGAAGCAGAACCTTTGAAAGAAGCATCTGGTGGTACGTTGCGACAATTCCTATTTAGGAACATCATATGTAGATTTGGTATCCTAGAAGTTTTTGTTTCGGACCGGGGGGCAGCTTTCATGGGTGGTGAAGTTGATAAACTAGCAAAGGAATGGGGAATACAGTTCGTCCATTCCAGTCCTTATTATGCTCAGTCTAACGGTCAAGCGGAGGCCAGGAACAAAATCATCATCACTTTACTGAAGAAAATGTTGGAATCTAATCCGCGACAATGGCATGAGACCCTTTATGAGACTCTTTGGGCCTACCGCACATCGAAGCGAAATCCCACCGCGACTACACCTTATGCTTTGATGTTTGGCCATGACGCAGTCCTGCCTTTGGAAGTCAACGTCTAATCATTACGAGTCCAAGAGCAACATCATCTCATTGGAGAAGACTACGTTCAGGCTATGTGGCAAGAACATGAAGACCTTAGCGAAAAGCGCTTGGAGGCTTTAGATAGTTTGGTCATGGAAAAGAAACGAGTCGCTCGAGCCTATGACAAGCGAACAAGGGGAAGGAATTACAGCGAAGGAGAGTTGGTTTGGAAAGCAGTTCTCCCGCTTGGCGAAAAATTAGATGGTCGTGGCAAATGGACTCCAAGATGGGAAGGCCCATACATCATTTATAAAATCTTAGGGAAATGAGCTTTTCATCTCAAGGACATGGATGGAGATGTCCATCATAACCCTATCAATAGGAGATACTTGAAGAAATAATTTCTCAATGTCTGGGACTCGGAGGAGTCGTAGACAGTTTATTCGCATAAAACATGGGAGACAATTCTAGTGTTCCTACACTTGTAAAGCCCATTCATGAAGGCCTGTTTTTGAGGCCCATAATCATTTCTTCGCTATGCCTAGCAACACTAGGGGGGCAACACTACAATACTAAGCCCATTTAGCCTGACCAAAAAAAAAAAAAAAAAAAAAATTAATACAACTCTTAAGGGGCAATTCTAAGTGTTCATATACTCGCGAAGCTACTAAGCCGAGTCAGCGGCTCCGGTTTTCAGCTTTGCCCTCACAGGAAAGGCTGAGCTCAAGGGAAGTGTGAGAGCCACCACCGTGACCGCCACCTCCATCGGAAGTAGTCCTCATGTTCCCAAAGATGTCCTCACTGTGAATGGGAAACAGTGGAAGGGTTTTAATCTCCTGGTGTTATTCTCCTCGTTGTTCCATGATGGATCCACCAACACCAGCAGAACTAGTTGACCCAAAATTGAGATTAATGGATCCACCAACAAGCCCTGATCTTTGCTCGGGCACTTGAACATCCGAAGTGAGCTTTTTCTTCTTCAGCTTCTCCCGAGCCCTTTGGTTTTAGAACCAATAAAAGACGTTCCTGTTCTCGATCTGTCCGTACCATTTTAGCTGGAGAGTGATCCTCTGAACCTGCTCTACAGTGGGGGACTTAACTCCCTTGTCATCGTAAAGCTCCTTGAGGATTCTTATCTGATCTATGGTAGGAAGCCACCTGGTATTACTCTGCTTGCAATGCATGTTAGGACTACTCTCGACTGCTTTGTTGCTTCCTCCATCCTCGGTTGCATGCTGGTTTTGTGGTTCCATTGATGATGGATTGAGAGAATGTGAGAATGGAAGAATGATGATGATAAGTAATTAAGAAAGATTGCTGTTGATGAAACGATTTTGGGATTGGAAATTTGGATTTATAATGTGGAGGAAGATATAGGCATGCAAATGTCCACCCGTGGATAGACGGTCAAAGAGAAGAGTCAAGTGTCAGTAAAGCGTGATTAAAGTTGCCCTAAATTTCGGAAAAGAAGGAATTATTGGCTCGTGAGGGAACCGAACGGTTTTCGAGGAGGTAACTGTTCCATTTTCAATATTATCTTCTCACGGTGGAGTTTTCCAAGAATTTTGAGTTGGGGCCTATATTTGGGGCCTTGCGAGACACAATTATTGGCTCCTCACGGATATTTGAATATCAGGATAAGAAAACAGCATTATATTCATAAATTGGCTTTGCGGCCAAAAGCAGTACATTCATTACAAAGCCAAAAGTGGCTAGAATACAAAACAGGAATCTGTGGATATCTTTTGAATCTTTGCTCTAGTGGAAGCAGCTATGGAATCCAACGTCGGGTTGAGCCGCGCCATTATCCCAAGGAAAGGCAGACTTCAGGAAGAAAAAGAGGAGTAACGGAGCCCCCGCGCCCCCTTTCCATGGAAGCGGCAGAGGAATATAACATAGGCTTGGCCAACGCCAGCATCGATGAGAAGGGTAGACTCCAGTAAAAGAAAATGGAGCCTCAAAGCCCCCTCAATTGGAAGCAGCTATGGAATCCAACGCCGGGTTGAGCCGCGCCATTATCTCGAGGAGGGGCAGAGAGTGAAGGAACCGAATATCAGCTTGAGTCTCTACACCCCCTCTAGCCTTGGTAACCACCATTAGTTGGACATGAAGTACAGGAACAACCATTCTGTAGCTTGAACCCATTCCTTCAAAGAGTCCATCCCTTCTCATCCCTCCAAGATTCTATCAAGAAGAGAAAGGGGGAGAAGGAGGTAAGAACCAAAGCCCCTTCCATCTGGAGGGCACAACACGGGCCGGGTCCAAAAGGAAGAAAACAGAGGAGGGAAGATGAACCTCAATTTGGCTTCCCTCCCTTCCCCGATTTGCTCCAAGTGGGGGATCCTAATAAAGATGATCTCGCATGATCATGGATCTCACACTTGGAGCCCCCTCGTGTTTCTAAACCAATCTGAAGCCTGGCATTGTTGTTGCAAGATTCTAGAAAGGCGAAACAAGGGGTTGCCTAAGATTACGCCATAAGGCCTAACCCAGGCTTAAGATTACGCCATAAAGCCTAAAATTTAGAGGCTAAAGGTCATTTCATGAGGGGAAGATTTGTGAAGAAGGAGAAAGAGAAGCAAGGACTGAAAGGCCATTTCTTGAATGTTTCAGAAAATTTGTTGTGAGTATTCCTTGCCCAAAATACAACTATTTAAAGGGACTTCAGGAAAATCCCCACCCTTGGATGGATGGTTAAAAAGTCAAACCGATGTCAGTAAATCGAGATTAGTGATTCCAAATCTCGGGAAAAAAGGGACTAATAGCATGTGAGGAGACCGAACTATTTTCAAGGAGGTAACTGTTCTTTTCATAAGATTATTTTTCACGACCGTTGTTTTTCAACGAGTGATTAATGCCTTAAATCTCTGAAAAGAAGGGATTAACAGCATGTGAGGAGACTGAACGGTTTTCGAGGGGGCCTACAGAGATTGGCCCGCAAAGCTCAATTTCAAACAAAGTTCCTCCACGTGGCGTTTCTCCGCAATGGCACCAGCTTCGGCCTGAGTGGCCCGATCTCTGATACGGGCCAGGTTGCGGCCCATTTCTTCAGAAGCAGCCAAAGGTTCATCGAGTTGAGCTTCTTTTGCAACAATCGCCTTCTCAACAAAGGCTAAACGGGCTTGGAGATCCTGGATCCGAAGTTTGAAGTCGGACCTTTGGATTTGTAGTTCCCGCAGACGGATGGCTCGCTCATTTAAAATACCGCGGGGGATGTCCATTTATCGGGAAAGGTTATTGAAAGCCTCTCGAGCGTCGTGAGCCTGGGTGTTCACGGCTGATTGATGGCGGCGAGCCCTATCAAGTTCAGTCAGCAGATCGTCAATAGCACTAAATTGTTGCAGGGTCAATACCTTCTCCTAGCGAAGATACCTTAGAGCTTCCAAGACTCGCGGGAGGATGTCAGTCTCCAATACCCGAGTACCCAGATGTTCGTGAAGCACCATCTTAGCCTCATCCACAGCAGAAGGAGGAGTTACCTCCAACACCCTCATCAATCTCTCAAATCTGGTAGGAGGAGGAGGTGGCGGATGCGCCACAGGATCACGAACCACCAATGCAAAAGGGTGGACAGCCTCTTCAGTTTCTTCATCTTCAATAGGTTGGTCTATCCCTTCATCCGCAGGAGAATCTGGAAACTCAACTCGAGGTTCACCATGGGCAAGTGGAGCAGATTCAAGCACAGAGCCCTCAGCTTCGACAGTTGTCTCATTTGTTCGCGAGACTTGGGGGGCACCACCACCATTAGTATCATTTTCCATCTCTGGGGCGACTGTCTCGCCGATAAGACCAGCAACGTTTGTAGCCACCTCCTCGGTACAAACAGAATCCTGGTCAAGTTCAGAAATGTCAGAGAGCAGGGTTGGATCTAAAGGGAAATGGAAAGCATTGGCCAAACAGTGGCTTACCTCTCGAGCTGTCGGGTCAATATCTAGTACGTGGTCACCAAGAGGAAGAGGCCCCGCCTCATTCACCTCTTGAACCTCTAGTGCTGCGAGAATCTCTGTCGTCATTAGTTCCTCATAAGCAGCAGAAGTCTCAGAGTGGCTTTCCACGCTTTCAACCTCCGAGGAGTCGTCATCAGAGATCGTTATTAGAATGGTAGGACCTTGCAGATGCTCTGTAGTGGGTGATGCGAGAGTTGCCATAGGGTTAGTTGATGCTTGAACTAGCGAGAGAATTGGCTCTTCTGCAGTAGCTGAGGGTCCAGCCTCGCTCAGGGGAGAGGGATCAGTGGTCCTTTGATGGACCTGTCAAAAGATACATAGTGAAAATCCTGCCCAGATTTTAAATTTAAATAGGATAAGATGGGGTCGGAGTTTACCAGTCGCATTCCCAGAGGTTCATCATCTTCAAAACTCTCTTCAACGAATTGAGCTCTATCGCATTTGCAAGCAAAGACAGTAGTGGCCTGTACGAGAAAAGAGTCATAACTCAAAAGGGCGGGAAGCACCAAATATACAAGTTTGGGATCTTTCTTAACCAAATTACCTCAGCAGGATCTTCATCATGCGAAGATTCTCCCTCAGAAGTCTCCTCTGCTATTGCCTTTTGTTTCCCGGCCTGAACAGAGGTTGTCCTGCTCCGGGTAGTTTGCTGCAAAACACACTCAGGAATAAGAGCGGGAAAATCAACACAAGGAAATGGAATGGTGAAGAAAGACAAAAACTTACTATTGCCCTAGGCTCGTGGATTTGTATCCCTGGATGCAATGAGCGAGAAGGTAGAATAGGTCGCGGGGGTTGTTCTGCAGGTTTGGAGAAGCACTTAAGAATCTCGCGGTCCTCCAGACCAGGGCTACTCATGCCACGAAAGATCAGGACGAAGAGTTCGTCATGTGGCAGGTCCCAACAGTTCACTGACACTTCTTTCCACCAATCAGCATAGTCATCATCGACATCGTTGAGGGGGTATAGCGCTCTGACCCAAAGGGGAATCACTATCAAAGTAAATTGACTCTGAAAGGGGGCAGACCCAGGCGGGGCTAATCTCCGCCAAGAGGTGTAGTATTTGGCAGAATCAACCAGAGGCCAGGGTACCAACTGGGCCAACCCAAATTGGCGGGCAAAGTGGTTAGGGGCGTAGAGCTCGTAACTTACACGATCAGTGGCAAGACGAATATCCAAGCAGGAGATGGCGCGCCGAAAGGCCAGGAGGGCTCTTTCACTATGATCCCGTCCACTGGGCAGAACTCCATCATCAAGGGGAGGAGGGAATCGCCTAGAAAGGACTATTTTTGGGTTCGGCATCTCTCCCAGCAAGTACAAGTAAATAAAACACTCGGAGTAGGGTGGAGCTCAATACCTTACGTTGCGGCAAAGCCAGTTCCCCAAAAGGGAATCAACTGGAGGTTCCTTTGGAATATCGCCGCGACGAAAGAGAGGGAAATAAATCTGCAGCCAAAAGGCAAGGATCTAGAAGGGGCCACTAATGTCGGTATCAAATGGGCGCATTACGGCTCTATAAAGAGAGCGATATAACGCACCCAATATAGGTTGCCCAAGGCCAACGCAAATACCATTGTAGAGAGCAGTGGCCAGAGAATTCCAGGGCCCAGTAGGTTTGTTGGAAGAAGTGCAAAAGATAAATTTGCAAAGCCAGAATTCCAGGAATGCGATACCTCCTGTATGGTCTCGCTGGGTGCAGTAATAGTCGCGCCAGAATGGGTAGGATTTGCTGTGATGCCCTCGACCAGCCATATCCATTCTCAAAGAAAATTGAATGCCATCAAATTGACCATGCACATAGGGGTCAAATTCAATGGGCAACCCCGTGATGGTAAGAACATCCAGCAGAGTTATGCTCATCTGCCCAAACCGGAAATCGAATGTATTGCTGGAGGTGTTCCAGAAGCAAAAAGCGGCGGCTAGCGGTGCAGGTCTAGTATTATGGGGAAGACAGAAGAATAGATCGATGGTTTGGGTGATACCCACCGCGTCCCATCGGGCCAAATCTCTCGCTCGGACCTCCTGATACCAAACCTTTTCCCCGGGAGTGACAGTAGGCCAGTAGCCCACTTTCCGCCTTGGTCCCCAACTGCTAAAATCACCAGGCACCTGCCGAAGAGCCGCTATGGGACGACGGATGGGAAGCCCATAATAAGCCATAGCATCATCTGGCAAACGATCGCGAGGTGTGGGACCCAGACTCGCTTGACTATCACCGCCACCAAAGCCCATCAGTCGGCTTCTCTCCTCTCCGGTCTGACATCTACATCGAATACTCATGTTAGTCCGCCAGTTGAATGCGACTTTCTCAGTGCTTTCATCTGCCTGATCGATAACGAATGGTTTCTTGGATGCCATTTCTAGGTCGCAAGGATTACTTCTCCATTACACCTCGATTTATAGCTCAAATATTTCAGAGATTAATTATTAGTTGGGCCAGTGAGTGGCCCTGGTTGATAATTAATGAATCATTATTCCATCTTGAGGATCGCATCTAAGGCGACAGTGAAGATATTCCACCTTTTCTTACCACCGCAGGGCCAGCATAGTGGCCTGATGTTTTTTAATTAAAACATGATTAAAACCGATGCGGTTTTAGATGCTAAAGTTGCAGCAAGTATGGTGATTTCGCTTGGTCATATGTCATGATGTCGATAGCCATGATCCAATCATCCTCTTCAGCATAAGACTCGCGAAGAATTAAATGATAGCAAACAGTTTGCTATTCTGCATCTTATTTCGCCAAGTACTAGAGGCCTTGATCAAGCCAGGAAAGCGGCTCCAACCCCTACATTTGAGAAAATCAACAGAGAGCCAGCGAACAAGGCAGATACTTGTTGCTATAAACATGGCGAAGCAACCACCAAGGAAGAGAAGGATCCTCATTCGCGATCAAAAGCAGTCTCCTTCGCATAGGGGGGCACGCTAAAGTTCTGATCTCCTACAACCTGTCCACGTTTCATCAATTTACTGCATACCAGACATCAGATCCATGGGGGGGCAATAAAGTTGGCAAAGAAAGCGTCAGTTCATAACAAAGGCAATTCAGATTACGGCATTCAAGCTTTATGGCCAATTTAGAGGCCTACATGAAAACAGTCAAGCCAATACAAGTGGCTTTGGAGCAACAACATTATAAGAGTAGTGCTGATTCAAGACCTCTTCAGTCAAGACGAAGACCTTTGACTTCGAGGTCTGGGGGGCAATGTTTGGACCCAAAATGAGCATTTTGGCCTGACAAGGCACGTCTTGGAGAAATTGAGCCAATGTCAGTGGCTCAAGCTATATATTGTCGACAAGTTCGAAATATATATTTAGAGGCTAAATAAAGCCTACTGTGGAAGCATGGAAATGGAAAGTCAACTTTAGCACATTTTCCTACTTCGGCTAGGAGAAACCGAGCTAAACAGAAGGAGCGGCCGCCTGACCAAATGAACTCGAAATGGGCTGAAACTCTACAGATCCATTTTAGACATCCTAAGAAACATTTCTTATGAAGAGTGCAAGATCCATATAGAAGTGGAAGGCCTTCAAAATATCAGTCCATTGTTCTGCAGAAGCAAAATTGGAAAACTGGACCTGTAAGGGGTCCAACAGCATTTCCGGCCCAACCACTATACTAAAAGCTCTGAAATTTTACCAGCATGATCTACACTCATAGTGGAACATTTGTTATGAAGACGTCACGGCCAAAATATGAATTCCTGATGGAGATATACATGAAGGAATAAAGGAGCCGAAAGTGCTTCCTTATCTCCCAAATTCATCATTCCTTATCTCCTTATCTCCGAAATTCATCATTTCTATCTCCATTAATGCTCCATCTCCACCTCCCTTATCTCCAATTAGTGCTCCACTTTCATTTGTTTAATGCCAAAGTAGTTGGCATGGTAGCCTATAAATAGAGGTTACAAATTCATCACAAAACACACATTCACAACAACAACATCTCTAAGATGATCTAAGTTCTCTCTAGAGCAACCTCTCTAAGAGCAACTCCTCTCCTTCTCTTTCTCTTACCGGTGATCACACTCCTAGTCCTAGTCTTCCCAGAAGCCGACTTTCAGTGCCACCAAACCCTCTGTCAACGTACTTCGGTCCTAGTCTCCTCGGGAGCCGACGGTAGTGCCGCAACCACAACGGTTACAGAACCAGCCAAGCAAGGGTAACGCCCTAGCAACCCAGCCAAGCTAAAGTCACGCTTTAGCAAGTTCTCCTCACTTCCTAGTAGTTCTCGCTCTGCTCGATCTACAACATTGAGTATCGATTGTGATTTTGAAGAAGCTCAGCAAAAGTCCTCACCACGAGGCACAAAGAATCCCACGACGAGGTTGGTGCTCTCCTCGTCCACAATCGCTTGAAAGAAGTCAGGTTAAGGGACACCCCCGACGACCGCACCCGAACGGTGCTGGCACGCCCGCGCAGAAAAGAGACTGTTGACCAGCTGCAACAAAATTGGAGCCAAACAAGCATATTGTCCTTATTTGTAAGATTTAGTTCTTATATATTTAATTCAATCTTTAAAGGATGTAATTGTTGAGTCATCTTTTGTCAATAACTTATATGTAATTTGTTTAAAAAAAAAAAAAAAAAAAAAGATCTTCAACTAGACGTTGTGATGCATAAGTCCCAGCTATCCACGGATTCATTTCCAAATCCCACAAGGAAAATGAAAACATGGAAAAACTTGCCTATAAATTATCCACCACTTACCCAAATGGAAACTCTTACTCACTGCAAATCCAATCTCATTCGGAAACATAATAGCAACTGAGTAATGGATCAAGCTAACACCAATGATCAGAAGGGAAAGGCTCTGTCTTTTGCCGACGTCAGTATGGCCATAGATAATCGGATGTTTATCGGCGATGTGAGCGACATGGACTTGGATCTTCTCGAGCAGATCTTACCTCACAGTTTCCAGACGCAGTTGATCCATATAGAGAAGTTCACAAAAGACAGAGATCTGAGTCCAGTGACTAATAAGTTGTGGAAGAGTTTCTATGAGAAGATCGAATCAACCGATTCAGTTTCAGAGATAATGAAGGAGTGGAATCTCAAATTTAAGTGGTCGGACTTGTACCAGGAGAAATCAAAAAGAGTGAAAGAGGCTGAGAAGAAAGAAGATGACAGGAAACTGAGCCAGCAAGTTAGGTTTGCAAGAAGGTTCCACCATCTTCAAGCGATAAAAGAAACAGGCCAAATTAAGAGCAAGTTGATGAGGAAAATTGTTAAGGAGTATTTACATGAAATGTCTAGAGATGTGAAACATACGAGCTATGGAAAAGGAAGAAGGAAGTTGATGAGCTATGAATATTCGAGATGCCAAGGGTGCTTTCGGTGAAAGTGTCTTGAAGCCACTTGTTAGGATTCTTATTCTTGTCATGGGCTATTTTTGTCTCATGGGCTTTGTTGGGCCTTGTTACATTTTATCATTTTGGGCCATGGTCCATATAGAGGGTTCTAGGTAATTTCTACACCTAGTTGCTTAAATAGTAGGGATGCATTTCTACAAGGATTATTAGAGAATATTGAAGTTTAGTCCTCTTGTTTATTTCCTTTACCTTTCTCTTATTTCCTTTCCTTTATAATGTCATTTCTGGACTTGGATCCTAGGGTCCTAACAACTTACTCTTGTTGGGTGGCTTTTCTCAATTAGTAAAGATCAATCTTGTGTTGTTCTTTTAATTTTTTACGTAAATGCTAAATAGCTACTTGTTATGATTTTTTGTAGTCCAAATTAATGAGATCAGAGAAATTAATGAACTATATAGTGTTTGAATTTGATGTTATATAATGATATATTTTCTTGGTGTATGACCTAGCTGTGTTGTGTAGTACTTGTAGATACATTAATACCTACATATAATCAGATCAGAGAGACAAGGTAGCTAGAAGAAGAAGGGGAAAAAAAGGGGAAAAAAAAGAAGGGTAGGTAATATACATTTTTTTTTTTAGTAGAAGGAGGTCAGCCATTTTTATTCAATATGAAAAAAGCAATATTACACAGTGACCGCCCTTGTGTGGCGGTCAGAAAGAGACACCGCTAAACGCAATATCACTCCACCTATTGAGTGAATCTCAGGGGAGAGTAAACTAATAAGAAATTGACAATAAATTTTTTCCTCATAATCCATCAGTAGACTCGCTGACAACCTCAGACCAATAATCCCTGCAGTTCCTTGCGAGCATTGATTCCAATAAAAAATTAGGTACCAAGACGTAAATCGTCCTGGATCCCAAATTTTTATAGAAAATTCACCAGGATCCCAAATCCGGATCCAGAACAAATAGAGCCCACATGTTACAGCCCTAGTCAGCCCAATTGGGCCCAAGCCCAAATCTGGAAAGCATCGCAAAGCCCAAATGCAATTAGGTTTTGCCCTTGCCGCCGCCGCACCAACCCCCCACCAAGCCGCCGGCAATCTGGCAAACTGGAACTAGTGAAACTTCCCTGACTCCCGTACCAACAAACTACCCAGATGGAGAGATGCGGCGACAGCAAACACCTAGGGAAGCCACATAGCCCTCGAAGAAGTAAGACTCCGACAGACCTGCAGCTTCCCCACAACTCCAACAACCTTGCTTCTTCTCCACAGCATGGTCTCTTTGAATGCACCCGCGTTGCCATTCGTGGAGGGCGGACTTCAGCTGAACCCGATCCAATCCCGGCTCAGTCGAAACCGTGAAACGCCCTAATCCCAAATCTTCCAACCACCAGATCAGTTGGTAGTCGAACGAAGCTCAGCCTCAAACCCTGATGCGAACCATATTGAGAAGGAGAGAAAGCCCTCGATCTCGACTTAAAGGAGAAAACTTGGAGGGTGGATTGAAAAGTACTCAATAGCTGCGACACCAGGGGAAGGGTCGAAATTTTTCTCCATCAGAGATGGAGGCAAGTACAGAGGTGATTAGCCATAGCCGGCGCTCTCTCAAACCCTAGCAGAGAGGGTTTTGGTTGACCCTAGGTTTGCATCAAAATAGCTGGTTTGAGTTATTGTTGTCATATTTTCTATTTTTGTCGCAAGTTGTTCTACTTGTTGTCTTGGTTTAGGGTACGTAATATACATAGTTAATAGGTTTTTGTAGCTATTGATTTTGTTATTTAAAATATATACTGCATAATTTCTACAATATAACTAGCTATAATAGTTATTATATATGCAAGGTAAACAGTTGATTGGAGAAGTCATCCAAAGAGTTCTTACAGTAATACAGTATCAGTACAAAAAATGTTTTAAAAGGCTGATGTGTAGCCAAGATGTTTTTGGGAGAGCCTCAGCAAGACGTTCACCTTGAGGCATAAGGCGTAAGCCTTACTTATAAATGAGCTGTATTTATGTAATTATTAGTCTTATATATAGAACATGTATTGTAACCAAAATAACATTATAAATTGTCATCCATTCATAATAAGCAAGTACTACAACCATATCATTCAACAAAATCACCAAACACCGAGCATCTTCTTCTTCTAGACTTTCCAATCCCCCTATCTCCCAACACCCAACAATTCTTGCTCGTTTCTCTTCTTCATTTCTTTTAAGTGCTATAGTGCACCAATCTTTCATATTTGGTGGAACGACTTTGTTACAAGGTTTGATTCCTTTATGAGTGCCAACTAAATGTTACTTGAACATGAATATGCCACCAACATTTCTTTGATCACAAAATGCACACAAGAAGTACTTCAACTCCCCAGGAATTGGTTTAATCCATCGCCAAGCATGATCTTTTTTTGTTGTCCCACTAGTAATAGAACTCATTGTGCCTACACTACACAATTTCAAAACTTATATCAATTTAAAGTGGGAGCAAGACAACTAAATACACAATGCCGATTATAAACAGAACAACATGTCATGAATGAAATGTCAAAAAAAAAAAAACAAAAAAACAATGCCATAAAAACAAACACAATGCCTTAAACCATGTTCAAAATATACAAAAGTTAATTAAAACAAATGGACAGCCATGAATATAATTGACAAAATAACCAACAATCATTTCTATGGTGACAAAATTATTAGGACACTCTATTTCTGAAATCGGCATTGTGCAAGACAACTAAATACACAATGCCGATTATAAACAGAACAACATGTCATGAATGAAATGTCAAAAAAAAAAAACAAAAAAACAATGCCATAAAAACAAAACACAATGCCTTAAACCATGTTCAAAATATACAAAAGTTAATTAAAACAAATGGACAGCCATGAATATAATTGACAAAATAACCAACAATCATTTCTATGGTGACAAAATTATTAGGAAATAGGACACTCTATTTCTATGGACACTCTATTTCTGAAGGTTCAGAAATAGGACACTCTATTTCTGAACCTTCAGAAAGAACTCTTTCCCAAATGTGATCTCTTCAACTCCATTTTTATTTCTTCATGATTTCTGCTTGAAACTTCAATATAATATACCAAGACATCTATAAAAAGAAATACAGCAGGTAAAAGTACATGGCAATCCTTCTCATCTTTGGACATAAACATTTTGCATTTTCATTGATTAACTGCAAGGCAAATCTCAAACAGGACCAGTAAGAGACTCATCAAGCCAAGAACCAACAAAGCCAACCAAAAGCACAACTAAGACTCCGCAAGCTAATCCCTAGACCAGCAATTAGTTGTTATTTGCTAATTTCACACTAAAGATATTGTCATGTGATGGTGAACTCCTAAAGATATAACCCACTCATAACCAATTCTATAAAAGTCTAAATGAGAGAAAGTTCATGTGATCATTCGGCTAAAGAAAGAAACCTAAATTTGTAACCGAAGTTTTTTGATTAGGAACCGTATTTCATATGATTGAGGAGTGAAAGGAAGGAAAAAAAGTGAATCAAAAGGAACCCTGTTTCATAATATTGCAAGGTAGTGAATCAAACATTGCATTAAAAATCCAAATTCCAATTGCACATAACAAAGAAACACGAAACTATACAAAGAAAACAAGGAAAGTTGATCGAAGCATGATCATACCTTAATCTCCTTCTCTTCAAATTTAACAACAACTCTCTAACTCTCTTCAAATCAAATGTATTTCTTGCTCCAATTCTGCAAAAAGCCTCCTTTAGAACCAAATTATTGAGAAAACTTATAGGCTCTTCATGATTTTATCAAATTTTTGAGTAAGCTATTGAGAATTTGGGATGGGCTGCTTTGAGAGTGAAGGAGTCGGGAAAGAGGCTGCTTCCAAATGATTTGCTGCTTGGTAAGTCTTCAGAACATGACCTAATTGACTCTCTCTCTCTCTCTCTCTCTCTCTCTCTCTCTCTCTCTCTCTCTCTCTCTCTCTCAAAACACCAAAACGACGTCATTTTGGTGTTTAAAAAAACCAAAAACTAAAAAAAAAAAAAAACTGGGCGTTCGCCTATTCCGCCTTGCACAGTGTCTTATCCACCTTGCTCAGCGCCGTTCACACCTCCACGCCTCAGCAGCGAAACACACTCACTTTCTTAACCTCCTCACGCTTTTAGAGTGTGGTGTGCCTTTTAATTCATTAGTATAAATCATTTACCAAAAAAACATTTCTTTTACGTACTGTTATCTTAAAACTCAATTATCATGGTCAACTAGTCTATTGTTATAAATTTTCCTTTATAAATTGTGGGTTCTATGTTCGACTCATAACTATATAATTCAATTGTATAACAAAAATAAATATAAAAACTGTCTGGTTCTTGCATGATTTCAATTACTTGGAAAAAGAAAAAGAAAAAGTTTAGCTTTCCAGCATAGCATTGATATCGTTATTCCTTAAGTAATGTTTACTTTTTTTATGATCTTTCTCCTCATTTTCTTATGTTTGTCATTCCTCGTAGGGTCATGTTTTCATATGTTTTCTTCATTCCTCGTAGGATCATAGGACCCATGTTAACATGAAGTGGAATCTTTGGTTGTTATGATGAGTCATGAAAACAGAGGCACCTTGTGAAACAGAGGCATTGCAATTCATCCTGTTCAGATCGGTAAGTTAATAGGCCTCATCAAAAAGCCAGCGGATCAAGTGGGCCGATGGAGGCCCGCCGGCCCGGAGGGCCAAAAACCCTGCCCGGCCCGGTGGGTAGAGGGCTGGGCTTGGTTTAGGGGTTTGAAACCTGGCCTGGCCCAGCCTGTAAAAGCCCGCAAACAAAAATATTATATAAATTACACAGAAACTCTTGTGCAGAACACCTAACTTCTCTGAATTACTAGGAACTGCTCGGATGAAATTAGGAGTTGTACCCTATATGCACGGAAAGCCCCACGTGTCTAGTTTCTGAGGAATATACGGTTTATGATTCCGACTTTTCTAGAAGGAGTTATGGCAATTTAAGTGAATGCAGTTCAGCTTAAAAGAGAATCTGCAATACAGAAACTGTTGTGCAGAACACCTACCTTCACTAAATTACTGGGAACTACTCAGATGGAATTAGGAGCTGTACCTATATTCACGGAAAGCCCCGTGTGTCTAGTTTTTGAGAAATTTTACGGTTTGCAATTCCGACTTTTCTAGAAGGAGTTATAGCAATTTAAGTGAAGGCAGTTCTGCTTGGACGGGAATCTGCAACATCTTTTACAAGTTCATGTCTAGAACCGAATTTCGCTGAATTGCTGAGAACTTCTTGGATAGAATTAGGAGTTGTACCCTATATGTACAGAATGCCCCATGTGTCTAGTTTCTAAAGAATTTTACAGTTTGCGATTCCGACTTTTCTAGAAAGAGTTATGGCAATTTAAGTGAAGGTAGTTCAGCTTTGATGGGAATCTAGAAGGCCCAACACATATATTTGGAAATCTTCAGTGTGCCACATCATCATTATATGTGTGTGTGTGTGTGTCTCTTTGTGTGAGTGTGAATTTTTTGTAATTTGGCTTATGGTGAAATTGGACGTTCTCATACTTCTGTATAGCATATGTGCATATATATTCTACATGTCATGACAACCGTTGACCGATTCGATCGGATTAGAAAATATGGTGAAATTAGCTAAATTTTTTACCACAGTTATAATTTATTATAATAATCTCATCCAACGGTCGGTTTTTCCATTTTATTTGAATTGATAGAGCTTGTCCTTTGGAGTATATGATATATAAATATAGGTTTATAAGAGTAACAAAGTTTGACATAGTTGATCAAATTCTAAACGAGAACTAAATTGGCTGAAATTTTTACAATCACCATAAAACATTACAATCTCTCCATCGAGCGGTTGGTTTCTCCAAATTCATTTTCCACTTCATGTTTGCTTTAGAATGAACCTCAACAATTTAAATGCAATGTATAAGTTATACAACTTTAGGAGGCAAATTGGTATGGACCAATGTATTATACATACTTCTAAAGCCCGGTTAACTGTTCATCGCTGTGGAAAATGAAGTGGCGCTTTTACCCTTCTGTTTCCTCTCAATTACAGTTTGCCATTGCTTTTTTGCATGCTGGTTGGTTTCCGCGAGGTCAAGAAGGATCGAGAGAGCTCGAGCGATTGCAGCTGTGTTTCTTTGCTTTTTTTGAAAAAAGGAGATATTCAGGATCGAGGACACAGGAAGAAGAAGAAGAGGGGAAAGAAGCGGAACAGAGGGAGAGAAGAAGAAAGGAGGAGGATAAGGAAATAAGAAGACCCTCTTGGGTTCGGGAAGGCTCGATCAGACGTAGCGATAACAAGTGCATCCATCAACCTCTCGGATACGAACGTTGGGCTGATAACAAGTAGGAAAAGTTGGTTTACACAGTTTGATATGAAATTTGGGATTTTGAATTGTGGATTTGATGTAAGTTTTCTAATTTTGATTGTAGACTGGTGGGGTAGGAAAAAGTAGAGGAAATATCCAAGGTTTTTGGTTGCTGCTAGAAAAGATCCAAGTAGAGGAAGCTTTCAATAGAAGAAGAGGTATGTGTTTGATTTGGGTTGTTTTCCTTTGGGTGAGTTTTTTGTTTTTGAATTTTGTGTGTTTGTATAATGAGTTGTGAATTAAGGTGATTTGGGGAATTGAGGAGTGACCTTTGAGGAATTGAGGAGGACCACTCTATGACGGGAATTTCTGAATAAAGGGATTATATCTAGCTAGAATGAGGGAGTATTCTTTTGATTGCTGAACCTACTCGGAGAAAGAATCCTTTAGTCGTAGAATGTTTGAAAAGATAAGGAGGAGAAGAATGAGGTCATCTTTGAACCAATGGGAATTATGAAATCTTTTTGCTTAAAAGAGGAGATATATGATGCTGGACATAATCAATCTGGCATTGAACAATTGAAATTGAATCTAAAACTAAACTTTGGTAGAATTCCATGATAGAGTATTTTATGTTCGGATGCACAAAGACTAAGTTAGTTAAAACAATTAAACAATTTTATCTCTTGGAGCTGCAATTAATAAGATCTCTCTGTACTTGCTTAATTGTAATATGATGTGCACCATCATTATATGTATACAAGTTATGCTTTGAATTTCGGTTTCGAGCAGATAATTATTCCAATATGTAGTGGAGATATGAATGGTGAGAACTAAAGGTATAGATTAGTCTAGGTTTAGGGTTTTGTTGTTATACATTTGATGCTCGGGTTGGACTGAAAGTGAGTAAGAGAGGAAGGTCAGTCTCTTTCTCATCAGATTGGTTTCAAGAAGACAGAATAATTACTTCTTTTTTTTGTCGGATTGATTGATTGGGAATTCGGTTCCTTAATTTCACCACAAAGTATTAATCTTTTTGTTGGAGTGATTGATTAGGAATTGGGTTTTGCAGCATTGTGTAGGCTTTATTTATTCAGTTTCATTTTGCGTTTAGTTGCCTTCTTCCTGTGCTTAGCTTCTGGGATGATGTTCAGAATTACAGTTTAATGGTGGTTTGTTTGTTTTGGAGAGCTGATATTTATTTTGTTTTGATTCTGTACGTTCTATGCAAAGGAGTATTTCGATTGTTCTTCTGCCATTGTTCCTGTATCTGTTGTTTTGTATTGGTCTGGTGTTCTATTGTTATTCAGGTATGGAATCAATATCTCATTGACGGTATCTATAATTAGCATTGGTTGAACTTAAACAATATTCTGAGGAGTGATTATTAGTATGGTTATTATAGATAAAGGGATTTATTGGTTATTTAGCAATTTTTGGTTTCTTATTGATTTTTGTGAGTGAGTTAGTATAGAAGATTTGATTACTTAATTGGATGAGTTGACATGTTCTATAAGTTCAAAACTGCGACTTGGTCAGTATGTATTTAATTTAGGATATATAATATATATGTTATGTTTTTGCATTATTATGCATATAGCTGTAATAGGTAATTGTTTATTTCTGTTTTACAGATATCAGAAACAGTGAGCTGTCGAAATTTCCAGGTTTTTTCAATTCAGGTACAAAATTTTCAATTGTTTGTTATTACAATTGCAAGTGTTAATTTCTGTGTAAACAGACCTTAGTTTTATGTGAAGTTGTTTATTGTTGCTTTGTATGAAAGTTCTGTTAGGTTACAGAAGGAGTTAGTTATTAAGTTATAGTTAATCTCTTTATTCTCAATCTGTTAGATTGAACTAATGTTTTCAATACAGTGATGGCACCGAAGGCTGTATCAAGAGGAACAAAAAGAATGTTAGGATATGGTGATGTTGAGGGCCATGATCATCAAGAGAAAATTCAGCAAACCTGCAGTACTCAAAACTCTGTTGGAACAATAACTGAATCTGATGGCAATGAATTCGTGAGGTCAGATCAAGGAGATCAAAGAGGTGGAAAACAGGTACACATTTCTCATGCATTTTGAAATGTTAATTTGTATGAATAGTTTAGTAAAAAAAAAAAACTGTTGTGTGTTTACAGATATAAATTAATTGATATTATTTGAATTTTGATTATAGTATCTCATGTACAAACTGCTAGATCATCAAACAGTTTGCGTGAAGATGACAGACAAAATTCTACTTTAGTCGTGTGCAGAGATTCATTAGTTGGTACAGCCTTAACTATTCATAATGCAATTACAGAAGGTACATTTTATAGAGACTTAATTCCAACAATAATTTCTGGTACATATACTATAGGAAGGTTTTCCTTATGAATAGTGGATTGTCGGTTTTGCTCCTACCTCCTATCTGTTCTTACGAATTGCCCCTGCCTACTCTTTTGCGTGATTACCCTGTCCGGGTGTTACATAAACCCTGGGAAAGCCTCTGTTTCTTTCTCTTTTCTTCTGCAGCTTTCAAGTTTTGAGCTGCTGAACCAAAACAGAGCTCGCAGCGATGAAGACCGAGACGACAGCGTTTGAAATCAACCTGGTTAATCTCATGGCTGTTGACCTTCATCATCAATTTCCCTCTAACCCTTCTTCAAGGTTTGTTTGATCTTTTTTTTATTGTTTTGATTTTTGTATGGTACTGGGTTTTCTGCGTTTTTGCTTCCCTTAACTTATATAAAAATGCTTACTGTGCCCAAAGTTCATATCTTTCAAGCTTAATCAATAACTATGGAACTGGGTTTTACTTTTTTCCGTAATTTTTGTTAAAGTTTGGATTTTTATCAATATGAACTGTTTGAATAGTACGGCATTGGTTTTGGGTAGGATTTTGATATTGAAATTGATACTGTGCTCATAGGCTAGCATGTAGGCTCTGCACCATTGAAACTGTCTAGAGGAGTGTGGTTGTTCAATTTCATGTGGGATGGTTTTGTTCAGTGAGTAATTTTGTAATTTTTATTGAATTTTAGGGAGGAATTAATGAAGGAATGTATTGCAAGGTGATCATGCTGTAAGTCATGATAGTCAAAGGGATATGCGTGCGAGAAATGTGTAACGATTGGATTTTTGCTGCCGCTTTAACTGAAAGTTCTTTCCCCTGAGAAATGGTAACTTGATAACCTTTTTTTCTACATTCTATGACTTAAGAAGAAAGGAAAACAATTCTACTCGATATAGCTGATGCGATTGAATTTTGTTTATGAATTTTCTTAATGAATCTTGCTTATTATACTTGGCCACACGTCTTGCAAAACAACATTTGTGTACTTGCAAACATGGAAGATCCAATTGGCTGACTTTTCAAGAAACACTTAGGTGAGGTGGGGTCTATAAGAATAGAGATTCTGGCTTTTGATATTCTGAAACAAGAATACCCGATAGTATGGACATGTGTGATAGACAATCTATAATCTTTACTGAGTATCTGTTGCCATGTTGTCATCCTGAGGTTCATATTAGACTCATATATCACCATAATTTGTTGTTCTGCTAATTCTTAAATTGCCAGTTACTAACATATTAAATTGTGGAATCTTAAATCTGCAGTGGGTTTTTGGAATGGGAGGTGGGAGACCGTCAAGAGCAAATTGGAGGTACAAGCCATACTAGAGATGTGCCTCTCAATTTGAATTAGATCTTTTGTAAAAATTGTCGTGGAGGGTTTGTTAATTGAATTTTATACCTATTCTTGGTTATAATATTTTCTTCATCTTCTAAATTTCTTCATTTCAAACAGTTTCAATTGTTATTAAGAGTGAGTAAATCAAATTGTTATGATCTACATGAGCACATTACTCACTACATCTCACAATGTAGATTAATATTTTCTCAACTATGTAATGAATTTAAATTTTTCATCAAAAACGATCTTGCTAGAATGCATTACTACAACTATATCGACCCGCAGCAGCGCGCGGGAACTGTTTCTAGTTTGTAATTAAAATTGAAATTTTTATCTTATGTCCACGCACATCCATCGATGAAATATTTACAAACGTGATGTAAAAAATAAGCACGTTTTGCGGTCGTTATGTCATCGGTCAACCAAGAAAACATACAAATGACTACGGTTGACCAATCTGATCGGGTTCGAAACTATGGTGAAATGGACTAAATTTTTAACCACACGCATAATTTATTGTAATAATCACATTCAACGGTCGGTTTTCCCATTTCCTTTGAATTGATAGAGGTTGCTCTTTGGAATGTATGATATATAAATATAGATTTATAAAAAAATTAGTGTCTTTAAATATTTATTATAAATAAAGCCCACAATACCCGTCCCAAAAAAACCCGCAAGGTCCGCTTTATATGGACGGGCTTAGATCATTCGATTTACAATAAAGCCCAGCCCAGCCCGACCCACCATTATTTAAAAATATAATAAGGCCCGGCCCGGCCCAAGCCTGCTATAAATGGGCCAGGCCCGTTGACGAGCCCTAGGTAAGTATGTACAATTTCACCTCTAAGCAAAGACCAAAAATTGAATCAGTTTCGTCCGGTTGATAGAATTTCCAAATTAAAGAGCAAATATCACTAGACCAATCATTTTTATCTAGTCTCCTTTACAATAGCACCTTGTTTTCTGCTCTATCTTCTTTCTTTTGTTCAATATGAGGATAAGGACTCTGTTAAAACGTCCAAGAGAGGGTATTACATGGGTCGTGAGATGCCGAGGGAGTGAAGAAGATGCAAATAAATAAAGACAAAATATTTGAGGAATTGCTTCAAAATATTCAAGGCTTTTTGTATGAAGCTCTTACCGGATTCGCAAAAATCTAGAAGGACTTGACTTTGGAGTCTCTATTCCTTGGTGCCCCAGTCTTTACTCCCTAGTAAGTTTGTGTATCTAGTTAATGTGGAAACAGTCGACTTCGTTCAATGCGTTGATTTCACGTGCTGCCCCGGTGTGTTTTGCACTTTGCTGCACGGTTTCGAGAAGAATGCTTTTGTTCACTAATTTGACTAAAACGAAAAAAGAGGATCGCACGGACTACGCACTGGCGAACCTTTTAATTCAACTTCAAACTACATACCACGCGAGTGGTTCATTGAAGAGGAATACTGCAGTGGCGTTTGCATGGGCCCGATAATGTTATAGCAACCTGCTGATTGTTCTTACAATGGTTGATGGGACGGTGAAAATTCTAGATCTTTGAATGTTTAGACAAGTCACCTTTGTCCCCAATTTACGCAAGGAAATTCACAAGCTTCAAAATGTCATCTACTTCGATATTGACAGAAGGAGAGCAATTTAACTTGGACTTGAGCACTACATATAAGAGTAGCATTTAATGTTCATTACTGTTTGAAAACCTATTGGGATGCCAATGAACATTAGAACCAGAAGCATTTGTGCTTTATTAAATGGCTCCATGTTCTTCTTCCTTTTCATCTTCTTATTCAGCTTGCTACCATCACATTATTACTGTGCTGAAGTTGATCAGATAACTCTTTTGCAACCGTTAGCGCAGGGACAAATTCTAGTTTCCCCTGGCCACATTTTTGAGTTGGGCTTCTTCAGTCCTAATAACTCTGCTAAGAAGTATGTGGGGATATGGCACAAAGATATATCTCAGCGTAAAGTTGTATGGGTGGCCAACAGAGAAAAGCCTCTTGCAGTTGCAGACACCTCAGCGAGTTTGACAGTTACTAGCAATGGGAATCTGAAGCTTGTGGATGGGAAACAAAAGTCTATATGGTCTACTAATATTGCTTCTTTGGTTTCATCATCGAATACTAGTTCAGTTGCTGCAGTTCTCTTAGATAATGGAAACTTTGTTGTCAATGATCATCTGGGAGCTGAGTTATGGAAGAGCTTTGATTATCCTGGTGACACAGTCCTACCAAACATGGTGTTGCGAGACAGTAAGTCTGGAAAGGGGCACTACTTGAGCTCTTGGAAAGCAGAGAATGATCCATCACCAGGGAAATTCTTACTTGGATTGGCCCCACAGACGCCGTCTCAAGTGTTCATTTGGATCAAATGATTCACATTCAATTCCCTACTGGAGAAGTGGTCCATGGGATAAGTCGAGTTTCATTGGTGTACCAGAAATGGATCATCGATATATAAATGGCTTTAGTGTGGATGATAACTTAAAGCAGGGCACAGTGGATTTCTCTTATAGTTTATATGACAAACCTGTGTCGTATATATACATCTCTCCAGAAGGAACAGTGAGGCTTAGATTTTCGAAGAATGATGGGAAGTGGCATGATTATTGGCAGACACCGAAGAATCCATGTGACATCTATGGAGCTTGTGGACCTTTCGGAGTTTGCAAAGCTTCTGCATCTCCAATCTGTAAGTGTTTGAAAGGTTTTGTAC
This sequence comes from Rosa chinensis, assembly GCF_002994745.2. NCBI lineage: Eukaryota > Viridiplantae > Streptophyta > Magnoliopsida > Rosales > Rosaceae > Rosa > Rosa chinensis. The sequence continues at coordinate 29,747,027 of NC_037088.1, forward strand.
CGAAGTCAAGTGCAGAATGGAGCAAAGGAAACTGGACAAGAGGGTGTATGAGGCAGACGAAATTGTTTTGTGAGAGACAAACAAATAAGTCAGTCTCATCAAGAGGAAAAAAAGTTGATGATGATGGGTTTTGGAAGATGGTGTTGAAAATACCAGATTTTCATGAGTTCATTACTGCTCTCAATGCTGAAGAAACGTCCAACGATTGCAAATTACGCTGCCTAAACAACTGTTCTTGCCTTGCTTATGCATTTGTTAATAATATAGGATGTTTGGTATGGTCCAAAGATCTTATTGATATACAGCAGTTTTCGGCGTCTGTCGGAGTAGATCTTTATATCCGCCTAGCACGCTCTGAACTAGGTAACTAATAGTAATGCTTGCCCAACTCTTACAACAATATCTTTTCTTAATTTTCTCTTTCATGCTTGTGTTTGTATAATAAGTTCACTTTTTCTTGTCTTTTCTCAGGTGAAGGAAAGCCAATAAAGTTAATTGGCAGCCTTACAGCTATTGTTTTTGTGAGTATCTTGGCAGCCATAGTATTCGGTTTTTACAGGAGGCGAGCTAACCAGAAGAGTAAGAGATGAACCAATTCGTGCATTAGCACAATATCTCTTCATGCATAACTTCATAAAAGGATTATTATTGTTTTTTTGGTTTATTGATTGGTATCCGGATGTTGCTTGTTGTTTCGCTCAAACTCACCGTTTGATGTTATATATGCAAACAGGACAGACTCAGAACTTTGAATCGACTGGTATGATTAAGAGTTCAAGAGATGGTCTCCGAGAATATATAGGAAAGCATGATCCCTTAGAGCTACAGATATATGATTTTGATAGCATATTAATTGCTACAAACAATTTCAGTGTCGCAAACAAACTCGGGCAAGGAGGATTTGGCCCAGTTTATAAGGTGCTTTCTTTCATACATTTCATCAAGTACAAGAAACAAACATGACTTCAGTTAATAAATTGTAGAGCACGTGGTTTACAGGGTATGCTACAAGACGGGAAGGAAGTAGCAGTAAAGAGACTATCTAGTAGCTCAGGACAAGGCATTGAAGAGTTCAAGAATGAGATGTTGTTGATCTACAATCTTCAACATAAAAATCTTGTTAGGATCATGGGTTGCTGTGTTAAAGAGGATGAGAAGTTACTGATTTACGAGTTCATGCCAAACAAAAGCTTGGATACTTTTCTATTCGGTTAGTTTCATTAGTGTTTTATGTTCAATATATTGCGGTGCAAAAAGTCATCTTCACCTACTTCAATGAAAGTATCTTTGCTGTTTGTAAATGTCGAACTTGGGGAAACGATTAAAATTTCTTTGAAAAGTAAGATCTCACTGTCTTTTTCTTTTTAACAAGAAAAAGAATAAAAAAGTCTAAGGAATTCAACCTTATAATTAGCATAATTTGGGTTTTGGAATCACAACTGCATGCTAACATAAAGCGATGAATAGATTCACATGAAATAGATTACCAAGAGACAAACAATCCATCATTAATTGACTACTTTCTAGATCCATACCGTCAGATATTGAATATGTCTGTCCAATATAATCGTTGCTGTCTGTTCAGTTCAGATCCTTATGTTGCATTCACTACTACTTGTCATACAACTGTGTTTGCATTTCCTAGCAATTAAAGAAGGCTAGAAATCTGGTTTTAACCAAGTTTTGAAAGGGTAGCATTCTCATGACATTTCATTGTAACATGCATGGGAGTCATGATTTATGAACAACCATTAATATTAGACTCTAACTTGGTGCATTAATTATTTTCAGATACGAGGAAGAGAGCAGTTCTTGACTGGGTGACTCGCTTTAATATTATTCATGGTGTTGCTAGAGGGCTTCTCTATCTCCATCATGATTCGTATGTGAAGGTGATACATAGGGATATGAAAGTCAGCAACATTCTCTTAGATGAGAAAATGAATCCAAAAATTTCAGATTTTGGACTAGCACGAATAGTTGAAGGAACACAAAATCTAGAAAATACTCAGAAAGTTGTTGGAACACGGTAAGATTAATCATTACCTTACTAATCCCCAACATGGTCAATTGGTTACCTACTAATAATTAGTTTGCCATGCAGTGGCTATATGTCTCCAGAGTATGCCATGGGGGGGATGTTTTCTGAAAAATCTGATGTCTACAGCTTCGGAGTCTTGGTCTTGGAGATTATTAGCAGTAAGAAGAATACTAGTTTCTGTTTATATGACCAACAGCTAGGCTTTCTAGCCTATGTAAGTTCATACTTTAACTTCTACTGTAAAATGTGAACTCATGAGTAGTTTCTTTCATATAGCTTAAACCTTATTTTTTATGAAACTTTATAGGCATGGAACTTGTGGAATGAAGGTAGAGGGTTGGAGTTGGTAGATGAAATTTTGGGTGATTCATATTCCTCATCGGAAGTACTAAAATGCGTGCATATTGGGCTTTTGTGTGTACAAGACAATGCTGTGGATAGGCCAACTATGGCGGATATAGCTTTGATGTTAAATAGTGAGAAAGATGGTCCACATCCCAAGCTGCCTCTATTCACTATCCAAATTTCAGCTTTTCATCATCAACCACATTCTGAGAATACCAATTCCTCCAAAAAAGAAGCTAGCATTACAATGATTGAAGGACGATAAGGGGCAGCAAATTGTTACACCACAATGCAATTCCTTTTCGTCATTCTCAAGGGCTCTTGTAGATATTGGAGCTTTTCTATTGGGTGTAAAAAAAACCGTTTCTCTTGTGGTTGGTAGTATATGAATGTCTTTTCATAAAAAAAAAATATGCTCTTTTCATAAAGAAGATGCACCTTGATTGGTGTGACTACACTTTGTCTTGACAACTGTTTATACAAGAATAAAGTCTTGACCACGTGATATTTTTTCATGCATGGAAATAATTTCAACCTTTGAAATTGATTCTTCTAGATTCATCATGACAAAATTTGATATACTTTGTTTTGTCATTTTACCACTTAGCTTTTTAGCTTTTCAGCTTTTCAGCTATCACTGCACCAGTTGTCCATACCCACATTTTTTTGTTTATATTTTTACTGTGGTATGATAATTATGAGATGTTACTTGTGGATGTCAATCATTATAGATTAAAAAATGGCTAAATACAGATTACTACCCTGTAGTTTGAGTCAAAAAATCAATTCAGTCCCTGAACTTCTAATTTCATCAAAAACACTCCTGCACTTTCAATTTTGATCTAATAGGTCCAATTTGTTAGTTTTCCGACAATTGAGTTATTTAAGTTGTTATCGTGGCTCATATATGGCATTTGTTTTATGATGTGGTGTCGAGGTGACCTGCATAGTCAATTTAGGAGTGAGTACTACTATTAAAAATAAATAGTTTTTCAACAAATAATCCAACTATAACTTGAACCCATAACAGAATATTATTAACTTACGTCAAAAAACCCGCAAAAGCCCGCCTTGGTGGGCCGATGGAGGCCCGCAAAAACCCGGCCCGGCCCTCCAAAAGCCCGCTAGGCCCGGCCCGTAAAAGCCCGCAAAATATTATATATTTATATGTGTGTGTGTGTGTGTGTGTTTTTATATATATATTAATATATATGTATGTGTGTGTGTTATATATATAGATATATCTATATGTGTGTGTATGTTTATAAATATATATATATATATAGACACATATAGATATATATTTGTGTGTGTGTTTATATAGATATATATATATATATATATCAATATATCATATATGTGTGTGCGTGTTTATATATATATATATATATATATATATATATAGATATATATATATATATATATCTGTGTGTGTGTGTGTTTATATATATATATATATATATATATATATAGAGAGAGAGAGAGAGAGAGATATATATATATATATATAGACAGCCGTTCTCCACTGCGGACGTCCGCAGTTTTTCGATCCGTACAGATTTCCAGTTTGACCCACTTTTCGATCATATTTTCACATCTTAACCGTTCAGTTTTTAGGTCCTAATGTATAGATCACCTCTGCAAAATTTCAGCCAAATTGGTGATCGTTAAGGCATACAAAACTGCAATTTACATCAATGTATACGAACGGTTCCGGTTCGACAGATTCGGTTCGTTCGTGTAAATTGCAGTTTTGGATGCCTTAACGATCACCAAATTGGCTGAAGTTTTGCAGAGATGATCTATACATTAGGACCTAAAAACTGAACGGTTAAGATGTGAAAATGTGATCGGTAAGTGGATCAAATATGGAAATCCGTAGGTTTTGGCTTAGGTGCGGATATCCGCACCTGAGCAAGATTAGAGATATAGATATATATATATATATATATATATCATATATGTGTGTGTGTGTTTATATATATATATATATATATATATATATTAATATATTAATATATATGTGTGTGTATATATAGAGAGAGAGAGAGATATATATATATATATGTGTGTGTGTGTGTGTGTGTGTGTGTGTGGAAGTTCTTATACTATTATACTTTTATATTTATATTGTGCATATATATATATTCTACATATCGGTTGACCAATCCGATCGGATTCGAAAATATGGTGAAATTGGCTAAATTTTTTACCACACTCATAATTTATTGTAATAAACTCATCCAACGGTCGGTTTTTCCATTTTCTTTGAATTGATAGGGGTTGCTCTTTGGAGTGTATGATATATAAATATAGGTTTATAAGAGTAACTACGTTTGACCTAGTTGATCGAATTCGAAACGAGAACCAAATTGGCTGGATTTTCTACAACCACCATAAAACATTACAATCTCTCCATCGAGCGGTTGGTTTCTCCGAATTCATTTTCTACTTCATGGTTGCTTTAGAATGAACCTAAACAATTTAAATACAATGTATAAGTCATACAACTATAGGAATAAAATAGGTATAGACCAATGTGTTTGTAATTAAAATTAATTTTTTTTATCTTATGTCCACGCACATCCATTGATGGAATATATACAAACGTGATGTGAAAAAATAAGCGCGTTTCGCAGTTGTCAAGGCATCGGTCAACCAATAAAACATATAAGTGACTACGGTTGACCAATCCGATCGGATTCGAAAATATGGTGAAATTGGCTAAATTTTTTACCACACTCATAATTTATTGTAATAAACTCATCCAACGGTCGGTTTTTCCATTTTCTTTGAATTGATAGGGGTTGCTCTTTGGAGTGTATGATATAAATATAGATTTATATGAGTAACTACGTTTGATCTAGTTGATCGAATTCGAAACGATAACCAAATTGGCTGGATTTTCTACAATCACCATAAAACATTACAATCTCTCCATCGAGCGGTTGGTTTCTCCGAATTCATTTTCTACTTCATGGTTGCTTTAGAATGAACCTAAACAATTTAAATGCAATGTATAAGTCATACAACTTTAGGAATAAAATTGGTACAGACCAATGTGTTTGTAATTAAATTTTTTTTTTTTATCTTATGTCCACGCACATCCATTGATGGAATATATACAAACGTGATGTGAAAAAATAAGCACGTTTCGCGGTTGTCATGGCATCGGTCAACCAATAAAACATATAAGTGACTACGGTTGACCAATCCGATCGGATTCGAAAATATGGTGAAATTGGCTAAATTTTTTACCACACTCATAATTTATTGTAATAAACTCATCCAACGGTCGGTTTTTCCATTTTCTTTGAATTGATAGGGGTTGCTCTTTAGAGTGTATGATATATAAATATAGGTTTATAAGAGTAACTACGTTTGACCTAGTTGATCGAATTCGAAACGTGAACCAAATTGGCTGGATTTTCTACAACCACCATAAAACATTACAATCTCTCCATCAAGCGGTTGGTTTCTCCGAATTCATTTTCCACTTCATGGTTGCTTTAGAATGAACCTAAACAATTTAAATGCAATGTATAAGTCATATAACTTTAGGAATAAAATTGGTATAGTCCAATGTGTTTGTAATTAAAATTAATTTTTTTCTTATCTTATGTCCACGCACATCCATCGATGGAATATATACAAATGTAATGTGAAAAAAAAAAGCAATTTTCGCGGTTGCCACACCATCGGTCAACCAATAAAACATATAAGTGACTACGGTTGACCAATCCGATCGGATTCAAAAATATGGTGAAATTGGCTAAATTTTTTACCACACTCATAGTTTATTGTAATAAACTCATCTAACGGTCGGTTTCTCATTTTCTTTGAATTGCTATATGTAGCTCTTTGGAGTGTATGATGTATAAATATAGATTTATAAAAAATTAGTGTCTTTAAAAATTTATTTATCAACAAATTAATATCTATATATAAATATAGATTTTTTTGGGTACAATATAGTTATATAGATTGTTATCTTTGGTTGTATTTGATCATTATCTATTGAATTTCCAAAGCTTGATTAAAAAAAAAAAATACTTGTGTCTTTAAATATTTATTTATAAATAAAGCCCGCAAGGCCCGGCCCAAAAAAGCCCGCAAGGCCAAGCCCGGCCCGGCCCGAAAAAGCCCGCAAGGCCCGCTTTATATGGACGGGCTTGGATCCTTTGATTTTTAATAAAGCCTGGCCCGGCCCGGCCCGTTGACGACCCCTAATCCAACCTTTGATTTAAAATTCCTCATATAATCCTTACTTTAAAAGTCCTCAGGTGCCGCACCAGCCCTGCCCTTTATTAAAAAAAAGTCCTCAGGTGCCGCCCTTCGTAATCTATATCTAACAATTACACACACACACACACACACAGTGCTTCTCTACTAAGGACCTCCACATATTTTAAAATATGCAAATTTCTTTGAATACACTCACTTTTAGATTGCATATCTACATCTTGACCGTTTAGTTTTTGGGTCCTAATGTATATATCCTTCTACAAATTTTTTGCCAAATTAATGATCGTTAAGGTATCGAACTATATTAAATCAATGAACAAACTAATTCTGTCCAGCCTGAACCATTCATGTTCATAATTGTATATATTGCAGTTTTGAATGCCTTAATGATTATCAATTTGGCTGAAAATTTGCAGATTATATATACCAAAGAACTAAACAGATAAGATGTGACTATGCGATCGAAAAGTGGGTCTATCAAGGAAATCCGCATATTTTAAAGTATACAGAGGTCCTTAGTAGAGAAGGACTCTGTGTGTGTGTGTTAATGGTAGATGTGTTTAATTTCTTCATACCAGTCATTGTTTATAAATAGTGGTGGTGGGGAAAAACAACTAACAAAGTAGATGGAAATGTTTGTGATCAAGATAATGATACATCATAGTTTTACATGAGTCCAAAAGGATACTGGGCTCAGAGTAGTGCTGGAAACATCATCTTTGCTTCCAATTTTGTTGATTTCTTATAAAGCTTGAGATGTGGATTTTCCTCTGAAGCACTATTATACGATAAAGCTCCCTTTTCCCGTATCTCTCTAAAATATTACGGATCTGTTTGCGTAAAGGCAAATACAGTGTAACACTTCACTTTGCTGAAACTCCAGGTCAGTATATACTTATTGTTTTTCTTCTGTTAAATACCTATATATATTTGGACAATCCCGTCCTAAGGGCAACTCCAACCATTAGTCTCATATATTATGTTATAGGGTCTGGATCAAGGGACATCAAATTTTACACAAATTTTGACACACCTTGTGAGCCATTAGATTTTAAAATGTTCAATGGTTCAAATCTATTCTTTGAATGATGTCAACACAACACCAAGTGATGTGGAAATTACATGGCATTACATATTTCTTAAAATTAAACTTTTCTTCATTAAAAGATAAAACAAAATTTAAATTTAAAAAATCAAAATCAACAAAAACTAAAAAGAGAAAAAGAAGAAGAACAAGAACTCTCAATTCCCATCAAAATTCTGCAGGCCTTCAATTATATTCATCCTTTGGATATCCTTTTCGCAGCTACATATGAGTTCAAGTCCTTTATGAATCCCTTATAAACCCTACCAAATCCTCCCTAGCCAAGCTTTTCTTCCTCTTGAGTTACTAGTTGCTTGAACTAGATCGCCGTACAAAAACTTTATGGGGCCAGTCCCTTGTTCAAATTCATCGCCAATGGCATCACCAATTTCTGTTTGCCTTTGCAATTTTGCAGCAAGCTTTTTCTATTATTTGTTCCATGGCTGTCTATTCCCAATTATGACATTCTTCTCATGGGTCTGCCCGGCATGACCACACAGTATCACCCCTCAGCAAATCAGCTCACGTTACATGGGACTTGGGATTGAAATAAGGAGGAATATAATTGAAGGTCTGCACACGTTACAAGGGACTTGGGATTGGAATAAGGAGAAATATAATTGAACCAAATTTTGATGGGAACTGGGAATTCTTGTTCTTCTGCTCGTTCTTCTTCTTTTTCTCTTTTTAGTTTTTGTTGATTTTGATTTTCTAAATTTTAATTTTGTTTATCTTTTAATGAAGAAAATTTTAATTTTAAGAAATATGTAATGCCATGTAATTTCCACATCACTTGGTGATGTGTTGACATCATTCAAAGAATAAATTTGAACCATTGAACATTTTAAAATCTAATGGCTCACGAGGTGTGTCAAAATTTGTGTAAAATTTGGTGTCCCTTGATTTGGACCCTATGTTATAAGTTTTAGGGAAAATGATCATTTACCCAATTTCAGCTTAAAAATTGTCCGCTTGCTCTACCAACTGTTTTTTAACCTCATTTACCAAAAACACTCTAAGGGATTATTTCCCTAATACCCAATTAATTTTTTTTTATTTTTTTGGGGACTTTTTTGCCCTCTCCTTCTTTTTCACTTAGAGGGAGAAGTCATCCTCCACCTTGTCGGCCTCCGGTGACCAGTGGCCGGGGCGCCGACTCCGGTGACCGGTGACCGGAATCCGGCAACCGGTGACCATATTATTGCCCCCCAGTAATCAGATTATTGCCCCTCAATAATCTATTGACTCTATGTTATTATTTGTGGGAATTATGTTTTTGATAGCTGATACGTTTAATTGTGTTTATAGATTGGAATTGTACTGTACTATGTTGGTCTATTGGGGGGCAATAGACATATTATTGGCCTCCAATAATCTATTGACTCTATGTTATTCCCCCAATAATCTATTGACTCTATGTTATTATTTGTGGGAATTATGTTTTTGATAGCTGATACGTTTATTTGTGTTTATAGAGTGGAAATGTAGTGTACTATGTTGGTCTATTGGGGGGCAATAGACATATTATTGCCCCCCAGTAATGTGATTTTTAGACGTCTATTGCCCCCCAATAGACATTTAACTTCTCTCTATTGCCTTCCAATTGACATTCAAAACTTTTTTTTTCTTTCTTTTTTCTTTCCTTCTGCCCCTTCTGTTACTTAAAAAAAAAAAAATTAATTTGGCACCCAAAAAAATGATCTGGGCACCCACATCAATACCAGACGCGTTTCTCGCCTACCAGGTGTTGGACTTCGGCGAGGTAGGCTGACCAAAGCTGCTTTGTCGTCTTCAGGAGTGGATGCTGCTTCTGCAATCGGCACCGCAGACCGAAAAGCCCAGATCGCCAAAATCGACCAGAAGCCCGGTCGCCGAAATCGACCGTGCTCGTCGCCATCCGATCTCAACAGAGTCCTCGATATGCGGCCTCTGAGGCGTCGTCTTCGGCCTATGCGGCGTCGTCCAGCCTCTGTGGAGCGCAGCAACGGGCACGTTGCGGGGAGAGAGAGAGAGAGGAGAAAGAGAGAGAGATAGAGAGAGAGAGAGAGAGAGAGAGAGGAGGGAGAGAACGCAGATCGATATGAGGCCTCTGAGGCGTCGCCTTCGGCCTCTGTGGCGTCGTCCGACCTCTGCGGCTTTGTCCGGTCTCTGTGGAGCGTAGCAACGGGCACGTTGCGAGGAGAGAGAGAGAGAGAGAGAGAGAGAAGTGAGAGAGAGAGAGAGAGGAGGGAGAAAACGCAGATCGGAGGGATGAAAGAGAGAGAGATAGATATGAGTGTAATTTATAAATTAAAATGAGGGCTATACTGTCAAATACTGTTGAATTAGGTAAATGAGGTTAAAAAACTCTTAGTGGAGTAAGTGGACAATTTTTAGCCTAAAATCGGGTAAGTGGTCACAGCCCCTAAGTTTTATTATGAGGTTCCAAGTCTCGACACTATTCATAAGGACCATCCATCTCCAACCATTAGACATTAGTCCTATATGAAGGTCCTATATTTTTTTATATATTTATTTTAGTTAATAATTAACTATAATATGAATTGATATATTATGAACAATATCATATAGTCATTAATTAAAACTGAAAAATAAATTTAACTTCTTTTTAATTTTTTTATTTATTGAAGGATCATGTAGTTGAATATCATCCATTGAATTTAATCCTAAGAATTTCTTGGGAGCAGGTACATTCAAACTTTTCACTTATTTTTACTTTCTTTTTTTATTTTTAGAATGAACATGTGGACTATTCATTTTGAATGAAATCAATTTGAGCCGCAAGGTTATCGCTTGCCAAACAATTAAGCAATGATTTTCTGCATATGTGAGCTCCACATGTTGTTACTATTAGGTTTGGCGCCTATCTCTCCTTGGTGGAGATATTTTGCATCGCATGAAGGCATGATAAGTGCATGCATTGGGTATAAATGCATGGTCAAGTTGATGCATTGGGAATAAATGCATGGTTAAATTCATGATGGACATTTTTAGTCTTCCTAAGGAGTTAATGTGGGAGATGGGTGGTTGATTCATGAATGTGCATTGATGAAGTGGCTCTAGAGACTTCTATTAATGGTATGGAAGATAGGGGAAGCTGTGTGGAGGCAAGCAAGAGGTCAAGGAGCAACTCCAAGGGTCTTCAAGATGTAGAAGATAGGTGGAGTTGTGTTCAAGGGCGTGTATATATAGCTCTTGGGGTAGAGTGATCTTCTAGGATGAGAGAGGGTGTACAAGGGGTATCCTATTGGATACAAGAGCTTGGGTTGGGCATAACCTTGAGCGGTGCATTCTTGTACTTATGTAATTGTCTCAAAGTGAAGATGAAAGCTCTCTGAGGATGTAGGCATGGATTTTGGCCGAACTTGTTGTCTCCTTAGTTTGGTTGTTGCTTCTTTCCATCTCTACTACTAGTACTTGCATGGCGGGGGATTAATTCCCTAATGTTGAAGAATGTTGACATTTAGTGTGCCTTGTGAAACTAGGATTAGTTCTATGATTGTAATAACAGAGAAAGTTCTAAAATTCCTAGTCCTATTCGAAATAGTTTTCTTTATATCATAAGATTATGTACTTTGTAATCCCTATATATAAGGCTCCTATTATCAATAGTGGAACACACAATTCTCTCATCAATCTCTCTCAATTCTCGTATCCTAAAATACGTTATTAGCACGAGCCCTAGCCCTATCCTTAAAAACCAAAGAAACCGAAAACTCCCCATCACCGTCGAAGTCCTTTGCGCTGCATGCCTCCTCCGCCTCACCTATCGTGAGCCTGCTGCCCTTGCTACTCCGCATAGCAGAGTAGTTCGCTGCCCCTACAGGTCCGCATTGCAGCTCGCTGCCCTTGCAGCACCTCTCGGCCAAACCTACCGGCCACATCCTGGCCAGCACATTCGGCGACCTCAGCCTACATCCCGACCGCACCAGCCACATCTCAGCCCTATCCCACACCTCTAGGCCAAGCTACCTAGCAACCCCGAAACAAGCCTACCACGCACCAAGCCTTCAAATATTCAAGGTTTCAAGCTCCAAATTTAACCAAGTAAGTATTCAAGATTAAAGTTCCTGCTTACTGCAATTTACTTTCTTCTTCTTTTTCTTGAGGACATGCAACCACCCTTCTTCTACATCCCACCTTTCTTATAATGTGGGTTCGATTATTTGAAAAGAGGAATCATTGGGATTCACGCTAAACGAACTAAGAGCCTTCGTAAGACTTCAGACTAAAAGCATCCGTAAGCATCGATTTATGACCATATAAACATCATTGTTTCGGTCTAATCAAAAAGTCTTGGAAATCGATTTCTTGATAACATAGCTCGGAAATCTTATTATTTATTAGTCGTCATGGATGCTTTGACTCCAAAACTAATCTATTTCTCCTTCTTATTTTCAGGATGTCGAAACTGAAGCTCGACTTTCCCATGCTTGATTCAACTGTCTCGGAATACCACAGTTGGGTCACAGATGTTGAGAACCATCTCACTTCGAAAGGGATCATACCCATAATTCAGGCACCAAACCCTGAGCTCATATTTGAGCTTACGGCTACAAACAATGCTACTGCTCTCATCTTGATGAGACGCCACATGGACAAATCACTTCGATTGGAGTACATGGCGATCAAGGATGCTAGAGAACTATGGGTTGCGCTAGAAGAGCGTTTTGGTAATGTCCAGGATTCCCTCTTCCCTGACTTGAAGGTTCAATGGAGTAATCTACGATTCGCCGACTTCAAGTCTATCTTTGAATATCATTCAAAAGTTCTACACCTCACAACCATGTTGGGGTTCTCTGGACAGCCCATGACAAAGCAAGAGCTAATTGAGAAAACTCTCTCCACCTTCCCGGTCTTAGCACTTTTGGTATCCAAGCAATACAGAGGTGAGTACAATGCTAGATGGATCACAAAGTTTCATCAACTGATTAATATCATGTCCGTAGTTGAGAAACATAATAACATCCTCGTGAAGAATTATAATTCAAGACCTGTTGGAACTAAGACCGTTCACGAGGCAAATTATAATAATGCACCCAAAGAAGGGCGCAAAGAGCAGAACCCTAAAGTTAAGGGACAAAACGAACATGTAGGTCCATACAACCGCTCTACAAAGGAAGGTAACTGCCAAAATGAAGGACGGATACGTGGAAACACATGGCAAAGTGGGAGAGGGGACAATGCAGCTCCAGGACATGGAGGAGCCATCCAAGGCCATGGTAATGGAGCCAAATCCTCTAGGGGACGCTTACCAAATGCAAACAATGCACCTCAATTGTGATGCCCCGAAAATTCGTATTTATTTTCCGAGGATTTTCCGGAATCTAATTTGTGGTTATTGGACTGTTTTGTGGCTCGTGGATGGAGTGGAAGTGTTTCGGATGAATTTTTATTCGAAAAGTGTGAAGGTTGACTTTTGATATATTGAGATTCTCAGAAAACTTCATTCACAAAAGTTGTAGAGCGCGTCGATACGAGTTCGTGGACTTGTCGAATGCGTCATTCGGAGCTCGTATGAGAAAGTTATGGCTATCACAAAAAATTTTCCGTTTTAGTATAACTATGGAAAATCAGAAAATGAAATCATAATTCCACTTTCCATTTCCGAAAAGTTATTTTTCTCTCTCTCTTCTCTCTCGGTCGACGCCTTCAGTACTGAAGATATTCGACTGACCCGACCCAAACCCGACCGACCTGACCAGGCTTTCTCGGGGATCTCCGGAGATCTCCGGCGGTGAAACGCTCCAAATCAGATCGTCTCCTCAATCTGGTCATCCCTCTGGTGTCCTTTAGCAGCGATTCTCCTCCACGACAGCGCTGCAAGTCGGCAAAGTTTGGTGTTTTCGAACCTGACCAGAAATCCTAGCTCCGGCGACGACAAGGCTTCAAGCTTCCATCTTTGGGTTCGTGGAAGCCTCCTTAATCGATCTATGGTGTTTGTTTGGATCGATTTACGTGGAAATCGGATCAACTCAGATTGAGCAAAAATTCAAAACTTGTGACGTAGTTTTCGACCATTTATGCTTGTTTTCTGACTTCAAGCTAGTTATGAAAATTCATAAGCATGCTTACATGAAACTTTTTTATGTTGGGAGTTTTGTGAAATATTGAGTTTTGGCCTACGGCGGTGCGCCACCTCCTGTGGTGGTGTTCTGGCCATTTAGGGAACTGTTTCTAGTATTATATATGTTCTACTCGTTGATACGAGCGTTTCGATATATAATATGCAAATTTTGGAGTTCGTATGGATTTGTTATGATTTTTACCGTTTCATACCGGTGGATTTATTCAATCCGTGAGGATCCGAGCGTCCGATCGACTTGTGGTTTGGACATATCTATCGTATAAGTATTACGGAGACATTGGGTGGTCTCGGATGTGGTTTCGCCTCATTTGGCGTCACCTTGGGAATTTTGGTTCGATTTAGGGTTTCAAACGTTATTCCTCATGATTCGTTGACTGAATCAGAGCTGTAATTCCTTAGGTACGTGACGAGATATTCTTGGGACAGCTATTTTGGGTGGTTTGGCTGCTTTGTTCTGTATTGAAGACGCAAAGGGAGTTTTGAGGTGAGTAATCTCACAAGGTTCATTAATGAACGGAATACCTTTATTTTTTAGAGTTATTTAGTAACTGCAAACTATAGTTGGTATTAGTAAGCATTCCTGAGCGGATGACTACGTGTGTATATATATATATATATATTTACGTGAAATATATATATATATATATATATATATGTTTTGGTGGGTTTGTAGATTGATAAAAACAATAGGCATGAATGATGCGTTTTATTGTTTTGGGTTGTGGCTTTTGGAAAACAAATGATTGTGGAAATGTTGATTTTGATTTGTTTTGAAAAGCATTAAGATTTGGAAAAAGCATTGAGATTTGTGTATGAAAACAATATGCATGGAATGATGCTTTTTATTGTTTTGTGTTATGGCTTTTCGGAAAACAATGATTATGGAAATGGTGATTTCAATTGTTTTCAAAAGCGTTGCAATTTGTGTAACATTTTGGGTCCAGTGTGACTCATTTAATGTTTTGCTCCAAGGGACTGTGCGGCCCGAGGAACGAAGGTCTATGACCTTGGGCAGAATATCAGGTAATCACGTCTTTGGCTGGACGAGTGGTTACGTTTCAGTTAGAGCTCTAGTCTATCTGCCATATAGGTAATTCATGGGATAACGGGAATTGGTTATTGATAACTTATGACATTACGTGTTTTTAGGGAACAAGGTGTGAGTTGCTTCCTTATTAACGGTTTTTAAGGGGACAAAGTGCAAGTTGTTTTCCTTATTAACGATTGATAGAAATCATGGTGTTTGGTACGATTTGGTACAATTGATAGAATTCAAGGTGTGAGTTGTTTTCTATGTTTTACTGATAGAAATCAAGGTGTGAGTTGCTTTCTATGGTACGATTATGGTACATTTGATAGAATTCAAGGTGTGAGTTGTTTTCTATGTTTTACTGATAGAAATCAAGGTGTGAGTTTTTTTCTATGGTACGATTATGGTACATTTGATAGAATTCAAGGTGTGAGTTGTTTTATTTGTTTTACTGATAGAAATCAAGGTGTGAGTTATTTTCTATGGTACAATTTTGGTACATTTGATAGGAACCAAGGAGTGAGTTGTTTTCTATGTTTCGATTTGAAAGGAAATTTAAAGTGTGAGTTATTCTCTTTTATTTCATGTTTTAAGGGATCAAAGCGTGATTTGGTTTCTCGATTGAAACGTACGAGGTTTATCCCGTGATTTTTGTGTGAGTTGTTTTGAGTTACTCATATGGGCTTGCAAAAGCTTACCGGGTTTGTTGTCTGACAACCCGATGCACTATTCAAACGGTGTAGAGGTTAATCCTGCAGGTCAGGGAAATCGTGGCTGAAGCTGAGGTAGCTTGTTGGCTGCAGAACAGGTAGGAAGCAAATTTGGTTGGCTTTGCCATTGTTATGACTTCCGCTATGTTGTAAACTCTGATGAGCATTTACGTTTTGTTTTGTTGTTGACAATTTAATTCGTAAGCTTATGTAATATATGACTCTGTGGGCGGGTCAATATTGACATAGTGGGTTCAAGGTATCAATAAGTATGTAGTTTAAAGGGAAAAAGTTTCCAGGTGTTTGGTATTAATGGTTGAACGATCACGCATATGTAATTATGGGATTATATATCGATTTTTATTTGTGTTAAAAATCAGGGGCATGACAGATTGGTATCAGAGCGTAAGGTGCATATTTGGTGACAATCAATACTTCTCGAGTGATGGCCCATCTACAGCGGATCCCCATCTGATGCTCTTCGGTATTGATATAGTCATTGGGTATGCAATGAGCGTTGGAATGTGAGTCTTCAGGGTTGTGTTGGCTCAGTGAACAAAGTGTAGGAGCTTAAGGTAGCTTCTAGGAGTTATAATCTTTTGAGGAATGAGGACCTTTAGATTTAACTCTTGTTTACGTAGGGGATAGAATTGTATCTTCTGACGTAGTGTTGCGGTTGATTTAGTCATGATGTTGACTTATACTTGTAGTTGGAAGTTGTACAAGTATTAATCACTGATTGTTATGCTCCTTAGGTGATGGATTCACAGGGAGGCCAAGATAGGGGTTGAGGTAGACCCAGAGGCAGGGGTAGAGCCTGAGGTTGGGGCAGGATTCCTCCTCCTGTTGAGGAGATGTTTGAGAATGATATCGAGGCATCAAATGTTGAGCTGCCTGTTCCACCTGTTGTGGAGGTTGCGAATGTTGTAGATCCCACTCGTTTGTTGAAGTTGGCAAAGGAGATTTCGAGGTTGGGAGGAATTCCATTCCAGGGAGGTACGGATCACATGTTGGCAGATCAATGGATCGAGAACATGAAGACCTACTTTGAAATGGTCGTCTGCGACGACGTTAAGAAGAGTAAGATTGCCACATTTATGCTCTAAGGCGATGCACGGGTATGATGGAATGGCACACCTAGAGTGATGGATGTGTCCACCATGACCTAGGATGGTTTTATGGAACTGTTCAGGAAGAAGTACTTTCTGCCTTCAGTGAAGGAGCAGTTGGAAAGGGAATTCGTCTCGTTAGTCCATGGGACTAAGAGTGTGAGGGAGTATGAGGCTGAGTTCTCAAGGTTGTATCGCTTTGTGAGGCAGATGGATGCTGAGAGCTTAGCTATGAAGTTTCAGTGGGGTCTGAATGCTTCAATCCTACGCGATGTCACTGTTCTAGAACTGAAGGTGATGGAGCTCATTTTGGCTAAGGCTATGGCCATTGAGTAGGAGAACTTGATTTTCTAGGAGCAGGAGTCGGCTGAAAAGGACTCCCGAAGGAAGGGAAAGGCAACTGCTGAGAGCAGTGAAGGGACAAATGCTCAGGGTGGGTTCTAGAAGAGGCGCAGAACTCATCAGCAGGCGCCAGCTAGGGAAGCGGCTGCACCTGCTAGGGCTGCACTTGTTAGGCAGGAAGCACCTTTGAGATGTTACAACTGTAAGAAGATTGGCCATACTGCTAGGGTTTGTACGAAACCGAAGAACTTGGCATGTTTTACTTGTGGCTAGACAGAGCATTTCTCAAAGGATTGTACCCAGCAGCAGGGTAGGGGACAAGGAAATCAGGGTTTAGGACAGCAGCCTTTGGGGCATGTCTGAGTGGATGCTAATTTCAGCAAAGTGTAGGGATGGAGGTATCTTATTGGCCTTAAGACTTTTCTTGCTAAGGCGAAGTGTGATAGTGGAGAATCTAATTCCTTTGTGTGTTGTGACAGGCTTTGCCTGATGTCTATAGTTAGACTTTTGCGTGTGGCTTCCTTATGTAAAGTACTGTTTTATGTGGTAGGTTGCATGATACATTTTTCATTGTTGTAACAAAGGAGTCTTTTACAACTTTGTTTGTATGTGCAATACATGTGACAATTGATGAGTAGTTTGGCCGAGGCTGAATCTCATCTTGTTGTGTTCGGAGATAGTTGGAATGCTTGTTGTGATTTTGCAAATAGTTGACTGTGGCAAGACCTAGAGTTATCAATTGATTTGAAATGAAATGTCATTTTAAATTTAGCAATGAGAGTGTTACAATAGATGATATATCGATGCAGATACTGTGAGGACAGGACTCTGGACTCTTATGTGGTTGTGCAAAGTGCTGTAGTTTTGCAGAATTGTTGTTGCATTGGTATGTGATTGAAACAGGTGAGATGTTTAGATTACCTCCAAGTGGGATGGTAGGGTGCATTTGAATTTCGATATTAGGTAAGGTACCTATATCGATTGTTGAGCGAGATGCATGTTGTACCTTGGGGAGTGGAGATTCGATGTTTAGGTCAGCCTTATCTCCAAGATTTTATGTGGTGTGGCATATTTTATTTTGTCTATGCAGATGATGAAGTTTACGATAGATCCAGTGTGGTTGATCGTAGTGTTGTTGAAGTAAAAGATGTGGCGATCATCGTTAGTGTTTGGATTACATTCTGTATGGATTACAGAGAAACTTTGATCGGGGATAATTGACTAGTTCAATACCCTGTGGAGGCTTCGGAATGAGTGTTTTTCTTGCAGGAGAATCAAAATTGGATTTTTGGGGATGACTTTATTCGTACTTGATGGTTTTGTACGTTTAAATTTCGAGACGAAATTTCTTTAAGGGGGCTGCAATGTGATGCCCCGGAAATTTGTATTTATTTTCCGAGGATTTTCCGGAATCTAATTTGTGGTTATTGGACAGTTTCGTGGCTCGTGGATGGAGCAGAAGTGTTTCGGATGAATTTTTATTCGAAAAGTGTGGATTTAGGGGGGGTTCTTTTGATATGTTGAGATTCTCCGAAAACTTCCTTCACGATAGTTGTAGATCGCGTCGATACGAGTTTGTGGACATGTGGAACATGTCATTCGGAGCTCGTATGAGAAAGTTATGGCTATCGGAAAAAGTTTCCGTTTTAGTATAAATATGAAAAATCAGAAAATGAAATCATAATTCCACTTTCCATTTCCAGAAAGTTATTTTTCTCTCTCTTCTCTCTCGGTCGATGCCATCAGTACCGAAGATATTCAACTGACCCAACCTAAACCCGACCGACCCGACCAGGCTTTTCAGGTGATCTCCGGCGGTGAAATGCTCCAGATCAGATCATCTCCTCCGTCTGGTCGTCCCTATGGTGTCCTCTAGCGGCGATTCTCCTCCACGGCAGCGCTGCAAATCGACAAAGTTTGGTGTTTTCGGACCCGACCGGAAATCCTAACTCCAGCGACGGTACGGCTTCAAGCTTCCATCTTTGGGTTCGTGGGAGCCTTCTTGATCGATCTATAGTGTTTGTTTGGATCGATTTACGTGGAAATTTGTTCAACTCAAATTATGCAAAAATTCAAAGCTTGTGAGGTAGTTTTCGACCCGTTATGCTTGTTTTCTGACTTCGAGCTAGTTATGAAAATTCACAAGCATGCTTAGATGAAACTTTTTGATGTTGGGAGTTTTGTGAAATATTGAGTTTTGGCCGGTGGCAGTGCGCCACCTTCTATGGCGGCATTTCCGCAGTGTTCTGGCCATCTAGGTAATTGTTTCTGGTATTATATCTGTTCTACTCGTTGATACAAGCGTTTCGATATATAATAAGCAAATTTTGGAGTTCGTATGGATTTGTTATGATTTTTACCGTTTCATACTGGTGGATTTAATCAATCCGTGAGGATCCGAGCGTCCGATCAACTTGTGGTTCGGACATATCAATCATATAAGTATTCCGAAGACATTGGATGGTCTCAGATGTGGTTTCGCCTCATTTGGCTTCACCTTGGGAACTTTCGTTCGATTTAGGGTTTCTAATATTATTCCTTGTGATTCGTTGACTGAATCAGAGCTGTAATTCCTTAGGTACGTGACGAGGTAGTCTTTGGACAGCTATTTTGGGTGGTTTGGCTGCTTTATTCTGTATTGAAGATGCAGCGGGAGTTTCGAGGTGAGTAATCTCACAAGGTTCATTAATGAACAGAATACCTTTATTTTTTAGAGTTATTTAGTAACTGCAAACTATAGTTGGTATTCGTAGGCATTCCTGAGCGGATGACTACGTATATATATATATATATATATCTATATATTTACGTGAAATATATATATATATATATATGTTTTGGTGGGTTTGTGGATTGATGAAAACAATAGGCATGAATGATGCGTTTTATTGCTTTGGGTTGTGGCTTTTGGAAAACAAATGATTGTGGAAATGTTGATTTCGATTTGTTTTGAAAAGCATTAAGATTTGAAAAAAGTGTTGAGATTTGTGTATGAAAACAATATGCATGGAATGATGCTTTTTATTGTTTTGTGTTATGGCTTTTCGGAAAACAATGATTATGGAAATGTTGATTTCGATTGTTTTCAAAAGCGTTGCGATTTGTGTAACATTTTGGGTCCAGTGTGACTCCTTTAATGTTTTTCTCCAAGGGATTGTGCGACCCAAGGAACGAAGGTCTATGACCTTGGGCAGAATATCAGGTAATCAAGTCTTTTGCCGGACAAGTGGTTACGTTTCAGTTAGAGCTCTAGTCTGTCTGCCATATAGGTAATTCATGGGGTAACGGAAATTGGTTATTGATAACTCATGACATTACGTGTTTTTAGGGAACAAGGTGTGAGTTGCTGCCTTATTAACGGTTTTTAAGGGGACAAGGTGCAAGTTGTTTTCTTTATTAACGATTGATAGAAATCAAGGTGTGAGTTGCTTTCTATGGTACGATTTGGTACGATTGATAGAATTCAAGGTGTGAGTTGTTTTCTATGTTTTACTGATATAAATCAAGGTGTGAGTTGTTTTCTATGGTACGATTATGGTACATTTGATAGAATTCAAGGTGTGAATTGTTTTCTATGTTTTACTGATAGAAATCAAGGTGTGATTTGTTTTCTATGGTACGATTATGGTCCATTTGATAGAATTCAAGGTGTGAGTTGTTTTCTATGGTACGATTTTGGTACATTTGATAGGAACCAAGGAGTGAGTTGTTTTCTATGTTTAGATTTGAAAGGAAATTTAAAGTGTGAGTTATTCTCCTTTATTTCATATTTTAAGGGATCAAAGCGTGATTTGGTTTCTCAATTGAAACGTGCGTGGTTTATCCCGTGATTTTTGTGTGAGTTGTTTTGAGTTACTCATACGGGCTTGCAAAAGCTTACCTGGTTTGTTGTGTGACAACCCGATACACTATTCAAATGGTGTAGGGGTTAATCCTGCAAGTCAGGGAAATCGTGGCTGAAGCTGAGGTAGCTTGTTGGCGGCAGAATAGGTAGGAAGCAAATTTGGTTGGCTTTGCCATTGTTTTGACTTCCGCTATGTTGTAAACTCTGATGAGCATTTACGTTTTATTTTGTTGTTGACAATTTAATTCGTAAGCTTATGTAATATATGACTCTGTGGGCTGGTCAATATTGACATAGTGGGTTCAAGGCATCAATATGTATGTAGTTTAAAGGGAAAAAGTTTCCAAGTGCTTGGTATTGATGGTTGAACGATAATGCATATGTAATTATGGTATTATATATCGATTTTTCTTAGTGTTAAAAATCAGGGGCGTGACATCAATTGAAGGGAGGCAACCACAATGACGTGTGTCATCGAAGTGGATCAAGTGAGCATTGGTTCAAACAATGTAAGCAAGCAATCAGGAGCTGCAAGATACAAGGCATATAGGGACCTGAGAGAGCAAGAAGTCTATCTTGTCGAAGAAGGAGATGATGGTGATGACAATGATATCAACCTCACTATAGCTTACTTGAAATATGGCAAAGAAGTGCACAAGGATGCCGCAAATTTTGATTAATGTAGTCCTTTATTTTTCCAAAAATTATGTAATGGCAACTATGCCTTAAGTCAATAAATGACATTTTCTATTAACTCTTTCTCACTAGGCTCACCCAAAATTAATTGTGATGTCTAAGAAAGGTTTGAACTAAGAGAACGGTTTTAAAAGTGAGCACAGGTCCACCAAAATCTCTCCTTACCTTACTTGGTCACAACCAAATTGGAGTTACCAAACAGATGAGTGACTACAATTTGTCTAAGTTTGATTTTTTATTTTGGATTAGATTTTGGTCAAGAAACTTTGATGTAATCATTGGCTATTTTATTAATAAAGTATCAATTTATTTTTGCATGTCTTGGACATATTTTAATTTCGAACTTTATTATTTTTTAGTATGTTTCCCGGAGAGCTAGAATGCCTCGTGGATAGTGCAACTACACATACTATACTTCAAAATAAACAACTCTTCTTATGGATGACGCCTACTCGTTCTTCTATGACTACAATGGCTGGGCCATCAAAATTGATTCATGGTAGAGGACCAGCCCAATTTATGTTGCCAAATGACACAAATATTAATGTCACGAAAGCTCTTTATGCTCCTAGGGATGGAAGAACCCTATTGAGTTTCAAAGATATACGAGCCAATAGTTTTCATGTGGAAACACATTGTGAGAATGGGCAAGAGTTCCTCTGTATCACCTCTAATGACTACGGACATAAACGATTATTATAGAAACTTATGTGTCGCTCTAGTGGGTTATATGCAACCACTGTTCAAATTATTGAAACCAACCATGTCATGAGAAATGACTTATGGGATTCTGACACATATAGGCTTTGGTAAGACCATTTGGGACATCCAGGTCGCGATATGATAATCCGTATATTAAATACTTCACACGGACATCCATTTTTCAGAATGAAAAGAAGTAAAACTCAAAAGCACATGCGCCTCACGGCTCCATCACTATGGAAATGGGGCCATCACTTGCTGGCGCTGCTTTCCCCCTGCAGCCACAACGTGGCTTTGACACCACATGTGCTTCCTTGACTCCAATTTCTACTTCTAAAGTCAATTGTGACTTCATGGCTCAACCAAAATCCTCACTGGTTCTTTCTAAAGCCCATTATTCGTTTTGCAAAGCCTGCTCTTTAGTAAAATTAGGATTGAGACCATCCTATGCAAGTGACACTAAATAAAACATGCCATTCTAGCAAAGAATCCAAGGTGATATTTGCTGACCTATTCAACCACCTTGTTGACCATTTCGATATTTTATGGTGTTGGTTGATGCATCAACAAGCTGGTCACATGTCATGCTTTTGTCCACAAAGAATGCTACATTTGCTAAAATCCTAACACAAATTATTAAGTTAAGGGCTAATCACCTTGATCATCTTATTAAGTCTATAAGACTTGACAATGTTGGAGAGTTTACATCAAAAACTTTTGATGATTATTGCATGTCCATTAGGATTGAAGTTGAACATCCAGTTCCTCATGTTCACACCCAAAATGGTCTAGCAGAAGCTGCCATTAAACGACTTCAAATGGTTGTAAGAGCATTGGTTATGCACACCAATCTCCCTATTTCTATTTGGATCTATGCAATATTGTATGCAGCTGTGCTTATTCGTCTGAGTCCCACTGCCACTCAACCCTTTTCTACGCCTCAGATGGTGACTGGGTATGAGCCTGATGTCTCACACTTACACATATTTGGGTGTGCAGTTTATGTGCCAATTGCACTACCACAACGCACCAAAATGGGTCCTCAAAGACGATTGGGCGTTTATGTTGGATATGACTCTCCAACTATTATCTGCTACTTAGAGCTCTTGACAGGCGATCTCTTTATCGCTAGATTTGCTGATTGCCATTTTGATGAGACAGTCTTCCTGTCGTTTGGGGGAGATAATAACATAAACATTCAACAGGAATGACAGGAATTGTCGTGGTCTGTCTCTACTTTGTCTCATCTTGATCCCCAAACAGCACAGTCTGAAATTGAAGTGCGAAGAATTCTCGATTTTCATAACGTAGCAGATTCAATGCCTGATGTGTTTTCTGATATCGCTAAAGTAACAAGGTCACACATACCTGCTGCAAACGTGTCTGCAAGGATTGATGTCCCTAAAATTAGAGGACATGACACCATCTCAAGGGAACCTGAGGATGGCACCAACGTCCCCTCCTATGGTGACCTTGTGGCAAGGCACATGGCTCCTGTCAGGAAGCGCGAGAGGCCCAAAACTTTGATGGATTCTCGCCCGATAAAGAAATCGAGTTTGGCACAAAATAATCCATTAATCATCGATGTAAATGATCTATCTCATGAGAATATTTCGGATTATGGTTATATCCAACAGACATCATTGGGAGACGCTCCAATGCCATAACCAATTCCAGAGAATAGGGAGATCTCCATGAATTACACTAGTGTACATGAGACGATGAATAAAAACTCTATTACTATTGATGATGCCTTTGCATATTCTGTTGCAAAAGGAATTATAAGTATGATGATATCAAACCTCGCTTTGCTGAAGAATGTCATCGAAGAGCGGATTGGCCTAAATAGAAAGATGTGATCTAGGCTGAATTAGATTCACTAGCAAAGAGACAGGTATTTGGGCCTATAACACAGACACCCCCAAATGTAAAGCCTGTTGACCATAAATGGGTCTTTGTTAGAAACCATAATGAGAAAAATGAGGTTGTTAGATATAA
Organism: Rosa chinensis; assembly: GCF_002994745.2. NCBI lineage: Eukaryota > Viridiplantae > Streptophyta > Magnoliopsida > Rosales > Rosaceae > Rosa > Rosa chinensis. Next base: position 29,771,261 of record NC_037088.1, read on the forward strand.
AGTCTGCCTTGTGGCGCAAGGTTTCTCACAACGCCCAAGAATCGACTACGAGAAGACATATTCTCCCATAATAGATGTTATAATGTTCCGCTACCTTGTCAGTTTGGTAGTTTCCGGAAAACTTGACATACAACTTATGGATATGGTTACAGCATATCTTTATGGGGATCTAGATTCAGAGATATATATGAAGTCTCCAGATGGACTTCAATTATCCAAATCAAGTGGCTCTAAACCACAGAGCATGTTTTCAATAAGATTAAAACGTTCACTATATGGATTAAAATAATCCGGATGGATGTGGTATAACCATCTAAGTGACTACTTGATCGGGAAGGGATATATTAACAATGAAATATGCCCATGCGTGTTCATTAAAAGAACAAGTTTCAGATTTGCAATTGTAACAGTTTATGTCGATGACATGAACCTAATTGGAACTCTAGATGAGTTAAAGGAAACTGCTAAGTATTTGAAATCCAAATTTGAGATGAAAGATCTTGGGAAAATATGGTTTTGTCTCGGTTTAGAACTTGAGCACCGTAATGATGGGATTTTGATCTATCAGTCTGCATATACTCAGAAAATTCTAAGGCTGCATATACTCAGAAAATTCTAAGGCGCTTTAATGAAGATAAAGCAAATCTTGTGAGTACTTCCATGATTGACCGTAGTTTTGACCCTAGAAAAGATCCATTTCGTCCAAAGGATGAGGACGAAGAGTTATTAGAGACCAAAGTGCCCTATTTAAGTGAAATAGGTGCATTATTGTACTTAGCTCAATGCACAAGACCGGACATCTCATTTGTAGGACATCTCATTTGCAGTGAACTTACTAGCTCAATGTAGCTCTGCGCCAACACACCACCATTGGATTGGTGTAAAGACAATCTTTCGATACTTAAAAGGTACAATTAATATAGACTTGTTTTATCCCTACAATGAGAAAAGGAATGACGGAAGAATGAGATCGGACCTCATTAGCCACAGTGACGCTATCCATAGAACAGCCACCGGCTATGTTGCTGCTGCCCTCCATCAAAATGACAATGATATTTTGATGGGTTTTGCTGATGCAGGGTATCTCTCTGACCCTCACAAAGGTCGCTCCCAAACTAGTTATGTCTTTACCATGGGAAGCACTGCAATATCTTGGAGGTCTACAAAACAGACCATTATTGCTACTTCCTCAAATCATGCAAAGATTATTGCTCTACATGAAGCCGTGCGTGAATGTATATGGCTAAGGTCTGTAATTAGACATGCATATTCGAGGAACTTGTGGTTTGAAGTCTACCACAGATGAACCTACATGCATTTATGAGGATAATGCAGCTTGTATTGAACATATGAAGTTAGGTTTCATGTGTCACCAAGCATATATCACCTAAGTTCTTTTATAATCAGCAACAACAATCACTTCTAAAGATTGAAGTGAATCAAATCTGATCAGAGGATAATGTAGCGGACTTATTCACTAAGTCGTTACCTAAATCCACCTTCGAGAAACATGTGAAGAGCATCGGATTGAGAAAATTATCCGAACTCCCATGATTGTAACAATCAGGGGGAGATGTCGACATCAGGGAGAGGTATGATGTCTACATGTTCGATCTTGAAGAGTAAAAGACATGTTGTACTCTTTTTCTCCTCCTCGAGGTTGTTTTTTGTTTCCACAGGGTTTTTCACTCGAGCAAGGTTTTTAATGAGGCAATGATTGAAGCGTCACCACCAAGTTTGAACGGCACAAGGGAGAGTGTTGAAGAATGTTGACATTTAGTGTGCCTTATCAAACTAGGATTAGTTCTATGATTGTAATAGGAAAGAAGGTTCTAGAATTCCTAGTCCTATTCGGAATAGTTTTCCTTATATCATTAGATTATGTACTTTGTAATCCCTATCTCCTATTATCAATAGTGGAACACACAATTCTCTCACCAATCTCTCTCAATTCTCGTATCTAATGTACAGTCTTTAATTAACTTTCTTCTCATGTTGGACTGATCGTTCATCATTGAATTGAGATATCAGAGTACAAACTACGCAAACAACTTTCTCCTTTGCACATTTCGCTGATTACTGTGGCTTCAACCATTGCTTTCGTGTTGTTTTTATTGGTTTTCGCCTGGATGATGGGATGGCTGGGGAATACAGATCACTCGAGGTAACTAGCTACTAGCTAGCAATATTTGAAAAAGTTCACTCTTTCAAGAATTCATACTGACTTGAGAAGAATTGTTCGTGGAACAGAAACAAACATAGGTCTAGAAAAAGCTGTCATCCTCAAACAATTAAAAGATGCTACTCGAAATTTTGGCCACAAAAATGAGATTGGTCGAGGGGGTTTTGGGACAGTACGTATACAAGGTAAATGATTTTCTCTGCTCTTTCTTGTGTATATTATGGAGTTTCAATCTGAAATTTTAGATCTTTTTTTTTTTTTTGAATAAATCTGAAATTTTAGATCTAGAACTTGCAAGTTCAGTTTTAGTAAGTAATGGACATAGATTAACGTATTGAACTTGTTTGGTTGCAATTGCCTGCATGCCGAATTGGAAGGTCGAACTGTAGCTGTGAAGAGACTTTCCTCTCATTCAGAGGAAAGGATTAGCGAATGGAAAAATGAATTTTATACCTTAAAATCAATGGATCATCAGAACATTGTTCAATTGATGGACGTTTATAACGGAAAAGGCCTGCATTTGCTCATCTATGAATATATGCAAAATAACTCCCTTGCACACGCCTAATTTGGTGCTGCTCAGCTCCTAACATCAAACCCCTCCATTTGCTTGAACACTGAGCAGGGTTTCTATAATCAGGATTAACAATAGAACCCCCTCCGAGATATTTATGTTAAAAAACACAACTCCATAGACCACCCTCATTTTGTTGCAACCTTCAACGAACCTTGGCAATTAATAATGGCTTGGTAAATTTGTCTAGTGATTAAGAACTGTACATTTCAAACTTGAATTTGATCGGTCTACATTTCCAACTTTGCATATCTACTGGAAACTCTTGATGATTTTCTTTCCCCTTAAAAAGCCTTGTCAATCTGGTGCAATGTTATGTTAGAACGCATTCAGAGTATTTGAGAGCAACTTTTTTTCGCCCACCGAGGGGTTGTCCCCCTTTGTATAAAGGTTTGCAAATATGATCATCAATAGAATTGATGAGGTTGAAACTAGCAATAAAGCTTTACTGTTCCTAAATACAAACAAATTTGGCCTCCGAAACACACATATTCCAAAGGTCTGCAGAAGTGAATAGCTTATAAACAGTTGAGAAGTTCACAAACATGCATTTATCACACTGTGTGACAATACATGATGGCTTACGTACAGTTGTGCCAAGCTTTCTTCATTATTTAGTACTTTAGATATTGTAAGCATCTAGCAGTTCGGGGTTCCTGCGGAATTGGGTACCAGAACCAATTACATGCAGATTCACTTTCAACGAGCTGGTTTTTCACTTGAGGCATTATCATACGAAGCTTAAAGTTGAATACTAAGAGACTTCATGATGAAAATATGGGAGAGCAAGTAAATGAATCCTGCTTCTCTAGAAGTCGAGGAACTGGATGAGCAAATCATCCAAATACAACCATTCGAAATGCCTCAATGCATCAAATTAAGAATTTAAGAGAGGCCACTGGACTTTCATGAAAGAGAAGCCACCAAACAAACATCAATAAGCAACGTGTATGCATTCATGGTTGTTCCATGATTGTGGAAGCCACAGCATCTGTTCATGCATTTTTACTGGAACTTTTATCCATAGTTCTACATTCAGATCAGTTGCCACTACATGTTTCTAACTATTTATTCTAATCCGAACTCATACGAAGTGCCAAACATTTGTCATAACAGTTTGAACTTTGAACAAAATAAAGAGAATAGCTGTCATTTAATTGTCAAAACCAATTTTTTTTTTTCTTCTTGAACAAGAGCAAACTTTCATATATAGAACAGAGGAAGTACAACAGACGCCCAGAAATGAGCAACTAAGTTTACAACAGACGCCCAGAACCGGGCAACAGACAACATAGGAAATATGTAAATAGTTAGCACAAGAAGAAGAGCAATTACTTCCCTGTAACATCGATCTTCTCCAAGAACCGACCAATTCAGATAGCAACCAAACCAAATAATGACCAAAAAAAAATCACGCCAAATATATAACTACATGACAGCACAATATTGGATCAGTCTACATGACAGCACAATATTGGATCAGTCAAGAAATTAAACCAGTTCCTGTTGCAATGATAACTCAAATTTCATGCAACACGAATCGGAGAAAAGCGCAGCATTTTCTCGAGCTGCAGCTACTCAAATTTGGTCTTGGAGTTACAAACAGTGCGAAAAACACCATAAAACCTCCTGTTCTTCTATGCTTGCTGTTATCTTGAAAACTATATATATTGTTAAATAGTAACTGACACTTAAACTACCATTTGGAGGTATTTGAACTAATCTTTTGAAGTGGGCTCAACTCCCAAAGGCTTTATCTTCAGAGATATTAGACGCTGCTCATGTCCACTTGGCTTCTATGGAGCTGAAAGGCGGGGGTGATCCAGCTCCCGCAACTGCATTGGATGCCTGACCAGTTGAAGTAACCTAGACGAGCTTCACAATGTGCACAGGACAACTTGCCCTCCATTGCACCTTCTTCCACTGGGTGATAGAGAACAACCAAAACAGATTACATTATTTCCTAGGCTAAATCACAAAGAACAGAAAATCACAAATAAAAAAATAAAAAGTTCTGCTTTATTACTTTTCAAAATATAGAGAAAAAAGATGCACCTGAAAAGCCGTAAATTTGTCGAGAATAATTGACAATTTGGCTGCAACTAAATACATTAATCTCAAGTGACAAAAGAACCGAGGAATCGCTTTTCAAGAGGCTAGGTAGTACAGTTAAAACTTAAGAAAACAGTACTCATCAAAATTATAGACCAGCAAAGAAGTCTAGAAATCATTTCAAAAAAAAAGAAGACTAGAAATAAGGATTGATAGACCTAATTACCTGCTGTCATCCATTTTAGAGGCTCAACAAATATGGATGAACATTCAGAATCCTCAAAGTTGTTATAGTTGCTACTTTTCCGCTTGAGCCATTCAAAAGATGTCTCACCCTGACCTGGAATGTGGTCCACAACATTATCCTGTACTGCAACAAGTCTTCGGCATTTTTTGCAGCGAAATGCAGATGTCCCATTTTTTCCTCCGATTGGAGATGATTCCACTTGAGAGGTAACTTCACTGGGCAAACCAGGATCAGCACCAAATTTGGAGCTGTCTATTTTATCTCTGCGATAATAAGATTCACCTGAAAAGGGCAAAAATTCTTCAATCAAAAGGGAAATTCACACTAGCCACTGATATTCGAGACTTCCATCAAAATGGTTGAAGAGTAAGTAAGCAGAACTAAATATGTCTTGTGAGCAAAACAAAATCTGACATGGTAAACATAAAGGAACAGTCGCATGCAATTACCATTCTTTCCAAAATTGTTACTGCTGTTATGGGAGGCATTTCTTTTGGCCTTTCACCACCACACCCCACTATTCAATTACCAAGGTAGAGGAGCAGCCAAATATAATAAAGATAATATTAGTTAGGATATGTAGATATTTCTCAAGTTAGTTTGCCTAAAGACTCTGATTCTTTTTATTGCCAAGGCTGATTCAAATTTATCAGGTATTTGTATGGGTTATGTCACTTTAAGCTATAGGTTAAGAAAGTAACTGGTAGAGAAACTTGTTTATGGTACTTTTATGCCATAACCTTTGACTGTTTTCACTTCCTTTTGGAACCTTAAAGTATCCCCAACTAGCCCCCAAAACACAGTTTCGTCGTCAGAAATATAGACCGCAGCCTCCAAACATGTTTCCCCCCTCCCCCAAAAATTGCGCTGCAGATCAGGTGAAATGTGCCGTACGACTGTACCAGAGTGTCGAAGAATTGTATTACAATACAGTAGCTGGTACCAGATTATAAGCAATAGCTGCCTCGATGTCTTTGAACTGGTATATACAATACCAGCTGGTACCAGAAGCTAAAATTGACTGAGAACCCTGTAGTTCTTTCTAGAGCCCAAACGTAACAAATAAGTATGCATGGTAGATATGTCTTGAATATACAGGAAAACAAAAAAATAATAATTATATCGCTTTATGGAAGGAGGTGGGGGGGGGAGCAGGGAGAAATTCAACTTCTTTTGGGACTTCCTCATGATCCTGGATTGCTCATTTCTTGCTCAAGCTAAACAATTCCAACCATCCCACTTCTCAAAATGACATTTATTGAGCAATAATCAACCAACAATCTGAACCAACATCCCCAGTGGGGAGAAAGGTAATTAGTTTTGAAATGAAAGTATCCCACACCTCCAGTATTTATCAGCTGAAAAGTCTCACCCGCTTGTCTTTAACTTATTTTCTCCAACCTAGATGAGACAAAACATATATTTGGATAGATTACACCTCTGATGCTCAAAAAACATCTCATGGGTCTTGTATAGTTTCAATTGGTTAAACTACTTGTGTTGAATTTTAAGGGGAAAAAAAGTACTTGGATTGAAACACTGATTACTGCTAGCCTTACTTCCAAGGATACACAACCTGTTAGGTAGGCCAGTGCTCCTCAATACCTACGTAATAAGGATTTTTAAATAAGAATATCACAATGCTCAAGACCATGATACATTTATCAACTGATAGCATATGCATTAGAGCCTACTCTATGTGTCCATGGAACATTTCGCTCACATAAATGCAGACATAAATGCATAACATATAAATCAATATCCTTGATTGAGGCAGACCAACCAGAAAATAGGCGAAACAGAAGAAAAGTAGGTACCCAATATTTTGAGGCGAAAAGACTTATATATGGGGCTGGCATGATCAACCTTGAAACCCATATCTTCGTACATTTTTAGCTGAAAAATAATAAAAGAGAAGATAAATGGAAAATTCATGATAGGTTATATACAGTGAAATCAGTATGCAGTAGTATAATCCTTGTAAATAATGCGGTATAGAAGAGCCTTGCATCACCTGATTTAGAAAACCATCATTGGGGCAAACAAACTCACAGCTCTGTCGCAGGGATCCTAGCGCATCTGCAGGCATGCACAAGTAACAAAAAGAACAGAAAAAAAAAACCAGGTAAATGCTGAAGCAACAAAGGATTGCCCAATCTCCTATCCTTTCAGTTGACTTGAATTACTCATATATATTATTCATTTTATTTTACTTGGGACATTATACAAGCTACTCAAAAGCTCTTGTTTTTCTAGACCTTATAAAATTTATTCCAAAGAAATAAGAAAGGATAATACTTGAGCAACTGAACATGTATAGTCCAGTTTCTGCCCTTCATTTTGTAATCCCAATGGCTTAAAAGCTTTTCTATCTTCAACTGTTTAAAGTTTATATACTAAGCATGCCAAAAACTACTATTTACCCAAGTCATAGAAACAGTTATGTTGGATTTCCAAAATATAACAGCTATGATGATGATAAAGATTTATAGACTGACAACACTTTAAACAAGCAATGATCTGCTCATACCTTCTTGCGATAACTGTTCTGTTCTCATAAGATATGCTGTAATGATAGCTGCACTGCAACAAACACATGCAAACACGGGTGTAAACCCTTTTAAGCTTGACAATTCAGAAAACTGAAAAAGCTATTTGTATCTTATGACATACATGATGACCTTGTGATTAAAGTAAAACGAGCACACATACAAACCAGAAAACGTCCATAGTTCTGCCCCAAAAAAAGTGCAGGCATCAGCCACATTTTTCCTCTTTCCCATTGAATTTGAAAAAAAAGAGTCAATTATATATGCAGAATATATAATATAAGATTCTACTTTATTGTAAGAGCCTCTTATGTACGTCAAATTGTTTCACTTTTTCGGTCCATCCATCAAACCGTTAACCTGGTTTATCAGGCCATTATCAAGCAACAATTGTATGTTCCTAACGGCGTCATTTTCTACATGGATGGATTTGAGGAAGTCCCTTTCAATTTATGGTGCTTTTCAACTGAAACACTTTGCAAATTTCCCCTAATTTGATTCATAATCCATTCTGAAACTGAAGTCCTAGTTTCATCTATTTATTACAATTGTCATACACTAGTATCGTCTAGCTTTATTCTAGAACTTCTCCAATGAAAAATCTTTACTTCTTTGCTCCCATCCCAATAGCAACATAGCACTGAAAGACAAATGGGAACTACATGACAAGTTGTTCCAATTGAGCTGAAACACGGTATTCCGAAGAAAGGTACCTTCTTTACTTGAGCTAACTACGCTAAACTTAACTCATTTCGCAACGAAAATCAAACAAAGACACACCAGCAAAGCAATGCACCAAAACAGACCCCTCTTTTCTACTCTTATCAATAAAATCCAGACACACCTCCAAATAATCCAGCAAATTCTCACTCTCCATATCCCTAACAGGGACCCCCATTCTCACCAGCTTCAAATCCTTCCCTGCATATTCCAACAAGTACAGCAGCTTACCCCCGGAGCCATCCTCGGAGGCGGAGGCGGCGCCGCCGCCGGCGTAGACCTTGGTTATCTCCTTGGTGGGGATGGTGAGACCCTTCTTGTATTCGGAGAAGAAGGAAATCGAGGCGGAACTGAGAACGGAGAGAATGTGAGTGACGGTGGCGCTGCCGTTCTGGAGTACGTCGACGGCGTCGGTGATGTTGCCGATGAAGAGATTCTCGCGAACTAGGTGCAGCATGATCGCCGGTGAACTGTTTTGACTGATTAAAAAAGTAAAGCTTGCTTGCTCTGGGTGGTGCTGTTCAACTTTCTTAGAGAGGCTTTATTATCTCTCTCACACACAAAAACAGACCTGTATATTGCTTGAATAAGACTGGTGGCATTTCTTGCATTCGAAAACCGACCTGTATATTGCTTGCCTACAATTACAGAACAAAACAGTAACTGAATTCAAAAGTTGACACAAAGCCTTTGCCTATGTCAACAATCAGAACACTGGTCCATTTTGGACAAATGGGTTCACCAATTTACACAAAAAGTTTCAAGCTTTGAGTACAATGTACTAGAAAAAAAACACATCAAAAAGCTATTCTATGGCCAAATGGGTTGATAAAACTCACAAAAAATGCTTCGAACTTCCGAGTTGAATCTACTAAAAAGAAAATCATAAGCATAAAGCCATTGCCTTTTTCAGCAGTATTGACAACTGAGTTGAGTACTCACAAGTTGAGACCAGTTGGGCCTTTTCGAATTAGCGGTTCATAGCATACCGGGCATGATAACAGGTCCATTTCCAAGATCAACGATAACATGACTGCTGCAGATACCATTACCAGCCCAATGTAGATCCAGCTGCTATGTTTTCGAAGGCCAGGACAATTCCCATTACTTATGTCGGTGACTGTGTCCCTGACAAATGTGCAGTCTTGCAGATCAACCAAGAATGGACCATAAGTATACAGACCATAACTCACATTTACTGCAGCTTCCATTTGGTCGTAGAAGATGGGAGTCAACCGTCCAGGAGTTATACAGATGCCTGCCGTATTAACTTTACACACATAACTCTTCCACACCTGCTCAAGACAAAGTTCAAAGTGTTACTCCTTACAATGCTGACATAAATATTACCAAACCTGAAGAAACTGAAGGAAGCATGTAAATACTTCATTAACATTACCTGTGTGGCATTCTGCAGTCCCACCTCACCAGAGGCACACTTGCGATCAGTGAGATCGGTGTTGTATGGGTTGCAAAGAACAGGTAATAGAGGGCCAGACTGATTGAAATATAACGGTCCAAGTTGGGGTGGTGGATTGTTAAGATTTGAGATATTGTTAATGACCTTGTCTACCATGCTCACAAGTTTGTAGGTTGTATCCTTGGTGAGTGATGAAGTCTCTTGAGCAGTAGCATTGTCCACACAAGGGAGTAGATCATCTAAAGCAGTACAGGCAGTGGGGTGCTGGACCCATTCATCCATGGAAACACATGCATCTGCAACCACACTATGCACATACGAAAACAAGTTAGATGATATGAAATTGTAAGTCATGAGTTCCACAAGTTATTTCATCCATTCAAAGTTCAAAGACAATTACTGTTCATCTCTAGTACCAACTATGTGAACAACCCACTTCAGGACCAATTTCCCCTCAAATGTATGCATGTATAGCACAAAATGATCTAGGAAAGAGTTATTAAAGCACATACAGAAGGGAGTAGCTTAAACAAAATGACTTTATTTTGTTATTTTCCTTGGGAAACTAGGGCAGTTTTCCAGGTGGACAGAATATCTAAGAGCAGCCTTTCTATTCAACCAAACACGATCGAAAGACTTGAAATGCTTCTGTTTTCTTTTCTTTCTTTAAAAGAGACGTATTTAATTGAGCTTCAAGCATAAGTGATAAAACCTTGATATGTTTACATAAAAAATTCTTTGACAAAATTTTATATCCGTATTTCAGACTGTATCCAAATGAGGGAGTATCTAAGAATCATAAGTCTCTGTTAGAACTTAGAAGATACAGCTTCCTCACATAAATATCTCTTGCATACATCACGACCGTCAAATAAATTGGATACTTCAGTTTGCTTACACATGTGCAAGGAAATGAACCTATCCAACTTCAAACGTTTATCATGTCCATATTCAAACACGATCAATATGCATGAAGATGCATCTAAGCAACCAAACTTTAGGGCACTAATATACTCTGTTGGAGTCTATAACATTAGCCTCTAAAAGAACAGGGATAAGAAAAACAGAAATAAATTATCTCCCAGAATCATTTAAGTTGTATCAAAATTTTTACCTAATAGGTCCGGCGACTACAATCATATGACTATCTAGAATATAGAGAATATAAAACCATAATAAAGTCCATTAGTTAGTTTACATCTGACAGGCTAAAATTAACATCTAAAGGTCACATTGAAGGGTAAGATGAAAATCCAATATAGGTGTAAACTGTAAAGTGGAAATAATGTGATGTAATCATAACAAACAGTACTTACTGATGGAGGAGAAGAAATACACCACACAAAATGAATGTGCCGGCAACAAGAATCCACCCAATAATCACCAAGCTGCATAAAGTATGTAAGTGTTTGTTTAATAAATGTTTAGGAGCTTTTTATGAGAAAGGAAAAAGAAAAAGAAAAAAAGATAAAAAAGGAAAGGTTTCAAGGGATTCACTTACAAGTATACACAAGCCTGCATCCCCAGAATGGAGAATACCGCAACAAGTATTGACGGAAAAAATAATTTAATGCTAATAGTCAGATCTTCAAAATCTCTGCCTCTAATCAAAAGAATAGAAAGACTTACAAAATCCAAGAAAGGCCATACAGAGCATAACAGCAGCAAGGACAATGAGAGCCAGTCTTCTGTGAAACATAGCAAAAGATAAATTTTATCCAATGCGTTGTGGTCAAAGTTCAAGGCTCAAGAACTTTTAGATTTTACTTACACGCTATCCAATCCATCATCTATACGATTTGAATTCTTTTCAGTTGTATTACAAAGTTTAGAGGCAGCAGAGTTGAGTTTCGTTATAGTCGTGTCAATGTTACTCTGAACATCTGATGGCAGAAAGACGGAGTCAACTCCTGTCCGCTTAGCTGCACCAAGATAACCTGACAAATTCCGGAGGCTTTCAACAGTTGTATCCGCCTGACTCATGACATAATCGAGTGTCTTTGTTGTACCGCTGTGAAACTTTGCCTGACCAGTGTACAGAACAATGCATCCAACACTAGAATGGCCAGAAAAGTATTTAAGGAAACCATCAGTTCATATGAATTATAGGCTGTACTTCTGTGTGTATGTGTATTGAGAGAGAGAGAGAGAGAAGTGTAACATTGCCGCGACAGTGAAGAAGATAAGGAAGATGAGAGAGAGCACATAGGCTGTTCTCGAATAAACATAAGGCTCTCTTGGGCAACAGCAGTAACAGAAACAAATAAGTGTCAAGCTTAGCCCAAAGATCACGAACCACAGACCAGCAATGAGAAAGAAGGGAACCGCAGTCCAAGCAACAGACTAAATCACAAATTAAACATCACCATTAAAATACGCACTGAGAAACAAAATCAATGCATATATTTCAAACAATCACAAACATAACAACAGGATTTGAGAAACAAAAGACCCCACACAATATCAGCAAAACCCACAAAATCAATAACAGATAAAAAGTCCATGTTTTTCTATCTGGGCCCTGCTTTATCTTTCTACTCTTCATCCAATTTTGGTCTTAAGCAACATCAGTATAACTTGACCATCCCCAATTACTCATAAATTGAACGAAAACCGAATGTCAAAAAAGTAAACAAGCAAATGACCCAGAAATGATTGGTTTTAAACATCCACAACATATCTAAGGAAAACAACCAATCAATTACATATGTAAAGTCCCAGTCTTTCTTTCTGGGCCCTGTTTTATCTTTCCACTCAATTATTCATAAATTGAACTAAAACCCAAATGACAAAAACAAAACCAGCAAACAACCCAGAAACGAAAACAAATTGGAGGTTGCAAGAACTCACAGCCCAGTAATGATCATTGCTGATATTCCATCCATCAGTGTACTTATGAAAATCATCAAGAGGGTCCTTCCTGCGAGTCCTCTCCTTCGCCAGAACCAGAGACGAGTTCTGCAGATTCTCATCCGCAAGAGACCTTCTTGTATCCATTGTCATCACATCTCTCTCAACATCACCACCAACACCAAAACCAAATCAACAAAATTCAAAACCAAACCATAAAGCACCAATTTTTTTCATCAGAATTACATTCCGGACAAGAACAGAACCAAAACCCTTCAACAGAGTACCTCTGCCTCGAAATGTGTGAGAAATGTGAGTGTTTCCGGAGGGGAGAGCGATGAAGAGGAAAAGGGAGAGGAAAAGAAGCAGTTTTTTTTGAGTTAAAGATTGACATTTTGGGTTCTGGGTTTTGGGTTGAAGAAAGTGAGACTCTAGAAGAAGACCAAAATGTGCAGAAGCTAAACCGAACAGAGGAGAGCCGCGTAGAGGGTTTTGTTGTTTATAGAAGAAGAAACGTCTGTTTGTGTTTAAGCGAGTGCTAGAGATACACAGAGAGACAGAGACAGAGAGATGGGGAGAGATTGAGAGTGGCGCGACTGCCACCTATATTCTGTGTCGGTATTTCAGTGGACTGAAAATAATGGCCCTCTTCGTTTTTCTCCGATTCTTTTTTTCAAATTTTAGATTTTTTTTTTTTTTAAATCGGAAGTAAGGTAGAAAATCACGTCGGTTACGTTAAAGAGACAGTAATACGCTCACTCAGTCACGGTTGGGACCAAAGTCCTCAAGAGTATCCTAACAAAGCCAAACTAATCCCTCATCTTAAGCGCATTAAATTTCATATTTCAATCCACCATTTACTATTTTTTTTTTTTATTTGAAGTTAATTTTAGATTTTTTTGAGATATTATATCTTCTGTTTTAGGGAAATGGGAATTGAGAGAAAATCGATGTGTATTCTCATTGATAATAGGGGCCTCTCTATATATAAGATTACAATGCATAGAATCTGAATCATACAAGGAAAGATAATCATACATTGAATTGGAATCTCTAGATTTTTCTAATCAAACTCTATTACCACTAAGTCAAGTAACCTAGAGTTTGAGCTAGACACAAAATAAGGTTTTACTTGAATACACTCCCCCTTGTGTCGCCCAAATGTGGTGCTTCTCTCGTTGCCTCGCTAAAAACTTTGCCGAGTAACAAAGACTCAGTGGGACAAAAATAACCTCGCTCGAAGGGGAAAAAGAGCACAACACACCCTTCACGCTTCGAGACGAACATGTAGACATCTCCCCCTGATGTCTGCGCCTCCTCCTAATGACTACAATCATGGGAGTTCAGATAATTTCCGCAAGCCAATTCTTGTCACATGCTTCTCGAACGTGGATTTAGGCAATGACTTGGTAAACAAGTCTGCCACATTGTCCTCAGATCGAACCTGGTTTACTTTGATCTTGAGGAGCTTCTGTTGTTGCTGATTGTAGAAAAATTTGGGCAATATGTACTTGGTGTTATCGCCTTTGATGTAGCCTTGCTTCATCTGTTCAATGCAAGCAACATTATCCTCATAAATGCTCGTTGGCTCATCTGTGGTAGACTTCAGACCACAATTGCTTCGAACATATGTAACTATGGATCGAAGCCATATACATTCACGAACTGCTTCGTGGAGAGCAATAATCTCTGCATGATTCAAAAGGGTAGCGACTAAGGTCTGCTTTGTAGACCTCTAAGATATCGCAGTTTTTCCCATGGTGAATACATAACCAGTTTGGGAGCGACCTTTGTGTGTGTCAGAGAGGTATCCAGCATCAGCAAAACTTCCAAAACACTTATATCGTTTTGGGATGGGGAGAGGGAACGCAGTCCACCATGTGTGGCGTCCCAGGCATTGGATGAGTCTGAATCCATCGTCTCTCTGTAGGGATAGAACAAGCCCAGATCAATCGTACCACTTAGGTATCGAAAGATATCTTTAACATCAGTCCAATGACGCCGTGTTGCCGCAGAGCTATATCTAGCCAGCAAATTCACAGCGAATGAGATGTCCGGTCTTGTGCATTGTGCTAAGTACAATAATGCTCTTATTGCACTTAGATAAGGCACTTCTGCCTCTAGCACTTCTTCATCATCATCTTTTGGATGAAATGGATCATTCTTTGGATCAAGACTACGGACGACCATTGGGGTGCTTGAAGGCTTAATCTTGTCAGTGTCGAAACGCCTAAGCATTTTTTGGGTTTAAGCTGATTGATGAATCAGGATACCATCTTTGCGGTGCTCAAGTTCCAAACCGAGGCAAAACCGTGTTTTCCCAAGATCTTTCATCTCAAACTCGGATTTTAAGTGTTCAGCGGTTTCCCTTAACCCTTTAAGGGTGCCAATTATATTCATGTCGTCGACATAAACAACTACTATTGCAAATCCGGAACTTGTCATTTTTATGGACACACATGGACATAGTTCATTGTTAACATATCCCTTACAAATCAAGTAGTCATTTAGACGGTTATACCACATCCGTCCGGATTGTTTCAATCCATATAGTGAGCGTTTAATCTTATAGCAAACACGCTCCGTGGTTTAGAGCCACTTGATTTGGGTAACTGAAGTCCATCTGGAACCTTCATGTATATCTCTATATCTAGATCCCCATATAGATACGCAGTAACCACATCCATAAGCTGTATGTTCAGTTTTTCAGAAACTACCAAACTGAAAAGGTAGCAGAATGTTATGACGTCCATTACTGGAGAATAGTTCTCTTCGTAGTCGATTCCAGGGAAATGTGAGAAGCCTTGCATCACAAGGCGAGTTTTGTACCTTACAATCTCGTTTCTCTCATTACGCTTTCTAATGAATACCCATTTGTGACCAACTGGTTTAGTGTTGGGCGATATTGGTATAACTTTTCCAAATACCTTTCTTTTCGCTAGAGAATCAAGTTCTGCCTGGATCGCATTTTTCCATTTTGGCCAATCGGCTCTACGTTGGCATTCATCAACGGAGCGTGGTTCAATGTCATCGATCTCAATAATCTCACGCACTACGGAGTACGCGAATACATCATCAACTATGATGGAGCTTCTTTCCCACGTCCCATGTACACTAGTGTAATTTACAGAAATCTCTACATTCTCAAGTATAGGTTCTAATATTGAGGCGTCCCCCAATGATGTCTCTTGGACATAACCATAATCCGGAACATTCTCATGGGACGGATGTTGAGCATCGATGATCAAAGGATTTGTTTGTGCCTCATTCACTCTCTTTCTAGGGCGAGTATCCTTCGAACCAATTGGTCTACCGCACTTCCTTACGGGACCTGCAGCCATAAACGCCACATTATTGCCATTCTGGGCAATGGCGTCATCTCCTGGTGTCACAGGAGTGGCGTTATGTCCAGTATTCAAGACATCGATCCTTACATGCACGTTTGCAGCAGGTATGTGTGATCTCGTCACTTTGGCAACATCAGAAAACGCATCAGGTAAAGTATCTGCTATGTTCTGAAGCTTGATTATTCATCGCACTTCAAGTTTGGACTGTGCGGTACGAGGATTGAGATGAGACATAGTGGGACAGACCACGATAATTCCTGTCGTTCCTGTTGAACATCTGTGTTCTTATCTCCCCCTAACGATGGGAAGACAGTCTCATCAAAGTGATAATCCGCAAATCTAGCGGTAAAGAGATCGTCTATCAAGGGTTCAAGATAGCGGACGATAATTGGAAATTCATAGCCAACATAGATGCCCATTCGTCGTTATGGACCCATCTTAGTACGCTGTGGCTGCATAATAGGCACATAAATGACACACCCAAAAATACGTAAGTGCGAGACATCAGGCTCGTACCCAGTCACTAGCTGTAACGCAGAGTAAGATTGGGTTGCAGTGGGTCGTAGACTAATTAGCGTCGCTGCATGCAATATTGCATATCCCCAAGCAAAAACAAGGAGACTGGTGCGCATAACAAATGTCTGTGCTATCATCTGTAGTCATTTCATAGCGGCTTCCGCGAGACCATTTTGGGTATGAACATGGGGAATTGGATGCTCTACATCAATCCTTAGTGACATGCAATAGTCATCAAAAGTTTTCGATGTAAATTCCCCAGCATTATCAAGTCGAATTGACTTAATAGGATGGTCAGGGTAGTGAGCCCGTAGATGAATAATCTGAGCGAGGAGTTTAGCATAAGCAGCATTTCGAGTGGACAACAGCGCAACATGTGACCAGCGTGTCAATGCATTAACCAATACCATAAAGTATTTAAAAGGTCCGCATGATGGTTGAATTGGTCCACAGATATCCCCTTGGATTCTCTGTAAGAACGGAATGAGTATTTTGGGATCTTTTGCATAGGACGGTCTCGGTCCTAATTTCCTGAAGGAACAGGCTTTGCAAAATGAGCGAGGGGCCTTAGAGGCAACCAATGAGGATTTTGGTTGGGCTTGAGCGTCTGTAGCGCTATTAGAAGCAAAATGTGTGACTACATCACCCATCATGGCGTTGGAACCATGGAAAGTGGCATCCACGGCGTCTTGGCCATGGGGAGAAACATCCATGGCGTCATGGCCATGGGTGGCGCCATTTATGGTGTCGTCACAAGGGATGTGGGCGGCCCTATGGATGCTCAAGAGCGCAACAGCGGTAGAGGCTGCTGTTGTTACGATCTTGCTAAGTCCAGGAATCAATTTTCGATTCTTGCTTCTTCTCACTCTGAAGAATGGATGGCAGTGTGAAGTCTTTAGTAGACGAAGCATCATATCATGACCAGGGTGTCCTAGTCAGTCATGTCAAAGCCAGTATGTGTCTGAATCCAAGAGATCTTCTCTTATGACATTATTGGATTCAATTGGTCAAATTGTAGTGACATAAAGTCCACTATATTGACACATAAGCTTATCTAAGATGCCATTCCATCCGCAATCATTAGAGGTAATGCAAAAGAACCCTTTTTCATTCTCAGTATGCGTTTCTACATGGAATCCGTTGGCTCTTATATCTTTAAAGCTCAATAAGGTTCGATTTGCCTTAGGAGCGTAGAAAGCTTCTGCGACTTTAATCAAGGTGCCATTTGAATTGGGTCATTCCTTGTCCTTGAACTAAACCTGATGGCCCAGACATCGTAGTCACAGAGGAATATGTAGGCAACATCTCTAAGAATAATTACCTATGCCGTAGAATGGTGTGCGTAGTCGCACTATCCGCAAGACATTGTAGTTCTCCAGAATTCATTCCTAAAAGAAAAGCTCGTAATTGAAAAGGAGTCATAAAGAAAAGAACTCAACTTTTATTAATAAGCCAAACGGAATTACATCATTGTTTCTTAACCAAAAGAAATCTAATCCAATAAACTAGCTAATACAAAACAATGGCAGTCGTCTAATTTCTTTCGGTAATTCCAATGCAAATGTGACCAGGTGAGTAGAGAGATGTCGGTGGAGCGAGGCTCACTTAAATACCACTAATCTCAAAACCTTCCTAGGCATCACACTTACATTGAGTAGGCCTACTTTAAAGAAAGACTAATACCATTGGTATCTACTACAAAAATAATATGGCAATTGCCTACATCTCTTGGAAAATAAAAGGACGTAATCAAAATCGCCAGTTTCTTGGCCCTTGAAGTCGTCCACCCTAAGAGTAACGTCATCCTCTTGATCTTCTTGCTCCATGTAGTGCGCCTCCCTTGCTTCATGATACGCCTTGTATGCGTCTGCAACATTCTTGGATACTCTACATGCTTTGGCCCAATGCTCAGTTGATCCACATCGAAGACAAACATCACTATGGTCAGGCTCCCTTGATCGAGGCCCCTTTGGGGCGCGATTTGGAATACCATTGCTCTTGGTGGCGTCACCACCATGGCCGGAGGCTCCGCCTCTCTCTCTCTCTTCACACATTGACCTCCACGGTTCTGTGCACAACTCTCTTGGTGGTTTCCTTCCTCTTTAGGGCGAGATTATTGACCAGAACGTCCAGAATTGTCCCTTGGTCCATTAAATCTTTCAAATCTTTTTGTCCAGGCCTACTCACGAATCGAACTGAGATTCAACTTTGAAATAGCCATTAATTAAAAATGAAGTTCAATTTGCACCGATATAATCATCCGAGTGAATCAAATTCGAGTCACTGCAACATTTCTTTCCCCTCTGTAAAGAGGTGCCTTTTGCAAAACATAGTTACCATATAAAGAGAAAGCAAGCAACCAATCTATCAATATGTGAATATGTAACCATATCAACCAATCTATCAACATTGTCATAAAAAAAAAAGAGCCAATCTATCAACGTAGTTACTATATAAAGAGAAAGCAAGCAACTGTAGTTTTTAAATCTGTCTTTTGCTAAAGTTTCTAGCCTTCGGCTGATAAGACTGATGTGATTCCATCAATACTGACAGACTTTGGAAGAGACAGCTACTCATAGCAAAGGATGCTCGACGTGTTGATGTACTCTGAGGGTAGTTGCTGCTTTAGCAACTTGTGGAGGTGTTTCAACAGGTGGGCTTATCCCTTCTAGCTGAATGCCAAGAACCAGCTCTTTCAAATCAGTAACTGTGTCACTGAGAAGTTTCAGATTGCTGCTCACCTCATCAACTTTGCCCTCGGTTGCAATCTGAAACTTCTCACTCTTTCCGCGGAGTCAATTGAGGGCAAACTTGATGAGGTGAGCAGCAATCTGAAACTTCTCACTCTTTCCGCAGAGGCAACCGAGGGCAAACTTGATGAGGTGAGCAGCAATCTGAAACTTCTCACTCTTTCCGCAGAGTCAACCGAGGGCAAAGTTGATGAGGTGAGCAGCAATCTGAAACTTCTCACTCTTTCCGCGGAGTCAACCGAGGGGCAAACTTGATGAGGTGAGCAGCAATCTCATCAAGTTTGCCCTCGGTTGACTCCACGGAAAGAGTGAGAAGTTTCAGATTGCTGCTCACCTCATCAAGTTTGCCCTCGGTTGCCTCTGCAGAAAGAGTGAGCCGGCCAAGTAGTGATTGATTCTCCAACTCAATGATTCTTCGAAGATTTTTCAGCTCTATGATTAAATCCTCAAGCTGATCTGCATAACTAGGCTTTACACAGGAACCCCAAACGTGCACATTAAAATTGCTAATACTTCCTAATTTTTTGAGGAGCATTAAACTGTCTTCAATTTTCAGCTGGAGCACTTTTATGTGTACGGTTGAAAGGTGAAGCTGCACATTGTTTAGTCTTATCTGCTCAAGAATTTGAGGTTGGAGAATTTTGAGTATGTTTTCCGGCTACCGAAGTTGAGACCTGAACAACTTCATATTCCGGAGCGCTACCTTAACCATGTCGTACATGAGCTGAAACGGTGCTCCTGCAAAAATTCAAGGGCCATATCTGGTGCAACCTGAAAGAAGACATATTAGTAGAATTTGGGAGACATGAATACGTAACCGTGTTTTACGTGCCCCCCAACCCCAATCAGATGTTTTCAACAAATTAGTCCATTGGTAATTATAACAATGGACATTGGTTTCTATTTATGGACTTACACAACCAGGTCATTCTGATTTGCCATCGTCCCAACCGTTCGATAAGGAATGAAATAGAAATGTCACCAAAAAAGACTAAAAGCAGAACAAGAATATTTCACTTTAGCTTTCTGCACAACAAATAGAATTATTAAAGTAAGATCAAATCATAAACTACTCAATTATTGCCATGTAATGCTACTTAATTTGATCCAAATCTTTAAAGTACTTGGGTTATGAACAATATTTAATTGCCAATCTGTGTATATGATCAACCACTTTCATATAAATTTGTGATTGCATTGTTCTACAATCCCTAATTTCATTGTAGCAAGTAATGAGGCTTTGTTTAGCAATTAACAATCATTGTTGGATTCTCTTCTCAATTTGTGAAGAGACACAAATTCAAACTGGGTCTAATTTGTCACACTGAGCCATTGATCCCGTACATATTCAAATTTAAAACCAAGAGCTTTCTAAAAGAGCTTTTTCCTTGTTTGCTACACACAAGAAAGCCCATTACTACTTTAACAAACATATTCTTGAATACTAATTAGTTTAAAGTAGAATGCTCAAGTGAATCATACCCAAACACAATTTTTGGGATCGATCTTCCACTTTTTTAATTAAACTTTTTTAATTAACTTGTACTTTTTATGGTTATCAAAAAATTGAATAGTCATGCTTGAGTAAAAAGATGTTCATATCCTAGCTTCTCATTTCTACACGGTAATGTTATTAGAGCAAAACGGAAGATAATGCATTAACTGTGAGTCGGAAATAGACATAAGAATTATCCTAAACCCTAAACCGCAAACCCATTAAAGACTGAAAAACAAAACGATGGAAAACCCAGAAATCATATCTCCAAAATCGAAACCTACACCCAATCAAATGAGATACCCAGTAAAGTGATTAAATCCCTTTCCACAGCACTCAAACACAAATATAGTTCCAATTAACAACATAAACAGACCCAATCACAGTACAAATAAATAAATAAAACAATAAGCCAGCCCTATAAACCGACCTCAGAAAGAAGCCGATTCTTTGCAAGTAGCTTTAACACTTCCGCTGGAAGAACCACACGCCTGGATTGCAAACATTTTAGGTTAATCCAAAAATATAAAAATAAAATAAAAATGAGGAAGAAGAAGGAATGGAAAGGAATAAACGAAGATGGTTCAAAATTGAGACAGGCAATGCTTTAATCACAAATTGGATCGTTCTTCAAAGATCCCTCCCTCCCAAACCCGATCCAAATCTTGCTATCGATCCTTACCTCGCTCTCAGCGTTTCTCTCTCCCTCCCTCTGTACTGCCAAAACAAAACCTAAACCTCGATTATTTCTTGCTCTCAGAATCGCTGTCTCAGAGAGACAGCAATCGAATCGATCACCGTCTCTCGAAGCTTCCAACTCCCTTTTCTGCAAAGCACCGACTCTCCTCCAATTTTGCTTTTCTAAACACCTGGTGGGCGCAAAGACACATATGCCCAACCGACATTGTGTCAAACACCAGGAAGAACCTGAAATTCTAGAAGAAAATGAAGGACAGAAGCGTCTTTTTGACCACTTCCACTGCCAAAAGACTAATGTGCCCACCAGACGTAGTTTGAAACACGAAGAGAAACGTGAAATTAGAAGAGAAAGAGAAGGGCAAAATCGCCTGTTCAACTCCTTATGTACAGTAATAACAGCAACCAGCCAACCGGCCTTTCGTATATAGTACTAGAAAAAGTCCCTTCTTCATAACAATATATATAGAATTGTTCAAGGAAAACCTAATTTGTGTTTAGCCCAAACTCTAGGTTACTTGACCTAGTGGTAATAGGATTTAATTAGAAGGATCTAGAATCCTAATCAATGTAGAATTACTTTCCTTGTATGATTGAGATTCTATGCATTGTAATCATCTATATAAAGAGGCCCCTATTATCAATGAGAATAGACAGCAAATTCCTCTCAAATTCAGTTTCTCTACAACACGTTATCAGCACGAAGCCCTAACCCTGAAATCCTAAATTCGTAGCCTTCAAATTCCAGAAACCACCGCCGCCTACCTTGAAGATCCCAACTCCAGGAGTCCAGAACCGGCGGCCCCACCCCCAGAACCGGCCGAAAAACCACCGAACCGGCCACCGGAAAAATTAAAGGTTCCCCTGCCCGGTTCAAAGCCTTCCTCACCACCTCCTGCAGCCATACTCAACCACCTGCAGCGTCTACACTCCAGTAATCCGGAACCGGAAATTTCATCACCGGAACCGGCCAAAATTCCACCGAACCGGCCACCAGCATCCTCCAAACCTGAACCAGCAGAAGAAGAAAAAAAAAGAAAAAAAAAAGGGAGGAGGAGGCCCCAGCACAAGCCCACTTGCTGAAGTCCAAGCCCCAAGCCCAAAAAGTTGGGCCCACGTGCAGCAAGCCACCAAGCCGCCAAGCCCAAGCCGCCAAGCCTCTCCGCCACGTCAGCACTGGACCTGCCACGTCAGCAATTCGGTCAATGATCTGTCAACGCCGGTCAACCCTCCGGTCAACAGCCGGTCAACACTTTTCCGGCCAACTTCCGGCAACTTTTCCGGCCAACTTCCGGCAACTTTTCCGGCCCACTTCCGGCCACTTTTCCGGCAAACTTCCGACAACTTTTCCGGCGACTTTCCTGTCAGCTACAGTACTCCGCTGCTACAGTAATTTCCGGTCTGCTACAGTAACTTTTCCGGCGACATTTTTTTTCCGGCCATCTTTTTAAGGTAAACTTTTCTAAAAGTTCCCGTTTTTGAAGTTTTTTTTATTTATTTCTTCTTCTTTTCTCGGGGACTTCCAAAATCCCTTCTTCTACCCCCCTTTCTTCTTCATAGGGGAGACCAATAGCCGAACTGTGGGGGTTCGTGCTCACTCCAAGCTTGGAGCTTGTAGAGTCCTCCAAACTTAGAGTTTGTTGAGAAGAAAATGATCGACCGCATACATCGTTGTTTCGATCTAATCCAAAACCCCTCTTGGAATAGGATTTTCTTGGAAGCGACTACGCTCAGAAAAATCCCTAATTTCTTGGAAGCGACTACGCTCAGAAATTTAATAAGTTTTTCGTGGTAGCCCTTTTCGCTCCGAAACTAACCCTAATTTCTTGTTCTCTTTCAGGATGAGTAACCTGAACAAATTGGACTTTGCTCCTTTGGGAACAACTGGCTCTGGATATCACAGGTGGGTTCGTGATATCCGCCAGCATCTCAAGGCTGTAGGAATCTTGGATATGATTCTCGAGCCTAGCCAGGACGTGATAACTGTTGAGCAAGCTCAAGCTTTGGAAGCAAATAGAGCAGCCTTAGAGGCAAATAAGGCGAAAGCCATCATCCTAATGACTCGTCATATGGATGATTCGCTCCAGTACGAGTATATGAATGAAGAAGACCCCAGAAGGCTGTGGGTCTCACTCGAAGAAAGATTTGGCAACGTCCGTGACTCCCTGCTTCCTGACCTAGAAGTGAGATGGCATAGCCTCCGCTTCTGTGATTTCAAGTCAGTTCTTGACTACAGCTCGGAAGCACTTCGCATTAAATCCTTCATGGAATTCTGTGGTAAAGAGATCACAAATGCGATGTTGATTGAGAAGACTCTCTCTACTTTCCCCGTCTCTGCATTGATGGTTGCTAAGAACTATCGAATCGATGTTACTGCAAGACGAATCACTAGGTTTCATGAACTCATTGAAGCTATGAATGTCGCTGAAAAGCATGACAACATCCTTGTTAAGAACTATAATTCGAGATCCGTGGGAACAGAACATATTCCGGAATCCAATTATAGTCGCGCCCCAAAGAAAGGGCGCCAAGAGCGAAACCCTAATCTTAGGGATACATTTGGACGTTCTGCTCCATATAATCGCTCTACTTGGGAAGGTAACCGCCAAAATAGGCGAACACGGAACCGAAAAGGTCAATGTGGAAAGAGAGAGGGAGGCAACGCCTCTGGCCATGTTGGTGGCGCCACCAACACTAAGGGCCATCTAAATGACGCTTTCAAAGCGCCTCAATCAATGGAGTTTGAGCAAAGAGATGTATGTTCTCGATGTGGAGTGTCTGAGCATTGGGCACACATTTGTAGAGCTCGTGAAGAACTTGTCACCGCCTACAAAGCATATTGTGAAGCAAGAGAAGCTCACTATGTGGAACAAGAAGATCAAGAAAATGATCTAGAGTGAAGGGTTGCAGACTACAAATCTGGCTGGAATCAATAGATCGCCAATTCTGTTTAAGTCTTTATTTTCCAAGAGATGCAGGCGATTGCCATATTACCTTTATTGGATTAGATTTTCTTTGATCATAGAAACAATGATGTACTCCGTTGGCTTATGAATAAAATTTCGAGTTCTTTTCATTATGACTCAATTTTGATTCTAAGCATATTACTTTGTGACTACGATGGCTAGGCCATCATTATTAATTCAAGGACATGGAATAGCCCAAGTTCCCCTTGCCAAAAAGGCACCTTGATTATTGTCGCAAAAGCTCTCTACATAGGGAAAATCACACCCATGAATACCCAACGAATTCCATGCGAAAATGCATGTAGAGAACGGAAATGAGTTCCTTTGCATTACCTCTAATGATTGCGAACAAAGACGCATCTTAGAGAAGTTTATGTGTCTCGCTAGTGGACTTTATGTCACTATTCGAGCTATTAAATCCAATAAAGTTATGAGAGAAGATCTCTTGGATTTAGACACATATTGGCCTTGTCACGACAGGATAGGTCATCCTAGTCATGATATGATGATCCGTCTACAAAAAGACTTCACACGGACATCTTTTCTCTCGAGCGAAATGAAGCATGAATCAAAAGTTGATTCTTAGACTAAGTGTGACCGACGCTGCTGCCTAGGGCACCGCCTCCGTCCACCACCAGCCTAGGGCTGGCGTAGTCCCTATCCATGACTCCATGGATGGCATCCATCATGGTGATGGCGCCCTAGGTGATGCTGCAATCACCAACTTGCTTCAAAATAGCGTTTCAGACGCTCAGGCCTAACCAAAATTCTCATTGGTTGCTTCTAAAGCCTCTCGCTCGTTTTACTAAGCCCGTTCCTTAGGGAAATTAGGACTGAGACCGTCCTATGCAAAGGATATGACAATACTCATTATGTTCTTCCAAAGAATCCGTAGGGATTTTGTGGATTGATTCAACCAACTTGCAGACACTTAAATATTTCATGATGTTGGTTGACACGCAAACACACTGGTCACGTGTTGTGCCATTGTCCACTTGTAATGCTGCATATGCTACACTCCTAGCACATATCATACAACAATGGGCTCACTCCCCAAATCATCCTATTCAGTCAATTGGATTTGACTATGCTAGTGAGTTTACATCGAAAGACTTTCGATGGATATTGCAATGGGTTTGATGTTGGACATCATATTCCCATGAGCACACCCAAATGGTCTCGCGGAAACGACTACGATGGTAGTCCGAACATTGGTAATGCGCACCAATCTTCTTCCATCCGCTTGGGGTGATGCAATATCGCATGCAGCTATGCTAATTCATCTACGACCTAATGCCACTCAATGTACCTCTGCGTTACAGCTAGTGACTGGGTACACGTCTTTTGTACTTACGCACATTTGAGTGAGCCATTTTTGTGCCAATTGCGCCGCCACAGCGCCCTATGATGGGTCCTTACAGACGAATGGTCAACTACGTTGGATTTGGGACTCCAACAATCGTCCGCCTCTTAATGCCCTTGCAAGGCGATCTCCTTACTGCTAGATTTGCGGGTTGTCACTTTGATGAGACAGTCTTCCCGTCGTTAGGGGGAGATAAGAACACGGATGTTCAGCAGGAACGACAGGGATTGTCGTGGCCTGTCCCCACTATGTCTCATCCCGATCCCTGTCAAAGTGACGAGATCAAACAAATATGCTGCAAACATGCCTGCAAGGAAGGACGTCCCTACGAGAGGACGTAGCGCCACCCTACATGGAGGTAGGCATGGCGCCAATGCCAAATAAAGTGGCACTCTGGCGTTACAGGCCATGGCCCCAGCTAGGATGCGTGGGAGGCCCGTGGGTTCGAAGGATACTTTGGCACATTCCAATCCTTTGATCATCAAGACTCAAAATCCGTCTCATGAGTATCTTCCGGGTTATGGTTATCGTTGGGGGACGCCTCAACGTTAGAACCTATTCCTGAGAATATAGAGCTCTATGAAACTTACACTAGTGTACATGAGATGTGGGATAGAAACTTCATCTTAATTGGTGATGTAGTTGCGTATTTTGTTGCGCATGAGTTTGTTGAGTCAGATAATATCGAACCACGCTCCGTTGATGAATGAATGCCAACGTAGAGAGTTTTTGGCCTAAATGGAAAGATGCGATCCAGGTTAAGATGGATTCTCTAATGAAGAGGAAGGTTTTCGAGCTAGAGATGCTAACACCTCCTAATATAAAACCTGTTAACTAATGGGTCTTCGTTAGAAAGCGTAGTGAGAAAAAGAGATGGTAATCTCGCCTTATGGCGCTAGGCTTCTCACAAAACGCCCTGGAATCGACTACGATGAGACATATTCTCTCGTAATGGATGTCATTGCACTCCACTACCCTGTCAGTTTGGTAGTTTCCGAATAACTGAACATGCAGCTTACAAATGTGGTCACTACGTATCTCTATAGGGATCTAGATATGGAATATACATGAAGGTTCATGGCGAACTTCATTTACCCAAGTCAAGTGGCTCTAGACCATGGAGCGCGTTTACAAAGAGGTTGAAACGCTCACAAAAGTGACTACTTGATTGGGAAGGGATATGCCCACGCGTTTCTATAACAAGTTTCGGATTCTATCGCGGTTCATGTTGGACATGATCTTCATTAGAAGCCCTTAAAGAGTTAAGGGAAACCGCTGAACACTTGAAATCCGTAGTTTGAGATGAAGGATTTTGGGAGAACACGATTATGTCTCGGTTTGGAACTTGAGCATCGTGTCGATAGATGCTTAGGCATTTTGACAAGGTCAAGCCTTCAAGCACCCCCATGATCATCCATAGTCTTGATCCTGAAAAGGATCCTCTTCGTCGAAAGGATGATGACGAAGATGTGCTAGAGGCAAAAGTGTCTTACTTAGTACAATAGGCGCATTATTGTACTTATCTTAATGCACAAGACCGGACATCTCATATGTTGTGAACTTGTTAGCTAGATATAGCTCTGCGCCAACGCGACGCCATTGGATTGGTGTAAAAGATATCTTTCGATATTTGAGATGTACGATTGATATAGGCTTGTTCTATCCCTACAAAGAGATGATGGATTCGGACCCATCACACACCAGAAACGCCGCCAACGCTGGCCTGCGTTCTCTATCCCCATCCCAAAATGACATGTGTTTTGGAAGGTTTTGCTGATATTGGGTATCTCTCTAACCCACACAATGGTCATTCCCAAACTGGTTAAGTGTTCACCATGGGAAAAGACCGTGATATCTTGGAGGTCTACAGAACAGACCGTAGTCGCTATATCTTCGAACAATGCAGAGATCATTGCTCTTCACGAAGTGGTTCGTGAATGTATATGGATTGGATCCATAATTACGCATGTTCGAACAATTGTGGTTTGAAGTCTACCACAGATGAGCCTACGAGCATTTAGGATAATGCTACTTGTTTTGAACAAATGAGGCAAGGCTACATCAAAAGCGATAACACCAAGCATAATCAGCAACAACAGACACTCCTCGAGATCAAAGTGAACTAGGTTCGATCTGAGGACAGTGAGGCAGACTTGTTTACTAAGTCATTGCCCAATACCACGTTCGAGAAACATGTGGCAAGAATTGGCTTGCGAAAATTATCTAAACTCCCATGATCGTAGTCATCAGGGGGAGGTGCAGACATCAGGGGGAAATGTCTACATGTTCGTCTCGAATCGTGAAGGGTGTGTTGTGCTCTTTTTCCCCTTCGACCGAGGTTATTTTTGTCCCATTGGGTTTTTGTTACTCGGCAAGGTTTTTAACGAGGCAACGAGAGAAGCACCGCGTTTGGGCAACACAAGGGGGAGTGTTCAAGGAAAACCTAATTTGTGTTTAGCCCAAACTCTAGGTTACTTGACCTAGTGGTAATAGGATTTAATTAGAAGGATCTAGAATCCTAATCAATGTAGAATTACTTTCCTTGTATGATTGAGATTCTATGCATTGTAATCCTCTATATAAAGAGGCCCCTATTATCAATGAGAATAGACAGCAAATTCCTCTCAAATTCAGTTTCTCTACAACAAGAATGTAATTGTTCATAACAATTTAGAATGTAATGCTTTGTTGATGTGAATAAATAAGTTAAGTACAATTACAGATATATGGTTAATGAAACTATTCCATTCTTAAGAAATCAAAAATAAAAGCCACCTCAGGTATCATCATATTCACATGTATAATACGTTCACTGCTTGAAAAAAAAAAAAAAAACAATCAAATGGTGCTCAAAATTGATCTGTCAATAAGTCAACAAATGTGAAATTGAAATCAGCACCAAGTATGATTGTTTAGCATTCAAATTTTAGAAATGATGAGTGTTCTTTGGAGAATCCCAAACAGCTTATCAATCTGTGAAGTCTTCTTACCAACTTGAAGATCGATCTCAGTTATCTGCAAGAGCAAGAGAAAGGTTGAATTAATACAGTGCTTTAATCTGTACATGTATACAGATAATTGGGACTTTCATAGTGATATACTATGTTAGTTTAGTTAATCTGTACAAAATGCAAGTCTAGTTATCTGGAAATATTAACCTGCATTATGAAGTATATTATATAACAATGCAAGTCTGATGACATTAATTTGCTCATTTGTTTACTACACACAGAAGAAAATACAGAATGACTGCACTCATCCTCTGATTCCCAAATTTCCAGAAATACTGAACTGCATCCATGATGTGCAATAAATTGCTCCCCATGAAACAAAGGACCAATAGCACTAACAATTCTGTCGAAACACTGATCCATCATATTTGTATTCAAAATCCAGCTGATATCAGAAAACTCTATTTTCAAATCAAGCAACACGCAACTTCTCCAATTTTTTTAAATCTTTAATGTTACTTTAGATTTCTTAAAGAAGAAGATAATATATGCATAACTTTTTAATCAAACTTTCTTTACTTACTGACAGAGTGTAGGTAATACCATCACAAATCATAAAACATAGAATTACAAATCCTCTTGAGTTGAAAAAGCTTTATCTTGAATTATAAATCAAGCATATATAGATCGAGGTATCAAAAAGGATGAAGAATCTTAAACAATGAAGGTAAAGCATGACTGCATGAGCATCTCCTCCGTTTTTGCATAGCTGACTTTCCATCATAACAGAAGCTCAAACAGTTCATACACGCAAATAACCAGTTGCCAATCACTATATCATCTTACATTATATAATTTATAAAAGTACCCTAGCATAGTAAGGTTACTACATCATGGAGTGGACTCATCTGATCCATGGACTATAAACATTAATAAAAGTACAACTTAATTCTTGTTGGTATTCCCCTTAAACTTTCAATCTTCACATCGTTGTAAACTGATGACCAAGCATAGTGTTATTGATAAGCACGTGAGTAATCACAAAAGTGAAAGACAAAAAGACAATCATACTCGTTAATGTGTTCCAGGGTCTTCTCTTCAAACTCCCTTCCATCCTCTGATTGCAATCAAACTACTTGTGGTGACCCGAGAGAGGGGTCCCACAGCGCCGCGAACCCGAGCCAATGAGAAATCGATATGTCATGAATGACATCCCCATAACTCATCAACCCGAAATCGCAAGGCCTTGTGTGTTCAAACTGTTGGTTTACAAAACACTTTCTTGGACAAGTCGTTCTAGCAACCAAGCAACACATTTACAAAAGCGGAATTTGAAATGGGCTAAGAGTTTTGGGCCTGCAATCGGAGCCCAATTTGGAAAATAAAACAAATCACTAAGTAATTACCAGCATGGGAGACGCGCCCCAGGGTTATGGGTCTCCCGAAATTTTTGTAAGCGAGTAGGAAATAAATAAATTAATTAATTAATTAATTAATAAGAAAGTAAATAAATAAGTTACTTCGAAATCCGATAATGGACCCAAAACCGTACTTTAGTAAAGACAAAGAGGAATACGCCAAGCCGGGCCATGTGCCTCTCCTATACGCTTCCCGACCACATGCTCAAAACCTGCACACTGTTGTAGGGGTGAGCTTTCGTCCTCGCAGGCCCAGTAAGGGCCGACCCAACCATGCTAGGTTTGAAAATAATAATATACTTGAAAATATTTACTACATAATATTGTGCACGTTTATCGAAAATACTTTAAAAATAGGCAACCACAAACATTTATTTCCTTTATAAAGCATATGCAGTATGCTTCACACAATTTGGAGCTCCGAGATACTTACCTGCCGGCTAAACTCAAATAAATCGGTGACCGACCTGGTTCGTCATCCTTTGAGAACAGGCCAACTACTCTGTGGTGCTTCTGACTACAAGTAGCGAAAGTGTCCATTTCCTGGCCCTGAGTCTCCTCTGACTGGTTCACTGTCTGTACTCACTCTTCCTCGACAAACATAGGAGCACGGCCCCCTCCGGAGGTTCACGGTTATCGACACCGTGGGATCCCTAGGAATCTACGCGTCTAGGTCTCATTCACTTTCAGGTCACAAGTACAAACATACAAGGGTATAGTATCTCAACATGCAAGTCTAGCCACGGTTTTCGTAATTAGCAATTATCAGTTCTGAAAACACATGTATCACGAGGCATCGACTAATGAACAACCAAAAACGTTCTTGCAGGCAACATACTATCTTAGAATAGCATTCCACATATATCGAAAAGCCTCTGACAAGGAAGGGACAGCTCACCCTACCTGAAATTGGAGTGCTCGTCCACATTCGTGTTCGTTCCCGACTTTCGATCATTTGTCCAAATCCAAATGCACACGCTCGAATCCTTTAACAAAAACTAAATCCGATAAGTACTCAATTCATAACTCATTTGCTTAATTTCTTTATGAGTTACCAACTTAACTTGAATCGATACTTAATGGTAACCATTCCCGAACAATTCACTTAACGTAGTAAGTTTATTCGGGAGATGGTGATCACACTTCTTTCCATGTTAAAATTTCGGTCAACCGGTATGACTTCATTTTATTTAGCTTTTAAACCTTAAGCAATTAAATAATAATTACCATTCCCGAATGACTTCACCTTTCAAACTCCTTTCGGGATATGTTGATTATACCTATTTTCTTAATGTATTCCAAGTCAACCGGTTTGACCATTTTTACTTAATCATTAAATAATAGCAAATAAATTGTAATTACCATTCCCAAATGATCACATTCTTACGATAACTTCGGGATATGGCAACACTAGAGTACTCCAATTTTTAACCTTATTTCATGAACATTAATCCCGTATCCTAATTTAGTTCAATCAAATAAAAATCCACCCTTTTCATTAACAACAGCTTCTCAATTTTAACATCAACCACAGCATTTAGTCTACGTCTTAAAATTAATCCAATCTCAATTTCCAAACTGTTTGAGCCTTAACCCAAATTATCATCTTAAATTAATTTCATTCAATCCATTTTCCTATCAATTCCAACCTACTCAACAACATGTCCATAACACCATCAACTCAATATTCCAATCAACAACAATAAGATCACCGAACCCGGGCCCTTACCATTCTTCATTTCCAAGCTAAGAGTTGAGTCACCGCAGCTGCAATCCAACTCCAACAATTATCTTCGCACCTAACAGATACAATAAGATCAACAATTCATCTCTTAACCAAATTTGTTCCACAAGAGAGTTCTTGAACCCTTACCATGTATCTTACAGATCTCTTCGATGCAGTGGTGGCCTCAGACTAATGTCCGTCATCCAAAACTTCGCTCCTCATCCCCACCACATAACACCTTGTTTTAATTAATCAATCACAATAACCAACAAGCTTGAATTCATAATCTAAAAGGATGGGATTCTTACCCTATCTCGATTCTTGCCAAGGTCATGAACTCAATGACCTACTACACCTCATAGCCCCCATCAGTTCTTCCTCATCTCTTTAAGAACAGAATTGAAAACAAGACCAGAAGCTTTCCATCCAATCTAAAGTCCATGTTTCAACTAAGTCCAGAAAACCCAAGATTAGAAACCTACTTATATCGGGATTGAAGTTCAACTACCCAAGGAATGAGGCTTGAGAACGTCTTACCAAATGAAGGGATTACGCCGGTGAAGATCACGGCGGTGCTGGAGTATCTCAACCGGCAGCGGTGGCACGTGAAGCGCGTGCGGTGGTTCTGGTCAGGGTCAGAAGTCGGGATTAAGGGGTTAAGGCGATTCGTGTAGTCCTAAGCTTCTTCAAGGTGATGGCTTCGCTCAATCATGGCCGGAGGTCGTAACCCTAGCTTTGCAGAAGCCCAGATCGCCGGCGAAGGCGTATACAGAGTTCTCCGGTGTCGGGTCAGTGACGAGGCTTTGGAGTGTTGATAAACGGCTTGCCTTGAGCCTGTTGGTGGCGGCAGTGGCTATGGAAAAGATTCGGAGACTAGTGAAAGCAGATGGCAAGGCGTCGCAACCTTGGGTTGTAGGGCGCGGAGGCTGCCGGAGATGCATGTCAACGATAAGGCTCGGCTTGGGTCGGATTTAGATGCTGGATCGATAGGTGGTGGCGATTTTGCGAGGTGGTGGCCGGAGATGGGGTTTTCCGGTGATGGCAGAGTGAGGACGAGAGAGAGAGAGAGGTCAGGGAGAGAGAAGAGAGAGGCGTGGCCGAGAGAGGAAGAGAGAGTCTGAGGAGGGTTCTAGGGTTTTCCAAGTGTTAACCTTCTATTTATACTTTAGGTGTGCAAGGACCGTTTTGCCCTTGCGACAAATTACAAAACTCGTCTAGCTAATTGCTTTCGGTTTTGGGCTCGTGACTTTTCTTTTGTTCGTTTTTCGTCGAAAACTTCCTAAGTTATTTCTCAACTTCGTCCTAGGCCCAAAACTCAATTTCGTAAAAACTCAAAATCCAAAATTTTGTTACAACTCCATGTATCGTATTCAAAACTTCGACAAACGGTCGCCTCACTAAACTTCGGTAACCTTCTGGGCCCAAATGAAAGAATCTCGGCCCAAACTTAAATCATAAGGCGCAATAGGTGGTCTCGACACCAAAACAATCTCCGAAATTGATTTCTTCACTTAAATCGCCTTGCGAAAATCTCATTGGCGAAAAATTACCTTCTAAAAATTAAACAAAATTTTCGGGGGCTCACACTACTAACATATGATACAACTCCAGTCATTGAAATATAAGAAAACCTTCCCTCATTTCCTGTAACATGCGAAAGAAGAGATAGATATTGAGGCAAAAGATTTTGCATTCAGTGTGAATGACAGTAACTGTAGAGAAGTTCAACAAAGGCTACGTTTATGCTCATTGTTAATAAATAATAATCACAAATAAGGTTTCTTACATATCGCACCAGAACATTTTATATAACATTTTATGTAAGCATTTTCTGTATTTTTCAAAAGAAATATATTGCAAGACTCATGCTGCATGTTTGGACAAAAGCTTAGCAATAAAGATCATACAACAGCTATACACAGTTGAACAATGAACTTCATAGTTATCCAAAGACATCATCTTTGCAAAAACATGTAATGATATATTAAAGTGATAAATGTAAAACTAAATTACAAACAAGCTCACACAAGCATGTTCATCATTAACCTTGAACATACCATTGACATCAAAAGTTGAGGCCATTGTATCAGCTGCAGAAAATAAGGATGAAGACGAGGTTGAAGTCTTCTGCTATTCACCAACTATAGCTTCTGAATGGGCAGAACACAATGCTTGTAGACGGTGGTGATAACAGGGACCCTAACCTCTTATTTATATGAGTTCAAGTCCTAGGAATCCTCCCATAAAGGTTTTCCTTATGGAACAAGACTTGTATCTTAGATTCCTAATGCATCATAGTTTAGGACTTTCTTGTAGTCCAATTAATGGATTCCTAATCCAATGATAAATACACTATCACATTAGATATCTAGGTTGATTCTTTTCCAGATCCATGTTGTACTCAAATTGATGCGTTTAATGGTTTCCTAGTTACTCTAGGATAACTCGTGATAAGTCCACTTTGTCCTAACAATCTCCCACTTGGACTATCACTAGTTATCAAGGACAACCAAAACTGAATAATCATTAACTTGTTTACAACCAACTGAAGTGTGCACCAGAATAAGGAAAAGTCTCAAAATCCATTCAACATGGTCAAAACACAGTAGCTTATGCAGAGCAAGGAAAAGCATACACTTTGACAAAAATGCAGCACTTCCAGACCACTAACATAACCTCCTGCATTTCACATATGCTATTAAAAACAAAAGGATGCAGTATATGAACATTGTGTATTACCAGAAGATCATATACCTAAATGGTCCAACTTAATGTTTCAAAATGAAACTCAAGCATAACTGACACTGATGGTCTCAATGCTTGTACTTTAACTAAAAGAACATGTTCACTTAAATTACAAGACCATCTGATATCAAGGTAAATCAAAAACACAAGACAAAATATTACAGAAAATTCAATATTACAGAAAATTCAATAAAAGCTGCAGCAACACAAACTGAATGAAATACCTCGAGAATTTTATTGATAATCAAAATTCAATAATACATAAAATTGTGATAATAATTTAACTAAAAATCACAACTACCAAAATTACAAGAACTCAGAAAATTACAAAACTTATAAAAATTTGCTCTTAACTAAATTAGGCTCCCATTGAACTCATGATCCTAAATTAGGCAAAACACCAATGTTCTCAATATGTTTCTTGAAGGCAGCAACTGACAATGCCTTAGTGAAGAGATCTGCAAGCTGAAAGTCTGTGCTTATACTCAATACTAAAATTTCACCATGCTTGACTCTTTCCCTCACACTGTAATACTTGAGGTCAATATGCTTGGAGTTATTTGACTTTTTACTGTTTTTACTGAAGAACACAGCTGCCTCATTGTCACAATAAATTACAAGAGCATCAGAAACTATATGACTTAAAATCCTAGTCTGCATCAAGAAATTTCTAATCCATAGCCCTTCACACATTCCTTCATATACTGCAATAAATTCTGCCTGCATTGTAGATGTTGTCACTAAGGTTTGTTTCATAGTTTTCCAAGCAACAGCCCCTCCTGCAAGCATAAAAACATATCCACAAGTCGATTTCTTGGAATCAGGATAATTCCCTACAAAGTCTGAGTCTGTAAATCCTACAAGCTCCAACTTTTCCACTTGTCTATACACAAGCATGTGGTTCTTAGTCCTCTGCAAGTACCTGAGTACTTTCTTTCCAGCTACCCAGTATTCATGACCTGGATTAGACTAAAATCTAGAAAGAATGCCAACTGCAAAAGATAAATCAGGTCTACTGCAGACCTGAGCATACATTAGGCTACCAACAAGCCTTGCATAAGGCTTGGACTCCATATCCACCTTTTCTACTTCATTCTTTGGACTTTGTTTCTTAGTGACCTTATCTCCCTTAGACATTGGAACCTCCCCTGATGCACAAGTCTCCATGCCAAATCTTTTCAGAATTTTAGCAATATAGTTTTGCTGGGATAAACCTAGCAAATCTTGTGCCCTATCTCTTATAATTTCTATTCCTAGTACATATGATGCCTCACCTAAATCCTTCATGTCAAAATTCTTTGACAGAAAAGCTTTGGTTTCTTTAAGTAGCTTTAAGTTGCTACTGGCCAACAAAATGTCATCAACATAAAGTACCAGAAATATAAATTGGTTTCCAGATGTTTTGAGATAAACACACTCATCCACTAAATTCTCAGTGAATCCAAAAGAAGAAATCACAGAGTCAAACTTTTTATACCACTGTCTAGAGGCTTGTTTTAAACCATAAATAGATTTTCTTAACTTGCAGACTAAGTTTTCAGTTCCAGGCTCGATAAATCCTTCTGGCTGCTTCATGTAAATAACCTCATCGAGTTCTCCATTTAGGAAGGCTGTCTTAACATCCATCTGGTGTAGCTCCATATCAAATTGAGCTACAAGTGCCATAATGATTCTAAAAGAGTCTTTGGTTGAAACTGGGGAAAAGGTTTCAGTAAAATCAATACCCTCCTTCTGTGTGAAACCCTTAGCAACTAACCTAGCTTTATGTCTCTCAATATTCCCATTTGCATCTCTCTTAGTTTTAAACACCCATTTGCAGCCTATAGCCTTTTGTTTGGGATCAGGTTTCACTAAATCCCAAATTGCATTGTGGTTCATGGAATCAATTTCAGCTTCCATAGCTTGTTTCCACTCACTTGACTGACTACTTTCAATAGCTTGATTGAAAGTAACTGGATCATTGTCATCTGCAAGATAAATTTCAACTTCATGTTCTTGCAAATAAACAATGTAGTCAGAATCCCCCCCCATAAGTTGGTTTCTTGCTCTATGAGACCTTAATTGGGAGTTTGATTTTTTGTGGTTCTGCAAGCTGATCTTGAGGTTCTACAGGTTGTGGTTGATCAGATAAGGGTTCAGGGTTAGCTTGATCATCTGCAAAATGCATTTCTTGATCAACAAGTTGGTCTTGTGCATTTTGAGTTTCTGGAACACTAATGGCTACTTGTGTATCATACTATAGGCAATATACTTTCAGTATGCTCATTTTCCACAATTTCTTCAAATTCGGAAGATAAATCTTCAAGACTTGTATTGTGAATTTTCTCATCCAAGAATTTTACTTGATGTGTTTCAAAAATTCTTGGTGAGTGTTGAGCTGCATAAACTTTATAGCCTTTAGATTTTTCAAGATAACCTATAAAATAGCACTTACAATTTTAGGATCAAGCTTGTTAATGTTTGGATTGTAAATTCTAGCTTCTGCGGGGCATCCCCACACATGACAATGGTGGAGACTAGGCTTTCTGCCACACCATAACTCAAAAGCAGTTTTCTCTATAGCTTTACTAGGTGTTCTATTGCAAACATAGTTTGCAGTCCTTAAAGCCTCACCCCATAAAAACCTAGGTAGGCCTGTTGTGCAGAACATCCTCCTGACCATATTCAAAAGTGTCCTATTCTTTCTCTCAGCCACACCATTTTGCTGAGGATTATATGGTGTGGTATATTGAGCCTTAATGCCTTGTTCTTGTAGAAACAAGGCAAAAGGACCCTTTTGTTGTCCACTCTCTGTGTATTTTTCATAAATTCACCACCTCTATCTGACCTAACATTTTTGATTTTCTTTTCTAGTTGTTTTTCTACTTCAGCCTTAAATATCTGAAAAGCTTGAGATTTTTCTAAAAGTAGATAAACATAACAATATCTAGAAAAGTCATCGATGAAGGTTATGAAATACACATTTCCACATATTGTTTGAGTTCTAAATGGACCACAAATGTCAATATGTATGAGCTCTAAAAGTACTTGGCTTTGGTATGCAGTCTTTTTCCTTAAGTTAGTTATCTTTCCCTTAAAACATGCAACACAATCTTGTAAATCAGAAAAGTCAAGTTCATTCAAGATATTGTTTTTAACCAAAATTTTCAATCTCTCTTTTGATATATGGCCAGGTCTTCTATGCCACAAATATGCAGACTTTTCATTGCATTTAGTTCTTTTAACACCAGTTAAAGTGTTACTCGATGTGTTATTATTTTCAACAAGAGAAATTTCTTGTTGACTGTGTGAACAATTTAACTGCAGGTAATCATTCAATATAACACCAGAACCAATTTGAACTGAATCTTTAGAAATAATAATTCCATTATTGTCAATATGAAGTCTACATCCAGATTTAACCAAAAGAGAAACTGAAACTAAATTCCTTCTCATGGAAGGTACATAATAAACATTATCCAAAACTAACAACTTTCCTAAACCAAGATCTAATTTTAAGGTTCCAATAGCTTTGACTGCCACTCTCATGCCATTGCCTACACACAGGTTCACTTCATCACTTCTTGGGACTCTCTTCCTTATGAATCCCTGCAGAGAATTAGTAATATGTAAGGGGGTTCCTGAATCAATCCACCAAGTTTTTGATTCAACATTAACTAAATTAATTTCTAAAGAAAACAGTGAGTTAGAAAAATTACCCTTTTTGATCAACCAATTCTTAAAGCATGTGCAGTCTTTCTTCATGTGCCTTACTTTCTTACAGAAATAGCACTTGAACCTAAATGGTTTGTTGGCTTTGGCTGCTCCCTAGGTAGATCCTTTGTAGATGGTTTTGGTAGGCTTGAGCTTAGACTAGTTCTTGTATTTCTTCTTAGCCTTCTCAACAAGGTTCACTGAGGTGCTCGGCTCTTTTTCCTTCCTAATCATGTCCTCCTCATCTACAGAAATGGCAATTAGCTCTTTGAGGCTCCATTTTTCCTTCTGAGCATTGTAGCTGGTCCTTAGTTGGCTAAAACTATTAGGCAAGGAATGCAGTGCAGTGTGCACTACATAATCATCAGTGACCCCCATGTTGAGGTCCCTTAGCTGAGCATTAATCTCAATAAGCTTCATGATATGCTCTCTCACTTTTCCTGTTCCAGTGTACTTAAGGTCGTTAAATTCCAATAGCTTTATCAGAACCATACCCCTCAATTCCAACAGGAAACTTGACAATTTTATCAATCGTTTCTGAATCATAGAAACCTTGGAGAAAATCTAAGTTTACATGAGCATGATCAGTGACACCATCAATCAAAGCCCCATTCCAGCAATCTATCTGTCTCAAGTTTATGGACTTGACATCACTAATTCTCCAAATCAAACCAGCCCTCAGAAGCTGCTCAGCTCCTAACATCAAACCCCTCCATTTGCTTGAACATTGAGCAGGGCTTTACAATAGAATCCCCTCCGAGATATTTATGTTGAAAAACACAACTCCATAGACCACCCTCATTTTGTTGCAACCTTCAACGAACCTTGGCAATAATGGTTGGTAAATTTGTCTAGTGCTTAAGAACTGTACATTTCAAACTTGAATTTTTTTATTTTTTTTGGCAAAGGGGAACTGTACATTTCAAACTTGAATTTGATCGGTCTACATTTCCAACTTTGCATATCTACTGGAAACTCTTGATGATTATCTTTCCCCTTAAAAGCCTTGTCAATCTGGTGCAATGTTATGTTAGAACGCATTCAGAGTATTTGAGAGCAACTTTTCGCCCACCAAGGGGTTGTCTCCCTTTGTATAAAAGTTTTCAAATATGATCATCAATAGAATTGATGAGGTTGAAACTAGCAATAAAGCTTTACTGTTCCTAAATACAAACAAATTTGGCCTCCGAAACATACATATTCCAAAGGTCTGCAGAACTGAATATAAACAGTTGAGAAGTTCACAAACATGCATTTATCACACACTTTGTCACAATACATAATGGCTTACGTACAGTTGTGCCAAGCTTTCTCATTATTTAGTGCTTCAAATATTGTAAGCATCTAGCAGTTCGGGGTTCCTGCGGAAATGGGTACCAGAACCAATTACATGCAGATTCACTTTCAAAGAGCTGGTTTTTCACTTGAGGCAATATCATACGAAGCTTAAAGTTGAAAACTAAGAGACTTCATGATGAAAATAAGCGAGAGCAAGTAAATCAATCCTGCTTCTCTAGAAGTCGAGGAACTGGATGAGCAAATCATCCAAATACAACCATTCGAAATGCCTTAATGCATCAAATTAAGAATTTAAGAGAGGCCACTGGACTTTCATGAAAGAGAAGCCACCAAACAAACATCAATAAGCAACTTGTATGCATTCATGGTTGTTCCATGATTGTGGAAGCCACAGCATCTGTTCATGCATTTTTCCTGGAACTTTTATCCATAGTTCTACATTCAGATCAGTTGCCACTACATGTTTCTAACTATTCATTCTAATCCGAACTCATACGAAGTGCCAAACATTCGTCATAACAGTTTGAACTTTGAACAAAATAAAGAGAATAGCCGTCATTTAATGGTCAAAACTTTTTTTTTTCCC
The DNA here is from genome assembly GCF_002994745.2 of Rosa chinensis. Classification (NCBI taxonomy): domain Eukaryota; kingdom Viridiplantae; phylum Streptophyta; class Magnoliopsida; order Rosales; family Rosaceae; genus Rosa; species Rosa chinensis. The sequence continues at coordinate 29,811,406 of NC_037088.1, forward strand.
CCTCTTGAACAAGGGCAAACTTTCATTTATAGAACAGAGGAAGTACAACAGATGCCCAGAAATGAGCAACTAAGTTTACAACAGACGCCCAGAACTGGGCAACAGACAACAACATAGGAAATATATAAGTAGTTAGCACAAGAAGAAGAGCAATTACTTCCCTGTAACATCGATCTTCTCCAAGAACCGACCAATTCAGATAGCAACCAAACCAAATAATGACCAAAAAAAAAAATCACACCAAATATATAACTACATGACAGCACAATCAGCACAACATTGGATCAGTCAAGAAATTAAACCAGTTCCTGTTGCAATGATAACTCAAATTTCATGCAACACAAATCGGAGAAAAGCGCAGCATTTTCTCGAGCTGCAGCTACTCAAATTTGGTCTTCGGGTTACAAACACTGCGAAAAACACCATAAAACCTCCTGTTCTTCTATGCTTGCTGTTATCTTGAAAACTATATATATTGTTAAATAGTAACTGACACTTAAACTACCATTTGGAGGTATTTGAACTAATCTTTTGAAGTGGGCTCAACTCCCAAAGGCTTTATCTTCACAGATATTAGACACTGCTCATGTCCACTCGGCTTCTATGGAGCTGGAAGGCGGGGGTGATCCAGCTCCCACAACTGCATTGGATGCCTGACCAGTTGAAGTAACCCAGACGAGCTTCACAATGTGCACAGGACAACTTGCCCTCCATTGCACCTTCTTCCACTGGGTGATAGAGAACAACCAAAACAGTGTACATTATTTCCTAGGCTAAATCACGCAGAACAGAAAATCACAAATAAAAAAATACAGAAAAAGTTCTGCTTTATTAATTTTCAAAATATAGAGAAAAAAGATGCACCAGAAATGCCGTAAAATTTGTCAAGAATAATTGACAATTTGGCTGCAACTATATACATTAATCTCAAGCGACAAAAGAACTGAGGAATCGCTTTCAAGAGGCTAGGTAGTTCAGTTAAAACTCAAGAAAACAGTACTCATCAAAATTATAGACCAGCAAAGAAGTCTAGAAATCATTTCAAAAAAAAAAAAGAGTCTAGAAATAAGGCCTAATTACCTGCTGTCATCCATTTTAGAGGCTCAACAAATATGGATGAACATTCAGAATCCTCAAAGTTGTTATAATTGCTACTTTTCCGCTTGCGCCATTCAAAAGATGTCTCACCCTGACCTGGAATGTGGTCCACAACATTATCCTGTACTGCAACAAGTCTTCGGCATTTTTTGCAGCGAAATGCAGATGTCCCATTTTTTCCTCCGATTGGAGATGATTCCACTTGAGAGGTAACTTCACTGGGCAAACCAGGATCAGCACCAAATTTAGAGCTGTCTATTTTATCTCCGCGATAATAAGATTCACCTGAAAGGGGCAAAAATTCTTCAATCGAAAGGGAAATTTACACTAGCCACTGATATTCGAGACTTCCATCAAAATGGTTGAAGAGTAAGTAAGCAGAACTAAATATGTCTTGTGAGCAAAACAAAATTTGACATGGTAAACATAAAGGAACAGTCGCATGTAATTACCATTCTTTCCAAAATTGTTACTGCTGTTATGGGAGGTATTTCTTTTGGCCTTTCACCACCACACCCCACTATTCAATTACCAAGGTAGAGGAGCAGCCAAATATAATAACGATAAAATTCAAGTTACAGTAGATCACAGTTAGGATATGTAGATATTTCTCAAGTTAGTTTGCCTAAAGACTCAGATTCTTTTATTGCAAAGGCTGATTCAAATTTATCAGGTACTTGTATGGGTTATGTCACTTTAAGCTATAGGTTAAGAAAGTAACTGGTATAGAAACTTGTTTATGGTACTTTTATACCATATCCTTTGACTGTTTTCACTTCCTTTTGGAACCTTAAAGTATCCCCAACTAGCCCCCAAAACACAGTTTCATCGTCAGAAATATAGAACGCAGCCTCCAAACATGTTTCCCCCTCCCCCAAAAATTGCGCTGCAGAACGGCCGTACCAGAGTGTCGAAAAATTGTATTAAGATAAAATGGAACAAAGATTATAAGCAATAGCTGCCTCGATTTCTTTAAACTGGTATATACAATACCAGCTGGTACCAGAATCTAAAATTGACTGAGAACCCTGTAGTTCATTCTAGAGCCCAAACGTAACAAATAAATATGCATGGTAGATATGTCTTGAATATACAGGAAAACAAAAAAATAATAATTATATCGCTTTATGGAAGGAGGTGGGGGGAAGGGGGGCAGAGAGAAATTCAACTTCTCTTGGGACTTCCTCATGATCCTGGATTGTTCATTCCTTGCTCAAGCTAAACAATTCCAACCATCCCACTTCTCAAAATGACATTTATTAAGCAATAATCAACCAACAAGCTGAACCAACATCCCCAGTGGGAAGAAAGGTAATTAGTTTTGAAATGAAAGTATCCCACACCTCCAGTATTTATCAGCTGAAAAGTCTCACCTGCTTCTCTTTAACTTATTTTCTCCAACCTAGATGGGACAAGACATATATTTGGATAGATTACACCTCTGATGCTCAAAAAACACCTCATGGGTCTTGTATAGTTTCAATTGGTCAAACTACTTGTGTTGAATTTTGAGGGGAAAAAAAGTACTTGGATTGAAACACTGATTACTGCTAGCCTTACTTCCAAGGATACACAACCTGTTAGGTAGGCCAGTGCTCCTCAATACCTACGTAATAAGGATTTTTAAATAAGAATATCACAATACTCAAGACCATGATACATTTATCAATTGATAGCATATGCATTAGAGCCTACTCTATGTGTCCATGGAACATTTCGCTCACATAATGTTGGAAAACTAGAATTATGTAGACATAAATGCATAACATATAAATCAATATCCTTGATTGAGGCAGACCAACCAGAAAAAAGGCGAAACAGAAGAAAAGTAGAGTACCCAATATTTTGAGGCGAAAAGACTTATATATAGGGCTGGCTTGATCAACCTTGAAGCCCATATCTTCGTACATTTTTAGCTGAAAAATAATAAAAGAGAAGATAAATGGAAAATTCATGATAGGTTATATACAGTGAAATCAGCATGCAGTAGTATAATCCTGGTAAATAATGTGCTATAGAAGAGCCTTGCATCACCTGATTTAGAAAACCATCATTGGGGCAAACAAACTCACAGCTCTGTCGCAGGGATCCTAGTGCATCTGCAGGCATGCATAAGTAAGAGAAAGAACCAAAAAAAAAAACAGTTAAATGGTGAAGCAACAAAGGATTGCCCAATCTCCTATCCTTTCAGTTGACTTGAATTACTCATATATATTATTCATTTTATTTTACTTGGGACATTATACAAGCTACTCAAAAGCTCTTGTTTTTCTAGACCTTATAAAATTTATTCCAAAGAAATAAGAAAGGCAAATACTTGAGCAACTGAGCATGTATAGTCCAGTTTCTGCTCTTCATTTTGTAATCCCAATGGCTTAAAAGCTTTTCTATCTTCAACTGTTTAAAGTTTATATACTAAGCATGCCAAAAACTACTATTTACCCAAGTCATAGAAACAGTTATGTTGGATTTCCAAAATATAACAGCTATGATGATGATAAAGATATATAGACTGACAACACTTTAAACAAGCAATGATCTGCTCATACCTTCTTGCGATAACTGTTCTGTTCTCATAAGATATGCTGTAATGATAGCTGCACTGCAACAAACACATGCAAACAAGGGTGTAAACCCTTTTAAGCTAGACAATTCAGAAAACTGAAAAAGCTATTTGTATCTTATGACTTACATGATGATGCTGTGATTAAAGAAAAACAAGCAAACATACAAACCAGAAAACGTTCATAGTTCTGCCACTTTCTAATAGAATTTGAAAAACGAGTCAATTATTTATGCAGAATATAATATAAGATTCTACTTTAGTTTACGAGCCTCTTCTGTACGTCAAATTGTTTCACTTTCTTGGTCCATGCATCAAACCGTTAACCTGGTTTATCAGACCATTATCAAGCAACAAAAAAATGTTCTCAACACCATCATTTTCTACACTGATGGATTTGAGAAGTTCCCTTCAATTTATGGTGCTATGCTCACAAGGATCAATCTTAACTCTACCCTACGATTCCTTTTCAACTGAACCACTGTGCAAATTTCCCCTATTTTGATTCACAATCCATTCTGAAACTGAAGTCCTAGTTTCATCTATTTATTACAGTTGTCATACACTAGTATCGTCTAGCTTTAGTCTAGAACTCCTCCAATGAAAAATCTTTACTTCTTTGCTCCCATCCCAATAGCAACATGGCATTGAAAGATAAATGGGAACTACATAACAAGTTGTTCCAATTGAGCTGAAACACGGTATTCCGAAAATGGGAACTTAACTCATTTTGCAACGAAAATCAAACAAAGACTTCAATACGAAAAAGAAAGAGAGAATTGAGATATCAGTATGTACCTTCTAGACACACCAGCAAAGCAATGCACCAAAACAGAGCCCTCTTTTCTACTCTTATCAATAAAATCCAAACACACCTCCAAATAATCCAGCAAATTCTCACTCTCCATATCCCTAACAGGAACCCCCATTCTCACCAGCTTCAAATCCTTCCCCGCATATTCCAACAAGTACAGCAGCTTACCCCCGGAGCCATCATCCTCGGAGGCGGAGGCGCCCCCGCCGCCGGCGTAGACCTTGGTTATCTCCTTGGTGGGGATGGTGAGACCCTTCTTGTATTCGGAGAAGAAGGAAATCGAGGCGGAGCTGAGGACGGAGAGAATATGAGTGACGGTGGCGCTGCCGTTCTGGAGTACGTCGACTGCGTCGGTGATGTTGCCGATGAAGAGATTCTCGCGAACGAGGTGCGGCATGATCGCCGGTGAACTGTTTTAACTGATCGAAAAAGTAAAGCTCGCTCTGGGTGGTGCTGTTCAACTTTCTTAGGAGGGGCTTTATTATCTCTCTCTCTCACACAAAATATATTCCTTGGTATATGTGGGGGTGCTACTAGCCTAGTACCTTGCCACGTGTAGTGTTTATAACATGAAAAGACGATTTTGTGCAAATATCAAGTTATAATTAGAGAAAATATACTGGAGGTTGTGAGGGAGGGAGGGTGATTAGGGTTTAAATGTGGCTTCTATGCTTAGAACTTTATTTGGATCAAGTCAAATGGAAATTTGCTTACTAACTGTCAAAGAGTACTCGGAAGAAAGATCATTTTTGACGGTTCTTACCTATATGTCATACTGTTGTTGAAGCTCAAATTGATCTTAATCAATATTGTGTAAGATCAATTGTTATTTGGAATGTACGTTTTATCTTTGGCTACAACTATAGGTTCATATCTCAAATCTCTTTATCGCAGTGGCTAATTAATAATTTTTAGTACTAGAACCTCCCAATGGAATGAAATTGTGTGATGTATTTTCTTTTTACCTGCAGAATATTTGAAAATGGAGAAATACGTGTTTGATGCCTCTTTTAAGTTCTCATTATGTTCCTATTTAACTTAATAACTTATCTTTAATGTTGCTAATAAATGGATTGAATCCCAAGTTAAAATAAGGATTAAACTAACTTTACATTCAGTCTCTTATGTTTTAATTTCATCAACAACACCCTTATGTTTACCAATTTAATCAATCTAATCTACTTTGTCAGTTTTCACTATTAACTGCTGACGTGGCTCAAATATAATCCACATTTTTTATGAAGTGGGCATTGATTTGCACCTCACCAAACCAAGCACATTTATGGTGCCGCACTCCCTTTAGGGTCAGTAGCTAAGCAAAACTTAACACGCGTCCGAGAGATAAGCATGGCATGTTTAGTAAATAAGTTCATAAGATGGAAGCGCAAGGGAGAAGGAGAAAGAGACAATATGTAATAGGCAATAGCAAGGAAAAATAATGTCTTAATATATAATGATTCCTCTTTTGAATTCAATCAAGGATCTCATAATGTTAATTAAGTCAATATATTAAAATTGCTAATTTTATATCAACAAGATTGCAATAATTTAGGATACAATTAATATATTGATTTTTATTGTTTATTGTGTAGAATATATTAAATAAGGGTATGTTAGGAATGGAAAATTTAGGTGTTGAGTCAGTAAGATAGAAAAGGAAACAAATCTAACGTGGCAGCTGAGTGCCTGAGTCATAGGACCGCGATTAATAAAAAATTCATCCGGACTACATCCAATATGGGGTGTGAATTTTGGACTTAAATCAAAGGGTGCGTCTATTGCCACCCTACCATTTCTTAGTTCACCCTACAAACATTTAAATTATTGAAAGACTATATTACCCAAGTGCAAACTAAGTACATTAATTTTCTAAAATCCAAATTTGTAAGGAAAAATAAAAAAATAACCAATGAATTAAATAGAAAGATTACTTAATTTCTCATTAGATAACATTAATCTTCATCTTCTCCACCCAAATTTCCATTTATTACTATTTTTTGTTTTGTTTTTGTTACCTCTTCATCATGAATTCGTTATTTAATTCACAAAATCATTAGTGTTAACTACGTACAAAATCTTTGCAATACCTTTGTGAATACCGAAAGTAAAAATTTAAAACACGAAAGAAAAATCTTAATATCTTCTTCATCGCTCATAGAGTCATAGTTGTTAACTAACTAATCTTTTGACATAGATGAACATTGAAGCAGAAAGGAAAAATTAAAAAAAAGGAAGTAAATTAGATTATGATTTTGTTAGGAACTTTAATATATTATAATTTTTTATTGGTATAAATTAACTGCAAGATTTTCATTAAAAAAAATCTCTTTTAATTGGATATGTCATATAAGGATATTATTGGAAATAGAAATGGGTTACATAAGTAAATTTAATAATTGAAATTAAAATGTATGGTGTAATGATCAAGTAGGGTGAACAAAGAAAATGGTAGGGTGTCAATAGCCGCACCCTAAATCAAATTAAATCTAAATTAAAAACCTTTCAATGAAAATTGGTCATATTAAAATATTATATGACACAATTTAATACAAACAAAACTAGAGTAAACTAAAACTGAATTATGTTTGAAAGGAATAAGAAACTAAAATCTGAATAACATAAAAAATAAATTACACAGACCAGAACTTCATCAGCACACCTAGCTCATTCCATTATTCTCCTGTTCATGTGCACAGTACTTGCAACTAACACTGTTGTAGGAGTGAGTTTTCGTCATCGCTACTCATGATCAGTATGGCATTCATCTTGGCTAAATTTAAAAACACATAAAATGTGTATACATTTCTGACAGTTAATAAGTAAAACCACTAAACCAGATGCTTCTAGCATCTTTCTACTTTTTGTTCATCCAGAGTTCAATTTTTCCAATTGGTAAAATCGAGCTAAACGTTGATCGCAAAGTAGAATCTCACTCCCATTAGCTGCAGCTGCATTATCCATTCTCTCAAAGATCAACAAATTATAGGCCCGGTCTTTAATCATCGACTTCAACTTTGATATATGTCATCTGAAGACATTATTGGCATAGTGAGATAGGCCCGGTCTTTCACCATCGACTTCAACTTACAAAGCAGTCTCATAGAGTTGGCTGTAACACCCTGAAAACACGAAAATCTAAAAACAAACAAAATGCAGACATGTGTACAAAATAATAATTTTATTAATTTAAGTGCGGGTTACAATCTTTGGTAATCCTCTGATTCTATCTCCGACGATAAATTTCACTCAAGGGCTTAACGCTTGATCTTGAGTGGTACGATGATCACGAAAGTCGACACGTGACGAATGTTTTGACTTGAGGTTGGTGAGGAACCGACTATTTGGCAGCTTGAGGGTTCTTCACATGAGCTTGGAGGCTTCTGAAATTTTGAGAGTATTTCTTCTCTTTTTGGCTGAAGTTCTTCTCTTGATTTGAGATGGGGTATTTATAGTGTCGGTGTCTCTCTCAATTTGGATTGCCTTGATGACACGTAATTAATTGTATTTTTCTTAATAACATAATCAAATCAATCAGCCTTAATTAATTGATTTAATCACGACCATTAAGGAATTAGCCAATCAATTTGATGGCTGATTTTAATTGTATTTCATTAATAACATAATCAAATCAATCAGCCTTAATTAACTGATTTAATCACGACCATTAAGGAATTAGCCAATCAATTTGATGGCTGATTTTAATTGTATTTCATTAATAGTATAATCAAATCAATCTGCCTTAATTAACTGATTTAATTACGATCATTAAGGAATTAGCCAATCAATTTGATGGTTGATTTTAATTGTATTTCATTAATAGCATAATCGAATCAATCATCTTTAATTAACTGATTTAATCACGACTATTAAGGAATTAGCTAATTAATTTGATGACTGATTTTCATCTTGATTATCAATTTAAATAAATTGACATCTAATCAGCAGACGAAATTTAATACTTGATTTGACTCAGAATCAATTGATTAATTTGATTTATCCACTTTAATATTAGCTGATTAAGTCGGAACAAATTTATTTATTGCCGTCAGGCTTTTTGTATGCCGCCACGTGTCATTCCTTGAGTCCACTTGGTTTGCTTACTCATAAGCCACTTGCACATTTTGTGGGACCCACATACCGACTAAATTTGTTCGGTCATAATTTCAAGTGTTGACCGAATTATTTAATAAATTTTATTTTCATTAAATTTTTGGTGTCTACAAATGCCCCACTTCAAGGTGTGCCGTAAACATGTTGTCATATGTTAGAGGTGTGACTTGAAGTTTGAATTTGACTTCATTTTTTTTTTATAACTTTTTTTTTTATATACGAAAAGACTATAAATTAAGATGAAAGCCTCTTTGGCATCCCGAGTTTACAACGTCAAACATTAAGGCTCTTGAAGCCTCCAAAGGGACTCTATTTGTCCACACATTTCCACTAGTACAGTTGTGGCCTAGATTAGCTAAGCATCAGCTACAAAATTTGCTTCCCAGAAGATATGTCGAAAGGAGATTGAGTTGAATCTTGTAGCAATGTCTTGGATATCTTGAACAAATTTTTTTTTTTTTTTAGAACTCCAAAGTTGTAGAGATTCCCTTGGAATCTTGATTTAAAATTGTAGAGAGTCTCCCGAAATCTTGATTTAATTTAGAGATTCTCTTGCAATCAGGATTAATTTTGCAAATATGACAAGGACTCCAAATAAGCAGGTGACAAAGCTCATAATATCAGAGTATTTTTGTTAATATTTATGAAATAAATCCTTGATTTTTCCAAATAAAATATTTGTTCACAAATTTCAGCAATCAATATATTGGTGTCATATATAACAGAAAATTTAGAATTCCTGCCATATTTTCCTAGTCTCAACTAGGAAATTCCTTACGTGAATAACTCTTGCCTTTCAATATAAATAGAGGCCCTCCTCCAACCCATCCTTCAACATTCAGTATTGGGCTGGCAAGACTTGATTGACTATAGCTCTCAATTTGCAGCCCAGTCGTGCCGTGTGCTTGGCGTTGCAATGTGATTTGTTGTGTACTCAATTCTTTATTATCAGTCAAGGTGGTCACTTATTCTCTCTTTCACTATCTTCTGACAGGAGCTTGATTTCTTTAATTTGAGAATTTCACGTGTCGTTGGTGCAATAAGGGAGACTGAGGTATGTCTCTCTCTCTCTCTCTATCTTCTTTTTCTTCATACTCTGCCCTGATCTTCATTGAATATGTCTTGACCTTCTGACATGATATGGACCCATAGCATGGTTCTTTTTCTTCGGCTTGCTTCCCTTTGAGAAATCATTTTGCTTTCCCATATTAGATCTGATGAATGCACTTGCAGACCCATAGCATGATTTTTTTATCACACAAAAGCATGATTCATCCATGTCCTTCTAATCATTCTTGTCTCATGACGTGACTTTTTTTTTTTTTTTTTATTTTATTTTTACCGATACAGCTTTGGGACTCATCCATGATTGCATATTTGCATGTGCCTTGACGATAATGCCCTTTTTTTTTTTATAATAAAACAATACTACTTTTATAATCACATTGAGGAAAACAAACTCCAAGCACCCAAGAATCTGAGGCCCCACTTTGCAACTCATTATTGATCTATCAGAATAGATGAACGTAGTTGCTATTAGGCCTGACATTTAAACCCTAATCCGCAAACCAGCAAACTCGCACTATACCCGCACGCTAAAAATCTGCACAACCCGCCCGTTTATTAATTCAGGCTAAAAAAAGTCCGCACGCAAAAAACCAGCAAATTAATGGGTTTTGCGGGCTAAACCCGTTGGAACCCATTAACTTAAAATCCTTTCCAAAAACCCATTTCCCATTACCCATACGGGTTCCACATTTTTTTTTCAACCAGGGCATTTTTATAATTTTTCTTATTCTACATGAGGATCCGACAGTTGGATCTTCGTATAATTGTGAAAAAACGATTCAAAAGGAGATCTGTGAGAATTCGACTGTTGGATCGTCGTATAATTTTGTGAGGATGATTCTAAAGGCGATCTGGGACGATCCAACCGTTGGATCTTCGTATAATTGTGCAAAGATGATTCAAAAAGCGATCCGTGAGGATCTGACCGTTGGATCGTCATATAATTTTGTGAGGATGATTCTAAGGGTGATCCGGGACGATCCAACCGTTGGATTGTCGTATAATTTTTAGAGGATGAACCTAAGGGCGATCCCTTAGGATTTGACCGTTGGATCGTGGTATTATTTTGAGAGGATGAATCTAAGGGCGATCCGTGAGGATCTGACCGTTAGATTATCGTATAATTTGAGAGGATGAACCTAAGGGCGATCCGTGAGGATTTGACCGTTGGATCGTCGTATAATTTTGAGAGGATGAACCTAAGGGCAATCCGTGAGGATCTGACCGTTGGATCATCGTATAAATCTGTAAAGATGATCATCTAGGTGATCTGTGAGGATCTGACTGTTGGATCGTGTATAATTTTGAGAGGATGAAACTAAGGCGATCTGTGAGGATCTGACCGTTGGATCATCGCATAAATTGGTAAAGATGATCCTCTAGGTGATCCGACCGTTAGATCATCGTATAAATCGGTAAAGATGATCCTCTAGGTGATCTGTGAGGGTCCGACTGTTGGATCGTCGTATAATTGTGATTTGTGAATCATTTTTGTCAAAAAAGGAAAGGAAAAACAAATCTAAAAAGATAGAAAATAAAAATTTCAAAATAGAAAACCAAAAAAGTTCATATAGAAAAATGGCAAATGAGGGGTTATATACATAAGTCTTAATTGGTTTTAGTTGCTTTGATAAAAAGTTTTTTTTTTGTTTTTTTTTTTTTTAAATTTGTTTATGGGTCTTAACGGTTTTAACAAGTTCCAACGGAAAACCCGCAAACCCGTCGGGTTTGGCCCGCGAAACCCGTTAAGCTAGGGTTCTTATCGGGTTGGCCCGTTAAGAACCCAACCCGTTAAGAACCCGCACCGTACCCACACTATACCCGCACGTTGCCAGGCCAAGTTGCTATGAAGGCAACAAAGAATTATTTTTATATTAGGTATTTCATGGATTTTGCACATGATAACAGTATGAGGACCATCACAAAACCTCTAGCAGAGGAGCCGACTGCTGTTGGTAACTCTTTTTGTTGTAGATCCATTTCGGAACCACATATCTACTAGGTTATGTAGTGGAGAGGATTGTATGCACCGACAGACACTGTCGGTTATTATCTTTAAAAAAATAACAGTCACTCATTTAATCCACTCCTTTATATATTTTAATATCAAAAAAATTACATCCATTCATATTGCAAGTATCCATGCACTGACGGTGCATGAAATACACTCTCGGTTATGTAGTTACAATGTTGAATCCATAGTCTGACCCCGGCACATTTTTTTTTTTTTTTCGAGTTCGAAGCATGATTCTCTTTTTCTTAATCATTCATTCTGTCACATGCCCCACACTCTTCTTTCTCATGATGCCGCAGCCACCTTTTTTTTTTTCCACATCATGCATGCGTTTTGAAAGTTGTTTAATATATATATATATATATATATATATATTTTTTTTTTTTCCCCTTTCTTTCAGGGCTTTGGTGATAGGCTTGCTGCTACTAGTGTGTTGCTTCTCGAGGGAACTTGAGGCTTACTCTTTACCCATGAAAGGAACATCCAATGCAAAGAATGACTCACAGAAAATTGACCCTACAGGTACAATTCTTAACTCTTGTGTATTTTCATTGCATTTTAAGCCCTTTTTTTTTAACTGATGATACATGCACAGGTCCACTCACCAAGGTGCATCCTCCCAAGTCTTTGAACACCATAGCCTTTTCAGAGGCCTCTCTTGGTGGAGCTGCTATTATAGATGCTAGTCAAAGACTTCGTGATATTCGTCAACAAGCTGCTACCGCAGTTGTGAACAAATTGAAGATATGATAATGAAGCACTCCTCAAAGACCATTCTTTCCAGCAAGGGGGAACTTGACAAGCTGATAGCTGAGCTTAGTCATTATGGGATTGATCCTTCATCTGTAAGGGGAAAAGTTGAGGGATTGTTGACTAGTGCTGACCAATACAACTTGGCACGGCTTTCTTGTTCATGCAAGGCTACTCCAGGCACACGTAATCAACGTCTGGCTGACATAGAGTCAGAAATTGCGAGGTCACTTCAATTCGTCAAGCTGACTCTGATCATCGCCAATCTGCATTCAAGTCTTTGGAGAAATTAAAGGAGGAGCAACGAAAATTGGAGCAAACAGTGACTTTACTAGACGAGAGACTTTTACTACAAGAGAAGAAGCTTGTCGACCTAGAAAAGAGAAGACTCAAATCCAAGAGACCCCGAGGTGAACACTGCAGAGCTTGAGATGACAAATCATTGCGAGATATTTTTGAGAGCCACCGCAATAGCTTCAGGGTTTGACTTGGGTGTGAAGAGTTGTTCTCCCTTTGTAGTCTATGATGATTTTTCACTTTCCTTTATTACTTGTAATAAGTCAAACTTTGACAGTCATAACTTATTATGGAAATAAAGTACATTCTATTTATTACTTTATGAATGGTAACAAACCTTTTATTTTATTTGATTTGACTGAACTTGAGATTGTTATTCCCAAGCTACCTACGTATCCTTCTAATGAAGGAATAAGTCATCACGTAGTTCAAGTGTTTATGGATGAAGTGAAATTTTGTTTTGTTTTGTTTTGTTTTTTTTTTTTGTGTGCCATGTGCAGTTTAGCTCGTGCTGGCTAGGAGCGTCTTCTTACTTTCTTCAAGCATAGTACCTTTTCAAGAACTTTCCATATATGGGGCCAATTCTCAGGCCATCTTCAGCCACAATTTTGTAGGCTCCATTGGTGTAGACTTCGCTGACGACATAAGGTCCATCCCACTTTGACTTGAACTTAGGACCAATCTTGTGTGTCATGATGATAGGTTTGCGCACAGCAAGAACTAGGTCGCCAACTTGAAAGGATCAGGGTTGAACCTTTATTGAAAGCTCGTGACATTCGAGCTTGATAGCATTCCAAGTGCTGCTATGCATCAAGTCTCTTTTCATCTAAGGCTTCCAACTCTTGAATGCGTAACTTGCCATTCTCTTCATCAGTCAGTCCTTCTTGCAAAGCAATCCTCAGATATCGAATTTGTTTCTCTAAGGGTAAGACCGCTTCAACACCATATACAAGGGAGTAAGGTGTAGCTTTCGTGGGAGTTCTATATGTCGTCCTGTAGGCCCAGAGCGCCTCGCCATTCTTTCATGCCAATCCCTTTTTGTTTTGCTGACAGGCTTTCGTCAAATATTACACAATGTCTTGTTGAATGCTTTAGCCAAACCATTAGCTGGGGCGTTGTACATAGAAGAAAAGTGTAGCTTGAAGTGATATTTCTCACAAAGTTTCTCCTTGACACTATTGGAAAAGTATTGGCATTGTCTGTGATGATGCAACGCTAACACCATATCGTTGGATGATATTCCTTTGATGAAGTCAACAACATTTTCTTTCTTTATTTCCTTAAGCGGCACACCTCTGCCCACTTTGAAAGGAATCCGTAGCTGCTAGAATGTATGAGTGATCGGTGGAGAATTTGGAGTTATGGGCCCCACAGCATCGAGTCCCACACATCGAAGGGGTAGGAAGCAATCGTTGGATGCAATGGCTCTGGTGGTTGATGGATGAAGTTTGCGTGAAACTGACAGGCTTGACACATTTGTGCATACTCCATGCATCTTTCACCATGGTGGGTCAATAGTAACCATCATCTTCACTTGAAAGTGGAGCTTAGGACCTGACTGGTGAGCTCTGCATACTCTTGATGAGCTTCCTCCATAGCCTTAGCAACTTCCTCTTTCCCCAGACATCTAAGAAGCAATCCATCGAATGATCGTCGATAAAGAGTCTCCTTGTAGTCGAAGAAGCGTGATACTCTTCGTCTTATGTCCGAGCGTTGCTTTGGGTCATCAGAAAGCTTATTTCGCTTGAGGTAATCAATCAATGGGTACTCCAGTCATCAACATCGATCACGTAAACAGAGACAACATTGGAATCTTCATGCCAAAGTCAGAGATTGCCGGTACGACCACAGTTGGCAGATTGGAAGGTGTATGATTTCATCCTCTGATAATGCCAAAGCTGCTACTAAGTTGGCCAAAGCGTCTGCCGTTTGATTTTCTTTTCTTGGCACATGCGTCAGTGTGACAGCATCAAACCCTTTAAGAGTTGTGTGGCAAGCTGAAATAAGGAACTAATCCTCTTTCTTCACTTCATAGATAGTTACCAAAAAATGAAAAAGAAAAGAACAATACGTAGGGAGTACAAAGGGATTTGTTTATTGTAAAGAGGTTGCAAAAAGGGGTCCCATATTATCAATAGGGACACATATCTGTGCCTTTATTTTCTGTAAGGGACAAATATGGACTTGTGTGCCTATTGATCAACTATAGAGACAAATATGGATTTGTCCCAAATATGTGTGCCATTTGGGCATATTTCTAGTAGTGTAAGTAGTTAACTCTAGCTGAATTTGTGTACAAACTATGTGTTAAATTTAATGTGAAGCATGCCATGAATTTCTACTTTATTAATTAGTTTAATTATTCATCATTATGCATCTACAATTTATCACTAAGGTTAGTAAGTGATGATAATTTCATGGAAGTATGCTAGGCTTGACAAACTTAGTAAACTAAAGCATGTTCAAATGTAGAAATGGTAATCTTATGATAATAAAAAAAAAAGGTTGCTTTGGGTACCTTACATTGGGCTTATCATGTGAGTGTGGGTTAGGTTTCTGATAATCAAGGAATTGGTAGAAACTAAAGGTTTGTAGGAGAGTTATTTTTGATAAGATTTGGTTACTTAGGTTTGGCATAAAATAGGTTAGGTGTGATGCCTTACAATCCCTTTCATCTCATTTGATCAAATCTTTTCCACTTTCTTAGTTTATCAACTTTATTTGAACTTTAGTTAAATCAATTGAAAGCAATTCACTACTTTACCTTGTTAGTATCACCCTTAGTAGTCTTGGCCACCAAATGTCTAGGCTATTGAACACTTAGATAATGGTACACTTGCATGTGTTTTCTAGGTTTCTTTTGCGGTAATCTAGTTAGGATAGAGCTTCCCCAATCCTTGGTTACGATGCTCTACACTTTCCCTTGGAGCTTCCCCAATCTCTTGGGTGCTTGGGCATGGATTCTATGATCGAACTCGAAGAGAAAGACTTGGGCATGAATTGTTTTCCTGATTGGAGGTAAGGAATGGAATTAGGAGTGATGATGATGGACATGGTTAGCTATGGCGGAGGTGAAGAAGAGTAGAGGTGCTTTTGGTTGCGGGAGAAGAAGCCATGGAGAAGAAGAGAGGGATTGATATGAAAAAGGATAAAATTAGAATGAAAATTTTGACAAATATATTAAAACGACCTGATTTAACATTATTTTTAAAATATTGAGGACTATTTTAACATGGAGAAGTTTTGGTGATTTTTTTTCGAGTTAAAGAGTTCATATGATATATATGACCCTGAATCATGGGTAACAAATAGTACAAGAAAGACAACTTTATTTAGACAATGGTAGCGCCTAGAGTAGTCTATGCTAACAAAAATAACTTGCCTCGCAGACAATCTATTATGTCTGACCCTAGACACCGAGCATGCCATTGTGGTATGCTAAAGCCAAATAATTCTACAAGCACTTCTAGAGAAGCTCCTATTAGCATAGACTCGAGACATATCGATCGAACTGATTGTACTTGTCACCTAACTAGACTAAGACACTAAATCAGGACAAAATCCATCAGAAACCTAATGGAGATTTATTGGAAATACAAAAAGTAATATATAGACATAAAAGAAACAACCCAACACGGCTCGAAGATGATTACCAGCCCAAGGCCAAGCCCAACAAGGCTGACCCGACCCAACTCATCCTACCATCAGCAACACGATCTCAACACCGCTCCACGACCATCGTCGCCACCATTCCAGAGCTGCTAGCTTGCTCCCGCCGACGCCACCACCCAAGCCAACGCACTTGTGTACCCTTACGACCTAATCCCGACTAGAAACAAATTGCACAATGTACCAAGCCACTCCTTAGAATGCCACCATTACCTCGAGAATTGCCGTCATCACTCCATGAACCTGTGCCTCCATTGCCCATGCCGCCAGTGAGAATGAATTCCATTGACCAACCGCTACTGAACCCCCCCTCGACTAGCAATCCCATCGAACCACAAACAGGGCCTAGAAACACTACCACCGGTCAGGCAGCCGTGACACAATTAGCTTGGCCAGAGGTCGACGCCAATGCGGGCTACCGCTAGACAAGCTCTGCTTGACACGCTGGAGAGCTGCTAGACTAGCCAATGAAAGTTATATGAGAAGTTTGGGTGATTAATTTAACATTAGGTGCTTGGAAATTTTTATCATTTATCCTATGTAATATTCATTACATATAAGTACATTTTGAATGTTTTTTTAGCCATAAGGCCACCCACTATTTTTTTCCTGCATAAGGCCACTAAATTAATAAAGGTGTTGAATTTTGGATATAAAAACCAATATATTTACATAAATATCACTAGAGTAAAAAGTCAACAACCATTCTCTCTCCCCTTTTTGGTGAGGTCTCCGGCGGGTCTCCGATCGACCTTCGTCCAACTTTGGCGGGTCTCTGGCTGACCCCCGGCCAATTTCGGTAGGTTTCCGGTCGACCTCCTGCCAACTCCAGCGGGTCTCCGATCAACTTCGGCGAGGTCTCCGGCGACCACAAAAGCTGTTGTCACTAGTAACAAAAAATACTATGGTGAGATTTCCGGCGATCTCCGGTAAGGTGACTAAGGTCACAAAAACTACTGTCACAAACACTAAAAGCTACTATCACTAGCAACAAAAACTAATATGGTGAGATTTTCAGCGACCTCTGGTGAGGTCATAAAAGCTACTGTCACAAGCACTAAAAGCTACTCTCACCAGTAACAAAAGCTACTGACTCAGGCAAGGTCTCGGGCAAAATTTCCAACAAGGTTTTTGATAAAGTTACAAAATCTATTGTCACCACTAAAAGCTACTCTCACCGGCAACAAAAACTACTTTCACTAATAACATAAAGTAACTCTCACTAGCAACAAAAGCTGTAGTCACCAAAAGCTACTCTCACCAGCATCGAAAGCTACTCTCACTAGCAACAAAAACTACTGTCACAACAAAATCTACTCTCATCAGCATCAAAAGCTACTCTCACCAACAAAATCTACTGTCACCAACACCAAAAAACTACTGTCACCATCAACTAAAACTTACTCTTATCAATGCCAAAAGTTAATCTAACCAACCCCAAAAACTATTCTGACAAACAACAAAAGCTACTCTTAGCAACACTAAAAACTACTACCAAGCAGAATAAAAGCTACTCACAGAACTAAAAAGTTATTTACAGACTGAAAAAGTTATTCCCAATTATCAAAGCTACTCCCAACATCTGAGATAGCAATTACTAACTGATACAAAAGCTACTCTAAAACATCAAAACAAGTATATATTTACAATGTCAAATGTTTGAATCAAAACATCCGATTTCAACCAAACACAATCGCAATTAGGCACAAATTCAGCCAAATCGTCCGAAACCAACAACAACGAAACTTTTCGCAATCAAAACAAATCAAATCAAGGACCTGTTAGTCCCAATTATTCCTAAAAAGAAAAATAAAAAAAATTGAGCTAGTTGCTCGCCTAAGAGGAGCAAGGAGACTCGGTTCCGCCATAAGCTCAATAAACTGCTTGTGTTGTCGCCGGCGCCACTAGAGGATAATAGGAGAGGTCGGGCTAAGGCTCCTCCCTCTGGCCTCCGGTGCTCAGCGGCCTTTGACCACTAGAATTCTGGATTTTAGCTAGATTTGTGAAGCAGTTAAAGAAAAAAAGCTCCGGCTCCGACATGCTTTGATTTTCTCATCATATAATGGCATACTAGTTCAGTTCCATGACTTCCATCTAAAGAGAGCCGAATCAAATCCACCTAGTCAATTACAATTCCATCAGATCCAGATCCAAATTAGAATCTCTGAATTCATTTAAAACCTTATGCAAGAAGCCAAGAAAGCGAACCTCATTTTCTTCTTTAAGATTGAGAGTGCCGACGAAGGTGAGCGATTGTTGTGGTGGTCTCCTCGAGCTCGATGAAGTCGTCGGTGGTGATCCAGGACACCTCGGTCACTGTAGAACCCTCAGAATCGACGACGACGAACCATCGCCTCATCGAACCGTCTATTTGACCAGGACGAGGTCATTGTTGAGTGCTACAAGTACGGCTCCTACTCGAACTTGTGTGGCGGGCTTCTGACGGTCTTCACCTGCTGGAGCCTAGCGAGATGGTGTCGGAGGAAGGGTTTGCTGTAGTTGGAGGACGAAGAAGAAGAGAGATGACTTCCTCGGGAGAGTCGTAGAAAGAGAGATTAATTTGATATTAAATGCTTGATTTCTTAGGTAAAAGGGTAAATTCGTCAGAGATGGAAAAATTAGAGGATGCAAGTGGCTTTATGAAGACAAAAAAGTTGTATGGTTTTATGACTAATTAAAGTTTCAAAATAAGAGCAACTCCAACAGATTCCCTATATTTTGATTTTTCTCTCTACTTTAGGGATTAATGAGTCTCTTTTGCTCCAACAGATTCCCTATAACTATCTCTATTTTAGGGAATGTGAGGAGAGAGAAAACTAAATTCCCTATATTTACAGCAAACTCTCCAAAATTTTAAAGAAGAATATAGAGATTTTATAGATTACCCTAACCTAGGGAATCTGTTGGAGATGGAGAAAAAAAATAGGCTAAAAGTTTGATTTTTGCTTCTCTATAATACAAAAATTATAAGAAAGCTGTTGGAGTTGCTCTAACACTTGTGTGTAATTTTCTATATTTATTTAAAAACATTTTCTTTTTTTTCTTTTTTAAGCGGTAGAATGTTTGGGAGTTGGGACAATACTCCATTCGTACTCTATTACCTTTTTTTTTTTTGGTAATGATACTCTATTACTTTTTGGGTGGTGAAGTTCTCAGAAACCCAAAACAGAAAAGAAATGGCAAGCGCTCCTTCTCCTCCGTCGTCGTTGAAGGCAAACATGGCAGCAGGAGACCCCAAATTCGATCTCGTGAAGCAGATTGGCAGCCACGAGGTTACAATAGCAGAGCTCAATGCTCTTTCATCGTCCCGGGTATCTTTCTTTCTCTCTCTCTTCTCCCAAAATAAAATCCAAAATTTATGATTTTTGTTATTTGTTTCATCAACCCAATCTTATGAATGCGTTGGAATAGTATATGAATCGTGTTTGAGTAGAAATTTTTGGCTATTTGGTTTTGGAAAAAAAAAAAAAAATTTGAAGTTGGGGTGGGAGTTTGGTTACGCAGACACTGTAGCTATTCCTTCAGGTTTGGATTTGATTTGTGCATTTGAGAGTTTCAGAATCTGCTTCACCATTTGGACTCTATTATATGCACTGATGAATAGTTGTTAAGACGTATTTAGGTTCTGTGCTGCCGATGAGGTTAGTATAACTGTATGAGCAATTGATTCAGAGTCACTAAAGCAGGGGCTTGCATATACTAGTTGTTCATTTTGATATGCTGTAGAGTTTTGTTAATTAGTAAGCAATTCATCACTGCTAAGAGTCTCTCTCTTTTTCTTTCTAGCATATTGGTTAGTTGTACATCTTATAATGCAGGTTTCAAATTTCTATGAATTACTTTCATACCGAACTTTAGTCAGAATTGAGCATTATTTGCACTTTAGTCAAATCATACTTACATTAACTTTCATCGATAGCAATCTATTTGCTGATTAGTTTGGTGATAATTGGTTTCCAAAGACATCTAACTAAAGAATAAGCATCCTCAATGCTTGTGTTGATTATACTTTAGGTTGGATGACTTATTCATGTAAATACTATTCCCATCACTCATCACTAGTTTCTGCTGCCACCAGTTCGTTTTGAGTTCTCAGAAATCGAACATTACTCTTTTTTCCCCCTCCTTTAGCACCGACTCATTGTCACCACCTTCTATTTCTCCTGTCTCCTCCTATTCAACTTCCCAAGGCCTCACATAAATCTTGTTGGAAAATTTTGACTAAAATTGAGAGAAAATTAGGAGTTAGAAGGTGGAGAGAAAAAATCTTTTGATTTTGTCTTATTCTTGATGATTCAATAACAAAATCAAAAATAAAAGAATTGGGAAGAAGGTGAGAAAGAATTTGTGATAGTCTTGGGTACCACTAAAGTCCGAACAAGTGCGTCAGAAACATTATAAATGTCTTGATGTTAAGGGCAGAGAACAGTGATGTTGAGTATGGGAAGATGATTCAGACCAGAATATTGACAAATGAGTTTGGTAAGGGGTTGCTGCTCTGAAGCTCATGCAAATGGCTACAATGAAGCATCACACCTCGTTCTGACAGTCTCATTTTACACAAGTCCAAAGTACCTGAACAGTTGATTGATTCTGAAATCATAGTGATGCAGGACCAATAGACGAACCTGCAGAAGTAAGGATGTTGTCGGAATAATCTGCTGTGAACTCAAGAAACAGAAAATTAACTACTGGAGTTAGACCAGTAGGTTCTAAGAATCACACCTAGGATTAGGTTGCATCACACAAACCTGGAGAGAAGCAAAGAACCTTCTTTGCCACGTCTCTTTTAAACTTTTATTGGCTTCTGTCATGTAGATCCTCCATCACATAGGATAAACACATGAATTGGAGAACAATTGATTTGGATGAGAAGTGAGGGCTGAGGATGATGGGAATGGTTTTCATTGGAGCGATTTTCCAATTGAAAGTGAATTGAAGGTTGTTCGGAGGACGAAGCAACTCAAATATGGCTGAGATGTCTCATCTGATGGAGGTAATGACTAAATCATGGATGAGATTGATTTTGATGTAAGGACTTTCTTATTTGAGCACATGAGAGGGAAGAATTAGCGAAGGAAACCACTTTGCCAGTTGAAAAACAGATGCTTAAGGTGGCAATCTCTGGAGAGCAGCCGTCATGTTACAAAAGAAGAAATACTGAAGTTTATGCTGGTGTCGAATGATATTTGCTAGGATTGTCAATCAGCAAAGTGAGGAGGAATGGTTGATTGCTGGCCAGAATGGCTTCTCAGCATTTCAATTGGAGGATAGTGGGGTGTTGTTGCTAAGGGAAGAAGTAGAAAAGGAGGTAAGTGGAAGATGGAGTAAAAGACATTTCAGGTGAAGTAAAACATGAGAAGAAGGGGGCAGGAAGTAAGAAGGGGAACAGCAAACGGTATGAATGACGATCATTAGCTGGAATCCATGGAATATAAGTGGGGTGGCGGGCCGTAGAAAAAGGCAAGTAGTGAAGGATCAGCTATGTAGAAGTGGTGCTGGTATGATCGGCGCAAGTGGAAGATGGAATAAAAGAGATAACTTGTTTGAAGTAAAAGATGAGAAGAAGGGTGCAGGAAGTGGAAAGGGGACAGAAAAAGGTATGAATGAAGATTATTAGCTGGAATGCCTGGAATAAAAGTGGTCTGGTGAGCATTAGGAAAGAGCAAGTGGTGAAGGTTCCAAATTCCAGTGTTGGATTTCTCTATCAGAATGTGGTAGACGATGTGGTATTGTGATGTTACATATTAGTATATTACTAAGTAGATCTCTGTTGTGGAATCCATAGTGGGTGCTTTCTATTTCAGTTAAACTAGAACAGATAGGTGCAAAACTGGTGGTTATCCAGTGTTTATTGGCCTTATAAAGCTAGAGTGTAGCTTTTGGGAGGAGTTAGCAAACCGTGAGCCATGTTGGTGTGTAGGAGGATATTTTCATGTGGTCAGATTTACTTCCGAAAGATCAATGGGTGAAATGCAAAAGTGAAATTTGAAAAAATTTAGTAACTTCATTTTGGGCGCCAATATTTGTGATGGAGTTCTTCACAATGCGAAGTTCACTTCCTCTAATATGAGGTAAGAAGCAGTTTGCTGCAGATTCAATAGATTTTATGGTCGAGGGGAGACAAATTCGTAAACTTGAGGCAGCTTGCTCTTCCAAGGTAACATTTGATCATTATCCAATTCGTTGGGCATGCCAAAAGTAATATGGGGTCTGAGGCCTATAGAGCCAAGATATATGGTTGGAGCATGCTTCCCTTGTGAAAGATAAGTGGTGGGATGATGGGAGTTTCAAGATGGGAGGGTTAAGCCTAAATTTTAAAAAGAAAACTAACAGAATGGAGTAAAGGTTGGGAGACTAGGGGAAAGAAAGAAGAGCTGGATGTACAGCTGACTATATGGATGTATTGGAAAGAGGGAGGGCCTGAATGAAGAAGAGGACGGACAGGCTTCCTCGAGGAATAGATTTGGTTAATTGGTCTTTATAGAGGGGAGTAATGGAGGCAAAGAGAAAAACTGCGGTAGTTGAAGTGATGTAGGGTCAACAACTCTAAATTTCATACAGTGACTAATTGAGAAGGAAAAGATAATTGAGTAAGTTAGAGTAGTTGAGGACTTCTAATTTTTTCTTTTAAAAGGGGTAGTTGAGACTTGGATTGCTTTGAGATTTGAGAAACTTATTGAGTAAGTTGGATCGCTTTAATTATGCAAGATTGTATTCAAGCTCTGAGAGAACTTGCTGGGGTCTTGAAGGATTGGAGTGGGGCACAAGTTTAGGCAAAATTGAGGTGAATATAAGCTCAATTTTGAGTTTCAAATTGCTGCTGAAGGATAAGTCTCCAGGACCTGGCGGTTTTACAGTGCTATTATTTCAGCGATGCTGTGACAAGGTCTTTTGGAAATTTATTTATTTATTTTCAGAATAGAATAGTTAATGCAGAAGGCAGATCAGTTCTTGAAAATTTGGAATTAGAGACCCATAAGTCTGATAACCAACCTTTCTAATATCATTGCTAAGCGCTAGCTGCTAGGCTTTGAGAGCTATGACTTCTGATAATATCATCACTACAGGTGCCCCTATGTATGAACGTTTTATCTTTGCATCAGTTTGTTATTCTGCAGGTTTTGAACTTTTATTGAAAAGAATATAAGAATGGAAAAGGAAGAATACTTGAATGTGTTGGTTAGGAACCAGCAATAAATTAAGAAGGGATTTATTTCCTTAGTCCCTAGTCCCTAGGGTGAAAGACCAAGCGGAATCTGGGTTTATTGGCTGTACTTGGTAGCCATACTCCTAGCCCAGTTTCAGAGTAGGAAAGAGTTTGGAGAAATGAGAAAAGTAATAAACTACTTTGTAATAATAATTAGACGACGGAGATTTAAGGGAAGTTTTATGAATTACATGCAAAAATATTTCAAAGAACGGTTTCTTTGTGGGTTTGCTTTATGGACTATGCATCTAATTTATTATTTTTTAGTGGAATGTCTATTTCATGGTTGTGGTGATTGCAGTTTCTTTTAAATCTCTGTGGATTCCTAAATGTGTTATTTGTTAAAATTTTGATGTTGTCATATGTAATCAAGCTTGTCAGTTAAGTCTCGGGGTCTGCATGTACAATTTCATTTTCTGCTGAATTGTTAGTCAAAGATTTTAAAAAATGAGTAGGCTTGCTCTTTGATTTTATTTTTAATCTGCTCTGGCTTTTAGTTTTCTTGAGGTTTCTCACTTTCATTCTTTACTACATAAATTCAAAAACCCAGTTGTCATTCTCATCCTTTCTTGTGGATGGAATGCTTTCTTACTTTACTGAAATGTGAATTTTGTTTTCCTTAACTACAGACGGTGTATCAGAAGAATGGGAGCTTATTTTTCCATACGACAATCCAGAAAGCATCGGCATCTGAACAGAGTAGAAATTTTTCTATCAACTTCTAAGGTGACTTTCTCTGGCTTGGAAACAGCTCTACTGATGCAATTTTCCTTCTTCATTGTGGGTATTGGTCAGAATAACTAGATTTGGCTAAAGCAAGCCTTGGAAAGTTGAATTCTTCTTGATACGGCTTTGTCTACATTGATGCGTCGGCAGCTTTCTAAGGTAAAAAACCTGTGTGTTGATATTCACATTTATCATACATGTATTGGAGAATGAATAGCAGATTGCATGCAGATGCAGTATGTTTATGGGTGCAATTTTTTTTTTGTCCTGCTGCTTATGATCAATAGCTTCTGCATCCAGCCAAGGTAATAAAGGAAAGTATTGCAGAAAATGTTCCCTTGACCTGTCCCTGTAATGATATATGTAAAGTAGTCTTTATATCTTGTCAATACATAATCAAGTACAAGCCTTGTGGACAAGTGCCCACCACAGCGATATTAGTCTGAACTAAATAACAATCAAGTACAACCATTCTGTGTAAACCTAGGTGTGTGTCATATTTGTGTGAGTATAAGGGTCAGGTTGAGGAAGGTTCTTTATGTTGGTGTGCGCTATACAGTAGTCCGGGTGGAGAAATCAAATGATTAGGGGGCTGGGGGTCATGATGATTGGATTGAGCGAAATATGGTTCAGAAAGAATTGAGATCTTTGGGTGGTGATGGTGATGGATAGAACTGGGTCCCGAGGAAGAGATTGATGTCAACTGGATAGATTTGATATTAAGAAGACAGTTGGGAGGAGACAAAATTAAGGGTATATTTAGTATTCATACTAGAGGATAACCATATGGGGGTCTAAGTGTCTCAACTAAACCCGAAAGCTACCTAAAACCTTCGAAATTGTTTTGGTATTCCTCTCATAGCTTTAACCAAATAACTTTTATTGCGTGATATGTTCTTCAAGAGGAAAAGCTCCTGTTCACTACCTAGCGAATGAGTCATAGTTCTTCAAATCACATGAGGATTGATCTGATGCTCATATTTTTCTCATTTCTGGTTCTTGCATTTCAAATTAAGGGATTTTGTGTATGGTTGATGACTCGATTTCTATTCATGAGGACTGATATGATACTTTTATTGTTTTAATTGGTCCTTTTTTTTTTTTGGTTGAACAGGATAAAGAACGAGTGCATTTCTTTTTGCATAGAATTGTGCTGCTTGGGAGTTGAGGAGACATTTTCCTTGTTTGTTTTGGTCATAGAACAAAATTTCCTTTGCTTTTTGTATTTCTATTCATGAGGACTGATCTGATACTTTTACTGTTTTAATTGGTCCTTTTGTTGTTGTTGAACAGGATAAAGAAGGGGTGCATTTCTTGTTGCATAGAATCGTGCTGCTTGGGAGTCGAGGAGACATTTTCCTTGTTTGTTTTGGTCATAGAACAAAATTTCCTTTGCTTTTTGTATGTCTCGGTGTTACCATCGTTAGCTTTAGCATATAGATATATTATTGAAGAGAAGTAGTCATGGAAACTTTTGGAGAAGAATGTTGTACAACTCAAATATGACTTTTGAAGTATATTAATGAGTTATTTTCCCGAATACCTTCATCTGTTTTAGATTTATTGTGTTCTTTGTAGTTTTACATCTTTGCACCATTTGGTGATCCCTTGCTTCTGCTGTTTCTTAAGTAAGTGCTATTTACATCCCACATTTCCGTCACAGAAATGTCAACTAAGATCAGAAGTTAATTTCCTTTTCCATCTCTGCTCATTAGTAAGAAATCTTCCACGACAAAGCAATTATGTGAAGCATTTATGAGCAGCTTCCAAAGATGCTTGCAATTCTGTTAAGCATGATTGACAGTAAACTTACTAGATGTGCGCCACCAAATTACTGTATCAGCACCCCTATCATGACAACCAGCTGGAATCAACAATTTGATCATTGCCTGGTGGAATCATATTCAATCCTTAATACCAGCTTGGTGGGCAACCATTAAACCATGAAGGAGCCCCAAAGAGAGGCAGAGTATATAGAGGGTGATTTCACAGTTTGTCTGTAGCCACGTCCTGTTTCACCCTTTATTTTTTTGCAAATTGGGAGGGAAAACGAATTTTCTTCCAAAATTAGAGAATAGTTGATAACTTCCATCAAATCAAGACCAAAACACCTCTGATAGTATTGAGTTACATAAAAAACTGGCTGGTCGATGAAGCCAGGTTTGTAGGAAAATGTGGCAGAATGGTCTTATATTTTAGTCAAGCGTGTGCGCCATAGTGCACATCAGTCTTGCTGTGTTCCATTTACTGTTGAGGCAGTTGGCACTTAACTAATATTACATAGTGGATGAATCCAATTTTCTAATTTTGAAATCTTAACATGCTAAGAATGCCGGATACCAACTGATCCTCGTGCAAATTTCAGAACACTAAATAAGGGGGATCTCATAAAGATAACACATCACAATTTGTCATAGTAGGGTTAGCCATGCCAAGAAAATGTTATCTGAAACATAGAAGCATCGCTGTTGTTTAATATTGGTTTATAATGCAAATTTGATCATACTGTATTTTACGATGCATATGTACGTTGAATTAAACAAGTTGGAAAATTCTACAATGTGTTAACGTATGACATGCATACAATTGCTTTAAAAGTGGTAAAATGAGTCATCAAAATAGTAATATTAGTTTACAAAGTGGTAACATGAGTTCTTAAAGTGGTAAATTTTCTTAGTTTACCATATGAGTCCTCAAAATAGTAATATTAGTCCTCAAAGTGGTCACATGAGTTCTTAAAGTGGTAAAAATAGTTGATGTATGAGAAATGTTAACATACCATAGCTTTACCCTAAACAAGTCTAACTACCTAAATGAATAATAAAACATTAAATTAATAAAGAAATTAACATCGATATATAATCATGCTTCCCAGTCAAAATACCAATCCGCGGACTCTAAGGTCTCCAAGACGCCATTGATTTCATTTTTAGCTGAGATATCAAGAATTGGAATTTTCGGGGTTTTGAGGCCACTACGTGCATGTTCAACGCCTCCTATGTGGCTATTATTTTTCTATAGCTCATTAGTCCAGCTGAAGACTGGAGTCAACTGTATATGATTGAAAATTCAATGGAGAAAAGAAAACTGGTGTAGATTGAGAGTGAATTGCGGTTGAATGAGTCATAGAATTAGTCCCCCTTTCACACGGATGACTTTGTTTATGATAAGATTGGCAAATCTGTGGTCTATAGACTCAAGCTATTCACCATTTTTTTTCTCTTCAGTCTTCACAGCAACTTGAGAAACCTTGCATGAAATTTTCATTTTAAACTCTGCTCCCAAATTCAAAAACTGAGCTAAACTTTCTGGCCTAAATTAATGGAGATCTCATGCATGGGAGTGAGGATTTGCTTAGTATATATGCTACTGTTCCCCTGATGATCATCAACTTGGCCTCTTCAAATCTAAGAGGAAATGAGGTGGAAAGACTATCCTTGCTTGCCTTTAAATCTGAAATAGTCAGTGATCCTCTGGGCATCCTTAGCTCCTGGAATGATTCCTCCAACTTATGTGATGAGTGGCGAGGGATTACTTGCGGCGAAGACACCAGCGAGTCACGGTTCTGGACCTCCAGTCCAGCCACTGATGGGCATTCTATCTCCACACATCGGAAACTTGAGCTTTCTCAGGACATTAATCTTCAAGCAATAGCTTCAACACACCATTCCTCAAGAAATTGGTCGATTGTCCCGGCTGCAAGTACTACACTCGGGAACAACTTCTTCGAAGGTGATATCCCAAAGAAATTAGCCGATGCACAACTTTGATAAGTTTGCACCTGAACGGAAACATGTTGCATGGGAGAATTCTGAATCTTTGAGTTCTTTGCGGCAGATTCAAGATTTTGACCTCTCTCGTAACAACTTGTCTGGAACAATTCCCGATTATTTGCAGAATTTCACTTCTTGCTCATTTGAACCTATCCTTTAATGATTTTGAAGGTGAAAGTAGGAGTTTTCAGGAATACAAGTGTGGTTTCTATTATGGGAAACACACGAATTTGTGGAGGTGTACTCAGTTAGATTGCTCAATTTTATCTCTAATCGATCAACTCAAATAAGCCAAAATCATTTTCTAAGTATAAACCAATTATCCCATTTTTGTGGGACAATTGGAATGATTATCCTAGGGGTGTGCTTTTGTACGCCTCTATAGATCAGAAAGAAAGATTGAGCAAAGAAAAGCAAGAGTTCAGTCAACTTCAGAACGATCATTGGACATTTCATTCTTAAGTTGTCATATGGAGATCTCTTTCAAGCAACTGGTGGGTTCTCTTCTTGGAATTTGATTGGGGCCGGTAGTTCTGGTTCTGTGTTCTGGGAGTTCTCGATCAGCCAAAAGAAAGAATTGTTGCTGTCAAAGTACTCAATCTTCAAACGCGACTACTTCTAATAGTTTCATAGCTGAATGTCAATTCTTGAAAAACACTAGGCACCGAAATCTTGTCAAACTAGTGACTGCTTGCTCTAGTATTGATTTTCAAGGAAATGAGTTCAAGCTTTGGTTTTTGAGTATATGATGCATGGAAGTCTAGATGAGTGGCTGCATGATTCAGCTGACAGAGTAGTTGAGCTACCATTGTGGAGGTGCATTTGAATCTTATCCAAAGGGTAATATTGCCATTGACGTAGCTAGCGCTTTGGATTATTTGCACAATTATTTTCACACCCCAATAGTTCATTGTGATTTAAAGCCCAGTAACGTTCTCTTAGAAAAAGACATGACTGCCTGTGTTTGTGACTTTGGTTTGGCAAGTTACCTCCCGAACACTTCTTGTCCGGTTTCTTCGCTAGAAGCTCTTCAATTCGATAACGGGTACCATTGGCTATATTCCCCCAGGTAATACTGAATTGACCAATGCTTCAAATTCTTTCCTGAGATTTACAAGAAATGCAACTTCTTTATTTTAGTTTATGACTATAACCAATATGCTTTTATGCAAATAATGTATAGAGTATGGCATGGGAAGTAAGGTTGACACCTACGGAGACGTGTATAGCTATGGAATCCTGTTACTAGAGATGCTTACTGGTAAGAGGCAACAGATGACATGTTACAGACGACATCGACTTGCACAATTTTGTTCTGATGGCTTTGCCTGAACGTGTGAAAGAAATATATGATCTGTGCTTCTTCAAGAAGGAAAGGAGCACTAGTACAAATCCTGCAAGCAATAGGAATGATGTCAAAATGATGAAACACGAAGAGTTGAAGAGTGCCTTATTTCATTGCTAGGATAGGAGTTGCTTGTTCTGTGCATTTGCCAAAGCACGAATTGAGATTGGGAAAGTTTTAGCTGAACTACGTGTAATCAGGATGTACTGACTGGAACAGGATGCCTAGAGAGCACATGATAACTGCTTAAGGCCTTAGCTGCAATGATACAGTTGGTTGCTGGAGAGTCCACATAGTGTGACGGACAAACCAGCTTTCACTATTTGGTGAGTCCAATATATCATTTAATTTATGTAAAACTCCCAAGATTTGTCCGGATCGATGTTACTATAACAGTTCATTGAGTCATTTGTATTTATTCACAAGGAAAGTAGAAATAACCAACTGAGAATACCTTTGTTTGCGGTGTTCTGATTGAGAATCAAATCTCTTCTTCTAAGACATTTAAGACGAATTTTAGCAAACAGGCTCTGCATCGCACAGTAAAACCCTCAAATAGCACCTCTCTGATTCAACAGTAAACTAATTTTCTGCCTAATATTCTCCTGCAGAATTCAAATGTAGCTCTAACCAAATCTTCAGAATGAAATAGAAACATTCTCACTCAAATTGAATCTTGTTGAAGAAGTCGATCGAGTAAAGTTATGTCATTAAGAATGAGTCATGGCCATTTGTTAAGAATGTTACTTGTCTGGCAACTTAGATTTCAGGACCATTGTGTCACTGTCTCAATCCCTTATATACAATATACAGTAGATTGAATAACAGTTTTATGATCATCATACACCCACCTCACTCTTTACAAACCAGTCTCCATGTTTGCCTCTCTATAATGCCTGCTTCAAGCTATCTAAAGTTTTGGTATTTCACCATGCCCTACATTATTTTGGGATCGTTTTACTCTTGAAAATGTTTGAAGCACTTTGAAGACACAAGCACCAAGGAAATCTTGAAGAGAAGCACTGTGGAATTGCTTAATTAAGTTTTTCC
This sequence comes from Rosa chinensis, assembly GCF_002994745.2. NCBI lineage: Eukaryota > Viridiplantae > Streptophyta > Magnoliopsida > Rosales > Rosaceae > Rosa > Rosa chinensis. Next base: position 29,841,893 of record NC_037088.1, read on the forward strand.
TTTAGCAGAACCCAGGAAACAGCTTGAATATACTGTCATACTCTTTGATTTGCTCACTCTGTCCATTTGATTTTCCCTTTTCTTTTTCCTTCTCTTCGATTTTCCTAAATGCACCAAAGAGAATAATTTAATTCCAAACTCAATTCCCTTTCATATCAATACTCCGAAATTAGATGAAAATGAATCACTGACACAGTGACACCAGAACCAAGGATAGTAATATAAACACAATTCTATTAAGCACTATAAAAAGATATAAGAGTGTTTCAGCTAATAATGAAAGACATGATAGGAGGGAGTTCCCCTAGTGCATGGATTGTCTTCTTGCAGTACATGCTATCGATCAGGATCAGCTCCTATATATGATGTCAAAAATTAAAAGATACTTTGCTATCAGGTGGTCAAAGGCCCAAACACAATAAAAACTACAGTTCTACACTTGGAGACACCAACAGAGTCAGCAGCACGTAAAGCTTGGATAGACTAAGGGGATCCTGAAGAATATGAAGGCGTAATCCAAAGCATTATTGGCAAGACCATCTGCAACATTATCCTGGCTCTCGATATTGAATCAAATTTTTGAGAGAGCTAATGAGATTAATCTACAGTTTTTTTTAGACCAACTCCACCACGGCACTAGAATCATATTCGATAGTTACATAGATTATACCAGCATGCTGGGTAATTAATGATTACCAGCATACAAGATACCACTCCAAGTAGACGAACAAGAAGTTCTGGGAGTGTCTTTCACATGGAAATTATCTTCATGCTGCACTGTTCCTCATGAAACACTGAAATTCAAAAACAATAATTATAATGATTAATTATTATTGCATTTCAGCAGCGAAGGCAATATTAGGATGAGAGGGTGTTTCCTATTTTATTTTCACCTGCAATTAACTAACCAAGGATAGTTGATTAAGTAAACCAATCACACTCGAGTATCCAAGCCTTTCACTCTGAACTCTCTAAGTCCCACAGTTCTACCACTTTTTACAGCTAATTTGGATTCGCTTGTAACACTAGATCTTAAAAGAAAGACAATAGAAGAAAATAATAAAGCAAACCGCCAACCGAACCTCAAAATAAGTGGAATACACTGTAGGTACCTTAATAGACAACCAAGCCAAAAGTGCAGGGAACATAGCAAAGGAGGAGCAAAATGGCATATTGTGGAATTCATTACAATTCGTAGACACTATAAAAAACTGGTATTTGGGACCAAATTAACACAATCAAATTCCACTATGTGAGGGCTGAGACTACAGCGAGTGTCTAAGAATTCTTTACTAGCTGATTCAAGGCGCACATTAGCAATGCAAGAATTCTTTTGGTTAGGAAACAGAGAGGATTGTACAATTGGAAAAGGGTAATTGCGAGCTAAGTGATCAGAGGGTTCTAGCAATTAAATAACTCTCAACCTACAAAAGACTGAAAATGAGGCTAATCCAGAAGTGATGGTAAATCATATAATACGTCCAACAATTTATGGCACAGTTAAAGAGTATTACAGACCTGATCAGCTGGCAATTCTATACCATAGACATCATTCCACAATCTTCCTCAGCTTCAATGTTGCGAAACAGTCTATGGTATGTGTGCACTATAGGCTAACTTCCATATTAGCTAGGGCTACCATTTGGTTTGGTTATTATCAAACCGACCGAATACCAACTGATATTTTAGATTGATAAATAGACTTTTTGGTAATCGAAACCAATAAAACCGAAATCGAATATTACTGAAAAGTTTGTTTGATTTTTGGTAAATACAGAATCTATAGATTATCTAAATATTAACCATATATAGTTATACTCTAGTTTTCATAATAGGAAATATAATTATTTTCATAATAGAGCATATAGAGTTAATATTTATGCATTGAAAACTAGAATATTAGGAAATATACATGTACTACTTATCTAGTATTAACTATATGTACTCTAGTTTTCAATATATATACCGACTTTTTGGAAATATATTATTTTCATAATAGTACTAACATTATTACTAATACTAGATTAGTAATACATGTTACTTAAGTAACTTATTAGTAAAAAAATCCTTAAATAATTGATTTTATTGAACATGACTAAAATTTGATGTCATATGTACATAAAAGAGCTATAGTCAGATAAGGGAGATGAAAATAAAGTATTCGACAATATATCAAATTTAAAGATCTACTATTGTTTATTCTAATTTATATTACAAAATTGTAAAGTTGGTAATACGTACTGAAAACCAAAATACCAAATTTGATAGTTATGATTAAATACTGAAAATTTTGGTTTGGTAATTGGTAGCTCTATTTTGAAATCGAAAGTTTTGGTTTTGAAGTTGGTAAGGCCTATTATTGATTCGAATCGACCGACAGCCCTAATATTAGCAATCAAAACCTGTCAAATTCAAAATGGCAATTTTATAGGAAGATTTATTGCCTCATATTGTCGAATCTCACCAAAAAAAGAAAAATTATTTTTGGAGCCTAGCCGGATTTTAATTCCTGGCTCTGCCACGGTCCATGAAGGCCTTATTTTGTCTATTCTCTATTGTTAAAAAGAAAGAAGTTGACAAGATAACTGGAGTTTTGCAAATACTATGGCAACGGTGTGTTACCAAACTTGCGCTGTCTTCTCAGCTGTCAATATATAAACGACCCTTTGGAAGCATACAGATACTGAAAACAAAATTGAATCTCAATGATTTTATACTAGCCACCTTGTCAATTTAATAATAATAATAATAATAATAATAATAATAATAAAAGGGAAATGATGGAAAAGGTCACATTAGAGTGTGAAATGATAGAAAGGTCACCTAGTTTCCCACTTGATAAAAAGGTCCATTATAAATTGTTAGTAATATTAATTTAGTCCTTATTAATAATGAAATGATGTTAAAAAAGGTCAATTTTTAATTTTTCTGATGTCCATTCTGCCCTTAAAGCCAAATACACGTTTATAACTCTACATTCAAAAATTTTAGGTCTCAAATCTTCTCTCCATTTGATCAAAAATCCCAAAACAAAGACCCGATTAGAAACCCGGTAGAAGATGAAGATGAGCGTAGTCGAGGCTATCTGCAACAAGTACGACCGATACGACATCGATAAGAAGAAGGACTCTAACGTCTCCGGCGACTATGTCTTCGCTCGCCTCGATCTACTCATCGTCGAGTCCGACATTGAAGCTGTTCTTCAGGTTCAGTCTCTTTCTCAGTCTCTCTCAATTCTCTAATTTGATCTCTGTTTGGTTTCTGGAAAAGCTTGTGAAGTTGAAACGTGATAATGTAATTTTGGACGTAGGTGAATGAAATTGACTAGAATTTTAGTTATTATTTGGTCCTATTTTTCAAATTGAGACTGAAATTTGAGTAATTTTGAGTAGTGACAGAGAGAAATGAGGAGCTTAAAGGTTCCCAATCCCAACTACCACCTCTCTCAAGATCTAATGCTTTCTTTGATTCAGTTTTTGCTTTATTCTGTTTGCGAAATGAAATTTTTGGATTGCTGTTTTTTTTTTGTCCGGTTTTGCTTAATTGTTTGTCTTAGATGTGTTTAGCTCAGGTTCTTGATTCCCAATCATGAAGAATTTGATTTATAGGTTTTCTTTGATTGTAACCCTAACTTCAATTCTGAAATTTCACCTAAGAGCAGGAGACTATCCGCTTCGAGCTGCTGTTAATTATGGCGAAGGTAGTATAGTAATAACTCTTTTCTTCAACTATTTCTAATGATTTCTGCTTTTCAATGTGCAATTTTGGTCAATGATTCATTAGGTTCAGTTTGTTCAATTTGTTGTTACAGTTGTGTTCTTAGCTCAGATAGTTGATTTTTGGTCATACTGTGCTTGATTCATAGTTGGACTTCGTTTTTTATTGCTTTACTTCTCATCAAGCTTCAGATAGATCTATGAGTTTGTGAAGTTTATAGTCTCTATTCAGATCTGGTAGTTAGCTAACTAGGAATTGCTGGCTTTAGTAGCCAGCTTTTGATGTACTCTGGGAGGTTTTGACTGTTATAAAAAGTGATTGATGAGTTCATGTGATCTGATCTGATTGCAGCTTCCGAGTGTTGAGATTAATCCGCAATTCATAACATTTACGCATGTTACTATGGAGTCCAATAAGTACACATGTGTTCGGGAACAATGCCGTAGAATAGTATTGTGATTATTGATATGAGTGTGACGAATCAACGCTGACTCTGCACTTATGAATCCAAACTCCCAAATCCTTGCTTTGAAAGGTAGGTTTTAACTTATGACTTCGTATTGACATTGATAACTGGTCATGCTTAGCCTTTTCGTATTGATCTTAATATGCTTCTGCTTCAACTTGTTGAACCTCAGTTTACTTAATTATGAGTGCATGACTTCTAGTTGTAATTCAACTTTCTATTACAAGTGTTACATTTAGTGGAACCATCAGCAACTATTATATGCAGTTTAAGTGTTAGCATTATTTAAATTTCTGGTTTGTTCTTGCATCTAATCATTTAAATCTAATCATTTAACATCAAATGAGTTTTGATGCGGTCAGTAGAATATATACACAGTAATTTACAAATTACAATGCTTTACATTTCCATTGTCTTTAATAAGGAATGCACCTGAAGTGCTTCGAAGTTTTATTTTCTCTAGTTGGAGTATGTTTCGGATTTCCGTATTGTTTTAGTTTTCTTGAGCTAGCTAGTCCTATTAGAACAAGCAATTGACTTGGTTAAATGTGTACAAAATCATTTAAAAACCCCATTACTAGTGGCAGCAGGAAACTCATATTCGAAACAAAATTTAAGGTCGAAAAAATGTGAATTGCAGTAACCAATTGCCTGTGCATGCTTGTAAGTTTTAGATAGATTATGCAATGTACCTCTTGCATTATGTTAGCTTTGTCTTTAATGATGCTAGTGATAAGTTATGCCTCAACCAGTTCATACATTACCGCATAGTCACGTGATAGAAGTGTTGTTCCAATTATCAAATGATGATGATCTTGATATATTCTCAAGTCTGATGCATGCTGCTTATTCTTTTTCAGGGATCCACTGAATGTCAAAATATTCCTCAAAATGCATAGGTCTGATTATGCTAAAAGATGGCTGAAGGAAATGCAAAAGATTGATGAGGACCACACCTTAACTTGAAACAGCATGGCAAAATCTGGCTGTGGTAGTTCATGAATTTTGTTCTCCCTTTATAGTTCCCTTACAGAGAAGTTATAGTCCATATTTCTAATTACACTTTCATTGTATTCAGGGTGGTTCTAAGTTACAGGAGGCATATCTCATCTTCGAAGATTTCTCTGAGAAGTCTCAGGTTACAAGATTGATTTTGAATGGAAAGGGAAACACTGCTTCTTGAACCATGGAACAAGGCAAGTCTCATTAATTAGTTGTAGCTTAGTTAGAGATTTTGAAATGTCTACAGGTAGTAGTCAATTTGGACAAATGTAATATAATTTGCACTATACATAAGTACATGATTACAGTCTTATGGCTGAACTCAATCTGATTGGATAGAGACACACTAGTATGTTGATTTGTGAGTTCAAATATTGTTGTGTGCATTATTATGGATTTAGTAATGCTCCAAATATATGAACATCCTGCTTTTCAACTAGAAAATGGCACTGAATATGCACATGTTTTCAATATTTGAGTAATATGGAGTCATTTTGTGTTTCTCACAGGATGCAGAGGATCCAGAAACTCTAGCCAACCTGGTCGTATGCTGTCTTCACCTTGGAAAACCACCTTCTCGTTTGGTCAGGTAAAGTTTGTTGGTGAACACAAGAGAATTGGGTAGTCATAATTATGGGGAATATCTTCACTCGGGGTATTATAATTCAGGTGTTAGCTACTGTATAACATAATGGTTAAGGATTCTACTCACTGCTTTTCAGCCAATCAAGACTTGCACATCCAGACCACGTCCTCATCAAAGGTGCCTCAGCTGTAGAAAGAGAGCTTTGACAGAGCTCTTCAATCAGTTGCTTGAAATCTGAGAGATTGATTTCAGATGAGCTAATTAATGTTATTGTATACTCCTCACACCTTTTGTGACGGCTCTCCTTTTGATTTTGTAAGCTAAGAAATTAAGAATATATAAAATTTAAATGAAAATGTGTATTTGGTGACTGTTTACATGATTAGTGACATATTCATGATCGTGACATGGCCAGTAAATTAGCCAATGACTTAAGGTTAACAGTGATCAGTGACATGTTCATGACTGTGACATGGTCAGTGACATAACCAGTCAATGACGTGTATAACAGTGACTTGGTCAGTGACATGTGTATAACCTTACAAATTGTAACCTGACCGCCAGTAACTTGGCCAATAACATAACCAGTGCCTTGAGGTTAACAGTGACCTGGCCAATAACCTTACAAACTAAGGACTTGGCCTAGCCAATGACATGTGTATAACAGTGACTTGGTCAGTGACATGTGTATAACCTTACAAACTATAACCTGACCAGTAACTTGGCCAATGACATAACCAATGCCTTGAGGTTAACAGTGACCTGGCCAATAACCTTACAAACTAAGGACCTAGCCTAGACAATGACGTGTATAACAGTTACTTGGTCAGTGACTTGACAGTTACTTGGTCAGTGACTTGATCAGTGACTTGACAGTTACTTGGTCAGTTACTTGGTCAGTGACTTGACAGTTACTTGGTCAGTGACTTGGTCAGTGACGTGTCTTGACAGTTACTTGGTCAGTGACTTGGTCAGTGACATGTGTCTTGACAGTTACTTGGTCAGTTACTTGGTCAGTGACTTGACAGTTACTTGGTCAGTGACTTGGTCAGTGACATGTGTATAACCTTACAAACTGTAACCTGACCAGTAACTTGACCAATGACATAACCAGTGTCTTGAGGTTAACAGTGACATGGCCAATAACTTGGGGTTAACAGTGACTTTGCCAGTGACTTGAGGTTAATAGTGACATGGTCAGGGATTGACAGTGACATGGTCAATGAGTTAGTGAGGTCACTGCCCAAGTCACTGTTAACCTCAAGTCACTGTTAATCACATGTCACTAACTAACTAACCATGTCAATGATCATGTAACTGTCAATCGCATGTCACTTGCCAAAATCGCATGTCACTTGCCAACTCATTGTCAATCACATGTTACTGGCTATGTTACTGTTATACACATGTCGGTGACTTGAGGTTAACAATAACTTGGCCAGTGACATAGCTCGTGGCATGACCAGTAACTTGGTCAGAAATTGAGAGTGACATGATCAATTCAGAAGATGCCTAAAACTTGAATTGCTGCAAAAGGTCCATAAAAATAATGTTTCATTAAGTCAATCACTGTTAACCTCAAGTCACTAGCAAAGTCACAGATCATGTCACTGTCAACCTCTAACCAAGTCACTGTTAATCTGGTCAGCTCAAGTAAGTGACACGGCCAGGTCACTGTTAACCTCAAGTCACTGGCTATGTCACAATCATGAATATGTCACTGACCAAGTTACTGTCCATTTCACTGATCATGTAATTGTCAATCGCATGTCACTTGCCAACTCATTGTCAATCACATGTTACTGGCTATGTTACTGTTATTTGTAATATTCATGATCAACACTTTCTACTGAATGTTCTCATGGGTAAGGTTGACTATACAGAGAATCTTTAAAAGAAAACTACAAGAACTAATGAGCTCCATTTGAAAAGACCAATTATGTTCTGGCATAGAATTAGCACCTTTTGTTATTAAAACATCAATGCCGCAAGCAATTGTATATCTTGGTAGCGAGTACAAATTGAAAGTTCAGAGAAACCAAACAGAAGAATACATAATTAACAATCCAAATTTCATTTCAAATGTGCTTGGAGTATCAAGAACCCTGAGATCCCCATCCTTATCAGCCAGGCACCTTGTACGATCCTCTATAGCGACCTACATCTTCACCCATTAAACATACAGTGGGATACCTAGCCATCTCTTCTTCTAATTCTTCTCATAAGGCTTAAAAAAGAAGAAGTTCATGCCTAGAAAAAGAATGCATAACTTATTAGTTTTATCCTCAGTAAATTTCAGAGGAACCATATCACCATCAATCAAGGCCAAAGAAATATCTTTTATGATATTGGGCATAGTTTTATGTAGACGCAGATCTGTTTGGCATACATAATATTAGTTTAACTTATAAGCTACTCATCAATCTCACAACAAACATTACAGCATGCCACAGTGACAGTTCAGGTGGTAAAAATGTGTGGTAATGCCTACAAGAAAATTCAATGGAAAGGGGAAAACAAAAGTAAGGCAGTAAACTCAATCATGAATACAATACATATCTCAAAGTATAAAGTCAACTTGAAAATTATCAATACAATATATGAATATAGCAATGTATATCTTTACGCAACTTAAAATGATCAGCTTAGCATACTAAGTAGTATACTAACTAGGAAATACAACTACAATGTGATATCAGCTTACATACAGTAGTATTTTACTATTAGAGTTACCATTTGTCCTCTAATACCTGATTCTAACTATCAATTCACTTTGATTAAGCAAGTCCATGAAACCCCCAACTTAAGCTCTTAATTCAATAAATTTATTTTACACTGAAAGTTTCAGACACTACACTGAAAATAGCACTCAGGTGTAAATTCTATCTCAATTCTACGCTAGAAATCATACAACCATAGATTCTTAACATTGACTACCACACAGTTACCATCTCCAAAACCTGTGATCTCAAAACTATATCAGAATCAAATTTAGCAAAAACAACAGAAGCATAACAGTAAAGAGCTAAAAACTTCACATAGACATACACAGGAGCAGCAACTTTTGTCTACACATAAACCAACAAGTAATAAAAAAATAAAAAAAATAAAAATTCAGAACTCAATCCACTACAAATAACAAAATCAAATCAACAGCAACAAAGAAAACTAAACTCCAAAGATATGGAGTTAAAAAGATGATTACCGCAACATCATTGGTGCTCAACTAATCGGTCTGGAGAGCTATAGCATTCGGGTTAACTCCAGCATCAGATCTAACCACAAGAAAGCCAGTCTTCCTCCCTGAATCAAACCAAAAACTAGAAACTCGATTAACTAACTAATTAATCAATTAAATACAAAAACTCGAGCTTTATTATTACTAGAGCAGAGTGGGTAGACCTGGGAGGGATCTAGGGGAAGGGAGGTGGAGTTTCCGGGAGGATATGGCGGCGGAAGTGGCTCCGAAGACGGTGGCCATTTGAGATCAAATTTGAATGAGAAGAAACTGAAATCGAAGCCAAGGAAGACGAATCTCCACCGGAGGGGAACAGGCTTCCGCCAGACCGCCCAACCGTAGCGGCCAACTTGAAAAAAAAAAGCTCCTCATGCAATTGATTCCTCAAACTCCATCAAATTCACGCTTCCACAAAGCAAAATCCAAAACCGAAAACCACAAAGCAGGAATAGATCTTGAAAAGCTCAAGAATGAAACCGGACCTGAGGAACTCCGAAGCAACTCCTGGAAATACGCGCCGCCGCTACCAAATATCTCCAACTCCACAAAGCCGATTCAAAGCTTCCGCTCCGGCGAAGAACGCATAAACGACGTCGTAGGGGATCAGACGTACTGGACGCCATTGGAGAGAGAGAGAGAGAGAGAGAGAGAGAGAGAGAGAGAGAGAGAGAGAGAGAGAGAGAGAGAGAGAGAGAGAGAGAGAGAGAGAGAGAGAGAGAGAGAGAGAGATTTTGGTAAGAGTCGAGTGGGCTTAGGTAACGGAAGAGGGAGAGAGACAGCTGCTAGTGGCAGCTTTGGTAATTAAACTTAACTTTAGTGGCAGGTCGTTAAGAGGTGACCTTAATTATCATAGGGTATTTTGTGTTATCTGAATTATAATAAGGCACTTCCAAATGACCTCTTTTATCATTGGCCCTAATAATAATAATAATAATAATAATAATAATAATAAAATTATTTAAGGACAGGTTCCGCTAGCTGATTTACGGTTTAGGGAGTCGACTGCAGTTAATACAGGTTCAGTTTTGATATTGTTATTAATGTAGTTAATACAGCATTATTGTCTCATGTAGAACTGATACATACTCCTATATATTGTAAAGAATGTAATTGTACCAATAAATGAGAATCTATTTCTACATAGTATCAGTAGTTTAGGGTGTCAAACTTACCTCCTGTGTCGTGTTCCTCTTTCTCTCTAGCTCCTACTTCCTCCTTTCTCATGGCTTCTTCCTCGTCTAATCCTCCTTCCCAAAATACTGCCCAGTTTACCAAACTCAATGACACAAACTACCTGGTATGGCTCCGTCAGGTTAAACCTTACCTTCATGGTGCCAAACTTTGGGGCTATGTCGATGGTTCTATTCCTGAACCCTCTGCCACCACCACCACCGCTGCCACTGATGGCCATCCTGCCACCTCTGTTCCAAATCCCGAGCACGAAAAATGGTTCACCACCGACCAACAAATTATAACCATCCTCACAACATCTTTGACCAAAAATGTAGCTCGATCGTCTTACCATTGAATTTGATACATCCAAGGGGATATGGGACTGCCTAGCCCGCCACTTCTCCCAACATTCCGTTGCCAGCACCACCAGCCTCAAGCTCTAACTCTTTGATCTTCAAAAGGGCTCCTAATCCGTCGATGAGTATCTTCAACAGGCCAAATCCATTGTTGATTCTCTGGCCTCCATCAATCAATCGGTCTCTGATGCTGATCTGGTCGTCACCACCCTTCATGGGCTTGGTCTAGATTACCTCATGCTCCATACCGCCCTTGCCCAATCCTCATCCCTCCCTCATGCTCTAGCCACCATTCACTCCTCTCTCTGGCATAATCATCTGGGTCACCCTTCGTATCCAGTTTTAGCTTTGTTAAAGACTGCTCTTGGATCTCATTCTACTTTTAATAATTTTTGTCGTGATTGTGCACTTAGCAAATCACATCATTTACCCTTCCTTTCCAATAATGTATCTGCTACAACTCTATTTCATATTATTCATAGTGATGTTTGGATGTCCCCATTTTGTCTATTAGTGGCTTTAAATACTATGTTTTTTTCACTGATGAATTCTCCCGTTACACTTGGATTTTTCCAATGAGTCGCAAAAATGAGGTCCTTACTGTAGACACAAGAAATTTAATGAAAATAAAATTCATTAAATAAATCGGTCAATCTTTGAAATTTTGACTAAACAAGCTTAGTTGACACATGGGTCCTACAAAAGGCACACGTGGCTCATATGTCACCAAAATTATGTGAGCTTCGAGGATGACACATGTCAAAACACGAGTGATCCATTGATTGAATGACGTGGAAGCATCAATTGTGGAACCTTCAAATTATCGCTGATTGATTGTTGCTCGAGTTAAGTATTTAAAGCGGATCAATCGCATTCAACTGATTGATCTCTATGAAAATCAAGTATTAAATACAAATATCGATCAGATTAAATTGTTTAATTTTGATTGAAATCAAGTATTAAATTCAAATATCAATCAGATTAGATTGTTTAATTCTGATTGAAATCGGGCATTAAATCAAATCGAAATTGATTGTCATATTCCTTAGATAAAAGATAATTAAATCAATCAATTAAAACTGATTGATTTAATTACGCAATTACGGAATGCGATTAATGCTATGTCATCGAGACGCCGATACTATAAATACCCCCTCTCAGATCAAGAGAAGGACTTCAGCCAGAAAAGAGAAGGAAATACTCTCAAAATTCTTGAAGCCTCCCAAGCACGTGTGAAGAACCATCCAGCTGCCAAATAGCCGGTTCCTCACCAACCTCAAGTCAAAACGTTCGTCACGTGCCAACTCTCGTGACTATCTTCCAACTCAAGATCAAGCGTCAAGCCCTTGAGTGAAATTCATCGTCGGAGATTGAATCAGAGGATTACCAAAGATTGTAACCTGCACTTGAATTAATAAATATATTATTTTTGTACACGTGTCTGCATCTTGTTTGTTTTCAGATTTTCGTGTTTACAAATTGGCACTCCCGGTGGGATTTCTTTGCCTCTCATCTCCTTCTCCGTAAGACGATTCCAAACAAATACGTTCCAGCAATGGCTTCCAAGATCATTCAAGTCATCTCGAAGAACAAGTCCAAGACAACGACCACCAAATCGAGCAGCAGCTCATCTGGTCATGTCACTCGAAGCATGGCAAAGGTTCAGCCAACAACATTTGTGGCTTTGCCTTCTAAGCCTCGCCAACCAATCATCACCCTGGAAAGTTTGGGGGCAGGGAAGCATGTCCCTCGAAGTGAAGAGAGACAAGATACAAAATCAAGGGATCGGTCGTTCTCACCTGCCTCTAAAGACAATTCAAGCACCGGATCATACCATGGAAGTCCTGATCCTGAAGAAAATAACACTTCTGGGATGCGGTCAGACAGCACGTCTCACCTCTCAGCAATGCAAGTCATGATGACTGGGGCATCCACGCTCAAGGAGCAGGTAGCTAATCTGATGGAGGCAGTTCAAAAGCTCACCAATACCGTCGAAGAAAAAGATATGCAGATTGCTCAACTTTGGAGTAGGCTTGAGAAACAAAATGATGAGGATTCTGCTAGGATTCCGTACATGGATGACAAAGACAAACAAGAAGAAACGTCAAAGACAAATGACAAAGACAATGATGGCCAACTTGGTTCTTAGTCCGTCCAGCAGCTGCAAGACATGATCAACAACTCCATTAGAGCTCAATATGGAGGTACCTCTTGTGATTCCCTCACATATTCCAAGCCATACACAAAAAGGGTGGATAGCCTGAGGATGCCCTATGGGTATCAGCCGCCCAAGTTTCAGCAATTCGAGGGGAAGGGCAATCCAAAACAACATATTGCTCATTTCGTCGAGACTTGTAACAATGCAGGAATGGAGGGAGATCATCTTGTTAAGCAGTTTGTACGTTCATTAAAAGGCAACGCCTTCGAATGGTACACTGATCTGGAACCTGAATCAATCGACAGTTGGGATCAGATGGAGCATGAGTTCCTGAATCGTTTCTATAGCACGAGACGTACAGTGAGCATGATGGAACTTACTAGCGCCAAGCAATGGAAGGATGAACGCGCAATTGATTACATCAACAGGTGGCGTTCGTTGAGCCTCGATTGCAAAGATCGACTGTCAGAAGTATCTGCGGTGGAAATGTGCATCCAAGGTATGCACTTTGATTTGCTATATATTTTACAGGGAATCAAGCCCCGTACGTTTGAAGAGCTAGCTACGCGAGCGCACGACATGGAGTTGAGTATAGCTAGCCATAAAGGGAAGAAAGAGTCAATTGTTGACCAAAGAAAAGACAAGGTCTTCGGAAGCAATGGTAAAAACATAACCCGTTTGGGAGCGACCTTTGTGAGGGTCAGAGAGATACCTTGCATCAGTAAAACCCATCAAGACATCATTGTCATTTTGATGGAGGGGAGGAGGAGTAGGACGCCGGCCACCATGGATAGTGGCGTCGACGGCTACATTATGGAAATTGGCATTTTTCCTTATGGGGTCCGATCCCAAATTCTCGTCATTTCTTTTCTCTCTGTAGGGATAGAACAAGCTCATATCTATTGTACATTTTAAGTAACGAAAGATTGCCTTTATTCCAGTCCAATGGTGATGCGTTGGCGCGGGGCTATATCTAGCCAACAAGTTCATAACAATTGAGGTGTCCGGTCTTGTATTGTGTTAAGTACAATAATGCGCCTATTGTACATAAGTAAGCACTTCTGCTATTAACACGTCTTCGTCATCATCCCTGGGATGAAATGGATCCCTTTTAGGGCCAAGACTACGGACGACCATGGGAGTGCATTTTTGACTTTATCAAAATGTCAAGCATTTATTGACACGGTATACAAGTTCTAAATCTAGACAAAACCGTTTTCTCCCAAGGTCCTTAATCTCAAACTCGGATTTCAGGTGTTCAACAGTTTCCCTTAACTCTTAAGGTTTCCAATTATGTTTATCAACATAAACCACGACAATTGCAAATCCGGAACTTGTCATGGAAACACATGGGCATAGTTCATCACATCCCTTCCCAATCAAGTAGTCACTTTAGTGAGCATTTCAACCTCGTTGCAAACATACTCTGTGGTCTAGAGCCACTTGACTTGGGTAAATGAAGTTCACAAGAACCTTCATTATATTCCGTATCTAGATCCCCATAAAGATACGTCGTAGTGACCACATTCGTAAGCTGCATGTTCAGTTATTTGGAAACTGCCAAACTGACAAGGTAGTGGAGTGCAATGACATCCATTACGAGAGAATATGTCTTCTCGTAGTAGATTCCAAGGCGTTTTGTGAGAAGCCTTGTGCCATAAGGTGAGATTATCATATCTTTTTCTCATCACGCTATTTAACGAAGACCTATTAATGTCAAGAGGTTTTATGTTTGGAGGTGTTGGCATCTCAAGCCTGAAATCCTTCCTCTTTGTTAGTGAATCCAATTCAACCTGGATCACATCTTACCATTTAGGCCAATTTTCTTTACGTTTGCATTCTTCAACAGAGTAAGGTTTGATGTCATTGGTCTCAACAATTCCACGTCCTCATGTACACTAGTGTAGTTCATAGAGATATCTATATTCTCAGGAATTGGTTCTAACATTGAGGCGTCCCCCAACGATGTCTCTTGAGCATAACCACAATCCAAAATATTCTCATGAGACGGATTTTGAGTATCAATGATCAATGTATCAAGTTGTGCCAAACTCGCTCTCTTCTTAGGGCTAGAATCCATCGAACCTATGGGTCTCCTACGTTCTCTAACGGAACCCATGGCCTATGAAGCCATTATGCCACCTTGTGGCGTCACCATACCACCATCCATGGTGGTGGTGCCGTACCCATCTTCTCTGGGTGGCACCATGTCCTCTTGTGGGGACATTAATCCTTGCATGCATGTTTGCAGCAGGTATATGTGATCTCATCACTTTTAGGGAATCAAGATGAGACATAGTGGGGACAGACCACGACAATTCTTGTCGTTTCTGTTTAACGTTGACGTTCTAATCTCTCCCTAACGAGGGGAAGACTGTCTCATCAAAGTAACAATCCGCAAATCCAGCGAAAAAAAGAGGTCACCTGTCAAGGGTTCTATATAGCGGACTTATAGTTGGAGACTCATGTCCAACACAAATATATATATATATATATATATATATATATATATGCATTCGTTGCAATGACTCTTGTTGATGCGCTGTGGCGGCGCAATTGGCACATAAACCGCACACTCAAATATGCATAAGTACGAAATATTAGACTCGAACATAGTCACTAGCTGTAACGTGAATAAAAGTTGAGTGGTTGCTATGAGTCGTAGACAAATTAGCATAACTGCATACGATATTGCATAACCCAAGTGGAAATATTGGTGCGCATTACCAAAGTCCGGGCTACCATCGTAGTCTTTTAATGGTGGCTGTTCCGCGAGACCAATTGGGTGTGTACATGGGAATATGATACTTGATATCAATACCCAATGATATGCAATAGTCATCGAAATTTTTTGATGTAAACTCTCTAGCATTATCAAGTCAAATTGACTGAAGAGGATGATCTGGGTAGTGAGCCCGTAGCCATATGTTATGTGCTAGGAGTGTAGTATAAGCAGCATTACGAGTGGATAATAGCACAACATGTGACCAGCATGTTTGCGTATCAACCAACACCATAAAACATCTATACGGTCCGCAAGTTGGTTGATCCGATCCACATAATTCCCTTAGATTCTTTGTAAGAATGGAATTATTTCCTTAGTGTCCTTTGCATAGGATGGTCTCGATCCTAATTTTGCTCAAGAGCAGGCTTTGCAAAACGAAAGATGGGCTTTAGAAGCAACCAAATAAGAATTTGGTTGAGCCACGAAGTCACAATTGACTTTAGAAGTAGAAAAAGGAGTCAAAGAGGAGTCCATGGCGTCAAAGCCATGTTGTTGCCGTAGGGGGTAGACGACACCTGCCCTAAGTGGTCGGTCATGCACAGTCTTGGCACTGTGTGGCGTATCTGCTTCTCCTCGAACTGATTTTTGGTTCTTACTTCTCTTCGTTTTGAAGAATGGATGTCCGTGTGAAGTCTTTAATAGACGGATCATCATATCACGACCTGGGTGTGCCAAACGGTCATGTCAAAGCCTATATGTGTCAGAATCCCATAAATCATTTCTCATGACATGGTTGGATTCAATGACTCGAATAATGGTTGCATACAACCCACTAGAGCGACACATAAGTTTCTAATACTCGTTTATGCCCGTAGTCATTAGAGGTGATGCAAAGAAACTCTTGTCCATTCTCACAATGTGTTTCCACATGAAAACCATTGGCTCTTATATGTTTCAAATAAAGTTCGAATTAAGGTATGTCCAAGACATTAAGTAAAAGAATCGACACCTTATTAATAGCCAATGATTACATCAAAGTTTTTTAACCAAAGTCTAATCCAAAAATAAAAGTCAAACTTAGACAGATTGTAGTCACTCAATCCGTTTGGTAACTCCAATCAAATATGTCCAGGGAAGTAGAGAGAGATGTCGGTGGAGCGAGGCTCTCTTAAGTACCACTAATCTCAATTACTTTCCTAGACATCATACTTCATTGGATACGCCACTTGAGAAAGTGTTAATACAAAATTGTCATTTATTAATTAAGGCATAATTGCCATTACATAATTCTTGGAAAAATAAAAAAACTATTTAATCAAAATCTGCGGCATCAACATGGTTGTTTTCCTCGCTAGATTTGAAGTCTGTAATGATGAGATTGACGTCATTGTCATTTCCATCATCTCCTTCAGCTGCGAGATGAGCCTCATGCTCTCTCATATCTTTATACACTTGTATTGTGCAACTTTGTTTTTCCACTAGCATTCTAGTGCTTAAACCAATGCTTTAAAGATCCACATCTATAGCATTATCTCACCCATTAATTGAGATGCACCTTGTGCATTTGGACATCCTCCATGGACGTTGGTGGCGACACCACCACTACCGGTGGCGCCTGTTTTGCCTCTCCTACGTTGGCCAATGTTGCCACGTGTCCACTTATCCATCTCGCGGTTTTCCTTCCTTTGTAGGGCGGTCGTATGAACCCACATGTCCATTTCGTTGGCCCCTAAATTTTTAGGGTTCCGCTCCTTGCGCCCTTCTTTAGGTGCGCTATTAAAATTCGCCTCGTGAACGCTCTTAGTTCCAACGGGCCTTTGAATTATAGTTTTTCACGAGTATGTTGTTAGCTTTCTCAGTAACTGATATAAGTTGATGAAACCTCGTAATCCATCTAGCATTGCACACAAGCCTATTGCTTGGCAATCATTAACGCTGAGACGGGGAAGGTTGAGAGGATTTTTCTCAATTAATCTTTAGTCTGTGAGCTCTTCTCCACAGAATCTCATTAGTAGTGAGGTGATTCTTGACGTCATTCACCCATCAGTGATAACAAATGTCATTTGAATCTGGTTTTAGTGAAGTCGAGTTTTTGCACGTCTGCATTTGACATTCAAAGACAAAGGAGAATAGATTAGTTTCGGAGTAAAAACTTCCACGACAACTAATATAAGATTTCCGAGCCTTAATGCTACCAAGAAATTGATTTCCAAAAATATTTAGATTAGACGAACAATGATGTTTAATATGGTCACAATTTGATGCTTGCGGTCGCTCTTATTCCGAGCATTATGAACACTCTTAGTTCGTTAAGCGTGAATCCCCATAATTTCGCTTTATTAAATACTCAAAATCCTGTTCATATATTCCAAAATTGTGCAAAAAATAAAAGGAATTTAAAATACAAGAAAGCAGCAACCTTAATTACAAAACTTACGTGTTGAAATTCAGAGCAGATTCTCTTTTGAATAGTTTTCACTTTGATTGTTGTACCGGTCTCAAAATAACTCCAATAAGGCTGAAATTCGGAGATCAGATGGAAGATACAGAGACGAACAACTCTGATGAATAAAGGATTTTGATCTGAGGTTCTGAACTAGATGTTTCGGAGCCTGCAAGCAGAAGGACATGCACCAGAAAGGAGAAGGATGCAGTCGGTGTGTGTTGGTGCTGCAGGGGCAGCAGGGATGCGTACGTAGGGGCGCGTAGGTGCTGCAGGGGAAGGTGCGTAGGTGAGGCTAGCGTGGGCTGGGAGCTGCGGCAATGAGGCTCGAAGGTGGCAGTGGCAGGTTTTGAAGAATTTTCTGGTTTGGTTTTTTTCTTGTGGTTAGGGCTCGTGCTGATAACGTGTTGTAGAGAATTGGAAAAATTGTATTGTATCTTGTATTCATCTCACCATGAGGTTTTTATAGGGTTACATCATGTATACAAAAGGCAATACATAATAGCTATACTAATCAATCGCACATTACAAGTATGTCAATCGCACACATTACGAGTCTATCAATCGCACATTACAAATATGTCAATCGCACACATTACGAGGCTATCAATCGCACATTACAAGTATGTCAATCGCACACATTACGAGTCTTTCAATCGCATACATTAAGCAATACCTATTGCATGAATAGTCATTATCATTTACAATAGCCTTTATGTATTGCAATAATGTTTTAATTAGCTTTGCCTCCAATAAAAGCTGTAGCCATAACTCATGAGAGCACCAGGGCTTCTCCTTTAAGAAACTCCATCTTCCATGATCTCATCACATTGCTTTCTTTCTTGTTCTTTTTTCTTAGGTCGCTTACATCATCAGTCCCCCTCCCGCCCCCGCCCCCGCCGACCAATCAAGCTCCTTACCCAAGACACTTTGTAGCATAAGAACAAAGCTACAATATCCCATTATTTCCTATGACATGCAAGCTCAACATCAACCAGAAAGGCAAAAATTTACTCAAGTTTCTTTCTTATGGAAAATATAATCATTAGGTGGCCAAATAGATGTGATTATAAAGTTATAAACTATAGCTCCTTTGCAGACACTATGCCAAAAAAGCAATCAGACGACAGAGGAGATCTGTCGTCTAATCAAAAAAATTTCTGTTGTCTAGTACGGTGCCGTCTCTTAGGGGTATCAGACGACATAATTTTTTTTGGTCTTCTGTCGCTTGATGAAATCAAGACATGAGCTAATTGTTTGTACTAGTGAATTCAAACGACAGATAAATGTCATGTGCATTCAGTTCAGATTACATTTATCTATCGTCTTTAATAGCCTACAATAACATTTATCTGTTGTTTCAGTGCACAAGTAACAACATATTTTTTTCTTGTTTATGTTGTTATTAGATATGTCCAACAACATATTTAGATTTCATTTTGTTGTTGCTTTTTATTTCAGATGACAATTTTCTGTTGTTTGAGCGCACAAGTAACAACATATTTTTTCTTGTTTCTGTTGTTCTTAGATATGTCAAACAACATATTTGGATTTCATTTTGTCGTTGTTTTTCATTTCAGATGACAATTTTCTGTTGTTTGAGCGCACAAGTAACAACATATTTTTCCTTGTTTCTGTTGTTCTTAGATATGTCCAACAACATATTTGGATTTCATTTTGTCGTTGCTTGTTATTTCAGATGACAATTTTCTGTTGTTTGAGTTCACAAGTAACAACATTTTTTCTTGTTTTTGTTGTTCTTAGATATGTCCAACAACATATTTGGATTTCATTTTGTTGTTGCTTTCTAATTCAGATGACATATTTGTATTCTCGTTGCGCCACAATTATGTAAATCTGAAAACTACCCAATGCATTCATCAAATATGGAATCCATTCATAAAATACAAATATTTGATTAATCTGTTACTGCACCTATACATACATTACTGCAGCTATACATACATCCATAATATAGCTAAACTTAGTAAACATCAGTTCAATAACCCATAACAGTTGGCATGATCAACAAATGGAACCCAAAAACACTGATGTCTCATACTATTGATCATGGTTGGTGAAGGCAGATTTAGATGGTGCACAGAAATAGATCATTTGTAGTGCCTTCATCCTTAGGGCTATTGCTTGAGCTTTGGCTGTGTTGTTAAACAGGAGAGTCATGGCTTGAAAGAAACAGATATGATCAATAGTCAGCAATATGTATCAATAAATGAGGTTAGAATCAAGAGGAAGACAAATACAATTACATTTATGCTTCAATTCGATAGGATGTGGTTGCACAGAGATATTTATCGGCAAATGCCTTCAATGTAATGATGTAGAAATAAAGGAGATAGTAAGTTGAAATGAAACTATATATCTGCAAAAATTTCATAGAAAAAAGGAAAAAAAACCAAAAACCACATGTACAGTTTGTTACCTGGGGTCAGGATAAGGCTGAATAGAGAGGGGTTTTTTTCCAAGGCGTTGACGTCAATTGGAGAACTACCTATTGCATAAACAATTATGTTTAGCCTGGTTATGATAGACTCTGAAAAATACAATAGTTGAAAGGCAAATATAGCATACATGACAGCAAGCCTGAAGGCTAAAGACTTAAATTTCATACATTTGTAAGAAAGCATTAGCATATAGAGATTGAATGCAGATAAGAGCAATAGGATTTGAAACAGAGAAAAGTCATGCATTAGTGCTGAGAATGTGATTGGAGAACAAGTGTAACCGTTATTGACAATAGGCGGGTCTGCAAGTTCACAATATATTACTGAAATGCACTTGATCATTTCTTCAAAAAGGCAATTTGGTGATTCTGGAACATGATTAGAGAAATAAGTTCCAAGATGTTCTTCTGCATATAAATTTGAAGTTCCAAACTGCGCTTGCTGAAGAGACAACATAGAAGCCACAAATTAGAGAAGCCTATAACTTTAAGTAACCTAATCAGAGTAAGGACAAATATAAGAAGCTAACTACCATTTAGGATATTTTTTTCAAATCAAGTTACCTCCAGCATTGAGAAAGGTCAGAAGTGGTATGAATCTACAGTTCTAGTTCCGTACCTTTTGTTCTCGAGAGAAGTTTTTGGTGAACAAGTTGAAATATGACACCAATTTGCTTACTGTCGGATGTTGCATTAACATAAGAGACTACCTTTGGGAGTGAGTCTTCGATCGTAGCATCATATGATATGTGCTGATAACTTAAAGCTGTAGCTAAATCATTACGTGCCACAAGTTGGTCATGCAATTTTTTTTGAATCTGTAAAATCTGACTAACTGATAGACCCACAAATCAACAGTACCAGCAGCCCCAATTAATCTTTAGGTATGCATCTACCATTAGTCTGTACAGAATAGTGAAGCCCTATATTTGCAGACAAATTGCAAGAATTTCAGCAAGCCTTAATTCAATTTATATAGCAATAGTACTACAAGCAAGAAGTAAAGTAAACAAAATAAAAATAAAGCAAACCTGAATTCTTGAGTTCATCATTGGCTTCATCTTTCACATTCACACAGCTCTTATTTGAACTCAAACCCAAGAAATCCCTCTCCATTTTTAGCTCAAAACCACAAAGATTTGCAGAGCTGAATTACAGCAAGAAGTAAAAAAGTAACTTCCAGAATCTTAAAAGCCAAGACAAGAACAAGCTCTCTTATCTGAACCTTAATTGTTCCAACAGTAACAAAAACAAAGCTCCTGAACCATGAAATAATAAAGATTTTACTAAATTCTTACTTCTCTGGATATAGAAACTAATTGAAGCAAATAAGGGAGCAAAGAGAAATATAAAGAAAGATAGATCCAGTAAAGTTTAGAGCCATGATTAGAACATAACATACCTCGAGCTGGGTGCAAACATTTCTCATGTCAATAGTTGGACCACCTTGACATTTTATCCTCACTGCTTCTTCATGTTTCCAATGGTTATGAATATCATTCAGCATATTGTGAGTCAAACCATCTCTCCCTACAAGAAATCAAACCATAGTAACAATAAGATGTCGGCAGAGAAAAATAAGAGGAAGAAGACTAAACTATCAGTGCATACACTGCTTGTTCTTGTTCTGTACCTTAGTTAAAACATAGAAAACTTCAAACAATGCAAAAGTACAAACTTTGCATAGCCAAGTTTGATCAATGAACAAAAGGAATACAACCTCACAAAGCAAATGCACTGTATGGAATTCAAACACCAAATTTCTCAAGACCCAAAACTACCAATTGTATCATATACTCTCCCCAGCTCAAAAACCTCAAACCAATACCAAGTTGAAGAAATACCACCTCCAGTTCATACCCAAATTCCTAATCAAAGTAGTGAAATCAAGACTGAAACTACAAATACTATCAAATACTCATCCAGTTCTACACATCACTTCATAAAACACATCAAACAAAGAAAAAAGCTTACACAACAAGAACAACCAAATACCCAATTCCTAAGCACATTACACTATTAGAAACCTTAAAATCAGAACCATTATACAAAAATAAGAATACCCAGATTATCAAACAAACTCTACATCTCATCAAATATGAAAAATCATTACACAAATTGATTTGTTTCTTGGGTTTCCCTCTCTGACATTTCTCCACCAATTATCAACTACAACGGGAAGAAACCTCAAAATCAGCTCAATCATTCAAAAATAGAAATACCCAGATTATCAAACAAACTCTGCAGCTCATCAAATACGAAAAATCATTACCCAAATTGATTTGCTTCTTGGTTTTCCCTCTGACATTTCTCCACCAAAATTTGAAGGATTAGGGTTAGGTTTTGGCTCCGTGTCAACCGCTTCGAAGTCGATCTTCGGAGGATCCAAGGGCGGCGCTATGGCTATGGCTGCTGCAACTCTGCAAATTTATCTTTATGCAGAAGAGAGATGGGTAGAGACGGAGAGAGAGCGAGAAGAACCCGGAATCTGTAAACCCAGAGATAAAGAACAGAGTGTGCATGAGTGAGTATTAGCAATCAAAGTTACTTGAAATACACTATGGAAATTAACAGAGTACCTGATGCCGGTCGCGCCTTCGTCATTGCAGTTGTGTTAAGTTCATCCGTCGCTGGCATTTGGTGCTCGAAGTCGCACCAATCGAGGACGATAGACTCCTTGGAGGCCGGTTGGACCAGTTGGGGTTCGCATCTCGGAGCAACGACGTGGTGGCATTGGACTAGAAGTTCCGGCAGAGGCTATGGCGTCGGTGAGGGAGGGAGAGACAGTAGCTGTGGAAAGAGAGCAGGAGAGGAAGGAGGAGAGTGCTAGCGTTTCAGGGAAGAGCGAGAAAGAAAAAGATGAACCCAGAGAACGAGCTTAGGTTAGAGAAGGAGCTAAGGTCGGGGACGCGAAGAAGGAGGCAGCCAACACTGAATCTATCAATTAGGGTTCGAAAGTTTCAAACAAAATGACTAAGTGTTGGGGGGGAATTAAAATATAATTCTAGTAGTGCTTGTTCAGACAACACAATTAAGAAATTGTGTCGTTTGAATAACACTCCATTGACTATTCAGCTATAGGGTTTGAGCATTTGAGAGGGAAAAGACTAAAACTTGTTGGAGGGAATTCGAAAATTTCTGCTAGGGTTCAATATAGAAAATTTCAATCTTTTCAGATGACATTTAACTGTCGTTTGAATTTAACCATATCTTCAAAATAAAACAAGTATGGTTTTTCTATGTATTCAGACAACACATTTAGTATATCTGTCGTCTGAAACAATCAGACGACAGAAAATCACCCTTCTGTCGTCTGATAGCTTTTTTGGCATAGTGAGACAGCAAAGATATCGTCATCTATATATCATGTTCGCTTGCATACGCCCTCCAGCTTCAGAAATTAGAGATAAAGAGACATGCCAATTATTTGGGTGCCTTCGTCATATATGAAGTGAGCTGTCATCTCCCATGTAGAAGTTCAAGCTAGACCTAATGCAGCAGATTTCTAGTATCCATGACCTATAATTTTCAGAAGTTGGAAATTAATTCATTAATTTAACTCCCCCCCACCGTGATTCTTAATGTGCTTCATCTCATCAGTCTCGTGCCATGTATTACTTCCCAACCATACCAGCTCTCTATGTGCAACGCTCAATTTACATATAACACAAATTGGTACGTACTATTGATCTATCATATTTGTTGCAGCACCATATATATAATTGCTTTTCATCTTTCAAGTTTAGGCCAAAGTCAAGGGCTTTCAAGTTTAAGCCAAAGTCAACCATCTCGAATAAAACACGACCTTTAATTGTTCATCATCATGAATTCTTGCATCATCTTCCAATTTACACACAAAGGAGCCACTCTTGCTAGTTCAATATGCAGGCACACCCTAACCATGAGCAAGTGATCTCTTTTAATTGCATAACAAGCTTAATTAAGAAAAACTCCATAGATTTGAAATTTGGTTGATCACATATCTCCATTGAATCAATCTAGCTTCTTGCATAGTGCTTTGATCCCTAAAACATATATATGCACTTTAGATCACATAATAGTATGGCTCCCCACTTGCTTCCAGCAAGCTACTTTGGTTCTTTTCCTCAATCATGAAAATCCGGTGTAATTGTGTTTATGGTAGAAGTCTTGTTAAATGTCAATAGCTAAGAATTGACATGAAAAACCATGGCAGCTTGTAGCATATATGCATGAACAGTACTCCCATTAGTAAGAGGGGAAACTCCAATTTGAGTTATTTCAATGGTGCCAAGAATTGTTCTTCAGTGGAAGCTAACCAGGGGGGAACTGTGTAAGGCATGCAGGGGTCTGGAACTCCCCTACTATGATTGCATGTTCAATCTTACGAGCTAATATAACCATACAGACAAGGAGAATTGTGTTAATTCATATGTTTAAAGAGAAAAAGCACACTAATCATATTTGATTTTGTTGAAGGAAAATCAAGTTTAATGTGCCTTATCAAACTAGGAATAGGAATAGGAGAGAAGGTTCTAGATTTCCCAATCCTACACGGATTGGTATTCCTTGTAACATTAGATTATGCACTTTGTAATCCCTATATATAGGGCTCCTATTCTCTATAATGAAAGACATCTCTCTCATCAATCTCTCTCAATACCAATATACTTAAACACGTTATCAGCACGACTCTAGCCATAAAGAAAAAAAAAGAAAAAAACCCCACAAAACTTCCTTGCAAAATCTGCCGCAAGCACTTGCCTGCAGCCTTCTGTCTACCTGCGTGCCGACTACCCCAGCAGCCCCTAGCCAAGCCCCACCGCGTCTGCCCTGCGCTACGCGCCCCTGCGCTCGTGCTGCGCGCCGTGCGCCTGCAGCCTTGCTGCCTGCCTTCCCTGCGCGCCCGTGCGTCTGCAGCCCCGCGTCGCTGCCCTGCTGCTCCTGCAGCTCTGCCGCACATCTGCTGCCCGCGCACACCTGCCCCGCAGCCCGTACGCACACCTGCGTTCGCTGCTGCCTTGCCCGCAACAACTGCTGCCCCGCAACCGGCCTGCCTACTTCGCGCCCGTAGCCCCTGCACCCCATGCTGCCCCTGCAGCACACCTGCAACTCACTGCCACTGCAGCCCCTGCTGCGTGCACCACTGCACACCTTTACTCGACTCGCTTCGTTCCATCACGCCTGCATCGACACGCGCGTGATCCGAAACCAAAAAGTAAGTATCCAAAAGAGTAAGTTTTAAAGTTCCTAAATTGAAATTCTTTCTTTTTCTCGGGGACTTAAAAAACCTCCCTTCTTCTTCATCCCACCTTTCTTATAACGTGGGTTCGATCATTGAAAAGCGGAATCGTGGGGATTCACGCAATTAACGAACTAAGAGCGTTCGTAAGACTTCGGACAAAGAGCGTCCGCAAGCATCGATTTATGACCTAATAAACATCATTGTTTCGGTCTAATCCAATTTTCTTGGAAATCGATTTCTTGGTAGCATAGCTCGGAAATCTTAAATATTTAGTTGTCGTGGAAGTTTTAACTCCGAAACTAATATATTTCTTCTTCATATTTCAGGATGTCGAAACTTGACTTTCCTGCACTTACCTCAACTGGCTCGGAATATCATAGTTGGGCCACGGATGTTGAGCACCATCTCACTTCAAAAGGGATCCTACCCTTAATTCAAGCTCCTAATCCTACTCTCATATTTGAGCGTACGGCTACGAACAATGCCACCGCCCTCATCTTGATGAGGCGCCACATGGATAAATCACTCCGACTGGAGTACATGGCAATCAAGGATGCTAGAGAATTATGGGTCGCGCTAGAAGAGCGATTTGGAAATATCAAGGATACCCTCCTCCCTGACTTGAAAGTTCAATGGGGCAATCTACGATTCGCCGACTTCAAGTCCGTAGCTGAATATAATTCAGAAGTTCTACGCCTCAAAACCATGTTGGGGTTCTGTGGACAACCCGTCACAGAGCAAGAACTAATTGAGAAAACTCTCTCCACCTTCCCCGTCTCAGCAATTTTGCTCTCAAAGCAATATCGAACGGAATTCGATACTAGACGGATCACGAGATTTCATCAGCTCATTACTATTATGTCTGTAGCTGAAAAGCATGATAATATCCTCGTGAAGAATTATAATTCAAGGCCTATCGGAACTAAGAGCGTTCATGAGGTGAATTATAATAATGCACCCAAAGGAGGGCGCAAGGAGCGGAACCCTAAGAATAAGGGACACAACGGACGTTCTGGTCCATATAACCGCCCTACAAAGGAAGGTACTCGTCAGAATGAAGGACGATCACGTGGCAATACATGGCAACGTGGGAGAGGAGGCCGTGGGGCTCCAGGACATGGAGGAACCACCCAGGGCCGTGGGAATGGCGCCAACTCCTATGGGGGACGCCACCCAAGTGCAAACAATGCACCTCAATTAAAGGGAGGAAATCACAATGACATGTGTCATCGATGTGGATCTAGTGAGCACTGGTTCAAACAATGCAACGCAAGCAAACAATTAGCTGCGCATTACAAGGCATTTAGAGACTTCAGAGAGCATGAAGCCAATTTTGCCGAAAATATAGAAGAAGATGGTGATGATGCCGACGTCAATCTCACCATAGCGGACTTCAAATCTGACAAAGAATTGCACAAGGATGCTGCAGATTTTGATTAGTATAGTCCTTACTTTTCCAAGAATTATGTAATGGCAATTATGCCCTAAATCAATAAAATGACTTATTGTATTAACTTTTTCCCTCTAGGCGTACTCAAGAGTACTTGTGATGTCTAGGCAAGGTTTGATCTGAGAGAACGGTTTTAAAAAGTGAGCAACGCTCCACCAAAATCTCGCCTTACCTTACCTGGTCACAACCAAATTGAAATTACCGAACGGATTAAGTGACTACGATTCGTCTACTAATTTGATTTTATATTGGATTAGATTTTAGTCCAAGAAATTTTGATGTAATCATTGGCTATCATTAATAAAGTATCGACTTATTTTATTCAAATGTCTTGGACATATTCTAAATTCGAACTTTATTATTTTTCAGTATGTTTCCCGGAGAGCTCGAATGCCTCGTGGATAGTGCCACTACACATACCATCCTTCGAAACAGGCAGCTATTCCTATGGATGGCGCCTACTCGATCTTCTGTGACTACGATGGCTGGACCATCTCAATTGATTCATGGTCGAGGACCAGCTCAATTTATGTTGCCTAATGGCACTACTTTGAATGTCACCGAAGCTCTTTATGCTCCTAGGGCAGGAAGAACCCTATTGAGCTTCAAAGATATAAGAGCCATGGTTTTCATGTGGAAACACATTGTGAGAATGGACAAGAGTTCCTTTGCATCACCTCTAATGACTACGGACATAAACGAGTCTTAGAGAAACTTATGTGTCGCTCTAGTGGGTTGTATGCAACCACTATTCGAGTCATTGAATCCAACCATGTCATGAGAGATGATTTATGGGATTCCGACACATATAGGCTTTGGCACGACCGTTTGGGACACCCAGGTCGTGACATGATGATCCGTATATTAAAGACTTCACACGGACATCCCTTTTTCAGAACGAAAGGAAGTAAACTCGAAATTTGGATCAAGGAGGAGCACCTGCGCCTCACGGCGCCTTCCCCCTTCAAGTCCGGCCACCACTAGCCGGCGCCGCCATCCCCTGCGGCTCCAGGGTGGCTTTGACGCCACCCCTGCTCCCCTGACTCCAATTTCTGCTTCTAAAGTCAAAAGTGACTTCATGGCTCAACCAACATCCTCATTGGTTATTCGAAAGCCCATTATTCGTTCTGCAAAGCCTGCTCTTTAGCAAAGTTAGGATCGAGACCATCCTATGCAAAGGACACCAAAGAAATATACCATTCTTGCAAAGAATCCAAGGTGATATTTGTGGACCTATTCAACCATCATGCGGACCATTTCGATATTTTATGGTATTGGTTGATGCATCGACACGCTGGTCACATGTCATGTTATTGTCCACAAGGAACGCTGCATTTGCTAAACTCCTAGCACAAATAATTAAGTTAAGGGCTCACCACCCTGATCATCCTATTAAGTCTATAAGATTAGACAATGCTGGAGAGTTTACATCAAAGACTTTTGATGATTATTGCATGTCCATTGGGATTGATGTTGAACATCCTGTTCCTCATGTTCACACCCAAAATGGTCTCGCAGAAGCCGCCATTAAACGACTACAAATGGTCGCTAGGGCATTGGTAATGCGCACCAATCTCCCTATTTCTGCTTGGGGCTATGCAATATTGCATGCAGCTGTGCTTATTCGTCTGAGGCCCACTGCCACTCAACCCTTTTCTGCGTCCCAGATGGTGACTGGGTATGAGCCTAATGTCTCACACTTACGCATATTTGGATGTGCAGTTTATGTGCCAATTGCGCCTCCACAGCGCACCAAAATGGGTCCTCAACGACGATTAGGCGTTTACGTTGGTTATGATTCTCCAACGATCATCCGCTACATAGAACCCTTGACAGGCGATCTCTTTACCGCAAGGTTGCGGATTGTCACTTCGATGAGACAGTCTTCCCATCGTTAGGGGGAGATAAGAACATCAATGTTCAACAGGAACGACCGGAATTGTCGTGGTCTGTCCCACTCTGTCTCATCTTGATCCCCGAACTGCACAGTCTGAAATTGAAGTGCGGAGAATTCTCGATCTTCAGAACGTAGCAGAATCGATGCCTGATGCGTTTCTGATATCGCTAAAGTGACGAGATCACACATACCTGCTGCAAACGTGCCTGCAAGGATTGATGTCCCTAAAAGTAGAGGACATGACGCCAACTCAAGAGTGCATGAGCATGGCGCCAACGTCCATCTCTCAATGATGGTGACGTTATGGCTAGGCCCACGGCTCCTGCCAGGAAGCGCGGGAGGCCCATAGGTTCGATGGATTCTCGCCCAAGAAAGAAAGCGAGTTTGGCACAGAATAATCCATTAATCATCGATATAAATAATCCATCTCATGAGAATTTTCCGGATTATGGTTATGTCCAAGAGACATCATTGGGGGACGCTCCAATGTCAGAACCAACTCCAGAGAATAGAGAGATCTCCATAAATTACACTAGTGTACATGAGATGATGGATAGAAATTCTATGGCAATTGATGATGCATTTGCATATCATATTGCGAAAGGGATTAAGAATATGATGATATCGAACCTCGCTCTGTTGAAGAATGTCAACGAAGAGCAGATTGGCCTAATGGAAAGATGCGATCCAGGTTGAATTGGATTCACTAACAAAGAGACAGGTATTTGGGCCTGTAACGCAGACACCCCCAAGTGGTAAAGCCTGTTGGCCATAAATGGGTCTTTGTTAGAAAGCGTAATGAGAAAAATGAGGTGGTAAGATATAAAGCCCGCCTTGTGGCGCAAGGTTTCTCACAACGCCCTGGAATCGACTACGAGGAGACATATTCTCCCGTAATGGACGTTATAACGTTCCGCTACCTTGTCAGTTTGGTAGTTTCCGAAAAACTTGACATGCAGCTTATGGATGTGGTTACAGCATATCTCTATGGGGATCTAGATTCAGAGATATATATGAAGGTTCCAGATGGACTTCAATTACCCAAATCAAGTGGCTCTAAACCACGGAGCGCGTTTTCAATAAGATTAAAACGCTCACTATATGGATTAAAACAATCCGGATGTGGTATAACCGTCTAAGTGACTACTTGATTGGGAAGGGATATATTAACAATGAAATATGCCCATGCGTGTTCATTAAAAGAACAAGTTCCGGATTTGCAATCGTAGCAGTTTATGTCGATGACATGAACCTAATTGGAACTCTAGATGAGTTAAGGAAACTGCTAAATACTTGAAATCCGAATTTGAGATGAAAGATCTTGGGAAAACACGGTTTTGTCTCGGTTTAGAACTCGAGCACCGTAGTGATGGATTTTGATCCATCAGTCTGCATATACTCAGAAAATCTAAGGCGCTTTAATGAAGATAAAGCAAAGCCTAGTACTCCCATGATCGGCCGTAGTCTTGAGCCCGGAAAAGATCCGTTTCGTCCAAGGATGAGGACGAAGAACCATTAGAGGCCGAAGTGCCCTATTTAAGTGCAATAGGCGCATTATTGTACTTAGCTCAATGCACAAGACCGGATATCTCATTCGCAGTGAACTTGTTAGCTCGACATAGCTCTGCGCCAACACGCCGCCATTGGATTGGTATAAAGACAATCTTTCGATACCTAAGAGGTACGATTGATATGGGCCTATTCTATCCCTACAGAGAGAAAAGGAATGACGGAAAATTGGGATCGGACCCCAAAGGCAAAACGCCCCGTCCATGGAATGGCCGCGGCCATGTTGCGCCGCCGCCGCCACGCTCATGGTGGCCGGCGTCCTCTATCCCTCCATCAAAACGACAATGATGTCTTGATGGGTTTTGCTGATGCAGGGTACCTCTCTGACCCTCACAAAGGTCGCTCCCAAACAGGTTATGTCTTTACCATGGGAAGCACTGCGATATCTTGGAGGTCTACAAACAGACCCTTGTTGCTACTTCCTCAAATCATGCAGAGATTATTGCTCTACATGAAGCTGTACGTGAATGTGTATGGCTAAGGTCTGTAATTCGACACATTCAAGGAAGTTGTGGTTTGAAGTCTACCACAGATGAACCTACATGCATTTATGAGGATAATGCAGCTTGTATTGAACAAATGAAGTTAGGTTTCATCAAGGGCGACAACACCAAGCATATATCGCCTAAGTTCTTTTATAATCAGCAACAACAATCACTTCTAAAGATTGAAGTGAATCAAATCCGATCAGAGGATAATGTAGCGGACTTATTCACTAAGTCGTTACCTAAATCCACCTTCGAGAAACATGTGAAGAGCATCGGATTGAGAAAGTTATCCGAACTCCCACGATTGTAGCAATCAGGGGGAGATATCGACATCAGGGGGAGTTATGATGTCTACATGTTCGATCTCGAAGAGTGAAGGACGTGTTGTGCTCTTTTTGTCCTTCGACCAGGATTATTTTTGTCCCACAGGGTTTTTGTTACCTGGCAAGGTTTTTAACGAGGCAACGGATGAAGCGGCACAAGGGGAGTGTTGAAGGAAAATCAAGTTTAGTGTGCCTTATCAAACTAGGAATAGGAATAGGAGAGAAGGTTCTAGATTTCCCAATCCTACACGGATTGGTATTCCTTGTAACATTAGATTATGCACTTTGTAATCCCTATATATAGGGCTCCTATTCTCTATAATGAAAGACACTCTCTCATCAATCTCTCTCAAATACCAATATACTTAAACAGATTTGCTATTAATTTCTATGTTTTTTTGGCATTAAAATGAATTTCGTTTTTATTACTGTTGAATATTTAATTGTGGTTATGGGACATATTCAATAAATTTTTCTTAATGATGAAATACTTTACATGATAAGGTGGTTTTGATATATTAAAGAACTCTTTTAATTTTCCAAAATAAAAAGACTACCAAAATTACTGTTATATGTGCAAATTTAGTTTATAACTGGACCTCCCAAGAAATAAATCCTGGTTCCGCCCCTGAAACTAACAAGCTTGATCAAGCTAATCCAGATTATATTTTGTTAAGGTTTTGCTAGTACAGATTTATCTTGTTAAGTGAAATCATTATTTGTCACTATATGTTCTGCTGGAGTGATGGCTTGCATATTCATACATTATGTACAGTTTATGAGAATGATATCTTTCAGAAAATAATTTGCATGCTTTGACACCTTTGTTAAAACATGAAAACATATAAAAATTGGACTTATAGAATCTATTTAAACTTTTTTACTCAATTTGATTCCTTTTTTAGAACATGATGTTAATTTCCACTGGTAATCCAGACTATATTTTGTTCTTGTGCATGGTTGGTAGAGTGATGTAGCAAGTTAACTGGAATCATCAAATGTCACAATTAAAATGTTTTTCTGGAATGATAGCATAGTTACATTATGTACAACTCACGAGAATGATAATTTTTTTTTTAGGAAAATAATTTGCATGCTTTGCCAGCCTTGTTAAACAATAAACTAGGAAAATATCATACGAAATTGGACTCTTCACTCTATAAATGACAATTCATCGATTGCACTATTTATTTTGTTAATAAGAGATGTTTGATTCTTTTGATCATTTTGTTGAGTAGAATTATAGAATGAGATGTTGGAGAAAATTAAAGTTTACTTATTCGATCTCCATAATAGAAACAGTGGTGCTTATTAAATAAAGATAATAAGCTACTGGTTTGTTAACAGCGACAAGCGTGGCCCGTGGCCCACCATTATACGATACTGTCCCAACTTAACCACCCATTAGGTGTTGGTTATATTTTATTGTCACTTTTCCAATGTGGGATCTTTCCTCTCCAACACGCCCTCTCACGTGCAACCTAGCTCTAGGTATGCACGTGGAATTAATTGACAAACCCAATTCCACATTGGAAATCGGGTCACAACCATTATAGCGATACTGTCCCAACTTAACCACCCATTAGGTGTTGAGTTTTAATCACAAAAGGCCTCGGTACAATTAGGTGAGATCCACCCACTTATAAGTTATATTTTATTTGTCACTTTTCCAATGTGGGATCTTTTCTCTCCAACATGGTTCTAATTAAAGCACCAACTTAGCTCTAAATTTAACTTGCAGGATCAAACTGAGATCCACCCACTTATAAGTTATATTTTATTTGTCACTTTTCCAATGTGGGATCTTTTCTCTCCAACATGGTTCTAATTAAAGCACCAACTTAGCTCTAGATTTAACTTGCAGGATCAAACTAAGATATGAATGTACCCAGAACACCTAGCTAATCATGCATATAAAGTTATAAACCCCTTGATTTCCTAAAAATGCCAGGCATGAAAGCTGATCACAATGAAATCATTATGACAAGCAATGAAGCATATAATCAGCATGACATATACTTCCACGTTATAATTATCGACCGATAAATATATAACAAGAATACCTTGGTCATTAATCTTGAATGGCATGAATTTGGTATTATTTATTTGTATTTTCATATGAATGTAGAAATTGTAGTCATTGCATACTTCTAGCTTTGATGGTGACAGAACCAAGGAATTTGTCATTGATTTCAACTGCAGAAATGTAGTCCATGACCTTTTCTCCAGATGCGTTTGTCTTCTTGTTTATCATATCATCTGCAGCAAGCTTCGCAAGTCACAACGGGATACATCAATTGCCTTTGGAGTAAACAAGCTCTAGATCAAAGCTCTTCTGTACTGCAAGAATATCTTAATTAACTTTGCCTCCAAAAAGCGGTAGTCATATCTCATAAGAGCAGCAGGCCTTCCCTTTTAAGAAACTCCATCTTCTCATCACATTATGCTGTTTTTAGGCAGCTCACATCATTTGCCGCTTTCCTTTATGCCATTTTGTAACACATATAAGAGCGAGACTTCAAAGTCTACAATCTCCGTTTCTCTCATGCACAACATCAACATGAAGGCAAAAATTTAAACTTCGGCCAACTTCTTATTCCCAGGAAACATAATCACCACAGTCACAAGCTCATATATGTGAATGAAACTGTAGCTCCTTCACTGACAGCAAAGAGATCATAGTCCTGGTCGCTTGCATGTGCCCTCAAGCTTAAGAAATCTACACATAAAGAACCATGCCATCGATCATGATCTTGACATGGAACGTTTCTGTACAAATATTGTTTATTGTTACACTCAGCAGATTGTAATTCCCCATCTGTTTTTTCCTTATAACACAGAGACCTGGATTCAACTCCATCCATTGATTATTCAGTAGAGGAAACAGTATCGAAGACGGCTGTCTGCTCTTCGGCTAATGAGAAAAGCTTTTGTGATTCCCATTTACAATGCAGCACCAAATCAACATTATTTTCAAAGATATGAACTTATGAAATCTGAAAGCTAATCTGGGTGTTCATGCTGTTAAAAAAATCATGTAATTGTTCGGCAACTAAACCCTGTTGGTCATTGTGTTAAGAAGTCTACTCATTGTGACTTCAGGTTTCTTCATGAATTCC
The DNA here is from genome assembly GCF_002994745.2 of Rosa chinensis. NCBI lineage: Eukaryota > Viridiplantae > Streptophyta > Magnoliopsida > Rosales > Rosaceae > Rosa > Rosa chinensis. The sequence goes on from NC_037088.1 coordinate 29,876,288, forward strand.
TTAATTTACTCAGGATTAGGATGACTAATGAACTTTCCTTGTAGGTGTAGATTACGTTTTCTGTATAGTTGTAGGAGTGTTTTTCCTATTTGGACTACTCTTGTATCTCTTTATAATCCTCCTATTTTGGAGATGAGTAATAATTGAAGCATTGCAGACCATTGAACCCTTGAAAATTACTTGGTATCAGAGCCAGGTTCAAACCCTTGAACTTGCACTGTATTTCTTTGAAACCCGAAATCCGAATTCCGTAAAACATCACAAACCCCATTGAAGTCAAACCTTGCCAAATACTTCTGTTTGATTTACTACTAGGCGACAAGTCCTCCTGTAATTGATTAAGACTAGCCCACAAAGTCCAATTGCATAGTTTATTTACTCAAACAAAGTCCTGCTGCATTGTTTGATTAAAGTTGAGCCGACAAGTCCTGCTGCACTCTTTATTGGTCACGTGCAGCCATTTGCTTTCTGCTCAATGGAAGACGACGCTGCTACCCTTGCACTCCACAACATGCCTCCAATCATCAACCATTATCATATCATTGCTCAAGATAACTCGACGTTTTCCACCGGCGTTGCCTTGAATGAAACCAACTACACCATATGGGCACTGCTTATGAAGATGAGGATTGGAGCACGAGGAAAGGTCGGCTACCTCACCGGAACCCAAGTTGCACCAAACAATGAGAACTTCGCTGAATTTAAAGTTGGGCCACATACAATGAAAAGTGAAGAGTTGGCTCATTGCTTCCATGGAGCCATCACTCATGAATCGATATATCCGACTTCCAATAGCCAAAGATGTTTGGGAAGCTGTTGAGAAGACCTTTTATGGTGATTCGGACGAAACTAGGATTTTTGAATTAAACAAAAAGTGCTTCGGAGTGAAACAGAATGGCCGGACTCTTCCTACCTGCTACAATGAATTAGTGGGAATGTTTCAGGAGATTGATCAGCATATGGCCTCTCAAAATAACACAGTGGCCGCAATTGTTCAAGAAACTACTGCCATGACACAGATGCGAGTTCACATGTTTCTTAGTGGACGCGATTCAGAGTATGATCAAGTCCGTGGTGAGATCCTGCGCAAAGACCCGAAATTTGACTTGGAGCAAACCTATGCCTATGTTCGAAATGTGCATTCTGATAGGCAGGCAATGGGACACTCCTCTGAATCCTCTGTCATGGCTGTCCAGCGCAAACGGGGTCCTCTCCCAGGCTTCTCAACTACTCCACAACGCTGCCCTTCAAGTAAAACAAATCCATATGTAAATACAAAGTGTCCGGTATGTGGAGATGTGGGTCATAGCAAGCAACGGTGCTATAAAGTAATTGGCTACCCTGATTGGTGGATTTCACCAAGAAACCGCAGAAGAACCTTGGAAAAGATGTTGTAGCTACTATAGAGGAAGAGCAACCATCTAATGCCTCTGGTAATGTAGCACAGTTAGGTATGAAGGGTAAGGTATCTATGAATAGTTCTTGGATAATTGATACGGGTGCATCTGACCATATGACTAATGATCATAGCCTCTTGAAAACATTGAAACCCTCCTCTCAAAATATTGTTTCTACTGTTGATGGTACTCCAACTCCGGTTACCGGAGAAGGCTCGGTTGTCCTATCTGACACATTAACCCTTGATTCTGTGTTGGTTGTTCCTTCCTTAGCATATAATCTCCTCTCTGTTGGCCAAATTATTCTAGCACTAGCATGTATTGTGACTTTTTATCCATCTTTCTGTGTGTTTCAGGACATTCTGACTCGGTAGATTCTTGGTTATGGTGTTGAAAGGGGGAAACTCTACTACTTGGATCTGACAAAAAGTGGAGAGCAACAGTTGTTGGGACAAGTGAATCAGGTCAATGGATAGAGAATGCTAAGGCAATAGTGTGGCTGTGGCATTGTCTTTTAGGTCATCTATCTTTCAATTATCTTAAGAAACTGCAACCGCATTTGTTTTCAGTTGTTAGTGATTCGGATTTTCATTGTGATGTATGTGAACTGGCTAAGAGTCATCGAATTTCATATTCACCTAGTCTTGATAAAAGTTCCGTTCCGTTTATGAAAATTCATTCTGATGTCTGGGTCCTGCCAAGATTCCTTCTCTTTCTGGAGCATGATATAATGTAACTTTTATTGATGATTGTACTCGTATGATTTAGGTGTCTCTATTGAAGAACAAGAGCGTTGTGTGTTCCAAGTTCAAAGATTTTCTCAAGATGGTGTCTACTCAGTACCAACAGGCTATTCGAGTTTTCCAATCTGACAATGGCGGAGAATATGTTAATGGTCCTTTGCATGACATCAAACCTCAAATTCATATACCCCCAGCAGAATGGATTGGCAGAAAGGAAGAATCGACAGTTACTTGAAGTTGTCCGTGCTTCTTTGTTTGGCATGCATGTACCTCGTGAATATTCGGGAGAAGCTGTGAAGTCTGCTGCCTGCATCATTAATCGTACTCCTTCTCGGGTGATTGAATTTCAAAATCCTTAGCAGCAACTTTAGAAACTTCTTTCACTTCCGTCGTTACCAAACCTTGAGCCTCGCGTGTTTGGCTGTGTAGTCTATGTTCATATTCCCAAGCCTCAACGCAGCAAACTTGATCCCCGTGCCCATAAGTGTATATTTGTTGGTTATGTTGAATTCCGAAAGGGTTATCACTGTTATGATCCACTTACTGGCACTATACATGTCTCTCTTGATTGATGTTGCGTTTCGTGAATCTGAGCCTTATTATTCAGGGGGAGGTTCAGAGTCTTCCCTTCAGGGGAGAGAGGTTGTGAAGGAAATCCTCGAGATTTATTTGCATTTGAAGAGTTTGAAGAATTAGAAGCTTTAGAATCAAGATTTGGAGTTGGGAATTCTCCAACTGAAAATGAAATAGAAATCGAGGCCGTAGGAAACGAAAAAGAAAGGGAGACTGCTGCCGTGGGGCCCTCCACCTGCCAAAGAGATAATGATGTTGTCGTGGGACCCTCCTGCCAAAGAGAGAGTGAAGTTGCCGTGGGGAAAGAAAAAGATGATGAAGAAAGTGGAATAGGAAAGATGATGCCATGGGGTCAAGTGGAAAAGAAAAGGATGATGAAGAAAGTAGAAAAGGCCGACATCATAATCTGTCAAATAGGACAGATGCAGCACGCCAAGTCATCAGTGAGGATTTTCAAAGTCTATCAGAGTTCTTCCCCTTCTCTACACTGTCAACTGAAGAATCCGCTGCGAATGTTCCTCCTCAGGTACCTTTAATTTCAAATGAATCATCTGGGGTAGATAATATTGAGCCTAGGAAATCACAGAGGGTTACCAAGAGTATTCCTAATAAACAATATGAACCAGACATCAAATCCAAAGCTAAATATGCTATAGCTAATTACATGTCTAACTATAGGTTGTCTAGGTCACATGCACTTGTTGTTAATCAATTATCCACTGTATCTATTCCTAGTAGTGTACAGGATGCTTTGGCGGACCCTAAGTAGACTCAAGCGATGAATGAAGAACTAGAGGCTTTGCAGAAAAACTTGACTTGGGAATTGGGATATTGTGACTATGCCAGCCGGAAAGAAGACTGTTGGATGTCGATGGTGTTTCTTGTAAAACTTAAAGCTGATGGAAGCATTGACAGGTACAAAGCACGATTAGTTCCCAAATGATATACCCAACGCTATGGAATTGATTATGAAGAGACGTTTGCCCCTGTAGCAAAGATCAATACGGTTCGAATTTTAATTTCACTTGCAGCAACTAAAGATTGGCCTCTACATCAGTTTGATGTGAAGAATGCTTTCCTCAACGAAAACTTGGAGGAAGAAGTGTATATGGACATGCCACCAGGGGTCAAAAATATGCCTTGCGATACTGGCAAGGTTTGTAAGTTGAAGAAGTCTCTGTATGGTTTGAAGCAGTCTCCTCGAGCTTGGTTTGGAAGATTCTCCAAGTCTGTGAGGATGTTCGGGTACAGACAAAGCAACTCGGATCATACCTTGTTCATCAAGCGTAGTTGGGGACGTAGTATCGTTCTAAAGAGTTTGAGATGAAGGACCTTGGGCAGTTGAAGTACTTTCTTGGAATCGAAGTTGCAAGGTCTAAGGGATTTCTTTGTCCCAACGTAAGTATGTACTGGACTTGTTAGCTGAGGCCAGGATGCTTGACTGCAACCCTATTGAGACACCGATCGAGATGAACCATAACCTCGCCATCTATCCGGATCAGGTTCCAATTGATAAAGGAAGGTACCAAAGTCTAGTAGGGAGGCTTATTTATCTTTCTCATACTAGGCCTGATATTGCTTATGCTGTGAGTGTGGTTAGTCAATTTATGCATTATCCCAGTGAAGAGCATATGGATGCAGTGTATCGTATTTTGAGATATCTTAAGATGGCACCTGGAAGAGGTTTGTTGTTTGAAAAAAAGGATGAGTTGGAAGTTGTGGGGTACATGGATGCAGACTGGGCTGGTGATAAGACGGACAGACTGTCCACATCTGGGTATTTTACATTTGTTGGAGGAAACCTTGTGACTTGGCGTAGCAAGAAACAGAAGGTTGTTGCTAGGTCAAGTGCTGAAGTTTAATTTCGAGGTATGGCACATGGAGTTTGTGAGATGTTGTGGATTCGTAATGTGTTGAAAGATTTGGGTTTTAAACTCAAGAAACCTATGGACTTGCATTGTTATAGCACATCTGCTATTGAAATCGCTCGTAATCCTGTTCAGCATGACCGGACTAAGTATGTGGAAGTAGATCGGCATTTCATTAAGGAAAACCCGGATAGGAAGATTATCTGTTTTCCTTTTGTGTATACAGAAGATCAATTAGCAGATGTTCTTACGAAAGGAGTGTCAAGGAAAGTGTTTGACAACCCAATTGACAAGTTGGGTATGATTGACATCTGTGCACCAACTTGGGGGAAGTGTAAACTATTCTCTAAATATTTACTTTCCTTGTAGGTGTAGATTACGTTTTCTGTATAGTTGTAGGAGTGTTTTTCCTATTTGGACACTCTTGATGAATAATACAATTGAAGCATTGCAGACCATTGAACCCTTATTTTCTACTATTAAAGCCTATATATTCTTCTACTACTATCGTAAATGATTCAAACACGGGATTGTGATAATAGAATTCACTCAACCTTGCCTGATATATAATCCCCTGCCTTGCGTTGCTTCTGCTTACTGAACAATGGAGCTTTGTGGTCTTAACTTATGTGCATTTTTGCCTATATACCTTCGTGTGCCCTTCTCCAACACACCATTCTTGCACATGCACAAATGGAACTGATCTATTGGCTTTGCTCAAGTTTTTAGAATCCAATCAATCCATACTTGTAGAATCGCTGTAAATCTGTATGTAATTAGGATTTTATTTAATTAGAATATCCTGTAATTATGGAAAGATTGTTTCCTATTAGAGTTAGACTACTCCTTTGTATTTGTATATATATCCCCATTGTGGGATGAATAGAATTATTGAATTAACCCTGAATTGAAGTATTCTTTTCTACTTGGTATCAGAGCCTAGTTCAGTCCTTTGAACTTGCGCTGCATCCTTTGAATCCTGAACCCTGAATCCCGAAGAATACCACAAACCGCTGCGTACCACCACCGTTGAAATCAAACCATCCTGAATTTCAAACCACCATCACCCTACCTTTTTTTCCAAAACATTCATATCCATCTTGAAACCCTTGAAAATCCAATCCTGTGAAAATCATGAATTTCTCAATGATGCAATCAGAGAAACAGCTATGGGCATTCGTAACTACCGATTTTCTGTTATGGCCCAACGCAACGGGTCCTTTAGGCTTCTCAGGACTTCTCCACACCATCCTCTAGGTAAACAAATCCATATGCAAACAAGGTGCATTATCTGTGGGGAATTAGGTCATAGCAAGGAGCGGTGCTATGAAGTGATTGTTACCCTGATTGGTGGGACTTCACCAGAACCGCGAAAGAATCTGGGCAAGGCTGCTGTTGCTACTAAGAGGAAGTTTACCTAGACAATGCCTCCGCTAATGTGCGCAGTCAGGTATGAAGGTAAGGTTACTTTTAATAGTACATGGATAATTGATACAGGTGCATCTGACCATATGACCAATGACCAGTCTGTGAAAAACCTTAGACTTTCCCCTCAGACGTTGTCTCTACTACTGATGGTACTCCAACTCTGGTCACCGGAGAAGGTTCTATTGCTTTATCTGATACCTTACCTTGACCTGTCTTAGTTGTTCCATCACTAGCTTATAATCTCTGTCTGTTGGTCAAGTTTTTAGCTCTTGCATGTATTGTGACATTCTATCCGTCTTTCTGTGTGTTTTCAGGACATTTTGACTCGACGATTCTTGGTTATGGTGTTAGAAGGGGAAATTATACTATCTGGATCTGACAGAGACTGGAAAGAAACAGAAGCATCTTTTGGGACAAGCTAATCAGATCAACGGGGTAGAGAATGCGAAGGAAGCTGTATGGTTATGGCATCGCCGTTTAGGTCATCTATCCTTTCGTTATCTTAAGAAGCTGCAACCTCAATTGTTTTCAGTTGTTAGTGATTTGGATTTCCACTGTGACATCTGTGAACTGGCCAAGAGTCACCGTATTTCATATTCACCAAGTCTTAATAAAAGTCCTGTTCCTTTTATGAAGATTCACTCCGATGTCTGGGGTCCTGCGAAAATTCCTTCTCTTTCTGGAGCTCGGTATTTTGTAACATTTATTGATGATTGCACTCGCATAACATGGGTGTCATTACTGAAGAATAAGAGTGATGTATTTGGAATGTTTACCGAATTTCACAAAATGGTGGCAACTCAGTATCAACAATCCATCAGAGTGTTTCAATCTGACAATGGTGGAGAGTTTGTGAATGGCCTATGATTGAGTTTTGCCAGTCACATGGAATTCGTCATCAAACCTCCAATTCTTATACTCCTCAACAGAATGGTTTAGCAGAACGGAAGAACAGGTAGTTGATGGAAGTTGTTCGTGCTTCCTTGTTTGGCATGAATGTACCTCGGTCCTATTAGGGCGAAGTAGTGAAATCAGCAGCATATCTTATCAATCGTACTCCTTCCCGGGTGATTGAGTTTCAGAATCCTCATCATAAGCTTCATACACTTTTGACCATCCCTTCTATGCCTAATTTGGAGCCCCGGGTGTTTGGGTGCACAACTTATGTTCATATTCCCAAGCCTCAACGTAGCAAGCTTGATCCCCGTGCCCGTAAGTGTATATTTGTTGGTTATGTTGACTTCTAGAAGGGTTATCGATGTTATGATCCTCTTACTGGCACTATACATATATCTCTTGATGTCTCATTCCGTGAATCAGAGCCATATTACTCAGGAGGAACTTCTCAGTCTTCCCTTCAGGGGAGAGAGGTTATGAAGGGAATCCTTGTTCTATTATTGATTTTGATGTCTTTGAAGACTTGGAAGATTTGGAGGAACGATTTGAAGGTAGAAATTCTGAAACAAGGAATGCGACTACCGAACAGAGTGTTGTAAATTCTGAAACAGAAAATGACTGCCGAACGGAGTGTTGTGAATTCCGAAACAAGGAATGCAACTGCCGAATAGAGTGTTGTGAATTCCGAAACAGAGAATGCAACTGCTGAAACTGCCAAACAAGAGTTGTGAATTCCGAGACAGAAGAGACGACTTTTCTGGATAATTTGAAACAAAATCAAGACGTATCTGAAGCTCACACACAAGATATTCCCCCTTCTGCCTCACCAACTGAAGATCCCAGTCAGAATGATCCACCTCAGGTACCCCTAAACTTTAATGAGTCTTCTGAGTTAGAAAGTGTCGAACCTAGGAAATCACACAGGGTTACCAAGGGAATTCCTAAGAAACAATATGAACCAGATATCAAAGCCAAAGCTAAATACCCTATAGCTAATTTTATGTCTAACCATAGGATTTCTGGGTCACATGCACTTGTTGTTGATCAATTATCTACTGTATCTATTCCTAGTAACGTGCAGGATGCATTGACGAATCCAAAATGGACCAAGGCGATGAATGAAGAATTGGAAGCTCTTCAAAAATGCAACATGGGAGCTAGTACCTATGCCGGTTGGAAAGAAGACTGTAGGATGTCGTTGGGTATTTACTGTGAAGCTTAATGCAGATGGAACTATTAATAGATACAAAGCGAGGTTGGTTGCCAAAGGATATACACAACGCTATGAGATTGATTATGAGGAGACTTTTGCACCTGTGGCAAAGATTAATACTGTCCGGATTCTAATCTCACTTGCAGCAAACAAAGATTGGCCCTTGCACCAGTTTGATGTGAAGAATGCGTTTCTTAATGGGAATTTGGAGGAAGAAGTGTACATGGATATGCCCCCAGGTGTTAAGAATTACCCAAGTGATGTTGGCAAGGTGTGTAAATTGAAGAAGTCTTTGTATGGCCTAAAGCAGTCTCCAAGAGCTTGGTTTGGAAGATTTTCAAAGTCCATGAAAGCCTTTGGATATAGACAAGCAATTCTGACCATACCTTGTTCATCAAGCGCAAGAATGGTAAGATTACAGCTCTATTGTGTATGTTGATGACATGATTGTTACAGGAGATGATCCGAAGGAGATAAATGAATTGCAAAAGTATTTGTCAAAGGAGTTTGAAATGAAGGATCTGGGACAACTAAAGTATTTTTTGGGTATTGAAGTTGCAAGGTCTAAGAAGGGGATTTCACTTTCACAGAGGAAATATGTTCTTGATTTACTTGCTGAAACGGGGATGCTGGACTGCCGACCCATCGAGACACCCATTGAGATGAATCACGGACTTGCTATCTATCCTGATCAAGTGCCAACTGATAAAGGGAGGTATCAACGTCTTGTAGGAAGGTTGATTTATCTTTCACATACTAGACCTGATATTGCTTATGCTGTGAGTGTTGTTAGTCAATTTATGCATTGTCCTAGTGAAGAGCATATGGATGCAGTCTTTCGTATTTTGAGGTACTTGAAGAGGGCGCCAGGTAAAGGGTTACTGTTTCGAAAAAAAGATGAATTGGAAGTTGTTGGGTACACAGATGCAGATTGGGCTGGTGATAAAATGGACAGACGTTCTACATCTGGGTACTTCACTTTTGTTGGAGGGAACCTTGTCACTTGGCGTAGCAAAAAGCAAAAAGTCGTTGCCAGATCAAGTGCAGAAGCTGAGTTCCGAAGTATGGCACATGGAGTATGTGAAATATTGTGGATTCGTAATGTCTTGAAGGACCTGGGTTACAAGCTTAAAAAGCCTATGGATTTGCATTGTGATAATACAGCTGCCATTGAGATTGCACATAATCTAGTTCAGCATGATAGAACAAAGCATGTGGAGGTTGACCGTCATTTTATTAAAGAAAATCTTGACAGAAAGGTTATTCGCTTTCCATTTGTAAACTCAGAGGAGCAATTAGCTGATGTTCTTACTAAAGGAGTGTCCAGGAAGGTATTTGACAGCTCAGTTGACAAGTTGGGCATGATAGACATCTATGCACCAACTTGGTCTATCATGCCCAATTTGAGGGGAGTGTAGAATCGCTGTAAATCTGTATGTAATTAGGATTTTATTTAATTAGAATATCCTGTAATTATGGAAAGATTGTTTCCTATTAGAGTTAGACAACTCCTTTGTATTTGTATATATATCCCCATTGTGGGATGAATAGAATTATTGAATTAACCCTGAATTGAAGTATTCTTTTCTACTATACTCACCAATTAACATGGGGTCATGAACTCAGGAGTGACTCTTTTCAGCAAGATTCCTCAGCAAATTGATCATTTGTTCTGACTGCGCCATCTCAATCTAAGTTGCAAACTGTTGGAGGGGCTGGGGAATTCCAGTTAGCCTGACATTCTGCTCAGAATTGAGCTTCAAACCTCCTTACCCCAAACTTCCATTAGAGATTGGCTAATTGTTGAAACTTGTGACCCTTAATCTTTCCATCTCAACAGTGTGACGTGGGATCTTCCTTGGGAAATCTCATTACCTTTTCTTGGGACACGGAACAATTTGGTGGGCATGCTTTCAAACTTAAGTTTATACTTGCTGTAGTGGCTGGAAGTTCTTTTAAATTTTCGTTATTGTTGGCTCTTTACCAAAGGAGAAAACCGCTTAAGAAAATATCAACTGCAGTCCTGTCAATCAACTCCCTCTCCAAGGTTTCATACGAGGAAATTTATAAGCGACAGGTGCATTCTCTCCAAGCACTCTCATTGCCTCAGGTGTTTTGGCTAGCGTATATAAACGGTAACCAGATCAAAAAAATGCACTTGCTATAGAGGTCCTCAACCTTCAACCAAAAGGAGCTTCCAAGAGTTTCATTGCTGGATGCAATGCACTAAGAAATATCCGGCACACAAATCTTGTGAGGATCTCAACTTGCTGCTCCAGCATGGATCATAATGGCAATGATTTCAAAGCTCTAGTTCTTCAATAACCATATGTCAAACGGAAGTTTAGAGGAGTGGCTGCACCGAGAACACCAATCAAGGAGTTTCGATCTTTATCAAATATTATCTCTATTGATGTGGCCTATGCATTATCTCATCTTCACGACCATAGTAAGCAACAATCATTCACCACAGAAGAAATGCAATCAAAGCACAAAATGCCTTTCTTTATCCATATGGCTCAAAATGCCTTTCTTCATCCATAGTAAGCAACAATCATTCACCATAGAAGAAATGCAATCAAAGCTCAAAATGCCTTTCTTTATCCATATGGCATCAGACGCTAATTATCTTTGATTAACAATTCCAATCGAGCAGCTCTTCTTGGATGAGACATGTTATCAAACAGTCATAACTTCTGAACAACACCTGAGTTAGTCACCCCTCGATTTTAATAACAAATCCATATTTTCTGCCTAATATCTCGTAGCAGAATTTACAATGTAGCAATGGCATGAAAATAACTAACTATAATGCAAAAGAAGATGCATTTTCAGCTCTGATATGGAACGCACTATCTATCTGGCCCTAAAATTATGGTAAATACAAAAATATAACAACTAGGTAGTTTCTCTCGCTTGTTGTATCAAGGGCTAGCGGTAAACTCGAACTTGGCCCTGTACCAATGTTTTATGAATAGAGATGTATTAGCCACTAGAGTTTCTGCATCTTGTCTAACGAGTATCAATCATAGTATTTTTCTTCTTTTTGTCTGATCTTTCAACATAGTGATACTCCACAGGAAATAAGCACCGAAATTGACGTACAGTTGGGGTTTAAAAAGTGGCAAAACAACGAGTCTTTGACAGTCTGCTGAAGAATCAGCCCAGAAATTAACTAAACTCCACTGACCAACATGCCACTTCAGTCCATCCATTGCATTTATGAACACAAGCCTGATCCTATGTCATGAATTTGGAGAAGTGACACTCATAGTACCTGTTAAAGAGAGTGAGATACGTTTCCAAGATCAAAACCAAGGCCGAGTCTTTTCCAATAAACTCGGAATAAGTAATACTGGGAAAAAATTTCCAGTAGATAGCTACCAGAAACCACATTCTTCTCACTACTGGAGCAATTCATTCTGCAAACAACCAGGGAAAAGAACTAGTCAACTCTCAATTCTCAAAAGAAATCTCACAAATCCTCTCCCTCCAATATGACATGGGTAGCTGATGAAAGCCAACAAAGACCTCGCATATGCATAGATTCCCCAACAGCAATGGTTTTGCAATAAGATAGCCATTTCTCATTTTAGACTTCTAGTGACAAATGATAGTCATTAACTCATTACCTACTCTTGTATATTGATCCATAAAAGTAGAAGCCAGAAACTGGCGCTTCAATTATAAATTACAGACCAAGTTCTACATAACTTCCACGATATCCAACAAACCACATTATGCCATCCCATGCATGTGCCTAACCAGAAGGTAGCTATTGAACCAATCTTGACAGCAAAATTTTTTAAAAAAATAATAAATAAATAAAAAAATTGCCAAACCATTTTAGCTTTCACCAAAACGGCAGTCATAGATCCAAAGAATGCTACCAAGAGCATATGTACCACTGAAAAGAGAGTCACTTATGAATGAAAAATCAATCGCAAATATTTGCTGGCCTATTCAAAGATATGAAGTAAAAGTGCCTCTGGGTATTTTGAACTATTATTTCCTTTAAAGTAAGTCAGGAAAGGATTACAGACAGATTATATATGATACTTATCATGAAGCAACCAATTTGGTGGGTCAAAATTTCAACAATTACCTGTCTATGAACCACAACTACAGACTGAATGATGTTCCAAATACCATTGTATGAGATATGAGAAAGTAGCAAAGTAGAAGTAACAAAAGTATTTCACAGACAGTGACACAGTGATTGATGAAAGATAAGAGTGTGATTTCCCACAAGCACTATAAACCATACCTTGCCATGCCAGTGGAGATATCAGCAAGATATATCTCACAAAACAAGTTGTAGTGTAAAAAAATATATATATTATATAAATAAATAAATAAATAAATAATCTCTGTGAATCACTCAGTTCCGTAATTTCCACTGGACAAAAGGAACCAAAGTTACAAGCAAGAAAGCTAACCACTCTTAAAAATGAACTGGGGTCGTCAGACACAGGGACTTGTCAACTGAAGATATAGCTGGTAGACTGTCGACAACATTTCAAGTATACAAAAAACATTAGCATTCCTGCTTCCTTTAAGAGTAAATTTTACTGATTTCCTTGATCTTATGCAACAATCTCAGAGAATATAAAGTCAATTATAATCTCAGAGTAACTAATCAAGTATCTGCGAGAGATTACTGTCAAATAAGACTGTATACAAGATATACTCACAAGAATGTTCCACTATCCCATAAAACAGAAGTCCCAAGGTCCAACTTCTGCTAAGTGAACCAATAAAGTACACTGACCAATCAAATTTTCCAAGGTTTCAAAAAGTGTATGTGATCTCTTTAAGCCTCATTTTGTCACCTGGATGCTGAAGGAATACAGCCACAAAGCATCAAATTAAACATTGTCCACATGCCCTTGAGAATATGTTTTCAAATCATAAAAAACCAACCAATTCTGACTCCTTGCCTGCTGGAAATCTGTCCTGGCATGCTCTTCATATCTTCATCCCCATTAGCCTCTGTGCCTTTTACCATGTCATTCATTTGGTTTATCTCTGATAACTAGATTCTTCAGCAACCCTGCACCCAACCTTGAGATGATTCACAGCCAACCAGCCCAAGAATGGTATCCACGCTCCATGACCTCCACTGTGGAAATCCATTCAAAATCTGATAGTCCCAGGACAAACAACTGTGGTGCCTATCCATGGCAAATCACTCCCCATTTAGCAGTGAAACTTACCAACCCACTCACCATTGCTATCTTTATCAGAACACACATTTACAATGATCAGTTTTGAGCTTGAACCATCCTTGAGAGAGCATAAACTCTGTTTTACTTTTATGCAGAGTATTATGTCTGTAAGCAGCGGACCAGTGAATAGTAGCTCGCAAGATATATTGATATACAGCTGAGTTCAATGGTGATATGGTTCAATTCAGCTCTTCATTTACAGTTCCATATATGTCATAAGGCAAAGGAAAACACTACCCCAACATAACCGCTGAGATCTCAAATTTTCACCCAGCCAATCCTATTAGTCTGAGACCATGGGGACATCAGGAGCCACCTATAATTCTAAAGCATTAGGGCAACACTGAAACATGAGACATGGATCCATACTGCCAAGAACATAGTGTATCTAGAACATAAATTCAATTTCCTTTGCACATAACAACCAAAATAACAAGCTTATCAGCCAAACAATGTCTTCCTGACCAGCAGACTTAACATCCTCTCTAGCAGAAGCCCTCACATTCCAATGATTGCATACAATGGCATTCATCATTTAAAAATTCAGCAACACAAACCAAAAAATGAGATAGTCCAACTAATTAAGCCATAGTTTCCACATATTCAGAGGCATCCTCATCAGCCTCATCCCTAGATTCATATTCAGTAGCTTTCATATTCTGAACTCTCATCTACAGTATCAGCTTCTTCCTCCTTCACCATGTCGGGTCAGATCATTATGGAACTCAGAGGAGGAATCAATTGATCCAAATGAAAATATTTGAGTTGCCCAACTCAGGAGCTTATGGCCATAAATGGGATCATCTAACACATTCTTTTTAGAACCCTCTACAACCACACTTTGCTGATGTGCATACTCAACCAGTTTAATAGGAGTCTTATGCTTGGAGAATGGAAGCAGAACCATGGGAATGGTAAATGCTTTCCTTCTGTAGATCCCAGTTCAATGGGAACTTGTTGAATCCATCCGCCTACACTGCTACACGTCTTGCTTTTACCTTTATGTTGGGAGTTACTCCACATACTGCATGTCAATCCACCCAAACGCTATTGCACGTCCTCAAACAGTCAAATCCTTGGGTTTCCCTAGATTCAAAGGCTTATTTGAAATATCTCGCGAAGAACCTGAAATTGAAATGTAATGCCTCTTTATGTAGTCTTTTCTTTATTAACAATTTCTTCTTGTAGATGTTCATTGAAGCATGTACAGAAAGTTCTTCAAAGATCCTTTTCCTTCTAATTTACATTAGACAGAAGGACAATATGCTAATAAAAGCCCCGCAAAAAGTGAGAAAACGAATCATAACTTTAGGAAATATGAATCATTCACTTTTTTTCTTCCATCTTCCAAAAAATTCTACTCAACCAGAAAGAAATTTTGAACCACAATATTGTGTTTTTAATTACTTAAAGCCTATGGAGAAGTTCCAAAAATAATCCAACAAATGAAGTCATACCATCATGTACCGGGTATGTAGAAGCAATGTTGATAGCAATTCATCTTAAGAACCAGAAAAGCCAGAACGTTTTACCATACACCAAAGTTACAATTATAAATAACAAGCACTCAAAGAGGAAGAAAGCTAGCAAGAGCTATTACCACTGATAAGAGAGTCAGTTCTAAACCAAATGTTCCTCCCAAGTTTTTGCTGAACTATTCACAAAAATTTACGAACTGAAAACTAGCCAATAGATTTATTTGCACTCTTGGTCCAAAAAAGAGAGTCAGAAGTGGATTAATAATGTGAATATAGACAATACTTTATCAGGACTCAGGAATCAGCCAAATTTGTGCGTCAGATTATCTTTCTATGCTCTATCTAACTATGTTTTTAGCGAACTTGGCATAGTTTTACACTCTTATGTCAACAGGACACAGCTGAAGCTTTGTTCATATCACTTTGTTTCAGATCAGATAAACAAAACAGAAAACAAAACGAAAAAGATACACACGCATCCACAGCAGAGGAAGGATTGCATTAGCAGAGGCACAAGCCTGTTACTATATGAGGCCCAAATACAGATCAAAACTAAAGATGGCGGCATTATCTTTCAAAAGACTGAAAGAGCATGGCGCAGTAAAGTTGGCTTTTGAAAATAGGCATGCATAAGGAAATGAATGCAATGCTTGAACACTTACCAGCTCATGAACCATTGAACAGTCCAACTATGAATATCCTTCAAAATCTGGAAACACCTGACCTGTAGTAAATTTAAGAATTAAAAGCAACAGCATGGATCAATATGTTAAGAGCCAGATAATTTCAACCGGAAAACTCAATCAGATAAAGCACGCCGTAGTGTATTCAAAACAGAAAAAAAAAAAAATCTTCAGTAGAATCACTCTAGTACCAAATATTACAAAGCTAATACACCCAACATATTTGAGCCTCAAATGCTTTTTGCCAAGAGAACACAAACTATACATGATCTCTTCAATCAAACCTTCCTGTGTCAGTCATCCAAAGTCTGACAGAGCATCAAATTATTTGTGTATGTATATAACTTCTAAGTTGCTTTTCGCTAGTAATAAAATCACCAAAAGCATCCAATGCCGCCTCGGAGCTGGCCGGAAACCCATTCTCAAACTTCTGCCGTATCGCCAACGCCCTCTTCTTCATCTCCTCATCCCCCATCAGCTTCTCTATCCTCTCACAACATCCTCCTTCCTAACCATCTCCGACAAGTCCTCAGCAACTCTGTAACCAACCTTCAAATGGTTCACCACCAATTTTGCATTGAAGTACTGATCACCTCTAACCGGCCACCCCAAAAACGGCACTCCCCGGCCCAACGCTTCCGCCGTTGAGTTCCACCCACAATGTGATAAGAACCCACCCGTTGATGGGTGGCTCAGTATCAACAGCTGTGGTGCCCATCCCCGTATTAAAACCCTCTCCCCCACTTTGCTCTCCAACCCATAGCCTGGTTCGGACCCACCCGACCCGGGTTGGATGACCCAGATGAACGGCCCGGTCGACTCCTCCAATGCGCCAGCCAGCTCCGGATACTCTTCCGGAGTCGGACCCACTTCACTTCCGAACGCCACGTACAACACCGACCCGGGAGGCTTTCCGTCCAGCCACTTAACGACGTCGTCTTCGGTGTAGTTCGATTGCCGCTGCTTAGCTCTGATCTGACGGTGGCGGATTGAAGAATCCGACGGCGACTGCCAATATGATTCCGGTAATAGCGGGCCCACTCCCCACGTCGGAATCCCCATCTGCTCCGTCATGTAGTCGATGAACGGACGCTCCAGGTAGTCACACGTGTTGAACATCAACGCTACCGAGCCTTCCACCTCCGGGACCCACGGCGGCCGTTCCCCGGTTTCGGCGGACCTCCTCTTCTCCTTCCTCTCCCGCCTGGTGGCCGCCCGGTGGACCGTTCGGACCGCCGGGTGATGGGCCGCCGGACGCCACGTGGCGGCCAAAGGGCTTACGTTTGAGATCGGAAATAGTGAGAGCCATTTCTTCGGGTAGCCGGGAATGGGCGGATCTCGTCGGGCGGATGTCTCCGGCTTGGACCTTCACGAGCCCCACTCCATGGGCGGCGCACGCGCCGAGGTGAAGAATCCGACGACGGACGTCGATTTCCAGAAGACCTCCTTGGACAGCCATCTGGAAGTCGATCACGGCGCAGAAGCCGGGGGCGGTGGACGTTGGCGAGGTGGCGGTCGAGGTCCTGGCGGCTTGGTGCGGAGCGGGTCGGGTCCGGTCGGGTGGCGGAAGAGGCGGTGTTGGAGATCTGGCGAGTGGGTTTTGGGAAAATGAAGGAGGGATGGCGGAGGAGAGTGGAGGAATGACGATTGTGTGGTATGGCGGGAGAGAGGTGTTGCAGAGCTCATGCATGGTTGAGGTGGCTTGCCCGCTGCTGAGACTAGAATTCTCTCGACTCGCCATGTTTAGTTTGATCGCTGATCTATTGTTTTGGAAAAAGGCTTTGTCGTTATAAGTAGAGAAAGATAGGTGAGGGGTTTGATAGCTCAGTGTCTCAACTGGCTTCAAGCTGTCATTCAAGAGAAGGGGACGTTTGACTCTATGGTTTAAATAATATTTAACCGTTGGACCGTCAGGTAGGGATTACTATTTTTAGTTATGAGCTAAGAAATAGAAGACGGACCCAAAAGAGCGAAGAGAAGAGAAAAAGTAAGAGAGAGATGGAGGAAGCGAAGGGAGTGGTGAAGCATGTATTGTTAGCCGAGTTCAAGGAAGGAGTGACTGAGTCGGAGATTGAGCAACTCATCGGAGGCTTTGCCAACCTCGTCAATCTCATTGATCCCATGGAGTCCTTCCACTGGTACTACCCACTCTACTATTTTCCCGCACACTCAGCTTGTGATGTAGTTGATTCTGTTTTTAGCCTACTTTTGGTGATTTGGTGCTTGTTGGGATTCAAGCATCCAACTTTAGCTAAATTTGTAGTTAAATGGGCTGAGTTTTGCAGGAAACCTAAAATTCTAGGCTTGAATCTGAAACCCAAAATGCTAGGCTTGAACCTTGATGACCCTGTTGGTATTGTCAGTTTCACTATTTTCATGTTTGGCATAAAATTGTGGGGATTATATGATTATATCCCAAATTTCCAGTTTGTATAGGTGGAATTACGACATTTTGATCAACTAGTTCATCTAACCGAAAGCTCAATCATTCACACGTACTGATCAAGTTATCTAGCTTTTCATGGAATTTTAGACATGACTGACTATATTACTTGGCGTGAGAAGTCCAGCACTTGAAACTGTTGCACAACTAAATGCACTCTCCAAGTTTTGCCAGGATTAGACAAGTTTCTGTTGATTAGCGAGTCTCAAGTATGAGCATATGTGCTTATATCATTTTATGAATGGTTTGGGATCAGGGGAAAGGACGTGAGCATTGAGAACCTGCATCAAGGTTCACTCATATCTTTGAGTCCAGCTTTAAGAGTAATGAGGCTGTTGCGGAGTATCTAGCTCATCCTGCCCATGTGATTTTGCAAACTTGTCCGTCCCCATGTGAGAAAGTCCTTGGTTTGATTACACCCACTACAGTTCGTGTCTGAATCCGAAGAACAAGGGGCCTTTCATCCTGCGTTGCGCGCTCTTATGTAATTGACTTGTTTCTGTGAACACTTACATTGAGTGTGTTCGAAAAGCTTTATGCAATTGCAATAATAAATAGATGGCTGATATCATTCCCAGTCATTGGTTGTGTTTCAATTCTCACTGCATTTCTTATTGATTATTTTGATGCTATTGAGTTGTTTGAGTTTGTTATCCCCTTACCATAACATTGGTCTAATTGAATTACAGTATTTGTGCAGTTTGGACTCTTGTATTCATCAAAATGCTCATTGATTTTATTCAGTCCAAATTAACTGCAAAGACATTTGCCTATTCCATTTCACATATAAAACTTCAAAGAGGCTCATATTAAGATTAAGATCATGACGGTGCAGCCCACATATTCAAAGATCATAATATCCTAAACCTAATACGATGCCAATTTATGGAGGATGGAAGAGCCATGAAGCCCATATCCTCATAAAACATTGTAAACCTCTGATAACGATAATTATTTCATTATGATTTCACCAAAATCTCAAAAGAGCTAAAATATACTGAGAGAGTGGCTAAATATCATGACTAGTATTGCTAACTGTGATGGGTCAATATGTCCTTGAATCTGTCTTCACATTATTAAACATTGTAGCAGCCTCACGCTGCAGGCTTACATTATAGTTACCAGACCTAACCTTCTCTTTGGTCTCCTTAGAGCAGCAATGGCTTTATTGCATGGCCAGGAACATAAGCTGTATGGCATTCTTCAATTAGGATTATTTGTTTAATTGCTTTTTCCAATTGATTATTGCTGACTCGTCTGTGTAGCATTTGAATATGTAAAGTCTGTAGTGCTCATGGCAAGGCTTGAAGGACGGACTTGATCACAATAGGATTAGAACTCAGAAAATTGAACAGAGAAGAGCGACTCAGGACTCTGGTATTGGAGCAAATCAGCAAACATATATACTTATCTATGGTAAAAGCATAAGAGGATGTGGTGGTAGTCAGTACAAGAAAGACATTAGAACATGGAAGCTATTGAGAAAGAAGATGAAGAAGAACCATTTTGTGATTTTTGTTGGCTTGAGTGATCGAGTGTATAATTTCATGTACTACTTAAAGTCTTATATTTCTTCAAGGTGCATTGTCATGTTGGAATTTAAAGGCGTTTGAAATACTAATTCATTTTAATGCAGTGGAGCAGTTACTTTAATCAGTAATGGTCATATATATCTTCGCCATTTGTCTTCGGTTCATGATCACTGATTGTCATAACAAGCCATATTCTTTTCCCACATTTGTACTTCTGGGGTTCTTCTCCACTGGTTGTCGTACACATTAAAGATCAGAACTGCTGCCAGGCGCAAAGAATCACCTATAAAAGCAATTGTCAATTTGTCATGCCTGCATTCTGAAAGGCAGAAGTGCAGGACACTACATTTAGGACACTGATGAAGAAATGTAAACAACTGTTGTATGCACAGCATCAAAGCTCAAACTCTTGCATGAAAAGCCATGCACTGTTCATATAATTAAAGTATTCAGGAGTTAGAACGTATGGATCATAGTTGTCATGACTTGGGGAAGGATAATCAGAAGCAAGGGAATCTTATGCTTATAAGTCATCACATTCAAAGTGTACAATAATTTGATAATACTATAAGACGAACTGTAGTGCAAGTTAAGAATTGCAGCAGTCAATACTTAAGTAGCATTGATGGCTTGTAACATGTAACATGGTTAAATGAATTTTACTTCTTCTTCTCAACTCAGACACTTCGCTCATCAATATATACAAATGGACAACATTTCACATACAGAAGTTATCATGGAATTTGTAAGCTTATATGATATCTGAACAGTCTAAATTTATATATGCAATATATAAAACTACTCGTTCAAGAATACCACAAGAGTTTACACAGAAGCAGCTGCAATTTATCTCGACAAGCCCTCTTTTAATTTCTTTTGGTTACTAGTGCCTAACAATAACAGCCCATGTTTATAACAAGGCTGGATTTCTTTATTTGTTTGCCATTTGATACTTGAATAATGTCGAGACCTTTAAATTGGATACGCATTGCGTGTGTGACTGCTAGTATTAATTAGCAGATGCATAGGCTGCTGTGTTATTTATTTCTGAGCTTGTAATCGGATAATCAAGCTGATCAGGTTCTGGATTGATTAAGGAAGCAGCTTTATTCTATCTTTAAGAATTTTGAGCCCTTGTATCTTCCAAGCATTAGCAGATGGCCATTGGTTTGTGCCTGGTGATTCCAGGAAGGTTGATCCATCAATCACTCTCAAGCCTTTAACACCATAAACCCTATAATTCTTGTCGACCACTGACCCCATAGTGCAACCACCATGGTAGTGGTAGAAGGTTCTGACAGTCGTCTTGCAGAGTTTCCGGAGCTCGTCTTGAGTAGGCATCGGCTTGTTCGGTGTTCATTCGAACCCAGGAAGGAAGCGATTGATTTGGACCTTAAAGTTAGCTCAAGCAGCTGGGTCAGCGTCACACACTGTGCAAGTCTTTCTCGCTTGATAGGTAGTTGAATGTCACTGATGGTTTGCTCTGGGGTCGGTGCTGTTGAGTTCAAGCTTTCCTACGGAATCTGGGAAGGCAATTTTGCCAGTAACGGGAATTATTGTTTCATTGAAGCTAATAGGTAAATTATTACATTGATTATGAATTTGAAGTCATCTGCTATACAACAACTTTTGGAGGTTGTGGTGTACGATATTCCGGGTTGAAGTTGGCTAAGATTCCAATAGCAGCATTGTCTTGCATTCCTTCTCCAACTCCCTTTAAGTCGAGTACGAGCGGGATTTCAAAGTTGTTTAGCTGTTCTTGAGGGCCAATGCCACTTAACAACAAAATCTGAGGCTGCCTAAAGCTCCTGCTGTTAGTATCACATCACCCCATGAACCCGAGTTATCTGGCTGCAGCTGTTCACGTAAGCTTCATAATTCTGTTTCCGAGCTGCCATCCTCTTGATGAATCTTATACCTCGAGCTATCTTCTCATCTGTGGTACCTGCAATCATTACATCATCAGAGACAGAGGGTTATCTTACATATGTTCATTAGATGCTATTTTAAAGAACTACATGCTTACGAGTTCTGTAAAAGATGACTTTGTTTACAGTTGCATTCAAGAGAACTGTGATCTTGCTTGGATTTCCTGCCGGTAGAAGATCAGCTGATAAGTGTCTTCTTCCCTGATTATCGTACAACTAGCACCAATCTTTGTCCCTGAATATGCTCCAAACTAAAACCATTATAGGGGCAAATTCCAGCTTCAAGAAAGCTAGTCGCAACAACATTCGACCATGGAGTCAAATCAGGTTTAGAGATGCTTAATCTAGATTCCACCATTCATAAGCATCCCTTACTCCCTTATTATCCCACCCGACCTTTTTCACAAAATCCTTACTTGCTCTGCTGTAAAACCCACCATTAAGAGCAGATGATCCTCCTAGCACCCGTCCTCTGAGATTGCTGACACCATCTTTCGAGACAAAACTTGTGCAGGTGATGTATATTCATCAGTTTGGAGCAATGAGAATCCATAGTACTTTGACTCTAAGATGAAGGGTCTCCATAAGGCGAGCCACCTCGTTCCACCAACAGCACTGAGAATTTCTCAGACAAGGTTGCAGCTAGGGGCAGCCCGCAGTGCCTCCGCCAACAACAATGTAGTCGAAGACCTACCGGCTACTTCTTCGACATTTGAAGTCATATAGGGGAATGTTTGCTCCGAAGAACATATAGCCAAGTGAACAAATAGAAGCAACAGATGCAATGAAAACCCCATCACCATGAATGTGATGAGAACAGTAGAATTGTAGAAGCTTCAAGGCTGGTAAATGAAAGTGGTTAACATATGGGAGATGTATATATAGTTTCAGGTTCTTGACTGTTCTCGGTGCTGGTAGCATATGATTGTTGAATAAGCATAGTTTCAAGTGCTGGTAGCATATAATTGTTGAATAAGCATAGTTTCAACTTTCAAGTGCTGTATAATTAATTGTTCAATAACCATAGTTCAACTTTCAAGTGCTGTATAATTAATGTTCAATACCATAGTTGAAGTGCTGGTATCATATAATATTGTGAATAAGCATAGTTTCAGTGCTGGTAGCATATAATTGTTGAATAAGCACTGTTCTTAGTCCAGTTCTTGACTGTTTTCAGTTCTCATCTATACTCTTGCGCGGGGCCTACCTTTGCCAATGGGGACTTGATCGTTATTTATAACTGATTCTATTTCACACCATTGTCAACAATGGTGATTAGAAATTTAATTAAATAATAATAATAAAATAATACAAACATGAATCGTTTCATAAGTGAGGGATGTGCCATCAAAAGCCACTGAGTATTCCAAGCATGTTTTAGACAAGAAGGGAAGCATTATTGGCGAACCCATGATCCCCTCCACAAAAAAAAAAACTAATAATTTTGCAGCTTCAAAACTGAAATTGACCTGCATTATCCTCATAAACTTTTTGAATCGGAGTGTATGAACGACCACCTGGTTAGACTTCCGAGCTATGCTACCAAGAAATCAATTTCCAGAATATTTTGGATTAGACCGAAACAATGATGTTTAATATGGTCATAAATCGATGCTTGCAGACACTCTTATCCGAGTCTTTTGAACGCTCTAGTTCATTAATAGTTTGAATCCCCATGATTCTGCTTTTCAAGAATCGAACCATGTTATAAGAAAGGTGGATGTAAAGAAGGAGGTTGCAAGTCCCCGAAGAAAGAAGAAGAAATTAAGTACGGAAAGCGAGAACTTTAATTATAAATACTTACTTGGTTAATTGAAGCTTGAAACCTTGAGTCTTGAATTTTTGAACTTTTGGAAGCTTGGACAATTGTTGATTGATGAAGGTTCTTTGGATGGCTCAGTGGTGATGGTAACAAAGGATTTTGGTTGCTGCCGAGTATTGCAGGAAGGTAGGCCGAAAGCTGTTGCTGCTATTAGTTCGGAATGTGCCCGGTTCGGTGGTTGGTTGGCTGGTTGAAGGAGTTGCAGGGCAGCGGAGACGCGCGGCTGTCTGGGAGGGTTGCAGGGGTAGGCTAGGACATGCGGTGGTGCTGCAGGGGCAGCAGGAGTGCGGCAAGGCTAGAGTGGGCTAGGTGCTACGGTATTAAGGCTAGAAGGTTTTGGGTTTTTGGGTTTTTATTTTTGTGGTTAGGGCTCGTGCTGATAACGTGTTTAAGGAAGAGAGAATTCTTGAAAGATTGATGAGAGAATTGTATATCATTATTGAGAATAGGAGCCCTATATATAGGGATTACAAAGTATATGTTCTAATGATACAAGGAAAACTATTCTGAATAGGACTAGGAATTCTAGAACATTCTCTCCTGTTACAATCATGTAACTACTAGTTTATATAGGCACACAAAACTGATTTTCCTTCAACACTGTGAACCAAAAAGTACAACATGCATAGACTCAGTCTCCAAATCATACATCACAAAGCCAACCATTTTTCAACTCTCTAATTAACTACATATACAGTATGTACCTCATCATTAGGCAGGGCGCTAGCACCAGTAATAGTAATATCCTGCTGTTTGTTTGTGCCCTTGTCAATAGTAGCGACGGAGAGTATACCATTGGCATCAATGTCAAACTTCACTTCAATTTGAGGAACCCCACGTGGTGCAAGCGGAATACCATCCAGACGGAAGCTACCAAGAGATTTGTTATCTCTAACAAATTCTCCCTCCCTTGAAGAACATTGATCTCTACACTCGTCTGCCCATCCGCAGCCGTTGAGAATACCTCTGAATTAGAGGTAGGTAGAGTGGTGTTTCTTGGGATGATCTTTGTCATGACACCACCAAGGGTCTCCAAACCCACTGACAGTGGTATCACATCCAACAATACAATGTCGCTTACATCTCCAGCTAATACACCAGCCTAGAATCAGGCAAATAAGAGCAGCACTAGTCAGGTAACCACAATAGTAACAAAAAAACCAATAACTATGAAAGCAACACGTACTGTCTGAAGACGATAAATATACACCAGTCTAATGTTATAAATATGTAGAAAGAAATCATGACCCACCTGAACTGTAGCACCAAGGTCAACAACTTCATCAGTATTGACTGTAACATTTGGTTCCTTCCCCGTCAACTTCCTGACAAGCTCCTGAACAGCAGGTATACGTGTTGAACCACCAACAAGTATTACCTCATCTAGGTCTTTGAAGGAGAGCTTTGCATCCCTTAAGGAATTTTCAACTGGTGTTTTAACTCTTTGAGTTAAAATATAAAAGAAACATTCAATATTTGGATTGCAAAATGTCCATGGATTATACTGTTATAAAACAAGAAGAATCTGGTAAAGATAGCACTAGAAACTTATTACAACAATAGTTCATACCTATCAAGCTATTTGAGCCCAAAATAACAATTTTTCCCGACGAGGGAGACTCGAAGAAATCTTGGCCAATATCTGTGGCCCAAGCTATATATTTTCGATAAGCTCGGAATATATTGTTTAGAGGCTAAATAAAGCCTACTTGGAGGCCAAGCAATTTTGGAGCAAATCTGAATATTCTTTGATTTATTATTAATTATGAAGATATCTGATAATTAATAGTGATTTGTTTGCTTGATTGCCAAGTACCGTGCAAGGGAGCAGATTGGGTTGATCAATTAAGGAATGATACAATTACCCTTCACTAGCCTTCACAAGCAATAATTATGGCTGCCCATGCAACTAATGGCATGCACGTACAGTATATACTTCCATGCAATCATGCTTGATGGTGGAACATATATGTATGTATATGATATATATGATGTGGTGGCTCATGCATGATTTAATTAAGGAAGGGATATGGTGGACACGTGAAGCATGGCACAAGTAACAAGGGATATATATATACAATTGCACATGCATGGCAGATAGACAATTAAGGCAGGTGAACTCCTTTGTTGCATACAAAAGCCAATACGTGGCTAACATATTCACATACATATTGCATGGCAGATGGGTCAATTAAGGAGTCCCCGCGACGAGTGCTCGCGAAGATATATATGAACATATATACGTGCATATCCAAAAGCTCACGACCAAGAGGAAGATTATGTTCAGGACTCTAAGAGGCAATTAACCCTTGCCTATATTCTAGCGGCGATAGAGGATAATTATTAATTATCGCTTACGATAGATATCAAAACTATTAAGAGTTTTGATTTGATTCAGGGCTAATAACTGTGGCCTAAAATATAGTATTTCATTCCTCTTAGGACGGTGAATCTGCAGTAGCCTATATATAGAGGCTAAAGACGATACAGAAAGGCTCTCTCTCAAATCAATCAATCCCAGCGATTACAAAGCCTCCCCGGAGCAAACCTTCAACCTCGTTGAAAGCCGGTGACCGCCCGCCAGTCCTAGTCTCCTCGCGAGCCGACTGCCAGTACTACTGCCACCGATACAACCAGCAAAGCAAAGGTAACGCCCTCGCAACCCAGCGAAGCTAAAGTCACGCTTTAGCAAAACCCGTGCTTTCTCCAACTTCCCAGTGATTGCTCTGCTCAGCCTTCAACGTTGAGTATCGATACGGTGAACGTAAAGAGACCACAACCAAAGCCCTTACCCTCGTAAGGCAAGAAGTCCTTTTCCGAAAGGCAAGAAAAGAACCCTGTGAAGAGGTTGGTGCTCTCCTCGTCCACAGCGCTTGAAGAAGAAGTCAGGTCAAGGGACTACCCAACGACTACACCCCGCGGTGCTGGCACGCCTGCGCAATCACTCGCTCAAAAGAGACAGTTTGCACACCAACTGGTTTTGGAGCCAAACATTTTGGCACGCCCAGTGGGACCAAGCTAAAGTCTTTTGTGTTCACCATCATTGGGATGCCAGAGGAAAATCTTTACCAAAGGAAATTCCTAAAGTGAAAAGATGGCCAATGTTGCCACCAATGACGACATGCACTACGACAAGAGAGGCTTTCGTTGCGAACCCTATTCCAGGGGAGCGACCTTCGGGAAAGGTGCGCGATTATCATGGAAATATCGAGAACCATCGCAAGAAGATGGACGCTGATTTTGCCAGGGGAAAAGCGAAGGCGAATCGGCTCACACGCGAATTGAACGAGCATATCACCCAACGGACCGGGATACCAAGCGACAAAGCAAGTCATGGAGGCCATCGCGAACCAAAAAGCATACCTCATCGGAGTTCGCGACCTTACGCAAGGAAGGTCCCAGCTTGACTACTCAAATCGGTTCACAGCAAGGCGAATTGGAAGCCAAAATCTTCTCGCGAAGAGGTTGTTTCTGAGGTTGAATGCCTACAGGTGGCAATAAACCTAAATGCCTCATTGATGAGTCACGGCCTTACATAGGGCTTTGCATGGAGAAGATGGTCAACAAGATTGTCCTCTGACAATATAATTGTCTCAGAACAAATATTGATTTTTCTACTGATCAAGCCAAATACGTGGCTATTGATCAGATGCATGGGGGCATGATATTGTCCAGGTTCACCCCCTAATAACCAGAAGCGGCTGTGTGATCAATTTATTATGATGTTGCTATTGGTGTCATGACCATGCAAAGGGTCAAGAGCATGGCCTATTGATTTCAATTAAAACATTGCTTATTCATCTGCGACCCACTTTGCAAGAATGACCATAATGATGCCTGGAAGAAAATGGAGCAAACAAATGTTTGATATGCCTATTTTTGCAGAGAGATCAATTCATCAATTTTGGTGATTCTAAATATGATCTCAACATGGGCCATATATGATGAGTATGATGATAATTATAATTTAATTATTGGTTCCAAAGTCATATGCAGGAGTTCAAGTTCTTTGGAGCTCTTTATATGGAGAATTTAGACACAAGTGGTCGAATCCAAAAGCCATTTGTGGCTTATTCTAGAGACACCATGTTCTATGACATGGTAGTTGGCGACAAGCCGATCTTAGGACATCTTCATCTCAAAACTCAATTGAAGATCATGCTTCGTCAACCAACAAGATACTTGGGGGCAATATCACTCCTCCTATGAGCCAAATTTCTTTCAAGTTTTTGACGCCGCGAAGTATCTTTGTTATTTTCCTGCAAGCTCTCACAGAGATGTTTTCATGTTATAAATTTTGATACGTCGGAGCTTGGAGTGAGGCATAGATGGCCTCCCTGTGGCCTTCTAGAGGTTGCCAAGCGCACTGATGATAGCTTCTTTATTGCTTCTAATTTTAGTTTGCATCTTTCTTTAGTTAGTTAAAAAATATATATATATATATATATATAGAAAAAGAAATACAAAAGAGAGTTATGCGGCGCATAAGCGACTGGCCGCGAGCGAAGCAAGCGACGCGAAGAGCGCGGGGCCGCGAGCAAATGGCTCGAGCGACTGGCCCCGACCAAGTGACCGCGGAGGACTGGCCGCGAGCTAAGAGAGGTGGCGCGAGGAAATGACCGCGAAGCGAGTGCTTGCGAAGGTGTCCGCGCGACCGACTGTCGTGATAAACGTTTTCGCGAACGCTTTCTAGCAAGTGTTGATCGCGTGAAGCGGAGTTCATTGATATACATCGCCTGGGTCTCGCCACGAGCTTCGCCAGAAATTTCCAACAAGCTATGCTCTGACTGAGGCGAATTCGATCTATGGGGCCAGCGAATGGTCTTTAATGGACAGTATGCCAGTACAGTGGCAGAAGTCGAGACAGAGACAAGGAAAGGGAGGTTCTCATGCCATAGCAGCTTCAGAGAGAGTTATAATCTCGTCGGCGAGGAAAGAAGCAGATTGATATCCAGGGGACTCATATCCAAGCAAGATTAATCACAGCTCCCACTGCCGCTGCGAGGAGTCAAGCACAATCTCCAGGAAGTAACTTTTGTTTCATTGTTTGTACACTGTCTGGTGGTAAATTAATCTCCTGTGGGTCATTCAGTTGAGTTTTCGTCCAAATCTGCGAATCTGAAATATGCATATATGGTGTTTGATGGAATGCCTGAGAGAACCTTTTGTGAAGATGACGTGCGCAGGCGTGGGGGGTCGAGGCAGAAACTATCATTCCTGGCTGGTGGAGTGCAAAGAACAGAGGCTTAATATTCGCCCAGCTCACGCTGGGAAGCATGTTAAGGTTTGAGCTCCTGCACTCCACCCAAATTTCACTAATCCCTAGCTAACTTGATTCTTCCCGACATCAAACTGGGGGGCATATATGGGCAGAGTATTTCAAATAACTTGACTTGAAGTGTCTTAATATTACCCGGGCCAAGACTCGTGGCCTAAAATTGTCTGAGTTTTGTTTACTTTTCGAAGAAAATCTGAATGCCAGTTACAGTGGCACTTGAAGAAGAACTTTTGAATGATCATGGACATTCCCATTTGCTGTCCAGTTGCATGACGCCTGTGAGTTGGATACGAAATAAGGATGTAAATGCTATAGAGGAATGCGAGCTCGCGAAGTGAAGCTACCAAGAAATTTTCAGAGTTTCTTCCCACAGTAGTCTTGCATCTTCATGACGGAAATTCTATTGAGATAATCTAGCCAGCAAGTGGCTCTAGTGTATGCCAGACACAGTGGCTATAGTTGCAGGGGAGAAAAGAAAAGCATAATTGATCCATACTACCATCAGGGACTTCTATTGCCCTCTGCACATCAAGCTAATTGAGTCGCAGTGGAGGAACGCATAATTAATTCAAACAGCAGGACCAACATTTCTTCTTGGAGAGATCAAGCTGCTACTGAGGAGGACCATCTCTTGCCCAAAAGGAATGTCTTTCTGCAGAAGTTTCATGGGCCAAATTACGTGAAGCTGGAGATGAGGAGGAGGAAAATTATGATGAGGAAGTTACCAGGAGAGGAACATGAGGTGGTTGAAAATGATGTTGATGTTCAGTCTATCTCTGTCTCTGGTGATGAGGGTGTGCATATTGCAGTGGATCATAAAGGACAAACATCTGAGGAGAATGGTTGTGAAATAGGCTCGTTAGATTCTGAAAATTTGGTTGATCATGCAGAAGAGCTTCAGGTTTACATCTCTCTCTCTCTCTCTCTCTCTCTCTCTCATGATCCTAGGACATACTTTCAGACAGAAGTTCCACACCATTGCCTGTTCTGTGCGTAGAAGACGGATTGGTGATCTTACGGTTTTCAGAAATCTTTGGCATTCATGTACCCTTAGAGCAAGTGCAGCGGTTTGCCCATGACTGGTCAGAGTCAAGAAAATCCTATGTGGTGACCTTGAGAGCAATTTTCATACTTGCACTGGTGGTTTTTTGCCCGAACAAAACTGACTCCTTCTTGACTACAGCCAAGAAATTAGTCATTCCCATGACTAATTTCATGACCAGGCAACAAACAGGCGAGCGGTTTGGAGAAGGAAGTCTGCAAGGGAACGTGGGCGACGTCAGCAAAACAGGGGAGAAGGAGACGCGCCAGCTTCGGAAGTGAGGGACAACCCGTTGACGCGTGGCGCCGCAATTGTTGAAAGACTGAAGAACACACTTGTCGCGTAGCGACATGCATGGGCCGGCAGCTGCAGACCAGTGGAAGAGACCCGTTGGAGGCTTTGAATTCTGATCCCAACGGTCATGAAATCTCAGCTCTCCATTTCAATTAAGATGCAATCCTACGGCTTACAATTAACATGTATATATATGCTTTGAATTCTGATCCAACGGTCATGAAATCTCAGCCCTTCATTTCAATTAAATGGGCAATCCTACGGCTTACAATTAAACATGTATATATATGTTTGTAACGTTAATAAACGGTAACTAAAAAAATTTAAAAAATTCTAAACATTTCTCTATAAATAGCTACCATTTATTTTACAACTCACACCAAAAATTTATCTTTCATAGTAACCAATTTTGTGCTTCCTCCTTTTCATATAGATCTCATCTTCCAAATTTATTTATATCCAATATGGCTGAAGAAATGGGAAACACAGGTCCAATGGAGGGATATCAAACTGAAGATGATAATATCCAAGACAAAAGGAGATGGACGGATGAGGAAGATGTTCAATTGTGCAAGTCTTGGAAAATTATTGGCAAGATCCGGCTGTAAGCACAAATCAGAAAAATAACGACTTATGGATGCGTGTGAGGCGACACTTTGTCGCAAATTGGCCCAGAGCGATCAGCTTCCTCTTTGCAAGGAAGGTGGAAAATTGAAGGTTGAACTCTTTGAGTGGCATTGTGCATTAAGGCAAGCAAAAAATTGGTACAAGAGCGGTTCGAATGCGGTTGATGAGTTATGTTTTTTTGATAAATCATTTAATTTGTTGATACATTAAATTAAAATATTACATGATAAATAATGTAGTTGATAAATAATGATGTAATTACAACGATGTTTATATTTATACTAATTGATTTTTATTGTAAAACGGGATAGATACTTTTTTATTAAAATTATGACCTTTATATTTGTTGATAAATCTTATTGATACATTATAGTAAAATATGTCTTGATAAATAATATAGTAATTATAATATCGTTTTAATGTAGTAATTGTTTTTCGTTATAATTAAAATATGTCTTCATTAAAATTATGACCTTTATATTTGTTGATAAATCTTATTGATACATTTTAGTAAAATATGTCTTGATAAATAATGTAGTAATTATAATATCGTTTTAATTGTAATAATTGTTTTTCGTTATAATTAAAATATGTCTTCATTAAAATTATGACCTTTATATTTGTTGATAAATCTTATTGATACATTTTAGTAAAATATGTCTTGATAAATAATGTACTAATTATAATATCGTTTTAATTGTAGTAATTGTTTTTCGTTATAATTAAAATATGTCTTCATTAAAATTATGACCTTTATATTTGTTGATAAATCTTATTGATACATTTTAGTAAAATATGTCTTGATAAATAATGTAGTAATTATAATATCGTTTTAATTGTAATAATTGTTTTTCGTTATAATTAAAATATGTCTTCATTAAAATTATGACCTTTATATTTGTTGATAAATCTTATTGATACATTTTAGTAAAATATGTCTTGATAAATAATGTACTAATTATATATCGTTTTAATTGTGGTAATTGTTTTTCGTTATAATTAAAATATGTCTTCATTAAAATTATGACCTTTATATTTGTGATAAATCTTATTGATACATTTTAGTAAAATATGTCTTGATAAATAATGTAGTAATTATAATATCGTTTTAATTGTAATAATTGTTTTTCGTTATAATTAAAATATGTCTTCATTAAATTATGACCTTTATATTTGTTGATAAATCTTATTGATACATTTTAGTAAAATATGTCTTGATAAATAATGTACTAATTATAATATCGTTTTAATTGTAGTAATTGTTTTTCGTTATAATTAAAATATGTCTTCATTAAAATTATGACCTTTATATTTGTTGATAAATCTTATTGGTACATTTTAGTAAAATATGTCTTGATAAATAATGTAGTAATTATAATATCGTTTTAATTGTAATAATTGTTTTTCGTTATAATTAAAATATGTCTTCATTAAAATTATGACCTTTATATTTGTTGATAAATCTTATTGATACATTTTAGTAAAATATGTCTTGATAAATAATGTACTAATTATAATATCGTTTTAATTGTAGTAATTGTTTTTCGTTATAATTAAAATATGTCTTCATTAAAATTATGACCTTTATATTTGTTGATAAATCTTATTGATACATTTTAGTAAAATACGTCTTGATAAATAATGTAGTAATTATAATATCGTTTTAATTGTAATAATTGTTTTTCGTTATAATTAAAATATGTCTTCATTAAAATTATGACCTTTATATTTGTTGATAAATCTTATTGATACATTTTAGTAAAATATGTCTTGATAAATAATGTAGTAATTATAATATCGTTTTAATTGTAGTAATTGTTTTTCGTTATAATTAAAATATGTCTTCATTAAAATTATGACCTTTATATTTGTTGATAAATCTTATTGATACATTTTAGTAAAATGTCTTGATAAATAATGTAGTAATTATAATATCGTTTTAATTGTAATAATTGTTTTTCGTTATAATTAAAATATGTCTTCATTAAAATTATGACCTTTATATTTGTTGATAAATCTTATTGATACATTTTAGTAAAATATGTCTTGATAAATAATGTACTAATTATAATATCGTTTTAATTGTAGTAATTGTTTTTCGTTATAATTAAAATATGTCTTCATTAAAATTATGACTTTTATAATAGATGACCATTCATAATAGGGTTTATATTTGTAGTAATTGTAATTTTCTGTTATCCTTTTTTTTATTGTTTTTTTATTTCGTAGCGAGATGAAGCACATAAATTGTGGCATGCCGGGATGAAGAGAAAAAAGAAGCCAAAAAAACACAATTTTCAGAGTTTTGCTAGTTACGCTGTTGTGGATGGTTTTCAACAATTTAAAGACATCCTAGTCATACATCTGGAGGAACATCAAATGAAGGAAATCAACATACGCCTACACAACCAATTCCTGGAAATTCTCCCATCAACTTGGACATGGATGTAGATGAGGTAATTGCAGGTGAAACTGCAAATCCAATGTGAGGCCTCAAGGAAGGAAGACTGCCAAAGAAGCAATACGGAAAGGAAAGAAGGCAACGAAAGATCAAAGTCCTTTGTCAAACAGTCTCGAGAGTATAGCAAACAACCAAATAGAGGCAACCAAGGGCAAGAAAAAACTCGATGACAAATTCGCTCGAAGTCTCCAAGAGGAAGAGAAAAGAGCATGTATCCTCTTGCAAATCGAAATACGAAAAGAGCAACTCCTATTTCAAGAAAGGCAAGATCGAATTAAAGAGAGGGAAGAGCGAAATAAAGAGAGGGAAGAGCGTATTATGGAGATTGATACAAGTAAAATGACGCCAAATAAAAAGCGTTATTGGTCAAGAAAACAAAAGAAGATAGCAGAGAAGAAGATCTTGAAGAGCAGCCGCCACCTTCTATGGGTGGATACTATCCGCAACCCAATTTTGGTGGTGCATTCCCACAACCAAATTTTGGTAGTGCATACCCACAACCTCCTTACCCCGGTGCATACCCACAACCACCTTACCCTATGCATTCCACAACCTCCCTTAACCGGTGGATTCCCGCCACCTCCCTTCACCGATGGTTTCCCACAACCCCCTTACCCCGGTGGATACTATCCACAACCTCCTTACCCCGGGGGATATCCTACACAACCACAATTTTCACCTTTCCCTACGGGTGATTCCACCAACCCTAACCTTAATGATGAGCCTTCAAACACAAATTGGATTTCTAGAGAGGATGAGGATTATGATTTAAATAATTAGCCCACAATCTGCATGTTTGTAATTGTATTGTACTTATTCCTAGTTTTTCATTTATGTAAGCGACAATTTAAGGAAATAAAAGTTGTATTTGGAAATTCCCCTTATTAAAGCACACACTTTATATTAAAAATCATAGCACATAATAAACATAATACAAGCCAAATTCAAATCACATTGACATAAAAAACATATACATTGGCCAAATTAAAAGCACACCAACTTTCCAAAACATAATACAAGCCAAATTCAAAGCACACAAACATAACAAAACATAGATATTAGCCAATTATTCCAAAAATGCTCATTTATGATCTAGATCTCCATGTTACCTTGAACGTTCCAGAAATGCTCTATCAGATCCCCTTGAAGGTTTGAGTGACTATTTGCACTTCTAATGGCATCGTATCGATCCATGAATCCGTTGAAGTAATAACCATCTCTACCAACAGGATCGAAGTCATCACCAGTCGGTCCTTCCCAAACCTGGGCCAACCTGGGCCTCATATTGTTATCCTCTTCTTCATCGAACTCCAAATCGTCATCGCTGTCATCTGGTCTTTCATCCTCGATTATCATATTGTGTAATATAATACAAGTCAACATGATGTATCTGTAATACCCCGAAAAATCCAAATTAAATTCCGTGGATTTTTAGAATTGATTTTACGGTAATAAGAGCGAGTGCGAAGTTTAGAGAAGTTGTGGAAGTAGTTCGAACGATTTTATTTTCGAAATCGAACGTTATTTAGGGGGGCATCAAAAAGTGACTTTTTATGCGTACCGAATTTGAGAAAATTTCCTTCATGAAAGTTGTAGAGCTCGTCGATATGATCGCGTGCATATGTGGAACGCAATATTCGGAGTTCGTATGAATAAGTTATGAATATTTGAAAATTGGAATTTTTCTATAAATAGGTGGAAAATCAGATTTTTTCGGAAGGACGAAAGTTTCTCAAATTGCATTTTGGTCCCCCAAACTCTCCGTTCTCTCTCCTCCCTACGCAGCCGACCCGGTCGACCCGACCCGACTAGAACTCGCTCTTCCGGCGTCCTCCGCCGCGGACCCGGCCCTCCAGGTGATCGCTGCAAGCCGCCCAGTCGTCCTGTGACATCGCCTTGCCCCGCCGCTGCCCACAGAGCTGGATCGAAGCCACCTAGTCGTGCGAAACCCGACCCGGCCGGAAAACCTCGACGCCGGCGATGCACTGGCCGATCCTTCCCATTTTCGTGATCTCCTCCTCCCCTGATCATCCCCATGTAAGTCTTTCATCACGATTTTGTGTGTAGAACGCTAGATCAAGGTTGACTTTTTCGACGTCCCTGATTCAATCCAGGATCTGATCAGACGCACCAGATTAATCCAAACTTCAAAGCTTGATCTAGGACGATCTAGGCCGAACCAGACTTAGCTCCAGGTACTTGACGGTTTGAGTTGACGAGCGTTCGGAATATTGATATATTCGACTTTTTAAAGACGCAGCTGGATTAGAGGTGAGTAAACCTCACATGGTTCATATTACGAACCGAATAAATTTAATTACTTTATTTTGTGGTAATTGTGTGAAAATATTTATGGAATAAATATTTGTTTTAAATCATATGGACTTGATCAACTACGGTCCATAGGTAAGTAAAATGATTTTATTATACAAATGAATTTCACGGTTTTATACTTGAACTATAGTTGGTATTAGTAGTCATTCCTGAGCGGATGATTACGTATATATATATTTACGTGAATATATATGTTGATTGGCGTGTGATTAGCATGATGAAATGATTGAGAATTGATTGGATATTATTCAAGCTATTAATCTCCATTTAATTGTTGAATAATGAAATGTTGATCATGTGATGTGAAAGCTATTTTATATGCCAATTGTGAATATGTGGAAATTATTTTAAGAAGTAAAGATTTGTCTTGAAATAATATGTCTCTTATGTGGGTGTACATATGCATAATTACAATCTAAAATTTATAAAGATTGTATGTTGTGAATTGATTATGTCTAAAAATATAATTATGAAGCCGGGTGATTACAACAACCCCGTGCTTAAGTGAATTACTGGTAAATGTGCTTCGTGGTTATGCTTCGTGGTTGTGCTTCGTGTTATGCTTCGTGGTTGTGCTTCGTGGTTATGCTTCGTGGGGTGCTGCATGGTTATGCTTCGTGGGGTGTTGCGTGGTTGTTAGCTGTGGGCTTTAGTCCCTTCAGATAGTGCACTATTATACTCTTAGGAAGTGTGCTTACTTTGAGTATACATACCTTAGTTGTGTCTTTGGTATGCTGCGGCTTACCCGTACTTTGGGAATAGTACGTCGGTCCCTAGTACGTGGATTTATGATTTGATACCAGTCAACCTGGTTTCCCGTGTTTTGGTATTATGGACCCTAACACGTGGATTTATGATCTGATACCAGTTAATCTGAAAATTCACTAAAAAGACTTATGTTATGTTGATCAAATATCTATCCATGATATATTTGAAATATGTGAAGGTGTTATGTGAAATTGATCAATATCTATCCATGATATATTTGAAATATGTGAAATTGATCAAATATCTATCCATGATATATTTTGAATATGTGAGGGTGTTGGTAAAAAGAAAATCAAGCATGCATTGCTTTAATGTTATTTCACATATTAATGATGCAATATTTGCTGATTGAGTTTTAAAAGAGAGTATCGAAAAATACCTACTTTTATGTTTATATGATTTTTGGAGTTATCTTGTGAGTGTGTTGATTGTTTACTTGAGTTATAATAATTGTAATTAAATAAATCAACAGTTCTTTCTTGTTTACTCACGAGCTTTGCAAAAAGCTTACCGGGTTTGGTGTTGTTGCAATCCCGGTACACTATTCAAATTGTGTAGCGGGTAATCTCACAGGTCAGGAGAATCAGGGCAGTGATCGTGCGGTTTAGAGTATTAGTGTTAGATTTACAGCATTTGTTTTGTGAGGAGAATTATACTCATTTGAGCTTACAATTTGATTTGATGAGAGTGTGCTGTAATAAGTAGCTTGAGGATTTGGTTTATGTAATATTAAGAGGTGTAAGGTGTGGTTGTTTCTGAGAGAAAAATTCAGAACGTTATTTGTATTGTTATTAGTCATGTTCCGGATTTGAATCCTTATTTCAAAATTCGGGGTGTGACAGTTTGGTATCAGAGCGTAAGGTGCATATTCAATGATTTGTCAATACTTTCCGAGTGATGGCCCGTCTGCAGCGGATCCCCATCGTGTGCTCTTCGGTATTGATCAAGTCATTGGTATGTATAGAGTGTAGAAGTCATCTAGGACGTTAGGTCGTATTAGAGTTATGAAATACCTTCTGTGTGTTAGTATATTGGTTATTAGGTACTTGTATTGCATATGCTATGTTTGAGTGTTGTACAAGTTTTAACCACGTATTGCTATGCTTCTAAAGTAATGGACAGATTGGGAAGCATAATTAAGGATTGAGGTAGACTCTTAGATAGAGGTATAGTCTTATGTAGGAACATGATTTTTCTTTGGAGACAGTTGAGGATGAGGTGTAGGCATTTGAGGTTGAGCTGCCTGTTCCACTAGTGATTGATGTGATTATTCTATTCTTAGGTTGAAATGGTGAAAAATGTTGAGGATTTAGGAGTAGTTGGAAAGAGAATTGATCTCACAACTCAAGATGATAGGAGTGTGAGAGATTATGAGATAGAATTATCTAGACTATTGGTTTAGGAGACGAATGGATGCTAACTTTAGCAAGGTGTAAGGAATAGAGGTGCCTTATCAGCCTTAAGACTTTTCTGACTAAGGCGAAGTGTGATACTAGAGGACCTAATCCCTTGGTGTGTTGTGACAGACTGTGCTTGATGTCTATAATAGACTTTTGCGTGTGACTTCTTTTTGTAAAATGTTGTTCTATGTGGTATGTTGCATGATGCTAGCTAGACTTCTGTGTGACTTAATTGATTGTTAGGTTTTGAATGATTGTTTGTGATACATCATTATGAAAGAGGCGTGCAGCAGAGTTGGCTAAGGTTTTGAAAGAGTAATGGGTGGCCAAGGTTCGACCCTTGGTGTCGTTGTTGGTTTGTTTTTAATGAAAGACTACCACATTCATTCAGTCTTATTACAAGTCAGAAGCGAAATATAGTAATTGTCCAACGAAAGTTAAAATGCGGAAAAAGAAATACAATAACTAGAAGATTAATTATTTTTACTTCTTCCCCTTCGAATGGGAAGGCTCAGTGATCTCCTCCCTGAGTTTGGTGTTCTGATCAGAGACCTCTTCACTATCCTGTGAGTCAGAACTGGTTGAGTCAAGATCTTCCCAAGGAACATGAGGAGCGGTCGCGGGCGAGTGGCAGCCCTTTTGCTGGTTTCAGCCTCAGGAGCAGGGTCCTTGTGGAGTGACGCAGCAACTTCTTTGCAAGGGAACCCAGGAGGGTGACACTGCATGTTATTGACCTTCTGAGCAAGCTTGTTTATTTCGGTGTGACAGCGGATCAAAGAGTTGTTCATATCAGAGATGTGGTCGATCATACATGTGACTCGCCAATCCGTCACCATAATACCATCACGGAGAGAGGAACGCAGTGCATCAATTGAGTCTGACAAGCTTTCCAAGGTGGCCACAGGCCGAGGAGCACTAGCAGCTCGGGAGGAAGAGGATTCGCTGGGATGCAGTCTGGGAGAACGACGAGGCAGAGGAGGAGGACTGCGGCTACGCTCACGTATAGGACGATGGTCCCAGGACTCGTGAGGCCAGCGCGAGCGACCGCTTGACGACCCTCTTCTTCTAAAGAGAGAACACGATGTTGATTGACGCCCATGCGAGCGGTAACCTTGGTTCGAACCATGATGGAGGAGAAGGATTAAAGTGATGAAGAAAGGATTTGAGTTTTGAAAGAAAGGCTGAAGGTTGAGAGAAAATGGCGAAAGCTCTGAAGAAATTTCTTTTCTTTGGTGTGACCAGTCGCTTCCCCGGAACGCACCTATTTATAGAACGAGGTGAGCAGATCTCCACCGTTGGATAGACGATCTCTGTGATTTATTCTACGCGTTGGATTAAAAGTTGCCCGAAAACACGGAAAAGCTGTTGGCGCGTGGAGAGCGCGTAAGGGGACCGAGCGAATCTCGAGGCACTGTGGCAGACAGCTTTAGCCGAAAGTAATTTGACTGCCGTAAATCACGAAAAGGATAAGCCGTGCAGGTGGGCTGTACATGGGCTTATCCTGTATCTATGCCCTTACTGTAGTTGTGGTTGGAGGCCCGTTGGGCTGAATCTCTGAAATAGTTTCGGGTGGAATTGTGGACCGGATTTCTGCAACAGTTTTGGGTATTTTTGTGCAGGATTGATGAGATGGTTGCGTTTAAATTTCGGGACGAAATTTCTTTAAGGAGGGTAGACTGTAATACCCCGAAAAATCCAAATTAAATTCCGTGGATTTTTAGAATTGATTTTACGGTAATAGAGCTAGTGCGAAGTTTAGAGAAGTTGTGGAAGTAGTTCGAACGATTTTATTTTCGAAATCGAACGTTATTTAGGGGGGCATCAAAAAGTGACTTTTTATGCGTACCGAATTTGAGAAAATTTCCTTCATGAAAGTTGTAGAGCTCATCGATACGATCGCGTGCATATGTGGAACGCAATATTCGGAGTTCGTATGAATAAGTTATGAATATTTGAAAATTGGAATTTTTCTATAAATAGGTGGAAAATCAGATTTTTTCGGAAGGACGAAAGTTTCTCAAAATTGCATTTTGGTCCCCCAAACTCTCCGTCTCTCTCCTCCCTACGCAGCCGACCCGGTCGACCCGACCCGACTGGAACTCGCTCTTCCGGCGTCCTCCGCCGCGGACCCGGCCCTCCAGGTGATCGCTGCAAGCCGCCCAGTCGTCCTGTGACGTCGCCTTGCCCCCGCTGCCCACAGAGCTGGATCGAAGCCACCTCAGTCGTGCGAAACCCGACCCGGCCGGAAAACCTCGACGCCGGCGATGCACGGGCCGATCCTTCCCATTTCGTGATCTCCTCTCCCCCCTGATCATCCCCATGTAAGTCTTTCATCACGATTTTGTGTGTAGAACGCTAGATCAAGGTTTGACTTTTTCGACGTCCCTGATTCAATCCAGGATCTGATCAGACGCACCAGATTAATCCAAACTTCAAAGCTTGATCTAGGACGATCTAGGCCGAACCAGACTTAGCTCCAGGTACTTGACGGTTTGAGTTGACGAGCGTTCGGAATATTGATATATTCGACTTTTTAGAAGACGCAGCTGGATTAGAGGTGAGTAAACCTCACATGGTTCATATTACGAACCGAATAAATTTAATTACTTTATTTTTGTGGTAATTGTGTGAAAATATTTATGGAATAAATATTTGTTTTAAATCATATGGACTTGATCAACTACGGTCCATAGGTAAGTAAAATGATTTTATTATACAAATGAATTTCACGGTTTTTATACTTGAACTATAGTTGGTATTAGTAGTCATTCCTGAGCGGATGATTACGTATATACATATTTACGTGAAATATATATGTTGATTGGCGTGTGATTAGCATGATGAAATGATTGAGAATTGATTGGATATTATTCAAGCTATTAATCTCCCATTTAATTGTTGAATAATGAGATGTTGATCATGTGATGTGAAAGCTATTTTATATGGCCAATTGTGAATATGTGGAAATTATTTTAAGAAGTAAAGATTTGTCTTGAAATAATATGTCTCTTATGTGGGTGTACATATGCATAATTACAATCTAAAATTTATAAAGATTGTATGATGTGAATTTGATTATGTCTAAAAAATATAATTATGAAGCCGGGTGATTACAACAACCCCGTGCTTAAGTGAATTACTGGTAAATGTGCTTCGTGGTTATGCTTCGTGGTTGTGCTTCGTGGTTATGCTTCGTGGTTGTGCTTCGTGGTTATGCTTCGTGGGGGTGCTGCGTGGTTATGCTTCGTGGGGGTGCTGCGTGGTTGTTAAGCTGTGGGCTTTAGTCCCTTCAGATAGTGCACTATTATACTCTTAGGAAGTGTGCTTACTTTGAGTATACATACCTTAGTTGTGTCTTTGGTATGCTGCGGCTTACCCGTACTTTGGGAATAGTACGTCGGTCCCTAGTACGTGGATTTATGATTTGATACCAGTCAACCTGGTTTTCCCGTGTTTTGGTATTATGGACCCTAACACGTGGATTTATGATCTGATACCAGTTAATCTGAAAATTCACTAAAAAGACTTATGTTATGTTGATCAAATATCTATCCATGATATATTTGAAATATGTGA
The DNA here is from genome assembly GCF_002994745.2 of Rosa chinensis. NCBI lineage: Eukaryota > Viridiplantae > Streptophyta > Magnoliopsida > Rosales > Rosaceae > Rosa > Rosa chinensis. The sequence goes on from NC_037088.1 coordinate 29,917,301, forward strand.
AGGTGTTATGTGAAATTGATCAAATATCTATCCATGATATATTTGAAATATGTGAAATTGATCAAATATCTATCCATGATATATTTTGAATATGTGAGGGTGTTGGTAAAAAGAAAATCAAGCATGCATTGCTTTAATGTTATTTCACATATTAATGATGCAGTATTTGCTGATTGAGTTTTAAAAGAGAGTATCGAAAAATACCTACTTTTATGTTTATATGATTTTTGGAGTTATCTTGTGAGTGTGTTGATTGTTTACTTGAGTTATAATAATTGTAATTAAATAAATCAACAGTTCTTTCTTGTTTACTCACGAGCTTTGCAAAAAGCTTACCGGGTTTGGTGTTGTTGCAATCCCGGTACACTATTCAAATTGTGTAGCGGGTAATCTCACAGGTCAGGAGAATCAGGGCAGTGATCGTGCGGTTTAGAGTATTAGTGTTAGATTTACAGCATTTGTTTTGTGAGGAGAATTATACTCATTTGAGCTTACAATTTGATTTGATGAGAGTGTGCTGTAATAAGTAGCTTGAGGATTTGGTTTATGTAATATTAAGAGGTGTAAGGTGTGGTTGTTTCTGAGAGAAAAATTCAGAACGTTATTTGTATTGTTATTAGTCATGTTCCGGATTTGAATCCTTATTTCAAAATTCGGGGTGTGACAGTATCGAAGGTCTTCTTTTTCCCAGCCATGAGCAGCTCCTCGAACAATACTAAAGCGCGACTGTAAAATGCCGAAACATCTTTCGACATCCTTCCTGTACCCCTCTTGAGCTTGGGAAAACTTCAGATCCTTCGGTCGTGTAGGCATTGGAATTGATTTTACGAAAGTCGCCCATTGCGGATAGATACCATCAGCGTGATAGTACCCTAAATTGTGAATCCTGTTATTTGCTTGAAATTGGACCCGAGGGGCTCGACCAGTAGTGACCTCGTCAAACAACGGGGACTTAGAAAGGACGTTGAGGTCGTTGCATGATCCAGGCATTCCAAAGAAGGCATGCCAGATCCAAGTGTCATAAGAAGCGACTGCTTCGAGGATGATAGTGGGCACATGTTTTCGACCGCTGTATTCTCTAGCCCAACCTGTTGGGCAATTCTTCCATTGCCAGTGCATGCAGTCGATGCTTCCAATCATTCCAGGAAAGCCCCTTCTCTCGGCTTTGGTGAGAAGTCTTCTGAGGTCGGCCGGATTAGGAGCCCGGAGGTATTTTGCCGAGTACAGATTAACGATTCCTCTTGTAAATCGTTTCAGAGCCTGAATGGAGGTAGATTTTGCCATCCGACAATACTCAGCACATTGATCTGCCCCTGCACCATAAGCAAGCATTCTTAAGGAACATGTCAGCTTCTGCTGGGGAAGTAGTCCGACTTTGCCTGCAGCATCTGATTTCTGGACCAGTACGGGTCGGTACCACAAAGATCACTGGAGATGCGGTTGAACACATTGTGACTCATCCTGTACCTTGTCCGGAATATCTCTTCACTGAAAACCGGACGCTCCACAAAGTAATCTTCCATCATGTCTTTCCCTCTTGATTCCCTAAACTGCTCCTCATTCGGTGTACGCCCCGGTTGAGAACCCCGTCGTTGTGATCCGGAGGAAGCTTCAGCGACTGCTGCTACCACAAGAGCATTAGTTGTACATAGCTCTTCAAGATCTTCATCTCGAGATTGTCGATACTTAGCCCACAATCTCTTCATTGAAAGGAGGGAAGGAGAGGAAATGTGTTGGATCTGGAGAATATGAAAACGAATGAGATTTGTGAATATCAGCTTGTGAGGAATGGTGTGCTGCCTCTTGCTCAATTTATTTACAATTTTCACATAAAAAGTGATCAGACTTTGAGGACACGTGTCCACTCCTGGTTCGCCGTAATCTGATCTGAAATTTTAGATAAGATTACATCAACAATAACCGTTAGATTGAATAGTATGCAAATGATCTGGTCCGTTCAAAAAGTGTCGGTTGTGCCTTCACTCATTTCAAGGAAATTTGTCCGTTGTGCCTTCACTCATTTCAAGATAAATTGTCGGTGGCTTATAATTTGTCAGTTGTGCTTTCACTCATTTCAAAATAAAATGTCGGTGTCGGTGGCTCATAATTTGTCCACCTTAAAATATTTTTGAAAAAAGTAAATTGTATAATTATGACATTAATTATCCATAAATATTCATTATTAACCGCCTAATTTTTTTTTTTTTGAATTTTTTTAAAAACCGATGAACAGTAAAATCAAAACAGTAAAATACCACGTGTGAACAGTAAATTTTGTGAACAATATGCATGAACAGTGAAAATATGAACAGTATTGGCCAGGCAAGAAAAACAACGGGTGCAAACTCATGTCCAGTGGCAGTGAATAGTAACTTGACCGGTCCAATTCTTGACTTCTCGACCTTGACATTTCTTGACTACGGGTGAACTTGCTCTTAAAGAAGGCTGAAAAAGAGACCATAGGTACTCTGTTGCTAAAGTCTGAACATTTCTTCTTGGGCAAAGAAGTTAAAGTGATAATTTCGCCAATTATTGTGGCGAAATCAGAATCCAGCAAAGTTGAATATCGAACGGTTCGCGAAGGAAAATTCTACTTTTTGCCTTGCATCTCACTTTGTGGTCGTTGACTCTAGTTGCAGCGAGAATGTAAATGCTATCGAGGACTGAGCTCGCGAACCAAAACTACCATGGAAAGTTCTTGTGGCCGACATACTTTTGGGGATTACTTCATTAGCTAAGCCAGCATGTGGCTGTATTTGATAATTAATTATTCTTACATGGTCTCTATCTTCGAAAATTCTGCTATCCACCTAGGTGGTTCTCACCTGGTGACGTGGCAGAACGACAGCCACTCATTTCATTTCGGGTTCTGAACCTATCATGTAGGAGCAATCGTGGTCGAAGTCGGAAAATCTGACTGGAAACCACCATGCACAGCGGAAACTTTCCAGCCTCAGGCTGCCGTCACAGCATCGAGCAAACTCAGGCAACCCTCCATCCTTCCATCCTCCCTAACACACCAGCAGGCATCGTCGACACCCCTCTCCACCTGACGGTTCCACGCAACATAGACTAGATCGAATCCCTCCGATCCGATCTGAGCCAATCAGATCCCGTCTTCGCCCACTAGGTGACGCCGCCTCTTGCTGTCCGCCTTCCGGTCGTGGGGAAGATCGACCCCAGCCCCACCCACAAGCCACCAAGCCAGCTAGCATGACCACCTCGCGTTTTGGGCAACGAACCCCACGCAGCCTGAGCCTCCTCTCCGACTGGGTTTTTTGGTTTGCCACTGTTCTGTCAGCACTTGTATGCCACGCGCCGCTGTTAACACAGCAGGTGACCCTCACCAGGTGGATAGCAGAAGCTCCGCTCTATCTTATCTTGAATCTGCATATGAAGCAGTGAAGAGGTGGTGCGTCTGACAATATATATATAGCCTACATGGTGCTTATATTAATGATGCATGATGGTATGAGTTGACTACAAAATGTGCTCATCCACTAGGGACAACATAGGCTTTGTTGATTAGCCTGATGGTTTATATATATATTTGTATAAAGTTAAAGTTGCTACAGAGGCATGATCATGATGTCTGAGTAGGGCTGTCACTCGATCGGTTCGAATCGGTTATAGGTATTACCAACTTCAAAACCAAAGCTTTCGGTTTCAAAACTGAGCTACCAATTACCAACCAAATTTTCGGTTTTTAATTTATTATCTATAATTCGGTATTTCGGTTTTCGGTATTACCACTTTAGAATAACTAATTCTTTATAATATAAATTAGAATGAACAAAACTAGGTTTTTGAATTTTATAGTCATAAACGTTGTATTCATCTACTAATCATAGCTTTCTTTGTATATATGACATCAAGTTCTAGCAATTTTCCAATAAAACTAGGTTATTTAACCATCTTTGACTAGGTTACTTAAATACATGTACTATTAATGTAGTATATGTAGTAATGTTCATACTATTATAAAAGTTTTTATGTTTATTTTTAATATACATGTATGTATATTGAAAATTGTAGTATATAAATCTAATATTTAGATAATCGGTAGATTCGGTATTTACCAAAACCAAACCAATTTTTTGGTAATTTTCAATTCGGTTTTATCGGTCTCTGTTACCAAAAGGTCGGTTTACCAAACCTAAACATCGGTTGGTATTCGGTCGGTTTGCTAATTACCAAACCAAGTGGCAGCCCTATGCCTGAGCCATATATAAAGATATTAAAAGTTGGTTCAATTGTCAACACTGGTCTCAAAGCAACAAGGAGCACGTGGCCCCTTAATATGCAGTGATTTAAAGCAAGAAGAGTTTGGGCACCGCGAAGAGTGCAGAAAGGACAATTAATTATAGCAGGAAGTTCGCGAGCGTTCATAGCCGAAGCCCATTCTCATCCCGCAAATGTCGCGAGCAGTTTGAAGACTTCATGAGGCAGAGAGTAAGTGCGGCAAATAAAGCTTTCGCTGGAATGGTTTTCTTTGCCCTCTGCTTCGCTTCTTGTTTTGAGACAATATTCCTAAGAGCCAGCGAAGTGGCTTCCACATCTACACTTGAGTGATCAATATAGAGCCAGCTACCTAGGCAGAATATGCTGTTGTACACATCGTGAAGGTTCACTCGCAGTCAAAAGCAAATGCGCATGGGGGCATTCCACTCTTCCAAGTCTCGCCAACCCCTAGTTCAACTCGCTTCATTAAAGCTAGGGGGGCATATAGAGCATTTTTGTGGCGTAAGTTTAACGCCAGACTTCTGATTAAGACTTTGGTGTCTTAGTTTTTCTAAGGCCAACACCTGTGGCTTTTAATTTTTACCAAAATTCTTGCTCAAAACTTATGTAGTGTTTTAAGCTCTTTAAGGCCAATTCCAGTGGCCTAAAAATAAAAGTTTTTCATCCAAGTTGGTGATACTTTCTGGAGCATTTCGAAGACTTATGGTGAGTACATCATCCGCCAGTCTTTGTCTATCAAGTTTGAGCTAGATGATGGAATTCGAGCTTCATGGCCTAATTAAGAGGCTTATTTCCATGATTAGTCAAAGTGATTTCATTTGGGCCAATGCGAGTGGCTTTAAAGCGACGTCATTGCAGACAGGACTAGTGCTGACTCAAGACCTCTTCAGTCAAGACGGGGAACTTTGACTTCGAGGTCTGGAGGGCAATGTTTGAGCCCAAAATAACAATTTTTCCCGACGAGGGAGACTCGAAGAAAATCCGGGCCAATATCTGTGGCCCAAGCTATATATTTTCGATAAGCTCGGAATATATTGTTTAGAGGCTAAATAAAGCCTACTTGGAGGCCAACCAATCTTGGAGCAAATCTGAATATTCTTTGATTTATTATTAATTATGAAGATATCTGATAATTAATGGTGATTTGTTTGCTTGATTGCCAAGTACCGTGCAAGGGAGCAGATTGGGTTGATCAATTAAGGAAGGATACAATTACCCTTCACTAGCCTTCACAAGCAATAATTATGGCTGCCCATGCAACTAATGGCATGCACGTACAGTATATACTTCCATGCAATCATGCTTGATGGTGGAACATATATGTATGTATATGATATATATGATGTGGTGGCTCATGCATGATTTAATTAAGGAAGGGATATGGTGGACACGTGAAGCATGGCACAAGTACAAGGGATATATATATATACAATTGCACATGCATGGCAGATAGACAATTAAGGAAGGTGAACTCCTTTGTTGCATACAAAAGCCAATACATGGCTAACATATTCACATACATATTGCATGGCAGATGGGTCAATTAAGGAGTCCCCGCGACGAGTGCTCGCGAAGATATATATGAACATATATACGTGCATATCCAAAAGCTCACGACCAAGAGGAAGATTATGTTCAGGACTCTGAGAGGCAATTAACCCTTGCCTATATTTCTAGCGGCGATAGAGGATAATTATTAATTATCGCTTACGATAGATATCAAAACTATTAAGAGTTTTGATTTGATTCAGGGCCAATAACTGTGGCCTAAAATATAGTATTTCATCCTCTTAGGACGGTGAATCAGCAGTAGCCTATATATAGAGGCTGAAGACGATACAAAAAGGCTCTCTCTCAAATCAATCAATCCCAGCGATTACAAAGCCTCCCCGGAGCAAACTTCAACCTCGTTGAAACCCGGTGACCGCACGCTAGTCCTAGTCTCCTCGCGAGTCGACTGTCAGCATCACCAGATCAACCCGGCGACCGTGCTTCCAGTCCTAGTCTCCTCGCGAGCCGACTGCCAGTACTACTGCCACCGATACAACCAGCGAAGCAAGGGTAACGCCCTCGCAACCCAGCGAAGCTAAAGTCACGCTTTAGCAAAACCCGTGCTTTCTCCAACTTCCCAGTGATTGCTCTGCCCAGCCTTCAACGTTGAGTATCGATACGGTGAACGTAAATAGACCACAACCAAAGCCCTTACCCGCGTAAGGCAAGAAGTCATTTTCCGAAAGGCAAGAAAAGAACCCTGTGACGAGGTTGGTGCTCTCCTCGTCCACACGCTTGAAGAAGAAATCAGGTCAAGGGACTACCCCAACGACTGCACCCCGCGGTGCTGGCACGCCTGCGCAATCACACGCTCAAAAGAGACAGTTTGCACACCAACTGGTTTTGGAGCCAAACACAAGCATTCATTAGTTTGGAGAAATGGGAATCCGAAGTACTGCTCCTCTAAGATGAAGGAGTCTTTGTAAGGCGAGCCACCTCTTTCCACCAATAGCACTGAGAATTTCTCAGACAAGGTTGCAGCTAGGGGGTAGCTGGTAGTGCCTCCTCCAACCACAATGTAGTCGAAGAACCTACCGGATACTTCTTGGACATTTGAAGTCATATAGGGAATGTTGCCACATAGAACATATAGTGCGTGAACAAATAGAAGCAACAGATGCAATGAAAATCCCTCACCGTGAATTTGATTAGCAACAGTAGAATTGTAGAAGCTTCAAGCTAGGATGGTAGATTAAGGCTAGTTAACATGTGGGGAGATATACAGTTTCAAGCTCTTGACTGTTTTCAGTGCTGGTAGCATAAATTTGATAGACAATTAAACATTATCTTATCCTCTTGCTGTGGCGCCACCTCCACCTCACCATCACCATGTTAATCATTGAATCCATTGAATTCCTAAACATTCAGTAGTTAACTTGCGCATGGCTTTGTGCCTTTGTTAATAGGGTGCATCTAGAATCGATCGAGAGAAAGTTCAACCGAAGGATGGTGTTTATCGACACCGTTTGTATTGACTCTTCTACCCTTTCTCTCTTTCCTCATTTACACTGTTTGTGGAAGAGATGCACTGTTCATGAACTCTAAGCTCATGCAGACCAATTCAAAATTGTTGTAAAAATCCATATCCATCAGAGACTGATTCTCTTGCTTTCTTTATCCATCATTTCTCGCTCTCTCGTGTAGTTGTTCCATCTTGGATTTGATCGAAATCCAAAAACTGACCGGCTGACCTCTGAAGAATTGGATTGATTGATTATATAGAAAATTACATATAAGTGTTATTTTGAGACTTATATTAGCCATAAAGCCACTTAAGTTTTCTTGTACACATAAGGCCACTTACATTCACAAATTATTTTTTTCATAACAATTTTACCCTTCTGCCTAACAAACCCAATTGCATCGGTCTTTCCGTCTTACATCAATCACAAATCTCTCTCTCTCTCTCTCTCTCTCTCTCTCTCTCTCTCTCTCTCTCTCTCTCTCTCTCTCTCTCTCTCTCTCTCTCTCTCTCTCTCTCTCTCTCTGTAGCGACCTCCTTGCTCTTCTCCGGCGGTGAAGACATCGGTGATGCTGTTTGGACAAGGTGGCAGGCCAGGCTTCTCTCTCTCCTCCCCAATTTTAATGAGAAAGCCCCTTCTGTTTCTCTGCTACTCTAATTTGAGCACCAGCGCCTTCACGTCGTTGTCTCCACCTCCGATTTGGGCGACCACCGGCACGACGCTATCAGATCTTGCACCGCCATCTTCACCTTCGATTTTCCAGAAAATAAAGCTGATCAAAAAATTACAAACCCGACGAAAACGTTGGGAAGTCTGCGGCTGCAGTCCGATCGTGATCGGAGGGGTGAAAGGAGAATCGCAACGATGATAAAGTTTCACGACAAGGCGAGGCAGCCCAGGCATCGATTACATCGTCTAGGGCTTAGTTGTCGACTTCTTCGCTCATTTTTTCATTCTCCACTAATGCTCGCCGGATTTCATTCTCAGCTGCTTTCGATGGATGGCAACAATAATAATAACGACTGTGGATGGCAGAAGGTGACCTATGCAACGGGCCAAAGGAAGAACAAGGTCACGGATTCCATCAACAATCATAATAGGCTAGTTCCAGCCCTGTGATCTCTGGCAGAGCGTGTTTTCCGAGGTGTGGAGAATGAGGTGGAGGAGCGAGTTCGGAGGCAGTAGGAAGCTGATAAGGCGGAGACGGTATTTTCGATTTTTCCATCATTTTACAATTGGTTAGTTTGATGAATTTTGATTGTTTTAAGTTTTAGTTTCTGTTGATTGCTTTCGATTACTTCAATTTCAATTTTTGATTCTGATAAGTAAAAAGGTTTATGCTTGTGGACTGTTCTTGTTTTGAAGCTTTGGTTATGAAATGAATAGATATTTGTTTTTCTTATTATGACTTGAAGATTGAGACTTACTAATTAAGTTCAGGTCTTGAAACAGTTACCAAATCTGAGTCTGATAAGCATGTATAATGAAATAATGAAATTATATACTTGATGTTTTATGTTTTGCCAAATCACATTGGGCTCTATTGTTGCGTCATTCTCTTCTTTTTGGAGGTTCCTTGATATGTGCTCTGAAGCTAGAATAGTTGGCATTGCCTTACTTCATGAGTTGATTTCCTTACTTATGCATTGGAAATATTTGGCATAGCTTTCCATGATTGCTATAATGTCTTTTCAACACATAAGTAGTAGCTTTTTATGGGCACGTTAGCATAATTTTAAGTTGATGCCAGCAGCTTTTTATTTTTGTTTTGATTGATTTCAATTCAGTAGCTCTCTATAACTGTTATAGTGGTTTTTAACATAGTGATAGTAGCTTTCTATTCCCATGTTAGTATATTTTCAATATAATGTCCGTAGCTTTTTTGTTTTTGTTTTGATTGATTTCAAGTGGTCTGTTGTTAATAGCTTATCAAATTGGAAAAGCATAATTCTGAATGAATTTATTTTTTTATTATTTTTTTAAAAAAAAAACTCCACTCCATTCCCAACCTTGATGGGGCTCGAACTCCTGACCTCTTATATATGAGACCAAAGCCTTACCACCCCACCAAACACACACACCCTTTTTCTTTGTTCAGGGGTGCAACACGAGGACTTCCCAGGAGGTCACCCATCCTAGTACTGCTCTCGCCCAAGCAAGCTTAACTTCGGAGTTCTGATGGATATAATTTAATTTTCTTCTTCTTGTGATTTCATATCTCTATCATTTCTTGTTAGAATTTGTGTTACACTATCAAGATGTATAATTAGCTGGTTTTATATAATCAATATCTATGTCAATAGCTTTTTATTTTTGGTCAAGTAGTTTTGTACATGTGCTATAGTAGTTTTCTGTACCTATGTCAGTAGCATTTTATTACTAGTCCAGTAATTTTGTACGTGTTATAGTAACTTTATATACCTATTCAGTAGCTTTTTATTATTGATCCAGTACCTTTGTACGTGTGTTATAGTAGCTTTCTGTACCTATGTTAGTAGTATTTTAGATTGCTTGTTTTTATTATCAAGTTGATAAAGAGTGTGACGTTTGCGGCGTAGCGGTACATTGCTGTTTTTAGTTTTCATTTCAAATACTAATATTTTTTTTGTTGTATCTTTGTTCTTGCAGAATTTTTCCCCTTTGCATTTGTAGAGTAGATTTCGAAAATCATAGGAATTTGGATTTGAAGCCTCCATTGACCAAGAGATCATTCAGCTAACCAAGAAATGTTGAAATGAAGTCTCGTACTGAAGGTGGAAAAATTATGTCTATGGGTTTAGAGTGTCAGCATTGAAAAATGACAGTAGCATTACAACATTAACAGTAGCTTTATTCAACTATTGTAATAAATTTTCATAACTATGGTAGTGACTTTTTGCAATTATGCAAGTAGCTTTTTACATAATTATATCATTGTTGACCCTGTATACTTTTGTATCATCTAATATGTTTTACTTTCTCGATTGCAGTAGCGTTTTTACTTTGGTTGTATTCTTTACATTTCCATAGCTTTCTTAGTCTTTGACAATAGTTTTCTCAATCTTTGGAGGTTACTTTTGTTCTGTGTGGTACTTTTTGTTCTGCTTGGTTATAGCTTTTGGTGTTGATGAGAGTAATTTTTGGTGATGGTGAGAGTAGCTTTTGTTATTAGCGAGAGTGACTTTCTGGTGTTGGTGACAGCAATGTCTCTTGCTGGTTAGAGTAGCTTTCGGTGTTGGTGACAATAACTTTTGTTGGTGAGGACAGTAGCTTTTGGTGTCGGTGAGCATATGTTTTGTTGTAATAGTAGATTTTGTTGCTGGTGACAGTAGCTTTTGTAACCTCGCCGGAGGTTGTCAGAAATCTCACCAGAGTAGATTTTGTTGCTAGCGACAGTAGCATTTGGTGCTAGTAACAGTAGCTTTTGTGACCTCACTGAAGGTTGCCGGAAATCTCACCATAGTAGCTTTTCTTGCTAGCCACAGTAGCTTTCACTACTAGCAAAAAGAGCAACACACACAGATTTTAAACACACTGACTCTCACACTGATAAAAAATCAGTGAGTTTTAACTTGTAGATACAGTCCGGGTGACTGAATGATTGGATCCCACAGAAGAAAGCTTACACATTTACTCACCGAAATCAGTGTGAGTAGATTTTCTCACAGATATCTGTATGTACCAAGTATTTTGTCTATACTGATATCTGTGTAAATCACTTATACACAGATATTCGTAAATAATAGCAAAATTATAATTTTCAAGGTGAGTGTTAATTCATAGAGACATATGTTATAACGACTTCCACACTATTGTCTATGTGAATGTGAAATAGCTACTAATATTTGTATGAAGTTTACACAGTCATCTATGGCAGCTGCTACTTTCCCACAGATATCCGTGTGAATATTTGATTGACATATGGACATGACATGTTTTTATCTCACACGGATATCAGTTTGCATTATTATTGTTAATACACACAGATATCAGTGTTCATAGAGAAATGTGAAAAATAGACTGATATTTGTATGAATATTTATACAGTTATCTGTAGCAATTGCTACTTTGTCACACACATTCGTGTGAGAATTTGTTTGACATATGTGTGAATAGCTCACACGGATATCAGAGCCTGAAGTGTAGCAGACACGGAGATCAGTGTGAATGTGTAATCATCACTACCGAGGATGTATTTTTTTAAGGGGAAATGATACCCAATTTCAGCTTAAAAATTGCCCACTTGCTCCACTAACAGTTTTTTAACCTCATTTACCCAAAACTCTAAGGGATTATTTCCCTAATACCCAATTAATTCTTTTTTTATTCTTTTATTTATTTTGAGACTTTTTGCCCTCTCCTTCTTTCTCACTTAGAGAGAGAAGTCATCATCCACCTTGCTATGCTCCGGTGACCTGTGGCTGGCCGCTGTCTCCCGCGACCGGAGTCCCGCGTCCAGTCACCGGAATCCCGAATCCGACTGCCGGACTCTGGTGACCGGATTCCGACTTCTGATTTTATTACCCTCCAATAATACTTAGTAATCATATTATTGCCCCCAATAATCATATTATTGCACCCTAATAGACTTGTTATTAGGGATCAATAATTAGTGAAAAATGAAGATGTTTTGAATTTTGAAAGCTTTCGGAGGTTTATCCAAATAAATAATTTTATTATTTCCCCCCAATAATCTTATTATTGCCCCAATAAACATTTTATTGCCCCTCAGTAATCTTATTATTATCTTCCAATAATCTTATTATTGCCCTCCAATAATCATATTATTACCCTCCAATAATCATATTATTGTCCTTAAGTGAATTGCATAAACTCCCAAAACCAACACTACAGACACAATTGATCAATTTGTATGTACACGTTCACTTTTTTTTCCTTTCTCATTCTCGGAGCTCACAGTATATATAAAAAAAAAAAACAGATGTACCTTCAATAGAACCTTTTTTTCCTTTCTTTCTGGGCTTTTGCCCCCATTTTGCAAAAAAAAAAAAAAAAAAAAACTTTGGGTACCCATACACTATTCGAGGGTGTTCCCTTCGATGCTGAAATCCACTAGCTGCGAAATTGGTTATCGCCGACGGCAGCGTTCCTTCCAAAAGGTTGTGATCTAGCGCAGATGTTCGCCAGAACCTGACCAGAAAACTCGCTGCACGACAGTTGATGAGCTGAAGCTGAGTCAGTTGGGGATGCTCCTCAGATTCTCGTCGGAGAGAGAGAGGAATAGAGAAATTGGATCTGGAAGGAGGAGAGAGATAAAGAGGGCCTGGAGACGAACTCGGCGTAGAAGATGAAGGACTGGAAACGAACTCGGCGTCGAAGATAAGGGTCTGGAAACGAACTCGAGTCGAACTGGTGACTGGAGAGAATTGAGCGTTGATGACTTCGAAGGTGGCCATAGAGAAACTGGCGGCGAGGTCGACGGAGGGCGGTGTCGTCGTCTTCAGGCCGAGAGAAGCAGGCGGCCTTGTCGACTGAGGGCATCGTCGCCATCGTTGCACCGGATATGGTGATCGGAGATCAGAGAGAGAGAGGATCGGAGATCAGAGAGAGAGAGATCGGATCTGGAATGAGGAGAGAGATAAATACTGAGATTTTGTAATTTCTTAATTAAGTTATGGGTAAAATGGTTGATTTCTGTTAAATTGGGTAGGTGGGAACAAAAATTTATTGTTAGAGTAAGTGGGATAATTTTGGTTTATTTTTGTACTTTTGGTCAAGACCCTTTTTTTTAACTTTTATAGATTTCTGTTGATGCTCGTCCGTTTTTCACATCAACTGTTCATATGAAGTTGATCAGTTCATTCTTCTATTAAATCAATGCTAGGTGGTCCTCAGGATAAGTAAAGATAGAAACTTTTTCTCCATCACACGGCTCTCAACAACACCACCTAGAACCAAAGCCATATCCACTCTCTCTCTTTCTCCAAGTCTTATTAGAGATAAGATCTATCTCTTTTTTTCAATTGTCTACCAAGCACAGGTAAATCTATACCATTGCAAAAAGCACAAGCAGATTAAGATTTGTAGCTCTAGCTTCTTGCATCTATTATTGAATCCCAGATCTCTCTCTCTCCCTAGATCTCTACAGGTTCAAAGGTGTTTTCTTCCGAATCTCTATCGTTCCAGATATCTCTCTCTCTGTGACCTTGCCAAAATGCAGTGCTGGATCCTTTGGTTGCTGTTATTTCTCAAAGAACAGTTGGGTCCTTTTCCATCAAGTGTTCACCACGGGACCATATCCAAGGTATAAATTAGCCAATTTCTATGATCTTTATGCTCAATTTCTGTTTTGATCTTTTTGCCTTAAACTTTCTTCTTGTTTTGAATCAAGATGAGTTTTTTTTTTTTTTTTTTAAATATTTGTAACCCCCACTATCTAGGCCTCATCATATGGCCTTTGGGCCCTAAGCCCGGCCGGCCTGTAGGGCCGAAGCCCGGCCCGGCCCTTCCATTAGGGCGGGCCGGCCCGACCCTTTTTTATTAGGGTAGGGTATGGGTCACACAAAAAGCCCGGCCCTACCCTACGGCCCGGCCCGATTGAGCCCATAAGGGCTAGGCCCGGCCCGGCCCTTAAAGCCCGGCCCTAAAATTTATATTTTATTTTTGTTATTTTCTATTACATGTGTTATATGTATAAAACTATGGAAGTGTAGAAAATTATTTCAATCTACCATATTAGGAAATTAGTCTTTTAAATTGAGCCATATTTTGAGAAGAAAAAAATAATTTTTTTAAAGAATTAACCGTTAATTCGGCAAAACGCCGCCGTTTTAATATAATCTTATGGGTATTTTAATATTTACCAATAATTACTGTTAACTAATTAACTGTAATAATTACAAAGCTATTATTTCAAATTGGACAATATATTCATGTAATACCAATTTTGAAATAAATCAAGTAATCAACATAACTAAAAATAATCAATTGGTCGAGTTAAAACCTTTTTACCAATGTAATGTTAACTTCTTAATGAGCAAAATGGGGGACGAAATGGAATTTTTTAAAATGAACCGCTGGATGTTGTTTGCATATGAATATATGTTACTGGTAGAAATTTCAACAATTTCCGCATTCGGTTGGACCTCGATCTACCCGGTCAACTCAATACCCTAAATAGAACATAAAACAAATATGCTCTTAACCAGTCCTTGGCAATTCACTTTTTTCGATCTTTCAGCTCCCACACTCTCATGGGTAGGGGTCTACTTATGGATGTCAAAATTCCACAACGTTTGTCCGCGCATGGTGCCGCTCCCCTTAGGGAAGTTTGCTTGTGCAAAGCGTTGACCGCTCCGTTAGGTGCCTTATTCACGGCGGATCGGCCTAATTTCTTTACACAATACCTATCACTATTGTATAAACATATAAGAATTTTCCGATTGATCGATTTTCATTTCAAAATTTTTGGATCGCACATAATCCTTATATGTCTTGTAATGTAGTATAACTAGTTTATTAGGCTTGTTACCCTCCATGAGCAAAATGGGGGACGAAATGAATTTTTTAAAATGAACCGCTGGATGTTGTTTTCATATGAATATATGTTAGTGGTAGAAATTTCAACAATTTCCTCATTCGGTTGGACCTCGATCTACCTGGTCAACTCAATACCCTAAATAGAACATAAAACAAATATGCTCTTAACCGGTCCTTGGCAATTCACTTTTTTGATCTTTCAGCTCCCACACTCTCATGGGTAGGGGGTCTACTTATGGATGTCAAAATTCCGCAACGTTTGTCCGCGCATGGTGCCGCTCCCCTTAGGGAAGTTTGCTTGTGCAAAGCGTTGACCGCTCCGTTAGGTGCCTTATTCACGGCGGATCGGCCTAATTTCTTTACACAATACCTATCACTATTGTATAAACATATAAGAATTTTCCATTGATCGATTTTCATTTCAAAATTTTTGGATCGCACATAATCCTTATATGTCTTGTAATGTAGTATAACTAGTTTATTAGGCTTGTTACCCTCCATGAGCAAAATGGGGACGAAATGGAATTTTTTAAAATGAACCGCTGGATGTTGTTTTCATATGAATATATGTTAGTGGTAGAAATTTCAACAATTTCCGCATTCGGTTGGACCTCGATCTACCCGGTCAACTCAATACCCTAATAGAACATAAAACAAATATGCTCTTAACCGGCCTTGGCAATTCACTTTTTTCGATCTTTCAGCTCCCACACTCTCATGGGTAGGGGTCTACTTATGGATGTCAAAATTCCGCAACGTTTGTCCGCGCATGGTGCCGCTCCCCTTAGGAAGTTTGCTTGTGCAAAGCGTTGACCGCTCCGTTAGGTGCCTTATTCACGGCGGATCGGCCTAATTTCTTTACACAATACCTATCACTATTGTATAAACATATAAGAATTTTCCGATTGATCGATTTTCATTTCAAAATTTTTGGATCGCACATAATCCTTATATGTCTTGTAATGTAGTATAACTAGTTTATTAGGCTTGTTACCCTCCATGAGCAAAATGGGGGACGAAATGGAATTTTTTAAAAACCGCTGGATGTTGTTTTCATATGAATATATGTTAGTGGTAGAAATTTCAACAATTTCCGCATTCGGTTGGACCTCGATCTACCCGGTCAACTCAATACCCTAAATAGAACATAAAACAAATATGCTCTTAACCGGTCCTTGGCAATTCACTTTTTTCGATCTTTCAGCTCCCACACTCTCATGGGTAGGGGTCTACTTACGGATGTCAAAATTCCGCAACGTTTGTCGCGCATGGTGCCGCTCCCCTTAGGGAAGTTTGCTTGTGCAAAGCGTTGACCGCTGTGTTGGGCGCCTTATTCATGGCAGATCGGCCTAATTTTTTACACAATACCTAATTACCTATCAATGTTGTATAAACATATGAGAATTTCAGATTGGTCGATTTCCATTTCAGAATTTTTGGATCACATATAATCCTTATATGCCTATTAATGTAGTATAACTCGTTTATTAGGCTTGTTATCCTCCATGAGCAAAATGGGGGACGAAATGGAATTTTTTAAAATGCACCGTTGGATGTCGTCCGTATATGAATATGGTAGTGGTAAAAATTTCAGTGACTTCCACCTTCGGTTGGATCTCTATCGACCCGATCAACTCCATACCCTAAATAAAACCTAAACAAATATGCTCATAACCGAGAATTTGCAATTTTTTTTTTTTGATCTATCAGCTCCCACACTCTCATGGGGAGGGGGTCTATCACCTGCTGTCAAAATACGGGATGTTTGTCCGCAAAAGGTGCCGCTCCCCTTACGGAAGTTTGCTTATACAAAGTGTTGACCGCTCCGTTTGGTGCCTTATTTAATGCAGATCGGCATAATTTTTTTACACAATACCTACTATTTGTATATGCATATGAGCATTGTCATGTTATAAGTTACAAGTGTGTGTGTGTATTAAATATGTTCAATAAAAAACAATGAGTCTTTTATTACCAATATATACCATTAAACCATATTTTGAGAAGAAAAAATAATGTTTTTTTTTTTGTTAAACAAATAAGGCCCTTTTTTGGCCCATTTCGGCCCTATTTGACCCTATTCGAGGGCCGGCCCGACCCGGCTCTTTCGGCCCTAACGGATCGGGCTTTTCGGCGGGTAAGTGTTAGCATATTTAAGCCCTGGCCGACCCTACCCGGCCCTAAATTTTGTTGACTTTGACTAGGCCCGGCCCGGCCCTACCCTAAGCCCTAAAATTTAGGGTAGGGCCGGCCCTAGCCTGGCCCATGATGACCCCTACCACTATCAATATAGTGTCAGATTTTGAAGTTTATGGGGGGGGGGGGGTGTTACGCCTTGTATAGTGAGATGGATGAGATTTTGTGGTAAGAGTAACTCCTCTGTTTTTGAAATTTATGCAGTAAAATTGACCAATCAAGAGTATGATTTCAGAGATGTATGAAGATTGAATTGGCAGAAAGAGATCGCTCATCAGGATCTTGCAGAGACACTTCAAGTGTAGCAGTATTAGAGGACAATTTATTAAAGGTCTCTGTCTTTGAGCTTTCTAGAGTGAGATCAATGGTAGAAGCTCAGAATGAAGATAATATCATTTTGCAAATAAAATTATAGAAATTAAAAGAAACTATCCTATACAAAATGAAAATATTTGGTGAACAGTACGTAATAGTTGGGTTTTGAGTTCTTCACACGGATGTGAAATAGTAGTTTATAATTTAATATTATCATCAACTCACACTAACTTATCAAATTAAAATTAATCAGGAAAAGTGAGTGGGGCCCGTGTAAATGTTCACACAGACTCTTTTATCTGTGTGGAGAGACCAAAGACCACCCACCCAAATGCCACAGAAAACAAATCTGTGAATGTAGGGTAGGCAATCAGTGTGTGTAGAGTGTAATACATACAGATCGCAATCAGTGTGTAATGAGTTATTTGCTAGTAGTGTTTGTGGTCTCCAGAGTTGGCCGGAGACCCGCTAGAGAGGAGAGAGAGAATGATTGTTGACTTTTTACTCTAGTGGCATTTCTGTAAATATGTTGATTTTTATATCCAAAATATAACATCATTTTTAATCTAGTGGCCTTACGAAATAAAAAACTAGTTGGTGCATATTCAAACATGCACTTATATGTAATTAACCCTTGATTATAGGCATCCGGGTTTGATGTTTTGATTGCAGCACAAGTTTAGGGGCAAAATGGGAAGATGAAATAAGACAAACTCCGTCTGTTTTGATCTCCGTTTGGTCATCCCTTGGTCAACTAAACTAAGTGGCTAGAATGCTGGCAGCCATTCGGTGGAAGTTTCACTTGGTGCCTAGTTAATGATATCCATACTTTGATTTTGTTCCTAAACTTGCTTAGTTGTTATGATTAGTGGAAGTTGTGCTTCTTAAGGCACTTCGGTGCACACAAGGAGTGGAGCTGTCAATATTGTTGCTAAATGCCCAAGTGACACCGGCCGCACTTGAGAGTTGAAGAGAAAATCTTGGTCACCCATCTTTTTGTAGAGAGTAGTTGACCAAGATTGAGGAAAGACAAGAAGATTACACTAACCAAAGAGGAGCTGTATTTTAGTAACTGGTCGATCGATTTTGTATACTAATGTTATATACTGATGCCATAGGGTAAGCATTCAGCCTAGTATGAGCGTGAGAGTTCTGAATGTATAGAATCCGCTAGCCTGATATGCACCGAACTAGTGGTGTTCACCTGGTCAGTTGCTGACCAAATAATTTATGCTCAATAACCCTTAGATTTACATCCAAGGGTGAAAAACAAAACACCTCAATTTAAAAATAATTCTCTCCGCCATTGGATTTACATCCAACGGTGATTGAGCATTATTTTCTTGGTCAGCAACTGACCAGGTGAACATTTTCGCGCACTGATATAGGTTATTATTTCCTAGAATCCCATAGTCTGGTATGGCAATTATCAAGAAAATAGTTTCATAACAATTACATGAGAGAATAAAGAAAGTAACCAATGAATAACAGTCATATGAGATTAAAACCGTTCTCGTCCAGTAAAAGATATGAATTCAAATGTCTCAAGAATGCAGATCGCTCCAACTCTGGCATTTCACAACTTTCTGGCTTCCACCGGTATCCCTCAAAAGAAATTACAGAAATGTTAAGAGATGAATAAGGTGGTTTAACAGACCAAACTCCAGTATTATGCACACATATTCTGTACTTCATATTCCCATTCCGAGAGAGTTTCAAAATATCCAGATCATTACCAAGAAACACAACTGGGGTAGATATCTGAAGTTCAAAATTTGATCTTGTTCATGACTGGTCTATGTTCGTAGACCTTCGTGTGTTTCAATAACTATTGGGGAGTGAAATCGATCGACACTTCCCATTTTACAAACACTCCTTTTTTTATTTATTTTGGTTGAAATTTTGATAAGGAGACAAAATTCAAGTCATTAAGAACAAAATTTAGGTTATTAAACATTCTAAAAAAAATATTAATAATAAAAATGTAGTGTGGATTCTAAAATAAGGATGTGGATTTCATTCCCCTATCTATTTTGATAGTTTAGGTATTTTCTGGGCCCAACCTTGGACAGAGTTTTTTAGGTATGTGATTGAATTTAATTCTTATAAGAGAATGGATTGATTGTGCTATGTTCATGAAATGTTTTCATATTGTAAAATGTAAACTTTCTGTTGGCCGGTGTGGAAAGATTCTGTAGAAGATTTCCTCCCCCACTTTTTTTACCTAGAGCGAGAATGAAATCTTTGCGGTCAAAAAATTGGTCAGCGAACCACGATGTTTGATCTTGTCTCTAGCAAGTCAGACTTGAAAATGGAGGCAGCACCTGTAATAGGCACGCCGATGACTAAGTCTGTACTAGTTTGAGTTGTAGTGAGTGTAGATGAGGTTGATTGCGTACCTCGAATATTCACTCCGTCAAGTATTTATATGCAAGCTCGAGCTAATATTCCGACTAGTGCACGTAGTGGCAGTGGCGGAGCCAGAAATCAGAAATTTTAGTTTGCTGGGGCACAAACAAAAAAATATTAATCATAGCAAAACATTAAAAAAATATATATATGTAATCTATATATTACAACGGTACATAATTTTCTTCGACGAGATTTCATTGATGTGAAAACCACATGAAAATTATAGAAAATAGAGCTAGAAGAAGCCTATAGTACGTACATTAGTATTGTATTGTATGGAGATTTCATATGTATTGTATATTAATATTGTATGGTATAGAGATTTGTATATTGTCCCCTTTATATACCCAAAAAAAAAAGGTAAAGTACACTGCAAGAGTTGAACCAGGGACTTGGTGTCCACAACCAAACTGCTGGCCACTCTGCCAAATTGGGATCTAATGATTTATGTAATCTAAGTTGTATTTGTATCAATCTCAGTGGGGCACGGGACCCACTAGGCCCCTATGTGGCTCCACCTCTGCGTAGTGGTGCGTAAGTCATGCGTGAGTGGACCCATGACGCCACTCTTGGATAGTATGGGAAAGTGTTTCTGCTTGCTTTGGACTCATATGAGCAAATAAGCCGCTGACTGATTCTGCTTCATTATGATCAACGATTCTTCTTCGAGGGATTTGTGCCTTGAATAGATTGTATCTCAAAGAGATTGTACTTCACTTGGATCTTTCCTTGAGCAAATATCTCATAACTCATATCCTCTTTGAAGGTTTTTGTCCTATCGAGATCCTCCTCGGCAAGTTATTTATTCCTCGACCGATATTTCCATCTCGAGTCTAGACCGGATATTCCCGCCTCAACCGAATATCTCCACCCCGACCAAATATTACCTCCTCGACTAGATATCTCCATCTTAACAGGATATTTTTTATTTTTGTTTTGTTGAGAACAAGTAAGATGGGTGGTTCTAGTACGTTGGACCTCCATTTTATTCACTGTCAATAAACTTTGTCAACTCATATGAAAAGACAAATAAGAACAAAGAAAAAAGATAATTAGAACAGTGGATTGATACTGTCAATAAACTTTGTCAACTCATGTGGATTGATACTGTTCTATGTTCTATTAGAACAGTGCGCTATTCTATTCTTTTACATGGTACACCTACAGGTTACATTACTCCATCCAGAGGAATTAGACAAGGGGACCCTCTCTCTCCATACTTATTCATTTTGTGTGTTGAAGGCGTTTCTTCTCTTATTTCTCATGCAGTCACTCAGGGATCACTGAAAGGGTTGCGTATGAGTCCTGGGGCCCAGTTGTTCATCATTTGTTATTTGCAGATGAGTTTTTATTTGGGGAAGCATCGGTTTCAGAATGTGCTACCCTCAAGTCCATCCTGAATGTTTACGAGCGTGCTTCTGGTCAAAAGATTAACCTGGATAAAAGCAGTGTTGTTTTCAGTAAGAATGTGCATCTTGATGTCAAAGGTAATTTAGCTTCTATTTTAGGGTGCAATGTGTCGAGGATCATGGCAGATATCTAGGGCTACCCCTTCATGTGGGGAAATCAAAAACAACAATTTTCTCTTACTTAAAGGAAAGACTAACAAAGAAGCTGATCAGCTGGCGCACCAAAATCTTGAGTTCTGCTGGTAAGGAGATTCTAATTAAGGCTGTGGCTCAAGTTATTCCAACTTATGTTATGAGTTGTTATATGCTTCCTAAAGGTCTCTGTGACGATTTGCATCAACTTTGTGCTCAATTCTTTTGGGGAGGTTCAGATTCTAATCGCAAAATTCACTGGAGGTCTTGGGAAAGGATATGTCTGTCTAAAAGTGAGGGAGGTCTAGGCTTCAAGAATCTGCATGCCCATAATTTATCTATGCTTGCAAAACAGGGTGGAGGCTAATCACTAATCCTAACTCATTACTGTCTCAATTGCTTAAGGCTAGATACTTTCCAACTGGTTCTTTTCTAGATGCGGATATGGGGGATTCCCCTTCCTTTGCATGGAGAAGCATTATGGAAGCTAGAACTGTGATTCAGGCTGGCTTACTTTGGCAGGTTGACACCGGCACCTCAATCAATGTTTGGAATGATCAGTGGATTCCAAACATTTCTCATCATCACTTGCGCAGACCGTTTGCTTGTGACATTGAGTCTGTCTCTTCTTTGTTTGATGCAGCTACTAGGAGTTGGAGGTTGGATGTTCTACAACCTCTATTTTCTCCGGAAGTTGTTGATGCCATTTTGTGTATTCCTCTCAGTAGCAGAGATAGGAGAGATAGCCTGAGTTGGAAGTTTGAGAAGAAAGACAGGTTTTCTACTAAATCTGCCTACTTTGTAGCTAGGAATATGGTGATGGGGATTTCTTTGCTTCTTCCTCTCTTGGTGACCCTTTCAGTACTCTTTGGAAGACATTATGGAAAGCTAATATCCCCGGGAAGGTTTCTATTTGTATCTGGAGAGCATGTCACAATGTGCTACCAACAAGAGAGAGTTTAAGCAAGAAGGGCTATACTGGTGATATGGGCTGTTTGCTTTGTTCACACCAGTTAGAGAGTGTTGGACATGTGCTTTGTGGTTGTCCTACTACACAGGAAATCCTTGCAGCTCCTCCTTTTTCCATTCAGGTTCCTATTACTCCTTCTTTTATTTTCAAGGAATGGTTACTAGAACAGGCTTCCAGTCTCTCATCAGATATTTTTCTAATTTGCTGATGATTCTATGGGGGCTTTGGAAGAACAGAAATGATAAACTATGGAATGATAATGTTAAACAAGCACCAGTAATTGTTGCTTGTACTATGGCTTGGTATGAAGAGTTTCTTCAAGCTAACAGAAGCATGACACCGGTAACCTACAAGAGGACAAAAGCTACAACATACTGTCCCCTCCCATGGTTGGTATGTTGTGCTTGAACGTTGATGGTGCTTATGTTTCTTCATTACAACATGGAGGCATAGGAGGTATTCTGCGTAATGAGAAGGGTGAGTTTATCGCTGGCTTTGCGTATAGGGTGCCTAATGTGTCTTCTGCTTATCATACTGAGTTGCTTGCTATTAAATCTGGATTGGAGATCATCCAGGTACTTGGTTTGTCCAATATTGCTTTAATGAGTGATTGTTTAGAGGCTGTTAAGGCTGTGACAGAAGAGGACCAAGATTTATCTTCTTTGGGAACTATTGTTGAAGATATTAAAGGTTTGCTAGGTGAATTGCAGTCTATAGGTGTTCATCATACTTATAGAACTGCTAACCATATTGCTCATAGATTAGCAGGTCTTGGTTTTGATTCTGACATTCATATGGAATGGTTCTTTCAAGCTCCAGAGTCTGTTATGGATGCCCTACAGTACGATTGCAATCGTATGAATCATTAATACAATTTCATCTTTACTTCAAAAAAATAATAATAATAATAATTAAGGAATTTTTTTATATCTTATATAATTTTATAATTTATTTAAAACAATTAAGTAAAAATAATTAATTTCTATACATTGTCCCATCATTTAATACAAAATAAATTCAAAATAATCTGATTTGAAATTTCCTTAAACTAAATTCATTGAATATTTAGGTGTAGTTATTACTAATTAAGATCCAAAATCAACTCCTTTTAATTTGATTAATCAATATATATATAGGGTTAAATACTTGTTACTCCTCAAACTTTTGCCCGAAAAACAGTTTAGTCCCTCGCCTTTCAAATTAAACTGGATAGTCCTTATTCTTTCTAATTCTCACACAACAGGTCAAAACAGGTCTAAAATGACTATTCTACCCCCAAGATCTTTTTTTTATTTTTTTCTCTCTTTTTCTAATTTCTCTTTGTCTTTTTCTTCTCTTTTTTTTTTTTTTTTTTTTTTTTTTTTTTCTGGTTCTCCCTCTCTCTCTCTCTAAGCTCGTATCTCTCTCTCCCCCGACGACTCTCTGTCCTCCCTGCAAACCCGACTTTGACTCCCACTCTTCCCCCAGCCAGCTCCTCTCTCTCCTCCAAGCTGTATCTGACCTCTACTCTGCCACACTTGCTCCACCCGCCTCGGCTCAAGTGCACCCCTGTCTCCTTCATCACCCACTCCTCTCTCCTTTCCTCTCCATTTATTCGCAGTCCCGATTTAATGGCCTCCGAAGACTCCTACTGTCCCTCCCCTGCCCAAAACCGGACTCCGACTCCGACTCTTCCCGCCCAGATCCTCAACCTCTCCTTCAACCAGGACCACAGCTGCTTCGCCGCGGCATCAACCTCGACTTCCGCATCTACAAATGCGACCCCTTCGTGAGATCTTCGCCGCGACTTCGGCCCACGCGGCGCCGTCGGATTGGTCCAGATGCTCTTCCGTTACAACATCCTCACCATCGTCGGCGACGACCCCAACCCCTCTGCGCCCCAACAAGGTCATGATCTAGCATAAGTGAGCTCTCCTTCCGCTCTGAGGTCAAGGCCGTCAAGCTCCACTGTGACCGCTTCGTCGTCGTTCTAGTCCAGAAGATCTTCTACAATTTCACCGATTTGAAGCTTCTCCAGGCGCAGATCGATCTGTGGAGAGGAGAGAGAGAAAAGTACAAAAGAGAAGAAAAAAGAGAGAAAAATTAGAAAAAGAGAGAGACAAAAATAAAAAAAAGATCATGGGAATAGTCATTTTAGACATGTTTTGGACCTGTTGTATGAGAATTAGAAAGAATAAGGACTATCCAGTTTAATTTGAAAGGCGAGGGACTAGACTGTTTTTCGGGCAAAAGTTTGAGGAGTAACAAGTATTTAACCATATATATATATATATTGGTGTTTTTGTATACTTTAGGGAAAAATGAGTTTTTTTTTTAATCTAATAGCTTCCCTAAATCTATCTTTTTCTTTGCTAACAGCAATTGCTAGTTCTTTTGGGTCCTTGACTCAAAATACCAAAATTGATCAAAATTATCTCACTTACCCCAGCAACAGATTTTTATTCTCACTTACCCATTTTAAAATAAAATGGTCATTTGCCATTCGTATAATTAAGAAATTGCATCATGCCACTGTTTCCTCTCTCTCTCTCCCCAACGCAGCGATGGTGTCCACGTCTGAAAAAGCCAAAGAAGCTCTGATCGCCGATCGCATGTTGTCGATTGCTTTCAGTTTGCTCTCCCTTACTCTTCTCTGCTTTCTTTGAACTCGTATTGGTGAATTGATGGAGGAACCGCCAGAAATCAACGACCACCATGGCTTGGGTTTTGAATGTTTTGATGGGCAAGTTGATGGACAGAGTTCCAAACTCCCATGGCTTGGTGCCATAAATGTTGAGTTTCCTTCTCTCTCAGACTCGATTCTCAGTCTTCGACTTGTTGCGATCTGGACTAGAATTGGGTGACTTCACCATAGTTCGAGTCGGTTATTGTCTTACAGAGGAGTGGCGAACTAGTAAACGGGGTGAGGACCAAATCAAGGAACCAGAGATGGAGTTGTTCGAGAGGTCGAGGTTCTGGAGGTGTGGGAGGTTACAGATCGACGGCGGGAGTTGACCAGCGAAGGGAGATGATGTGGGTGCCCAAATCATTTTTTTTTTGGGGATAGAATAGGGTAGAAGGCCAAAAGGAAAGAAAAAAAAATAAAAAAATGTTCTATTGGGGGGGGGGGGGGGCAATAAAGGTCTAATGGGGGCAAAAAATGTTTTGGATTGATGTAATTTCCTCTTTTTTTTCCTTAATCAAAGTTTTAGTTGTCTAATTTTACGGAGATTAGCTCTCATTCCGGCCACCGAAAGTTATTATGGGGAAATAGACGTCTATTGGTAGCAATACAGGTTTATTCAGGGGCCAATAAACCTCTCCGATCCCATATGATATTTCAACAACTACTTTTGGAGACTTCCGGGGAGGTTTCATAAACCTCTATTGCCCCCCAATAAACTTCTATTGGGGGCAATAGATTTCCCCTCTATTGGGGCAATAGACATCTATTTGGGGGCAATAAATATTTCTGGCGACCTATGAGATCTTCGACGACCTCTTTGGGGAACTTCGGCGAGGTTTTCAGAGAAGTCTAGTGGGCGGCGGCCGATGACAGGAATCTGGTGAAGTCTCCTATGGTTTCTCTCTCTCTAAGTAATAAAGGGCGAGGGTAAAATAGTCTCAAAAAAAAATTTAATGGGGTATTAGTGAAGGCTTCCTTAGAGTGTTTTGGGTAAGGGAGAATTAAAAAAACTTAATGGGGCAAGTGGGAAAACAATCCTTAGAATGAGGTAAATGGACAAAATCCTAGCCGCTGCGGCTACAGAATATGGGATCTTCTCCAATCTCAGCCCTAAGGGGAGAATTGCTCTCCAAACTCTATGGCTTTACGCCCGCCCTCCAGTGCCATCCTTTTCCCGCAACCACTCTGCCATGCCATTTGCCTTGCGCTCCACTTGAGAACGATGATGATCGCTGGAGGGATCTGTTTGAGATCAAGGATAAGAAGGCTTGGTTTTGTGGCTTCCGGATTCAACCACGGAGGGGACGACTCAAACCTTCTGTCACTGTAAGTGTATTTCTGCAATCTCAATGGTCTTGCCATAAGGGTTTGGCTGATGTGGTGTACGTGGACTGCGAAGACAGTAGAGGCGTGTTACAGAACAGTATCTTGGAACCCTTTTGGATCATTTCTGAGTGAGAGGTTTGGCAGTTTGGTGCTGGGCTTGAAGTGGATCGGGGCGAGATCTGCAGGCCACAATGGACGCTGTGCAAAGTGAGCTTTGGAGTGGAATGGTGGAGTTCTCCACCGCACTATGGCTGGAGGTGTGGCCTGGATTGTTACAGCGAAGATAGTGGCAGAAACGCTGGTGGAAGTCAGCGTGGATGTTGACATGAAGCTGGTGATGGCAATGGTTTCAGTGGCATCCGAGATCGATGAAGAAGAATGGGGCCCCGATCAGGTGGGAGGCCCAACTTCAATTGGGTGCCCAAACAAACTCTAAGGCCCAATTGGGTGCCCAAATCAATTATGAGGCCTATTTTGAGGCCCAACTGGGTGTCCAAAGTTTTGAGAATGATGCTGGGATTCGGGCCCAAGCGTGGATCAAAAATATGGGCTCTGGTTCTTTATGGTTTTGTATTTGTCCTCAATGTGAAGCAAATTAAGCATGCAAAGCAAAATGAAAGGCATGGAAGTAGAGAGAAGAAAAAACAAAGAAGGTTGAGAAAAGTAGAGAGTAATGAATCCTCTTTGAAGTGCAGTGAAACCTTGCATCAGCCTTACTTTCAAGGCTCATAGCTCATCCATTCAAAACCGTAATCTAAAGGTTCCACTTGGAGATCAAATTTCATATTCAGGGCTTTTCATACACATGTGGCACACATTCCAACTCCAAGGCATGTAAAAACATGGGACTTGCAAAGTTAGCGAAAATGATATAGAAAACTGGCAGAATGTTGATAGAATGACCTTCGTCCATTCAAACCTGAATACCAAAAGCTACAGGGGTCATATTCAGAAACCCTTTAGTATGAATGAAGTAGACATCTGGGGCTTCAAATCCGTATAAGGCATGAGTTATTTGGACCCCGGGAGGTATACCCTGTTTTGCACTTTATGTGGCTTAGCTGCTCATTTTTCTGGTTTCCTCCCCTGACCTTTCTGTACTCAACTTGAAATTCCAGACGCTATGAGACTCAGATTCTGAATCTTCCAAGGCATTCAAAAATAGACTCTTGGGGTGACGGATCTATATATGGTGCGTCTTTTGATTCCAATTGAGCTGTAAACGGTAGCCGTTCAAAATGAATTGATCGGCGAAGCAGAAAAAATGTTTCGCTGAAAGTGAATTTCCTTAAACTTTTCTTTAATTATGTGACTCCATTCATTGGGTTGCCTCCCAAGAAGTGCTTGAATTTAACACCTTTTAGCTAGACGGTACCTCCATTCAGTCCTCAGATTGTGGCGTAGTTTTGAGGGGTAGTTCCTCCACATCATGCTCCACAAACGCTTCATTATAGTGCTTCGAGCGATGACCATTCACATGAACTTGCTTCCTGTATGAAATATAGACTAAACAAATTGATGAAATAATTAAAGAATATACAAGTGTAATTAACGTAAATTTGGATATAAAAAATAAAACAAGTATAAAATGTAAACACAAGTGATTTTGCAATCTCCAGCAAAGGCGCCGAAAATTAAAATGCTAAAAGTAGCACTCAACTTAACCCTGCAAAATGTAGTTGTTAGTATAAAATAAATAAGGACCATTCAAGCAGGGGATTGAGGGTATACAAGTAATCATGTAACAAATAAAGAATTAAAGTACGGTATAAGTATTATTCACAAAAATAAACAGAAGAATAAAAGAATATTGAAAACGTAAAGTAGGGGGGTTTTAAATTGTGTAAAGGAGAAAAATAAAGTAAAACTAAGTATGATTCGGGATTTGCAATGAATGAAGATGTTAAGAATAATTTATCCACCACCACATATGATCAAATCATGATATGCATCCTAATATCCTTTACTATTGTCATGAGAAGATATCAACCGAGAAACAAATATTAAAGCAACCATGTACCTTATTTACTTTTCTTTTACACAATTAATTTAGCAAAGCACTAAACTAACATATTTCGAAACATGCAATCAAGTGATCAAAGCAATCATATCTTAAACAAATTTCGAATCATTAAGAGCAAGTGAAAGTTTGGTCAATATATAATTGTATTTATCCAAGTACACAAAGCATGTCTATTCAATAACACAAACCAATTGATTTCGACCTTTGTCCAAAGCCTTTACCACTTAATTGAATTAGGATCACAAAGCCTAAACCAAATTACTAGCAATCCAATTACATGCAAGTCATTCTAAGTTGCGCACCAAAGAACAAAAAACATATAAAAGTTTTTCATAAAACAAAATCAATTGATCAACTCACATAAGTAGCATAGCAAAGCATTCATAAACACATAAACATGATAATCACATAATATAGGGCTAGCTTCAAAATTGCCCCTAACAAAAGAATTAGTTCCTCATAATTTCAGGAAAAAAAAAAACAAAATACAACTTAGAATAATAAAAATAGATAAAAGAAAAAAGGATGGTGGCGGATGAACAAGAAAGAGGGATAGCAGAGAAGGTAAAGGGTGTGGTGTTTTTCATTGTGTTGCAAAGGCTCTTTATATAGAAATACACAACCCTAGTACCTAAAAAGATAACAAAGTTAAAACAGACTTTTTAGAGGAAATAGCTAAGAAAAGTGTAAGGATTGCACATTATATTTGTCGCATTTTATGCTTATTTCAGGTACCAAGCGACTTAATTCTACGAACGATGTCTATGTTTGACTTTTGTGGTACTAGCAAATCTTCTAGAGTTTCAAGCTATTCTGAAATGGCGGAGCATGATACGACAAATGAGGGGATCTATCTCTATGTACCACTGTGAGTACTACCACATCTTCTTGTTCTGTCCGTAAATGGCAGCAGAAGGGTATGTAATGGCCACTCTAGCTTTAGGCTTGCACAAGTTTCTTATATTTTGATAACACTCCAAAAACTATCTGGATGTTTTACGATATGATTGCAATCAATCTCTATTGAGTTTCTATCTATAAAGTTATATCCTTGGTTCAAAAATCAATATATATATATATATATTATATTATTTATTTGGGAACCAAAGTCTTAGAATCATCCATATTGCAAAACAAACAAAAATATCTTCTAAAAGAAAAAAGACTATGATCTGGATTAACAAATTAAAAAATCTTTTAAATTGTCTACTCTCCAAGAATCACATTATGGTTCCGCTACTGAAAGTACACCAAATATGTAGACATCTCTTTCACAAAATTCTTCGTGGTTGAACTGATAGAGATAATAAAAGAACAACAAATTGTTGAAGATACAAATTTAATTGTTCAAGGGTGATGTGGTCAAATTAAGTAGGTCTACTTAGCTTTTTAAACATTCAAAAAAGTGAATTGAAGGTTTAATAAGTAGGGGAAATGATCATTTATCCAATTTTAGGCACCAAATTGCCCACTTGCTCCACTAACAGTTTTTTAACCTCATTTACCCAAAACACTCTAAGGGATTATTTCCCTAATACCCAATTAATTCTTTTTATTTTTTTGGGGACTTTTTTGCCCTCTCCTTCTTTCTCACTTAGAAAGATAAGTCTCTCTCTCTCTCTCTCTCTCTCTCTCTCTCTCTCTCTCTCTCTCTCTCTCTCTCTCTCTCTCTCTCTCTCTCCCTCCCTCCATCCCTCCAGCAGGTTGCCCACGACGCCGGCTCTAGCCATCGCCGCGCCGAAACTGGTCGTCATGCTCTCCGCGGCTAGGCTCGACGCTAAGCCGACTGTCCTCTTCGCTGAGAAGCTCGGCGAGGCCGGGTTGGACCTTCTGAAGGAATCGACGACCGCCAGTAGAATCGAGTACGTCTGCGATTTGCTTCTATCTCTCTCACCGGCGACTGATCATCACGGAAATCGGAACTTGATTGTATCTCCGGTCCCGGGCTGCAACCGGAGTCGTTGCAATCGGAGTCAAATCAGTGTGAAGGCAAACGGTCAACCAGAATTGTTGCAAAACTACTGGAATTGTGGGCAAAATCATCAACCGGAGTCGAGATTATTGGGGGCAATAATCTTCCTATTGGGGGACAATAATATGTCTTAATTGTTATAAAGTCTCTATAATTGTGTTCAGTGATATTTTCCTTTGTGTTAAAGACTGCTTCTAATGTGTTTTGGTATTTCTGATATATTATTGGGCGGCAATAATCTGTTTATTGCGGGGCAATGATATATTTGTTTTGTTATTTTTTGCATGAATATGGGTGATCCTTTTGTTGTTAGGTGCATTTATTCTTGTTAAGAGGCCACCCAGGAGGCCTAGGATGAAGCAGTTCAAGTGAAGTGGGGAGTGTGAAAAAAAGCCAATTCGTTGTGGACTTAAATTCACCAAGTATTGAATTTGAATACCTGTACTTTTGTAAACTAATTCAAAACCAAACTGAGTTACTTCTGACCATCTATAAAAAAATTATTGGGGGCAATAAACTCTTTATGACCCCCCAATAAACCTAATTATGTTGGTTAATGAATCTAGCAGCATTTTGTTGAAATGACCTGTAATAAATGAACCATAGTTAAGACATTATTGCGGGGCAATAATCTGTCTATTGCCTCCCAATAGACCTCCCCAAAAATCACCAGTTTCTATCATTGACAGATTATTGTACTTTAATAAACTCAAAACAACATAAGACTTATCAAAACTCTAATTTCAGTGATTAATTAACCACAGTTAAGAAATTATTGGGGGGCAATAATCTGTCTATTGCCCCCCAATAGACCACAGTTTTGACGTCGTCCGAGACATGCAAGCGAAGCCCAGACTCGATTCCGGCTTGGAGCTTCCCGGACATCTGACAAACAAAACTGGCGAAGCCCAGACCCGATTCCGGCGTGGAGAGTTTCTCGGACATCTGACGAACAAAACCGGCGAAGCCCAGAGGGGTTGGGATCGTGGAGTTGGATGGCGTCATCCTCTAGTGGTCCGACGGTGGGACAGAGCAGCGGCGATGGAGGCTGACATCAATGGTGGCTTAGAGAGAGAGAGAGAGAGAGAGAGAGAGAGAGAGATCGATGAGGGGAGGAGAGAGAGAGATATGAGTGTAATTTGTTAATTAAAATGAGGGCAATACTGTCAAACACTGTTAGATTGGGTAAATGGAGTTAAAAAGCTCTTGATGGAGTAAGTGGGCAATTTTTGGGCTAAAATTGGGTAAGTGGTCACGGCCCCTAACAAGTATAAGATGTCTAAATATCAAATTTGAAGGACTAAGAGTATCTTTAGCAGACTCTCTATTTTGGCTCCTTAGCTATTTTGGATAGCATGTTTAGCTTTTTATATATTTTAGCAGCTGCATCAGACTCCTAAGTGGTTCTCCATTATAACTTTTAGCTATCTCGCTTTTAAATATAGAGAGCGAGATGAGGCTCTATATAATTTAAAACATTCAGTTTGAGTTATTTTATGTAATTTATTAATACATTTAAACTATTTAATCTTCATTTGAAAAATAATATAAATTCAAAACTAGCTAAAATAAATAGCATTGATACATAAGTATTTCTAAAGTGGCTAGCCAAAATGACTTTTTGACTATTCTGGCTAAAATTTGACTAAAAAATAACTGGCATTGCTAAAGGTGCTCTAATTAGAACCACCCAAGAAAGATAATGTATCAGAGGAATGGACAAACTCACAAAAGTCCATTACACAAGAAACTTTTTGTTTTATCTTGTATTCCATAGTCGCATGCCAAGGTATCCAGAAATTATAATATAGTAGGCTGTGTCAGAAACTCTATCGGGGCTATTGCCAAAGAAATTCAGCTGGCAAGAAACAATTAGAAAGATCGATGATGAGTTGGTTGGCAGACCCATTAACCAACTTCTTCAGCTTCTTGAGTGTGTTGCTTCTCTTAGCTCTGATCAAGGCCTTTCACAAACTATGGTGGACTCCGACTCGCATTCAGAACCTGATGGCTGTGCAGGGAATTCATGGTCCTCCTTACAGACTTATTTATGGGAACACCAAGGAAATCTCCAACATGCAAAAGGAAGCGATGAGCAGGTCCATAAATCTATCACATGATATATTTCCTAGAGTTCAACCTCATATTCACTCATGGACCAAGAGCTATGGTATTTTACAATCTTTTAACTTAACTTCGTTTCTAAATAAACTCTGTTTAAAGATTTAACTTGGTCATTGCTACACAGGGAAGAATTATCTTCAATGGTATGGTCTTCGACCTATTTTGGTGGTTACAGAACCTGAATTGTGCAGAGAGATCCTCAATAACAAAGATGGGGTTTTCCCAAAACAGAAGCCTAGTAACTTTTTGAAGAAGCTGGTAGGAGATTGCATTTCCATCACAGAAGGTGAAAAGTGGGCAAAGTTGAGAAAGTTGTCCAACCATGCCTTTCATGGAAAGAGCTTAACAGTAAGTATTGAACATAATGTTCATGAGGGTAAGAATATTGAATTGCTAATAAGTGCCTTATGGTATTGCGTTATGTTCATAAGGATAAGAATATTGAACTTGCTAATAAGTGCCTGATGATATTACGTTACTAGAATATGCTCCCAGACATGATAGCTAGTGCCGACGCGATGGTAGAAAGGTGGAAAAATCATGAAGGGAAGGAAATTGATGTGTATGAAGAATTTAGATTGTTCACTTCGGAAGTGATATCTAGGACAGCATTTGGCAGCAGCTACTTAGAAGGACAGAACATTTTTGAAATGATGATGAAGTTTTACCCTTTATTGTTCAAAAGCCTTCTCAAAGTCAGGTTTCCTGGAATGAGGTAGCGACCAGCTAGCTTTCCTAATTAGTTTTAACCACGAGTTCTTTCTCTTACTTGTTGAATTTACTTCCGTTTGAACTTGCAGCAAGGTTTTTAGAACCAGTGATGAGATTGAATCAGACAAGCTTGAGAAAGAAATACGGGACTCCATAATGGAGATGGTTAAGAAAAGAGAACAAAAGGCAGTGACTATGAGTGGCGAAGAAGAAAGCTTGGGAAGTGATTTTCTAGGATTGCTTTTGAAGGCTCATCATGGTGCCAATGAGAAAAATCGGATTTCAATGAACGAATTAGTTGAAGAGTGCAGGATATTTTACTTTGCTGGACAAGAGACCACTAATACTCTACTTGCTTGGACTGTTGTTCTTCTGGGACGACATCAAGAATGGCAAGAGGAAGCGAGAAAAGAAGTCCTACAATTATTTGGGAAACAAAATCCAAATCCTGATGGCATTTCAAAACTCAAAATAGTAAGAAAATCTATGATTCAATTTTAATTTATGCTTCTCTGTGTGGCAGAAATGTTCAAAGTAAGTTGAAACTCTTATACTCTATTTTGATGCATGCAGATGAGCATGATCATCAATGAGACTCTAAGGCTGTATACTCCTGGTGATCTGATGGGAAGGACAGTTGCAAGGGAAGTTAGACTGGGAAAACTCCTACTTCCTGCAAATGTTGAATTGCATGTCCCACCTTTAGCACTTCACCATGATCCTCAGTTATGGGGACAAGATGCTGCACTTTTTAAACCAGAACGATTCTCTGAAGGGGTTGCTAAAGCTACAAAGGATAATATGGCCTCATTCATGCCATTTGGATTGGGACCTAGAATGTGTGTGGGTATCAACTTTGCTGTCACTGAAGCAAAGATTGCTCTGTCAATGATTCTACAACGCTACTCATTTACCCTTTCCCCAGGTTATGTCCACTCGCCTTCTCAGTTTGTTACTATTCGTCCACAACATGGAGTTCAAGTAATTCTACAGTCACTTTGAGCTGTGAAGACCAGAACTCCCCATAGAATCTTGCAGTTGGTGTACTAGACATGCTAGCTTATAAAATGCATCTGCTAAACTGATTGTCAAGAATAGTTGCTTATACGCCATCTCCAACCTAAATAAATAAAACATCACATTTCTGAGTTCACATATGCAATCCACTAGTAGTTCCACTGCCTATACATGTTTAACATGTCTTAGTTTGCATACATATTCCAAGCCTTTGCTTGCAATGGTGGAGATTTGGTCTTGTCGGAATTTAAGCATGCGACACCCATACCATTTCTGGGTGAGGGAGATTGTAACTTTGATGCCTAGAAATGAGAAGTGAACAACTATATAGAAAACTATTGAGTACAACCCCATACATTTTGCATTCCAGCAGAACAAAGAAAAAAAATGAGAGTTCGATTGGACAAATGTGGTACATACCAAAAGTCATAAAGGCCCTTATTATGATTGTCACATCAGCATGGACTCCGACTCGCACTTCACCATGATCCTCAATTATGGGGACAAGATGCGATATTTTTCAAACCAGAGCGTTCTCTGATGGGGTTGCTAAAGCTACTAATGATAACATGGCTGCATTCATGCCATTTGGATTGGGACCTAGAATATGTGTAGGCTTCAACTTTGCCACCATTGAAGCAAAGATTGCTGTGTCAATGATTCTACAACGCTACTCATTTACCCTTTCCCTGGGTTATGTCCGCTCGCCTTCTCAGTTTCTTACTGTTCGTCCACAACATGGAGTTCAAGTAATTCTTCAGTCACTTTGAGCAATGAAGACCAGAACTCCCATAGAAACTGGTATATCTACATGCTAGCGTACAAACCTGCAACTGCTAAGCTCATTATCAAGAATAAAAAATACTGCTTTTTTCCCTTCAACTCCCTCTTAATATCTAATTAACAAGCAGTACAGAACCATACCACACCAGTAATATATTTTGATGCTATAAAGTGAAACGAAGTATACGAAAAGTGGGAACACAAGACAAGTTTAGTTCAAGCATAATAGTACAATTAGTATGAAATAGTGATCCATACTAAAAGTCATAATGGCTAGCCTATGTCTGCATAAGCATCTGGCAATCTACAAAAAAAAATAAAGGCTTATGTCTGGGGGC